>NC_136057.1:191528771-192128771 GCF_964261635.1 Lissotriton helveticus
TAAGATTTCACTCAGTCACTTTCAGGACAATGCTGCGTCAAAACCCTGCGCCTGCTTGAAGCAGGCGTAGGCCTTAACGCAGCATTGTGGAGATGGGGCACCCCCGAGCCTTGCTGGAGCTGCATCGCGCTTGCGACGCAGCTCCAGCAATGCGCCACCTTTACGGCACAGATACGTCATGCATCTGTGCCGTTTTTGCCCCATGGTGCGCCGCATTGTAAATGCGGCGCACCATGGGTGGCGGAGCAGTGGCGCAGGATGACTGGTGCATCCCTGGGGATGCGCCAGTCATCATAAATCTGCCCCTAAGTGCCAGGGCCCTCGTCAGGAGGCCACTGCTGCTTGGGCCACCCATTGCCCCTGCTACCGCTGCCAATAACAGTACCAACACAACTACTGACCATCACACTGCTACAAGTGGTACAATTCAGACAATTCCAGGCCCCCAAAGCTATAAAAACGGCTTGTGAGGCAGGTATTAGTCATTTTAAACACATATTGTAATATTAACCAGCAGTTGTTGTGTTCTCTAAATTAGACAAAAATCAACACCATGTGGCAGCCTCTCATAAGTGCGGTGTTGACAATTATGTGCCGGTGCCCTGCAGCGCAAACCATTGGCTCAAATTACACACTGCACTTATCACAAACACAACCCAAATCCACATCATATTTTACTATATCCCATCCAGATACACACTCCCTGATACACAACCCAATTTCTGTCACCAACAAACCCAAACTCAGCCTTCCATCTTTTCATCCACCAACTCGCTTCTCTTTTTACCACAAAAACACAATCACACAAACCTTATACTCAACCGGACATTTTATCTCTTTTACCAACTAAATCTAACACAAACACTCTTAACTCTTGTTCATCCACTCACACACACCACATACACTCTTTTCTAAAACCCATTTCCACTCCCTTTACCTTGCAACTTCCACTGGCCAACAATACTTTACATACAAATTCTACACAGAAAACAAAAAAAAATCATCATCTCCTCACACTACTCCTTAAAAACAAAACAGAACACACACACCAGCACAACAAAATCTCACATACAACGAGCAATAATACTTTCTGTCACAAACTACAAACATATACTACTCCCGCCTTCCTTACTAAACAGATAATACACACCCTAAACCAACTCAAATGCTAATCTTTCTCTCTTTCCCCAAACCGATCACCTATGACATATTCAGCAGCACAGGAACTCTCTTTTAACCGCCTCTAATCCATTGGACAATTTAAAACCTTACAACATGACCCACATGCTGCATCACCACCCCTAATTCATGCACCTTCTACCCTAAATACGCACAAACAAAAAGAGCAACATGCCACTCTCCACAACTTTACTTCACCATGTCTACTGCACAACAAGCCTACTCTTCCAAAGCAACACAGCTCACCAACTCACTCTCAACCACCATCTCCACCACCTATACACGCAGACCCATCAATGTGCCTTCTTGGCCTGCTGGACGAGGAACACAGTACAGAAAAGTGACACTATTGCTATCCGCATTCAGCTAATACCATCAAACTTGCTACAAGCCCACAAAATACTGCTTTCTCTTCTACAAAACAGTCACACCATCACTAAAGCACATACTCTTAACTGCCTACTAATAAAGGCTCAAAACAAGCATTACCTCTACGACCTTCTCACTGACACACAGTGGGCGCACCCAAATACGTAATAAAGAGACTTCAGACTGTGCAAAATGCGGCCGCAAGGCTCCTTCTAAAGGTTCCTAGCTATGTCTCCACAAGAGAATCTCTCAAACAGCTGTATTGGCTCCAAATTAAGGCAAGGATTACATTTAAATCCATCTTTATTGCTCATAGGGCTATAAATAACAAGGGCCAACTAAAGCTCAGAGAGTTGGTAAACATTTACGTTCCAATTAGACACCTGAGATCCTCGCATCTTAATTTACTCAGCACAACCAGGGTAAAAAGGATGAGATGTAGAGGAAGATCGTTTGCACACGTAGTACTGAAGTTGTTGAATGATTTTCCACTCAGTATGCGAGCACTGGAAAATGAAATTTCATTCAGGAAGAATCTTAAGACATGGCTGTTTCCCCGTTAATGTACCAGAGGCTCTACTCTCGGCACAAGACTCCCAATTGTGGGGAAGCCTTCGGGTAGCCATACGCTTTTCAAAACATAAACATAAACAACGTGACCTACTCTTCATAACTGATTCATTGTTGAGAGATGAAATGGCTCCAGTGTTCCCTGAATCTGTTCCTTTAGGCTATCAAACTATCACACAAAATCCACCCCTAGACAGGTTACTTGAAAAATACATAACTCAAAAGGCAATCTTGTTAACATACAAAAAGCGGGTAAACAATGCCCCTCACCCGTTAGTAAAACTGTGGGAAAAATGGGGAAAAGACATTGCAGACATTAAAGAGGACGAATTGCCCAACGCCCTATCATCCCCTAAAGAAGTAGCTATTAAGTCCTGATTTCGCCTCAAACAACTCAAAGTGTTCCACAGAGCCTATATCTCATGTACTGCATTGGCAAAAATGGCTAGGTAATCATATCCACTTTGCTGAAAGGATGCGGTCAAGCAAGAACATTATTTCACAGGGGGGTGGCTTAACCGGCTGCAAGATGGCCGCACCTTGAGTGGGCTCTGACGGCCAAGACACTAATCCGATCCAAAATCCTGCAGACACAGTGCCCATAGCTGCTAAACACCGCGCCTTCGCCACTTACCCTACCCGGTGGCTTGGAATGGTCACCCTTTCGTCTTCCTACAACGCTGCTGGACTGAGATTCACCACTGCGGGTGTCCCGGGCCTAGGCTCCGTGGATGGCGCGGCCGACCCAGCCCCCTCAAGGCTGTCTGCGGGCTGCTTACAGGCTCCTGATCCTTTCCCGGCATTCCACCTTCGCAACCTCTTCGCCTGAGCTGATGAGTGCAATTGCTGTGGGAGCGAGTCGTGGTGGCGCTAGGGGTGCGCTCGCTGAACCGCCTGACCTGTTCACGCGCGGACGCCACACTTCATACACCGGTGTCCGACACTTAGGCCTCTCCTCTTCGGGCCGGGTGACGCAGGTGGCGTGCTCCCCTCGATTCCCTGCTGCACGCTGCCCTCTCCCGCTGCAGCACGCCGGTTCCCTGAGATATCCTGCTGCAGCTTCGGTGCTGGCCGCGCTGCTCCTTCAGTGTAGAGACCTCCGGGGGTGATCTGCCTGCGGCTGCTCGTGTACTGGCCATCCGCCCTTGGGAGACACGCCTGCCGCTCATTGACACTGCTCTTGGGAGCCACCGACCTCTTTCACTGCCCTTCGCCCCCCCCCACCAGGCCCGCGCCGGCTGGTTCCATTGCCTGGGAGCTCCTGTTTTTCTCCTCTCAGATCCGGTCCTGCACTTGCTCTACTGTGTGGCACTCATCCTCCGCCCTTTGCTGGGTCCTGCTGCAGTGGATGCCTGGTGCCTGAGGTGCCTTCATCCTAACACAATCTCGCACTCCTCTGGCCTGTAACTGGACTGTGCTATTGGCCACCTTCTTGGGGGTCCCCTTACCCGGTGCGTCACGCTGTGAAGGAGCACCCACTGCTCACAGTGCGCTTTTGCCTGCTCCTGGCCTGCATCCTGCTATGATGCCTGTGGCTGGGCTGGCACTGCTGCTTCCTCTGCTTCTCTGGCAGCCCTGCACGCCACTTACCAACCCTTTCACCACGCCGGTCTGGTCCACTCTTCACATGCCAGGCCCCGTTGCTTCTCTCCCGGACTGTGAGCTTGTTGATCCTTTGCTTTGACCCCTTGGCGTTGGGTTCCGTCCCTGGTGGCCTCGGCGCCACGCTCACTTCTGGCACCCCAGTTGACTGCCTCGGCCCGCCGACAGAACTGCCTGCTGGCCCTGGGCATCCGCCATCTCTAGGGTACCCGTGGGGTGTTTGTTGCACTTTATAAATGTTATATACAATACATACAATACATCTCCTGAGCTGCTATACCGTCTTCGGGTGCAACGTTCGTCTCTTTGCTCCATAGCCTTTATTCCACTGCTTGTTCGATCCCTCATTCATGGGATGAACCGATCCCCAAGCAATCCAACATTGGCCTTGATCAGTGCCGCCAAATGCACCAGGAGGGCGCTGGCACTGACGGAGGGGACTCCCAGACTCCATCCGACATGGCACCTACTCGTGAGGTGGACCTGAAGGCCATCATGTTGCAAGCCAAGTCCACTGTTACCAATATAGTGGCCCAGCTAGACCAACTGCCAGCCCGGCTGGACACAGTGAAGGCCTGAGTAGACTCCCACGACACCCGCTTCCTGAATGTAGAGACCAGGGTGTCGGAAGCGGAGGACTCAGCCACCAAAGAACGTCAGAAACTGCTGCAAATGGACAAAATACTGGACCTCATCTGGAAGAAGAACTAGGATTTGGAGGCGTGCTCCCGTAGGAGCAACTTCCGCATCACTGGAGTGCCTGAATCCACCAACATCTCCCTATGGAGGACTTTGTGGAATAGTGGGTTCGTGAGCTCTTTGGCAAAATCCTCTCACCTGTCTTCATTGTCGAGTGGGCCCCCGCTTCTTCTGCCCTAGCCCTGCCCCAGGCCTGCCGGCCCGCCTATCATTGCCAAAATCTTGAACTTCAGGGACCGTGACGCCATTCTACGGGTGGCCAGGGAGAAAGGGGAAATCCAGCATCAGAGCAATTCCCTGTGGTTCTATCCCAACTACACCACTGCGGTCCAGGCGACTCGCTGTGAATTGCTTCTGGAGAACGAGACCTCCTACTCATTGGCATATCCTGCCAAACTGTGCGTCAAACAGGGCTCCTAGACTCTCATCTTTCCAGACACCAGAGAAAAGTTGGCATTTTCTAAAAAACTGCCCAGGTTACATCGCTCTTCGTCTGCCAACTCCCAAGCTGCTGCTTACGATAATCTCAGTGATAATGATTGACCTGCAGGCACGTTCTGTCTTCTTTATTCTCTTGTTTTTTTTACTCTGATTCTTGGTTCAAATGGGGACTATTGTATTTATGTTGACTCCTAGGCCATCACAGCTCATATCCTTGCCGTGGGCACAGTGTCCTCTAGTTCTTGATGTTCACTCTTAGCTGTCTGCCACCCCTTATGGCTTGGCCACTCTGCCTTTATGGCAGAGGTGTGTGCTGAGCACTGCCATGCCCTCACGGGGTGATTCCCTTCTTGGACACAGTTCTTTCCCGTCCTAGTTGTGGGTTCCTGGGGTGGGAATGTGTGGTACCTCAGACTAATTGGGGGGTTGGTGTGGGAGCGGGTTGTGGGGTTCTCTGGAGGTTTTGTTTTGAGGGTGGGCTCGGGTGGTTAGGTGTTGGGGGCTTGGGATTTGTGACCTCCCAATGAGGCAGTACTCTTTTTGCCTTCACTGGCTCACATATTAAGCCCTTTCATGTTAAGTCTCCTCTCTTCTGTTGTTCAAACTCCTGTTGGGGGGATTGTATTGTTAGATTTGTTGCCTCCTCAAGAAGACCTTATCGTATTTTTGATTGCACTGTCTCACACAGATTCCACTGCTATTGCACTGTTGCTCTTCCTCGTTATTCACTGCACTGCTCAGCGCATCTGCACAAAGTTTCTGCCTTCTCCATTTCCCCTTTTCGGCACCCCTTCCTTTGATACTGCACTATGTTTGAAACTACACTATGGACCTGGAATGTTCGTGGGCTTAACGACCACCGCAAGGCACGACTGGTGGATGCCCACTTCATTTGGCATAAGGTGGACATTTGTTTTTTACAAGAGACCCATCTGCTACCCGCCACCTCCTCCAGGATCCTTTCCCGTCAATGCGCAAAGGGCTCCCATGGCAGACCTCTCAAGTGTTCATTGATACTAGCTGCACTCCTCTGGGGGGGGGTGATTTCAATGTTACATTGTCCGCTGCTTTAGACCGGTCCAGCACTCCAGCACTCATGCCCCCCCTCACGCGTGCAGTTTGACTCCTCAGCTCCATTATCTCGGACAATTCCCTGTACGACACATGGCGTCATTCCCACCCTGCTGTGCGGGAGGGCACATGTGTCACTGGTACCTGTGGCTGCTGGTCCCAACTAGATTTGTGAATCACCACACCGGACGTTTTGGTCTGGCTTACATTGGTTGATCATACAGCGCGCAGTCTCTCAGATCATGCTCCAGTTCGTCTATGCCTCCGTCTTCAATCAATCAATCAATCATATAATTTATATAGCGCACTACTCACCCAGAGGGTCTCAAGGCGCTAGGGGACGGGGGTCCGCTACTGCTCGAACAGCCAGGTCTTGAGTTGCTTCCTGAAGGCGAGGTGGTCCTGGGTCAGGCGGAGGTGGGTCGGTAGGGAGTTCCATGTCTTGGCGGCGAGGTAGGAGAAGGACCGTCCCCCTGTGGTGGCTCTTCGGATGCGGGGGACGGCGGCAAGGGCGTGGCTGGTCGATCGGAGCTGGCGTTTGGGAGCGTGGAAGTTGAGGCGGCTGTTGAGGTATCCTGGGCCAGGTTTTGTGTAGGGCTTTGTGTGCGTGGGTGAGGAGTGGGAAGGTGATTCTCTTGTTGACCGGGAGCCAGTGCAGGTCTCTCAGGTGTCCGGAGATGTGGCTGCGACGGGGGATGTCCAGGATGAGTCGTGCTGAGGCGTTCTGGATCCGCTGGAGTCTCTTCTGGAGTTTGGCGGTTGTTCCGGCGTAGAGGGAGTTGCCGTAGTCCAGACGGCTGGTGACGAGGGCCTGGGTGACCGTCTTCCTGGTCTCGGTGGGGATCCACCGGAAGATCTTCTGGAGCATGCGCAGGATGTTGAAGCACGATGAGGAGACGGCGTTGACTTGTCTGGTCATGGAGAGGGAGGAGTCCAGGATGAAGCCCAGGTTGCGTGCGTGGTCTGTTGGTTTGGGTGCGCTGCCTTGGGCGGGGGGCCACCAGGAGTCGTCCCAGGCAGAGGGTGAGGATCCCAGGATGAGGACTTCCGTCTTGTCCGAGTTCAGTTTCAGGCGGCTGTTCTTCATCCATTCGGCTACCTCTTTCATCCCTTCGTGAAGGTTGGCTCTGGCGGTGGCGGGGTCGTTGGTGAGGGAGAGGATCAGCTGTGTGTCGTCGGCGTAGGAGATGATGTTGAGGTTGTGATGGTGTGCGATGTCTGCGAGGGGGCTCATGTAGACGTTGAAGAGGGTTGGGCTGAGCGAGGAGCCTCGAGGAACGCCGCAGATGACTTCGGTGGCTTCAGATCTGAACGGAGGGAGGCGGACTCTCTGTGTCCTTCCGGCGAGGAAGGAGATGATCCACTCCAGTGCCTTCTCCTGGATTCCGACGTTGCTGAGGCGCTGTACTAGGGTACGGTGGCAGACAGTGCCGAAGGCCGCGGAGAGGTCTAGGAGGATGAGGGCCGCTGTTTCTCCGTTGTCGAGCAGAGTACGGATGTCATCGGTGGCTGCGATCAGGGCGGTCTCGGTGCTGTGGTTGGCCCGGAAGCCAGACTGCGAGGGGTCGAGGGATCCGTTCGTCTCGAGGAAGGCGGCCAGCTGCTTGTTGACGGTCTTCTCGATGACTTTTGCAGGAAACGGGAGCAGCGAGATGGGGCGGTAGTTCTTGAGGTCGGTGGGGCCGGCTGATGGCTTCTTGAGTAGGGCGCTGAGTTCGGCGTGCTTGCAGCTCTCCGGGAAGGTAGCGGTGTTGAAGGAGGTGTTGATGATGTCCTGCAGGTGGAGTGCGATGACAGCGTCGGCCTTGTTGAAGACGTGGTGAGGGCATGGGTCAGTCGGAGATCCGGAGTGGATGGAGTTCATCGTGCGGACGGTGTCTTCGGTGGTGATGGGAGTCCAGGTGCGGAGGGTGGTGGTGGGGGGCGATGGTTCGGTCATGGCGTGCGTCGGTTGAGTGCTGAAGCTGTTGTGTATGTCCGCAATCTTGTTGTGGAAGTAGGAGGCGAGGGAGTTGCAGAGGTCTTGCGATGGGGTGATGTCGTTGTTTCCGGCGTTGGGGTTGGAGAGCTCTTTGACGATGTTGAAGAGTTCCTTGCTGTTGTGTGCGTTGTTGTCCAGTCGTTCCTTGAATGCGGTTTTCTTGGTGGCGTGGATGAGTTGGTGGTGCTTTCGGGTGGCGAGTTTGAGGGCAGCCATGTTGTCTGGAGTTGGGTCTCTGCGCCAGGTTCTCTCGAGTGCTCGGCAGATCTTCTTGGAGTTCTTGAGTTCGTCGGTGAACCATGGGGCTTTCTTGCTACCGGGTCTGCTAGGCGGGGTCCTCAGGGGGGCGAGGTCGTCTGCGCAGTCGCTGATCCACTACGTGAGGTTGGAGGCCGCCTGGCTTGGGTTCGTTGAGCTGGTGGGAGGGTTCATGCTCAGGGAGGTCGCGAGCTGGTCGGCTGTGATCTTGTTCCAGCTTCTGCGTGCAACCTGTTGCTGGTGGTGGTGGATCGTGGTCCTTCCGAAGCTGAAGTGGACGCAGCTGTGGTCCGTCCAGTGGAGTCTGGTGGCGTGGCTGAAGGTGATGTCCTTGCTGGATGAGAAGATGGGGTCGAGTGTGTGACCGGCGTAGTGGGTGGGGGTGGTGACCAGCTGCTTGAGTCCCAGGTTTGCGAGGTTGTCCAGCAGGGTGATGGTGTTGCGGTCGTTGTTGTTCTCCAGGTGGAAGTTGAGGTCCCCGAGGAGGATGTAGTCAGCGGAGGGGAGGGCGTGCGGGCTGATGAAGTCGGCGATGTGTTCGCTGAATTGTGTGCGTTGTCACGGGGGTCTGTAGATGAGGGTGCCTCTGAGGGTGGTCTTGGGGTTGATGTGGACCTGGAAGTGCAGGTGCTCGGCGGGTGCGAGGGTGTCTTCGGTGTTGGTCGTGATGCGGATGGTGTTCCTGTGGATGATGGCGATGCCTCCTCCGGTGTGGTTGATGCGGTCCCTTCGGTTGATCTTGTAGCCGTCTGGGATGGCGATGTCGGGCGCTGAAGAGGCGTTCATCCAGGTTTCTGTGAGGAAGGCGACGTCTGGGGCTGTGGTGTCGAGCAGGTTCCAGAGCTCGACAGCGTGTCTGTGGACGGAGCGGGTGTTGAGCAGGATGCATTTCAGGTGGCTGCTGTTGTTGCTCGCCTTGGTCTTAGTTGGTGCTTGAGTAGTGCAGGTCCGGATGCAGGTGAACTTGCAGGAGGTGCAGCAGAAGGGTCCGTGGGTGCGTCTCGGGGTGGCTCGGTAGCAGCCCGGGAATCGGCCGGCGTTGAGTGCGTTGAGGGTGGCAGCGTCGTACGTCCGGCGGGCGGGCTGGGGTCTGCGGGGGCCAGGAGTCCTGGCGCTGGGCGCAGTCCAGGCACGGACGGGCGCAGACGGGCTTGCCTTTGGCACGGCTTCGGCGCACAATTGGCGCGCCCGCTGCGCGTCAATGCTGCGCATACGCCACTCTGCCATATGTGGAGAGTGGGGGGGGGGGGCGGAGCGAGGGAGGGTCAGCTGGGAGGCGGGAGCGGGTTGGCGAATGGGAAGGGCGAGCGAGGGAAGGGGGCGGGCCGCAGGGGGCAGTGGCGGGGAGGTGGCGGGAAACACGGCAGGGGCTGGGCGTCCTAATGAGGGGGCCAGCGGCCGAGGAAAGAAACACAGGGTGCAAGAGAAAATACGGCGGTAAACGCTGCACACTAACAGGGGAGAGCAAGCAGGTTACAATGAGGCAAAAACCGGCAAATGAAACAAAGAGGCAAAGCAATTTCCAAGGAGCAAAAAAGCGGTGAAAGGCAGGGGAGAGCAAGCGGGTAACAAGGAGGCACAGGAGAACCGCAATCCAGGTGGAGCAGAAACGGTTCCGGCGGTCGGGGGCACAGCTGAGAGCAGTGGCGGCACTTGGGAATGGGCTCACTCACGGGGAGTGTGCACGGTGGGGTGACTGGCCCAGAAGGTCTTCCACAATCCCCCTGCCATGCCTTCTACTGGCGACTTTCCCCAACACGCTAAGCGACTCGTCTTCTGTGATGAAATACAAACCGCAATCGTGAATAATTTTGAGCTCAACGAGGGTTCTGTAGACTCTCCATCTACGCTTTGAAAGGGGTTTAAAGCCGTCATCCATGGGGAATGTATTTCTAAGCAGTCCGGCTTCCTCCGCTTCATCCGCGGCACTCTCGATAAACTGGAAGGGGAGATTAAGGGACTCGACGATTCTAACGCCAGGGACTCGCACCCTGACATGCTTGCCCAGATAATCAGGAAACTCACTGACTTCGCCGACAAGGCTAACAGAAAACTTGCGTTTCTCGGTAGGGAGGCACGAGCACGCCATTTTGGTGAAGGTGACCGTCCTGGTAAAACTCTTGCCAACCTCCTCCACCAGCATCAGGCTACATCCTTCATCACCGCCCTTCAGGACCGCGGCCCTGCCCGTACTCCCTCCCCAGAGGAAATTAATGCGCGCCTCACTACATTTTATGCACAACTCTACACGGCCGGATTGGTACCACAGCGTGAAGTACTCGACCAATATTTTGACACCCTCCAGCTTCTCTGGCTTGGCAATCCCCATCGGTAGTTCCTAAATGAACCCTTCTCTGAAGAAGAAATTTTAGCGGAAATCAATAGTATGCCAGGTGACAAAGCCCCCGGTTCAGATGGCCTGCCAGCCTCCTACGAAGCCTTTGGCCCGCTTTTGATTCCTCATCTAGCCTCTAATGTATAATGAATCTTTCAAAACGGGTCAGTTCCCTCCTTTGCTGTGCGAGACCTTATTGACTCTACTCCTAAAATGGGACAAACCACCTGAACAATGAGACTCCTACCGTCCTCTATCCCCCATCAATGTAGACAATAATATCTTTTCCAAATTGCTTGCTTCCCGTCTCCTTCCTCTCATTCCGCTCATTGCCCGCCCTGACCATTCCGGTTTTATCCCCGGACATGCGATCTCTCACAACCTCCAGACCATTTTCGCTGTCCTCCATCAAATTATCCAGTGCTTCTGGCAGTGGCCGCCCTGCTCGATGCCACCAAGGCCTTCGACACCTTGGAGTGGCCCTTCCTCTTTTATCTCCTTCCCCGTTTGGGTTTTAGCCAGGTCTTTTTACGTAAAGTGCTTCTCCTTTACCCTCTTCCTACTGGCCGTCTCCGTATAAATGGACAGATTTCTGAGCCAATCCCCATCGGGCGTGGTACTTGGCAGGGTTGTCCATTGTCCCCCATGCTATTTGCTGTTGCAATGGAACCCCTCGTGGCTCGTCACCGGCAAATTTATACCCAGAGAGGCATCGGCTTTGCGCCCTGTGCACGGCTAGTCTCTATGTATGCGTACGTTGTCACTCTTTATGCCCGTAATCCCCAAGAGAACCTCAGCCCACTGGTCCGTGAAGTGATACGCTTTGGTGGCTACTCAGGAATTCAGGCCAACTGAAATAAGTCTGTACTGTTCTCTCTTACAGACGCCATAACACCCGTTTGTTCCTGACTAACCCTTCGTGTGGGCATTGGAGCCCACCAGATATCTGGGCATTTGGTTAAGCAGGGATGTGGATGAACTTTGGAGAGTTAACTTTGGCCATGCAGTGAACTGGTTTGAGCCCAAGATCCCTCTCTGGAACCGGCTTCCACTTTCGTTGGCCGGGCGCATTGCCATCGCCAAAATGGTGGTACTCCCGAAGTTTTTATACTTTTTTGTCAATATCCCCATCCCTCTCACCGCACACTTTTTCCTTAAGGTTCGCTCTTTGCTCATCACGCTCATCTGGGCCGGTCGACAACCCCGGATTCTACAGCACATCCTACAGCACCCTTAGGCGTCCAATGTCGCATGGCGGGCTAGGCGCCCCGGACTTCAAGCTGTATGCCCTTAGTGCTCAAGCCAGTTTTCTTCATTTCTGGCTCCACCCCACTCTGTTCCAACCTCACATCGCGGTAGAGGCTGACCTCGCCACCCCGTGCCCACTCACGACTGCCCTATTCGCCCTGGCAAAACTCCTTCGCACTGAAATCGACACAGTGAGACCCTGCGTTGGGCTTGGGAAGGGCTCCGCAAATTCTCTGGCTCTGATATGCTTTTCAGGAACACTATGCCAATCGCTCATCAACCTGCCTTTTCCCCTCTTCAGTCTTCTGGGATGGCCAAACGCACCACTCGGCTGGGTCTTTCCACAGTGTTGGACCTCTACCCTGGGGATATATTATTCTCACCTGCCGCAGATTCTGGCCCCATGGACACCCTGTTATACTACCAACTCAGAGCAGTTTGCAAAAAGCTTCACTCCACATTTCCTCAACCCCCCTTTCGATGGCTACCCTTGATCTTCTCTGTGCATCCCCCTCTCCTTAAAAATTGGTCTTCAAAAGGTATGCCTACACGCCAGCAGCATCTTCCATCTCCACTGACCGGGCGCGCGTTGCTTGGGGTGAATATCTGGGAGCTGAAATTTCTCAAGCCGACTGGTTATATTGTTGCAAGCAGATCAATCACCTCTCCCCAAACTATCGCTTGAGCCGTATTCACTTCAAGTACCTACATCGGCTATAACGGACTCCTGCCCAACTTGACAAATTGGTAATTGTTACTAGGGATAGATGTCTGCGCTGCTCTGCGCCTGCGGCGGACTTCTCTCACCTCGCCTGGCTCTGCCCCCTGGTCTCCGCATATTGGCGTGAGGTCTGCGCTGCCATCTCTGTAATCACTTGGTCACTGATCCAACCCGACCCTCTGCTTTTCCTCTTAAGCTTTGTTAAATTTTGTCCAGACGCCACCCGCCACTTGACTGCCATGCTACTGGTCATCGCGCGGCCTAGCGTCTCTATGTGTTGGGGTCGCAAGCCTGCGCCTAAGGTTGCCCTCTGGCTTGAAGATGCTTCCCGCTGCCAAACCCTCCTGTCTGAGTTCTGGGACCTTCAACCAGCCAGATCTCTCCCAATTGACATTTGAGGCCCACTCATGACCCACCTCTTAAGTCTTAATTCACAACGCCCTGCGACATCTCCCGCACTCCCCGCCGGCACCCCACCCATGGGGGCCACCGGTGAAGGTCAGTGAGCTGTTTCCCCTCTGCTCTCATCTCCCCCCTGCTCCCTTTGCCTTTCCACATCACTTGGCAGCTGTAACCCACAAAGGACGAGTAAGGTCAGAGTTCAGTCGAGAAAGGACTGAGGGACTCACCAATTGCACGGGAGTCAGAGCAAGAATGGAGAAACCAGGGTAGCCCAGAAAAGCAAAGTTGACCCTCACATGTACTCACAGGCCGGAGGCACAGGAGTCGCAAGGGGAACTCAGTATCAAAGAACAGCAGATTACAGGGCACAAAGAGCAAGGAGGTCAAAGTCCTTTGGTGGAAATATGCACAGAGGTGATGGCTATTGACAGCCCAGTGCATGAAGTCAGGGAACGCCAACAAGCATATACACTTGCAAATTGATGTGGTGCACAGGGTTCGGGTTATGCAGTCCCCACGAGGAATGCTGGCCTCAAACCTGGTGAGAGGGCATCTCAGTCTCAAGGAACATTGGAACCAACCTCCTGTGTTGCTGGAGTCTTCAGAGTGCTCAGGAGCTCAGGAGCAGCAAGCCAGTCAGTTAGAGTTATGGTGCCAGCAGTTGCATGGGAAGGGCCCCTTCGCCCCAAGGAAGATCCTTTGGTTGTCTTTAGTGCACCACAGGTCCTATATAGAGCCTGTATGGAGCAAGGGCACAGACAAAGCTTTGGACGGAGAGGGAGACAAAGTCGACCCAGTCAAGGTCCAGTGAAGTCCAGAGTGTCCAGAAGGTCAAAGTTAGTGGTTTGTTCTTGGTAGAAACTTGCACGGAAAATCTAAACACCTACAGCCAGGTAAGCCCTTTTGTACCCACGGGGAGAGAGTTGGACAGATTGAGGGTACCATCCCAGTGGATGTTCTGGACAATGGGGAGGATACTCCCCTGTCCTTTGTCCATTTTCGCGCCAGAGTAGGAGCCAATGGCTCCCAGAACTAGTTTTAGCTGGACTATGCACAAGGACACCAAGTGTGCCCCTGGTGAAGACTTCCAGGCACTTGGAAGTGCCCCCACCCAGGCCCAATACACTAAATCCTGTCTGGGAGGTGGTCACACCTCCCTGTGACAGGATGCCTAATGTGCTACCTTCCCCTGCTCGAGCTTGGCTCAGCAGTAGGAGGGCAGAAAAGTGTCTAAGGTTGGTAGCATCTATTTTGTGCTGTCCGGGTTGAGAAGGCTGGCACCAGGTAGACCAGTGACCCCACAAAGCGCGCTTCAGAAGGGTGGAATCATACCTCCCACACCAGTTACTGGTGTAGCGGTATGCATTCCAATATGTTTCGTCTCAGCAGTTTTCGAGATAGCATTTACCACAAGGTTATAATGCACCTCTACCTATATATCTGGCTGACTCACAGACAACCTGGGATAATGGTCTCCGAGGGCTGCATAGTGGCCCTGCTCATGCATTGCCACCCTCTCACATAAAACCCAGCTCCCTACCTTAAGGATTGTTAAGGCCTGCTACAGGAGTTACTTATAAATGTTAGGTGTAGTGACACACAGATATAGTAAACCTATATCTAAGGTAAGTGGTGTAAGCCTTTGGGGTACATATGCCCTGGGTACATGTGTACCATATACTAGGGACTGATAAGGTTACCTTAGTATCCAATCTGGAGTGTACCTAGTACACAACATAGCCAATTTATTGAGAAAGCATATAGGGCCCGATTCACAGAATGAACTTAAGACTCAATCCTAAACTTACTACTATTTTGGTATTCACAGAATGCACTTACTACTTTTGGTATTCACAGAATGCACTTCTACTTTTGGTATTCACAGAATGAACTTACTACTTTTGGTATTCACAGAACTCTGGGCCCAATCCACAGAATGAACTTAAGACTCAATCCTAAACTTACTACTATTTTGATATTCACAGAATGCACTTACTACTTTTGGCATTCACAGAATGAACTTATTACTTTTGGTATTCACAGAAGTTAGGATTTTGTCTTAAGTCTGTCTTAAGTCTGTCTTAAGACAAACTTAAGACAAAATCCTACCTTCTGTGAATACCAAAAGTAGTAGGTTCATTCTGTGAATGCCAAAAGTAGTAAGTGCATTCTGTGAATACCAAACTAGTAGTAAGTTTAGGATTGAGTCTTAAGTTCATTCTGTGAATCGGGCCCTTAGGATTTTGTCTTAAGATTGTCTTAAGTCTGTCTTAAGTCTGTCTTAAGACAAACTTAAGACAAAATACTAACTTCTGTGAATACCAAAAGTAGTAGGTTCATTCTGTGAATGCCAAAAGTAGTAAGTGCATTCTGTGAATACCCAAATAGTAGTAAGTTGAGGATTGAGTCTTAAGTTCATTCTGTGAATCGGGCCCATAGACTGGGGTTCTGATCAGCTGTGTCCAGTTAGACTAGTCAGAAAACAGTGCAACATCAGCAAAAAGTGGGGGTAACCATAAGAAGCAGATCCTACTTTCCTAAAGTGACCTAAACATTTGGTTTGAAGAACTCAATATGCCCCATCCACAAACAATCATCACTGGCCTGGACACACTGAACCTACTTCAGATCGTCCGCAAACTCACACACATCGCTGGACACATCCTAGATGTAATTTTTGCAAATACCGAACTAGTTACCTTTCAAACAATGACTCTAGTTACATGGTT
The DNA here is from genome assembly GCF_964261635.1 of Lissotriton helveticus. Taxonomy (NCBI): domain Eukaryota; kingdom Metazoa; phylum Chordata; class Amphibia; order Caudata; family Salamandridae; genus Lissotriton; species Lissotriton helveticus. The sequence continues at coordinate 191,544,377 of NC_136057.1, forward strand.
AGACCATCATTTGTTTGCTTCCCAACATAAAACCACACAAAGCAACACACCTAAAACCACCTTACATGCATCCACCTAGTAACCGCGGAACAAACTGAGGGGCATATGTATGAGGAAGTGGCAGAGTGAGGCGTTAGCTGTCATGGCTTAACGCCTCACTCCGCCACTTCAGAAGCCAAAGAATGCACCATATTTACAAGGATATGGTGCAGCCTTGCGTTTCCCCCTGTGCTGGCGCTACATTTACCAGTGTAGTGCTAACGCAGTCACCCTTCCACTATGGAGCTAGGGTGTCTGATGCAGGGGAGATTTGTTTATGTTTAGGAAGGTGTCCCTTCCTGCACATTAACAATCCTAAAATGCCATTTTGTCACTTTTATGTGTGCTGCTTCATTCAGCACACATGAAAGTCACAAAATGCATTATGTTAACAGATTGTTTAGGTACAGGAAGGGGGACCTTCCTGTACATAAACAATCCATGGCAGTTTGCTTTTTCCATGTGTGCTGCATAAGGCAGTACACATGTAAAAAGAAAACATGAGGAGAAATAATGCATTTCTCTGCATTTCGCCAAGTTAAGACCAGGTTTTCCCTGGTCCTAATTGTGGCACTGCCTCCTCTGTACGCTGCCCTTGTACATAGGGTGGGGGTTGTCAAAATCAATGGGTGTTGCAGCAAAATGACCCCTTTCACGCTAACCATAGCGTGAAAGGTGGCCTTATTTACAAGGCAGCGTTAAGCCTCAGTAAGTGGCTTAACGCTGACTTGTGAATATAAGGCTACGCCCCTATCGCATCGGAAAAAATGATGTAGCGGCGCTAGAGGCTTGTACATATGCCGCTCAATTTGGAACTCTTAGAAATACAACTAACATCCAGTTCAATTCTAGACACAATAAATTCTGTTAAAAAACTATGAGCGGCTACAGGAAGGACCACAACAGAACAAAAGGAAACAGACACCTTGGAGAAGTGCAGAGCTAAAGGAAATAAAACAGCAAATTAGAAACCTTTGACATAGCTGAATAACGACAACCACCTATCAAGACAAACTTTGTCTACAGAAACTTAGCAGATTTTACACGTCAGCAATCAAACAAGTTAAGAAAAAATACTATTTAGACAGAATTCAAAAATGCTAAATGTGCAAATAAAGATTTCTATAAAATTCTCACAGAATTTCATAAACCAAATTGCCTAGAAAGAGCTAATCCCACTACCCAGGAATTCACAGACAAATTGGTAAATCATTACACAACCAATGCATGTACGTTGGACTCCTATTTAGAATAAAGAAAAACTACCAGCACTGACTCTTTTCCAAAGAAAACACTACATTAGTATGCTAACCTAGCTTCTCCATTCCTTCTAATAAATATCACACAATGAATTTGTGGATCTGGTCAAAGAAAGCAGGCCTGCCGGCAGCCCTTCTGACCTGTGTCCAAAACAAATCTGTGAGAAAATTCTTCAAACTACATCTGCTCTCCCACTAAATGAATCATTAACAATCCCTTTACTACAGGAACATTTTCAGAAGATCTAAAAAGTCATAGATACGCTTAATACTAAAGAAAACAAACCTAGATAAGTTTAACCACGACAACCACAGACTGATTAAAAAATGGAACTTTCCTGGGCACGCTACTAGAAAGCGATGCATTCGCCCAGATGTTACAATTCATTGAAAATAATCCCATACTTTCAGACTTCCACACTGGACTCCATCCAGAAAGATTCACAAAATGTGCCCTCATTGCCATCTGGGATGACATTAAGAACACAGATGAATGGAATGGGGTTGCTGCACTACTTCTCTTAGACCTTTCAGAACCCTTTGACACGGTTGACCATGACTCTCTAATACAATAACTCTATGAAGCCGGAATAGAGGGGACTGCTCTCTACTGGATTACATCCTACTTTTAAAACAAAACTAATGTCATCCATACACTTCTTTTCATGTCCAAACTGTACTTCACGAAAGCAGGTGCCCCTCAAGGCTGTATCATCTCACCCATGCTTTTAAACATTTACATGTAGTCATTACCAGCACTGATCAATCAATTTCACCTCATGTGCTACAACTATGCAGATGACACACAAATACTCCTTCAACTGGAAAGCTTCAAAGACATTGGAAATGTCAAGGATCCCCCTCGGTAGAGGAGGCTGTTCATCCACAGGAGCAAAGATGAATGTCCCACACACTTCCAGACAACAGCGACCCAAGCGAGAAAGATAACTTCACTCAAAGTCAGCTGCTACCAAAAAGTGTGGGGAGAATTATCCCAGGGAGTATACCACTCTCCCCCAGCAAGGTGATGTCGCTGCAGTCTTGATGGCAGGAGAAGACTGGAAAATAAATGTACAACAATACTAACCTCACCAGTACTTTACAGGGCTGATACATAAGTGTTCAACATAGCATTCCACTTACCTCACCAAGTGAGCGTCAGGACTTTATGCTAGTAGTCAAGGCGAGAATCAGGAGATACAGGAGGGAACCTGGGTGACAACTAGCAAGGATATCTCCAAGGCAGAATGCATACAAATCCAGTCCTGCTCATAAACTGAAGACAGAGCAGGACTGGGGCCACAAGCGCAGCTGATGACAAACTGGTATCACTTATAAAGCTAAAGACAAAGTGATACAGAAATTCCCACTTTCAGCGCATAAATTTAAGACAGCGCGGAGTGAGAAACAGACATACAACACAGACAATCCTCACTTCCGGCTCCTAAGCTTAAGACAGAGCAGAGAGGGGACAAACAACATAGAACACGGACAATAAACAAACCACGTCCGACTCTTAAACTTAGAACAGAGCGGAGCGGGCATACATGTAACAATACGAGATAGACCAGCAGTGCTCCACTCGTAATCTAAAGATGGAGTGGAGCGCAGAAACACACATAAACAGAACCCATTCAATCACAGAAATGACCGCTGAGAATAACAGAGCTGAATCGCCAGCAAGTAACTGACAAACACGAGGAGAGAAGGGCAGACGGGGAATCAATGCGGAAGGGAGAGCTAGGCACAGGGGAAGGGCGTGCCGCGAAGGAGAAAGGTAGCGGAGCAGAGCGGGAGGTACAAACAATGAGTAGGACCCAAATCAGGAAATAGAAATACCGTGACTCAAGGGCAAAAACCACAGGAACATGAAAAGAGCACAAACGGGATCGTTAGGGCAAAGCAGGGTCTCAGAACGCTAAGGGAACCTCACGGAGCAGAACGCTGAGTAGAGGGGGCGTGGTCACTAACCAAACAGTAAGCCAAGCAAGGATTCGCGGGTGAGCTTCCCTTTTCTGTTACCTAGGGAGCGTCTCAAAATACCGTAGCTTCAGTCTGTAAGAGGTTTAGGGAAGGTCACAAAAGGGTCACAGGGGCACAATAAGGTTTGCATTCTGCGCAGCTGTGAGGAATCTACATTGAACACTCATGAAAGGGGTCAAATCTGACCACCCCTAACAGGAAACTCACACATTTTCAGTTGCCTTAGAGCCGTGGATCAGTGGATGACATGAAGCCATCTCAAATTGAATGCTTACAAAACAGAAATACTCACATGTGGTGATTGGAAAGATAATGACCCACTTGCCACGTGGCCTGACGATCTGGGACACTCAAAGTATCAAAGGAGGTAAGAAACCTTGGAATGACCATGGACTCAAAGCTTTCAATGAATGTCCAAGTGGACAAACTAGCACGATCAAGCTTCATTACTATAAAAACTCTGGGACGCATCTTCCCCCACCTGGGATTTCCACACTAGGTCCAGGCTATTAACTCTCTTGTTCTGTCTAAACTTCTTCACGCCAATAGCCCCTTCCCAAAGATCATCTTTAACCACAGCCATGAAAAGACTTCAACAGATTATAGACTCTGCTGCCAGACTACTCTTACATATAAAGCCACAAACCTACATCTCCCCTGACTTGAAGGCCCTCTATTATTTACCGTTTGCCAGAAGATCCATATTCAAGCTGCTTTGCATCACCCACAAAGAGAAACACAGAACATGACTGCTCTGAATCAAGAATAAAACCACCAAATACATTTAACAAAGGAACCTCCGCTCAAGATTGGCACCTTGCCTCAAAATCCCACCATTCAAGAAAAAACATAGGTAGCACATCCTTCTCTGTACAAGTAGCCAAACTATGGAACTCTTTACCCCAAACATAAGATACACGGGGCCCGCTTCACAGAATGAACTTAAGACTCAATCCTAAACTTACTACTATTTTTGTATTCACAGAATGCACTTACTACTTTTGGCATTCACAGAATGAACTTACTACTTTTGATATTCACAGAAGTTAGGATTTTGTCTTAAGTTTGTCTTAAGACAAACTTAAGACAGACTTAAGATAAAATCGTAACTTCTGTGAATAACAAAAGTAGTAAGTGCATTCTGTGAATACAAAAATAGTAGTAAGTTTAGGATTGGGTCTTAAGTTCATTCTGTGAATCGGGCCCACAGATAGTAGCCCTATCTTCAGAAGACTACTCAAAAGTTGCCTCTTCCCCACATAGCCACCATACTCAAACATAAATATACAGCACATCCCCTTTACATAGCATTTATTTGGACTATCCATATGTACCCACATATGTGTATTGCTTTGTATAAATGTATGTAATAAGTATGTTTTAAATATAGAGGGCCCGATTCACAGAATGAACTTAAGACTCAATCCTAAACTTACTACTATTTTGGTATTCACAGAATGCACTTACTACTTTTGATATTCACAGAAGTTAGGATTTTGTCTTAAGTCTGTCTTAAGTCTGTCTTAAGTTTGTCTTAAGTCTGTCTTAAATCTGCCTAAAGACTAACTTAAGACAAAATCCTAACTTCTGTGAATACCAAAAGTAGTAAGTTCATTCTGTGAATGCCAAAAGTAGTAAGTGCATTCTGTGAATACCAAAATAGTAGTAAGTTTAGGATTGAGTCTTAAGTTCGTTCTGTGAATCTGGCCCATAGATATGTGTTAGATCTGATTAGCAAATGTACACATGCCTTATAGTTACATTATTCTAGACTAGCAGCCCGTCCCGACGTTGTCCGGGCATGAATTGCTGCCAGCCTGTAGTATATTGTTTTGTAGGATTTCGTTTTGATAGCATTTCTTATCTGTGACAGGCCTGTGAAACCCTCCGATTCACAGTGCACTGCTGATGCACTTAAGAGTGCGCGTTCAGTAGTGTGTGAACTCGAGTTTCCCTACTTTATTTTTCCTTGCAGTATTATATAGTGCAAACTCGACAACATGGCATGAGCACAATTTACATTACAGAAAAACACATTCATTTGTGGTAGGCACTGGGAGACAAAGTGATTTGCCTGGAATCACAGGATGTTGAGCTGATGCCGAGATTTGAACGTAGCTCCCCAGCTCTAAAGTTCGCAATTCTAGAACTTGTGCCGGGAGGTGTGTCTAAAAGTGTATGTCGGTGCTGGCCATCAATGAGAGAGACCTGTGCATTTTTCAAATGGGTGGTGAAAAAATATGAGTATGTTGCTGGAGATGTGGGCCGCCGTGCCACCAATGTACTTACCGGGGAGGGTAAACGCCCATTATTCCGCAACTTTCTTTCCGCATACCATCAATCCGCATACTTTTATTACGAAAGTACCATGACTCTGCAATGCCATTATAACACATGGCATTACATTTTATATGCTTTTATCACGCATACATTTACAACGAAATTCGTTGTAAATGTATGAATGGTAAAAGCATGATTTTTTTAATGTTTGGATAAGGTAAGTATGGGTATTGGTGTATATGTTTTGGGGTACTGAGGTATATGTTTTGGGGTGTTTGGGTATTTTAAGGGTTCAGATATCGTTTTGGATTATGGGGTACAGGGGTAGTTTTAGGGTTTAGGGCTAGGTTTGGTTTTTGGGGTACAGGGGTATTTTAGGGTTCAGGGGTAGGTTTGGGTTTTGAGGTACAGGGGTATTTATAGGGTTCAGTGCTATGTTTGGGTTTCGGGGTATTTTTAGGGTTTAGGGATAGGTTTGGGCTTTGGGGTACAGGGTATATTTATAGGATTATGATGGGTTATTGTTTAAGGGTGTTGGGGTATTTTATGGAGTAAGGGTGGGTTATGATTATGGGGTGCAGGGGTGCTGGGGTATTTAAAGTAGGGGGTGGGCGGAATTGGCATGAACTTGATACATTCGTTCAGTCAGATTTCCAATAATTAAAACAGAAACCTCATATATTTGCAGAGGGCCACAAAGCACTAGGTCAATTCAGAACGCAAAAAATCTAAAATTAGAAACATCGCTCATGGTCGCCCTGTTGTCAGCGCATTCTCAATATATGAAACAAAGACTTGGACTTAAACAACAGATATTTATTTTTATTTTTTTGCATCGAGGTTGGGCACAGATTCATAAAAGAGTTGCGAATTGTGCCCACTATGTGCACCAAAAAGCAGAAGAATATTTAATCGACTTGAACAGTGTGCTATTCTATGGCATCGCAAATCCCACAAGTTTGTAGAGTTGAAAGTATAGATGGGCGAGATTTCCTCCGTTTGTCATGATAGTACAAGTTTTACCAGAGGTACATCATCAAGAAGCTACTTTACGGTTGACACCTTTCCTGTGGCAGAGCCAACCATGGTTCTCTACCGCTTGGAGTTTTCAGGAAATCTCACCATTCTGATTTTGTCTTTATCCAGTTTGCCTATAAAGTCTCACGCGACTGGCAAGATGGCGTCCGCACCGCGGACGTGTGTGTGAGGAGCTCCTAGTTCGATAATCGTCCCACCAGCAAACCGACACTGACTCCCCTTACCGAGAACCCTGTACCTGCTTGGCTGCGTTTGCTACACTCCCTTGCCGTTGCTCCCTGCTGGTACCGCGGTGGTACTCGCTCACCTGTGGTTTGTTTCGGGAGCGGAGGCTGCGGCACCTTGGGTTTGGAGGCAGAGTTACGGACTGCTGTTGAGAGCCGGTCCGGTCCGAGGCGGAGTGCTGCGGCGGCGTGTACTCGCCAGTGAACAGTTTCGGGAACCGAGGAACCGAAATTGAACCGGTGGGGCTCGGGAGAACGCTGGTTTCGACGCAGGGGACGGTCGGCTCTGTGAGCGGCTCTCAGGTGTGGCTGTTGGAGCTGGGAGGCGCTGTGGCTTGATGGAGGAGTGCTGATTTTTAGGTCTCGCGACCTGTCAATGCGCAAGCGGGGCTATAGTGGCTTAAACAGACTTTAACTAACTGGTGATTTGATGCTGTGCCCGTGCGCTTTTAGGTCAAAGCGCAAGCGCATTGACCTAAAATTCGCGTGCACAGCATCAAATCGTCAGCCATCTGTTGCCCAGCTTGGTGCCGCTCCACCCCCTGTGGCATCAAAGGCTTTCACGGCCGGCCGTGCTTTCAGTTTGCCGCTCCACCCCCTGCGGCATCAAAGGTTTTCCTGGCCGGCCGGCCGTGCTTTCAGTTTCAGGAGCGCTGCATTGTTTTCACGGCCGGCCTCCGGCCGTGACTCGCATTTCTCCTTCCTTCCAGTGCTGCCTTGTCTCACTCAGTCACAATCCGTGCCTCACAGATGTATCTACCTTTCCAGACTTGCACCTCGTTTTCATTGTTTCCTTTATTTCCAGGCTTCAAATACCGAAGATGTTGCATTTCCAATCTGAATTTGTGCGCGTTTGTCTATTTTTGAAGTGTTTTTTATAGTATGCTTCTTTTCAGTGTGAACACTTTTATCACATTTTAAAATAAACAACGACATGCCATTATTAACCTAGGATCGGTAATTGGCGCTTCATACTCCAGATGAGTCTGCAAAGCGCTCTGATTTGCAGCGGAATCCTGGCTGCCCTTTCCCGAGTACGGGATGCAGGGTTTTGGTTGTTTGACAAAGTGCATGAGGCCTGGAGACTTGCTCTAAACTAAACACGCTGCAGCAATGAGAACACTAAACACAGATTAAAAACAAGCTAAACTATCAAGAAGCGAGTCTAAGAGTTAATAACAGCATAAATTACATTATTTACTTCGTAGCATTAACATTTAGCACATAAATGATGTTCAGCAGGATAATGACGGTACAGAGCACGATAACATGGTTAACATAAACCAAAGTGAGTGACTACAGTAAGGCGCAATTTTCCAAATGTGTGACTATTGCAAAACGTTCTTTTATTTTGAGAATAGCATTGGTACCTTTTAAAAAACAAGCATTGGCATAGCCAATAGGTCTCGCCTTTGGGACTAACTGGCGCATCCCCAGGGATGCGCCAGTTAATGTGCGCCACAGTCCGCCACAGCTCCGCCACCCATGGTGCACCGCATTTATAATGCGGCGCACCATGGGGCAAAAACGGCACAGATGCGTGACGCATCTGTGGTGTTAAGGTGGCGCATTGCTGGAGTTGCGTCGCAAGCGCGACGCAGCTCCAGCAAGGCTCGGTGGTGCCCCATCTCAACAATGCTGCATCAAGACCTACGCCTGCTTCAAGCAGGCGCAGGCTTTTGACGCAGCATTGGCCAGAAAGTGACTGAGTGAAATCTCATAGATTTCACTCAGCCACTTTTGCGAGGCGCACCTGCCCCGGAACGCCCACCCTGCGCCGGAACGCCCACAAGCGGCGCAGGGCTTTACAACGTGACGCATCTGCCTACATGCGTCACGTTGTAAATCGTTCGTAGGGTTGCGCCACGTTTACGCCGCCTTGCGTGACACAACAGCGGCGTAAACGTGGCGCAAGGGCTTCATAAATCAGCCCCCTTGTGTTTAGTTTTTAACAGTGATGTTGCAGCAAGTATATTGCGCTGCATAATTAAATACATATAAAGGTCCCAAAGGCGAGACCTATTGGCTATGCCAATGCTTGTTGGACATTGACTCTAAGGTATGGCTGCTGGAGCTGGGAGGCGCCGCGGCTCGATGGAGGAGTGCTGACCTTGGATGGGGAGAATTAGTGTGGAAGATTATTGTGGTGGTTTATTAAACCGGGAGACTACTAGTATATGACAATATTGTACGATATTATTTTTTTAAAAAAAATTCTTTTCTTCGCAGTTGGCCATACTATGGCACCTAAGTTGGCTCGCGGTGGGAAAACCAGACCTGTCTGGGAAGGCGCAGTGGGTACACGTGCCGCACTCGCTGCAAGATCTAAAGAGATGTCGGGCAGCAAAGATATTGGCAGTGCAGCTCCAGGTGCTCCCAGGATACCACAAATGTTTCAACCTGCAGTAGGGAAAAAAGTCTGTACTTCTACTTCTAGTTTTGATGCTCTTGCGGCAGGAAGCGAGGAAAGTAGTGCAAGAAACATCACGGAACAGCACCATCCATCTCAAATACCGTCAGATGTATCTATACTGCATTCTGATATACTACAAACTCCGGCTCAGACTGTGGTAGGGGCTAATAATATGGGGGAATTGGAGGAAGGTGACGGTGCAGCTAGTGAAGAAGAAGCCCATGAGACATTAAGCAGCAAGGACGGCGAGTTTTACTCACTTTCGGAGCATTCAGAAGGATCGAAATTAGAAGGCGATTCCTCTTCCCTGTGGAGGCAACAGCGAGGATGCAGTACTTCTGCACTAGATGACCCCACGGGGGCAGCAATAATGGTGTAATACTATAACCTATAAGAGGTGACCCTGTGGAAGCAGCAGCACGGATACAGTACTATAAACTGTATGAGATGACACTGTGGAGGCAACAGCAAGGATACAGTACTATAAACTGTATGAGATGACACTGTGGAGGCAACAGCAAGGATACAGTACTATAAACTGTATGAGATGACATTGTGGAGGCAACAGCAAGGATACAGTACTATAAACTGTATGAGATGACACTGTGGAGGCAACAGCAAGGATACAGTACTATAAACTGTATGAGGTGACACTGTGGAGGCAACAGCAAGGATACAGTACTATAAACTGTATGAGATGACACTGTGGAGGCAACAGCACGGATACAGTACTATAAACTGTATGAGATGACACTGTGGAGGCAACAGCAAGGATACAGTACTATAAACTGTATGAGATGACACTGTGGAGGCAACAGCAAGGATACAGTACTATAAACTGTATGAGATGACACTGTGGAGGCAACAGCACGGATACAGTACTATAATCTGTATGAGATGACACTTTGGAGGCAACAGCAAGGATACAGTACTATAAACTGTATGAGATGACACTGTGGAGGCAACAGCAAGGATACAGTACTATAAACTGTATGAGATGACACTGTGGAGGCAACAGCAAGGATACAGTACTATAAACTGTATGAGGTGACACTGTGGAGGCAACAGCAAGGATACAGTACTATAAACTGTATGAGATGACACTATGGAGGCAACAGCACGGATACAGTACTATAATTTGATCTAGGTGATTCTGTGAAGGCAGCAGCAGGGTGTAGTGAAATAATCTCCGTTAGATGAACCTGTGGGGTCTGCAACAGTGATCAACAACTGTGACCTGTATGAGATTGCCCTGTAGAGGCAGCAGCAAGGGTACAGTGCTATATCCTGTATGATACGACAACGTGGGTGTTTTTTATTAATTAGAAAGTAATGCCGAATTCAGGCCATCTTAAGTTAGAATGAGTAGGCCACAGCCATCTTGCATTTTTGTGAGGGGCATAAGAAAGCAGTTGAGCTGCTACCTTGGACACTAGTCAAAAAGATTTGCCAATCTACTAGTCTTATGGATTAGGTATTCAAGATATTTTTGTTTATTTACTCATTATTTGAACTGTCCATTGTATTTCTGTGCTACTTATGATTCATAATATTTCCTTTATTTGCCATGCATACCTCAATTTATTAATATGCAGTAGAAAGTAGGTGCCTCCAAAAGTACAATATTGATTGGCTCACTCGAATGATACATTGCTAGTCCGACCCTTTTAAGTCACATCTCATTACCAGATATGCGTGTAGCTTCTATGTCTAAAAACCCCACAAAAGATGATGTTTATGGGAGATGTACCAGGTCTTTTTGATCTGGGCCCAAGGCTCTTGAAGAACTGGCCCGTTTTATAAAGTTCTCTGTTTGTTTGCACATTGGAGGAGGGATCATATCAGAATACTGGGATTTAGAATAATCACCTGCCGTTTCTTCCAACTATTTAGCTATTTTTATTGTATATAACTTGTTTATGTAATCTATCCATGCCTCAGGTGGGATAGAGAGAACCGAAGAGTTCTTTGTACAACAGTTTAGAGCAACTATTCTCCAAGACAGCCTTGTGTATTTTATTAAAGCAGCGTGATGTAATTTGTGCCAAATTTTATCATATTCCTACCCCTTTTGAGCGATTCAGTGTATTTTCCATTTTTCCTAAAGTCCATAATCTCTTCTTCCAAGTTATAGATTATTGCAGGATTTTTCTGCGCTTGAGCTTGTTATTATTTTGCATCTGCAGCATCTTTCGTATAATTTTTAAAATCTTTTTTTGTGTTTTTGTTTAATTATCAATTTCCTTTGTTACTTTCTACATACAGTTCTCATACTCTGTTCGGAGATGATCCTCTGCAAACTATTAGACCCAAACTTGCTATAGCCATCTTATTGAAATGTTTTATTTTAGTGGTGTTCCAATGCAATTGTCCATGTGTTGGCCCAACATCACTCTGACCATATTGAGTCTCAAAGGACCATTCAGAGGATTGTTCCAGCAAGGGCTCAAAGGTAACTTGAAGAACTGCTTGCTCACTGTGTGTAAAATGTAACAAATGTATTCCCGATATTAAATTGTATAATTCCTTGTTTGAGATTCTATAGTCTATTGTTGAGATGCCTGTGATGGGTCTTCTAGTGGGGTCTGGCAGGTATATTTGACTCAACTCTTCCATTAATTATGATGCCACCTATGATTAGTAGGAACGCACGCTGTTGTTTGCCTTGTTTGTGAGCTCAGCTTTACAATTTTTTGCAAAGAGTTATTCAGGGAAATTGCAGACTTCTTCTAGGTAGAACTAGGTGGAATTTAAATTTTACCAGAGTAATCTGAGTAATTTTTGTAATTCCGTATTACTCGTTGACGCGGACCAGGACTACCAATAATATCACGATTGCAGCTACTCATGTAATTAAAAGTAATTTGAGCCAGTGGAGGCTTTATGTAATGTAGACAGCGTAATAACAACAATCATTAGAAATGCAATCGGTCTCGGATTTATTTGAGTTAGAGCTAATGGCATTGTAAATGGCAATGTCATTTAGCCATGTGTTATGGAGTGTATGCATGTGGTGTGTAGTGGAATTATGTGGGTTGGATTGGAATTGTAGCAATGGGGGCATGCTGCGCATCAGATGAATATGTTTAAAAGTAAAGTGCACCATACTGCGATTGCTACAATAGTTAATTGTGGATACGTTAACAATTGAAATGTGCACTGCCGGCTGGAGGTGTGTGCCTGGTGGAAGCGTGCACTGATGGCTGGTGGTGTGTGTGCCTGCCTGGTAAAAGTGTGCACAGACGGCTGGAGGTGTGTGTGCCTGGTGAAAGCGTGCACTGACGTCTGGTGTTGTGTGCCTGGTGGAAGCCTGCACTGATGGCTGATGGTGTTTGTGCCCGGTGAAAGTGTGCACTGACAGCTGGTGGTGTGTGTGTGTGGTTGTGTGTGTGGTTGTGTGTGTGGTGGCGAGTGTGTGTGAGTGGTTGGTGGTGTGTGTGGTGTGAGAGTGGTGTGTGTGGTCTTATGTGTGTGGTCTTTTGTGTGTGGTCTTATGTGTGTGGTCATATGTGTGGTGGACTTAGTTCGAGTGTTCGTACCCTGCGCACTCACTCTCACTCTGCAGTCATTTTGCATTCACTCTCACTCTGCACTCACTCTGCAGTCATTCTGCACTCACTCTGCACTCATTCTGCACTCACTCACACTCTGCACTCAGGCTGCACTCATAATGCACTCACTCTGCACTCACTCTCACTCTGCACTCTGCACTCTCTCTCACTCTGCACTTGTACTCATTCTGCACTCACTCTGCACTCACTCACACTCTACACTCACTCTCACTCTGCACTCACTCTCACTCTGCACTCACTCTGCACTCACTCACACTCTGCAGCACTCACTCACACTCTGCAGCACTCACTCACATGCTGCAGCACTCACTCTCACTCTCACTCTGCACTCATTCTGCACACTGCACTCACTCTCACTCTGCACTCATTCTGCACTCACTCTCACTCTGCACTCACTCTCTCTCTGCACTCACTCTCCACTCACTCTCACTCTGCACTCGCACTCACTCTCACTCTCACTCACTCTCACTCTGCACTCACTCTCACTCTCTCTCACTCTGCACTCATTCTGCACTCTGCACTCACTCTCACTCTGCACTCACTCTGCACTCACTCTCACTCTGCACACTGCACTCTCACTCTGCACTCATACTCATTCTGCACTCACTCTGCACTCACTCATACTCTACACTCACTCTCACTCTGCAGTCACTCTCACTCTGCACCCACTCTGCACTCACTCACAATCTGCAGCACTCACTCACAATCTGCAGCACTCACTCACACTCTGCAGCACTCACTCTCACTCTGCACTCATTCTGCACTCACTCTGCACTCATTCTGCACTCACTCTCACTCTGCACTCACTCTCCACTCACTCTCACTCTGCACTCACACTGCACTCACTCTCACTCTGCACTCGCTCTGACTCTGCACTCACTCTGCACTCATTCTGCACTCTGCACTCATTCTGCACTCTGCACTCATTCTGCACTCTGCACTCACTCTGCACTCACTCTGCACTCACTCTCACTCTGCACTCACTCTCACTCTGCACTCACTCTGCACTCACTCTGCTCACACTCTGCTCACACTCTGCTCACACTCTATACTCACTCTATACTCACTCTGCACTCACTCTGCACTCACTCTGCACTCACTCTCACTCTGCACTCACACTGCACTCACTCTCACTCTGCACTCACTCTCACTCTGCACTCACTCTGCACTCTGCACTCATTCTGCACTCTGCACTCATTCTGCACTCTGCACTCACTCTCACTCTGCACTCACTCTCACTCTGCACTCACTCTGCACTCACTCTGCTCACACTCTGCTCTCACTCTATACTCACTCTGCACTCACTCTGCACTCACTCTGCACTCACTCTCACTCTGCACTCATTCTGCACTCACTCTGCACTCACTCTCACTCTGCACTCATTCTGCACTATACTAATATAATAAAGAGAGAACCCAAACCTTTGAGGCGGGTAATCTCAGGAACCACAGTACCAATCACAACACCCAATACAGCGTTGGAAAGGGCAGTTGCAGCAGAAGGACATAGGCTATGCAGACGCCCACCATATACATTTAAAAGGTAAAAGAACCGTGCCAGCATAGTAGTCCCTTGTGGGTGTGTCTGCATTGTGCTGTGGGTGTGTGCTGGGGGCGTGACAATCGCTGGGAGCATTTGAATTTATTTGAATTTAAAAAGACTTATAAAGCGCACGTACACTGAATCAGTTTCATGGCGCTGACAAGATCACTGAGTGAGTACAAGGAGAGAGCTAGGAGCCGAAAGCCTGCTGGAATAGGAACGTTTTTAGTGACCTCCGGAACTCCATATAGGAAGAGGAGAGTCTTAAAGATAGAGGGAGGTCATTCCAGTGGGTGGATGCAAGGACAGCAAACTTCTGCCCTCCTGACCGTTTCTTTTTAAAGCGAGGCGTAGTTAACAAGGCCAGGCTAGAGGAGCGATGGTCCCTGGGGGGAACATAGGAAGAGATTGCCGAGTTGATAAAAGCAGGGGCCGTGCCCGCTCTTGCTTGAAAAGTCAAACACCCCAACTTAAATCTGGCCCGTTGTTTTATAGGCAGCCAGTGTAGGCTTCTGAGCAAAGGGGTCGAATGGTGGGACCTGGATAAACCAAAAATCAGGCGGGCCGCCGGATTCTGTACCAACTGCAGACGTTGCAGGGCATAGGCAGGAGCTCCATTATATATGATATTGCCATAGTCGATCTTTGACAAGACCATGGCCATTAGGATCAGCTTTAATGCAGAGGTGGTAAAGAACCTGGCAACTTTCCGAATGACTCGTAGTGTAAAAAAACAGGAGGACACCACCGAGTTGATATGTGAATGAAGAGTTAGTTGATTGTTGAGCGTGATCGCAAGTGTTTTGACTGAAAAAGAAGGGAGAGGAGGTGACCCAAGTGAGAGGGGCCAAAAAGAGGGGGACCAGGGGTTGGCAGCACCGCCCGTCACCACTAGTTCTGTTTTATCCGGATTAAGTTTTAACTGATTGATGTTCATCCAGTCTCGGATAAATAACATGACGGACTGGAAACTGCCAACTCCTGAAGGGGTGGATAGATCAAAAATGAGTTGTAGGTCATCTGCATAATTGTATACAGTGACCTCCATGTTCTGTAAAGCAAACACCAGTGGAAAGATAAAAAGATTAAATAATAACGGGGAAAGACCGGACCCCTTGGGAACACACAGTTGACATTACACAGAGGAGCCGAGAAGGTGCCTAGGTGGACTGTCTGAGTGCGGTCCATCAGGAAGGACTCGACCCAAGCTAATGCCGGTCCCCCTATCCCCGCCGCCCTGACACGTGACAGAAGAATGTCATGGTCCACAGTGTCAAAGGCGGCGGATAAGTCCAGGAGGACCAGAATCTTGGGGGTGTTGGCGTCGGGTCCCTCCCTAAGTTGGTCCATGACCGAGATCACCACCTTCTCGGTTGAGTGTCGTGGACGGAACCCAGCTTGACACGGGGCCAGGTAATTGCTGTCCTCTATAAAGGAGCTCAGCACCTGAGAAACATGCGCCTCAGCTACCTTTCCCAAATAGGGGAGCAAGGATATGGGACGGTAGTTGACTAAGGAAGAAGGATCAGCCCCGGGCTTTTTTAAAATGGGAATAATGGTGGCAGATTTGAATGCAGTGGGGACTAGGCCATTGGAGAAAGTGTCATTTAAGACCGTGAGGGCGGGAACAGGACAGGCCAAGAACACCTGGGCCAGAATGCGAGCCGGGCAAGTGTCAGATGGAGACCCTGATTTTACGCGCTTGAGGAGCGGAAAGAGGGACTCACTAGTTAGCTCCGGGATATGAGTAAGGCACTGGGTGTTCTGTGGTGAAGAGCAGTCTAATGAAGGATTTGATGGGAGAGGGATGTGTGCTTTTATTTGTGCAACTTTGTCAATAAAGAACTCGTTCAGTGAGTTACACAGTGACTGAGAGGGCATGATCGTAGGCGAAGGCCTGTCTGATAGAGCTAACTCGTGAATAGTTGCAAAAATTTCACGAGGCTGGCATTCTGCTGCCAGTATGCGTTGTGAGAAATAATCTTTCTTGGCCTCTTGGATGGCCTTTTTATACTCTGAAAGCAAGGTGGTGTAGTTGGTTTTACTAACAGGGCAGTATTTCGACCTCCAAGCCCGTTCTGCTTGACGAACCGTTAATTTAATTGCTTTCAGAGCAGGGGTGAACCACTTATTAGCGTGGTGATGGTGATTGATGGTAACTTTCTTCAAAGGGGCCTTTTGATCACGGAGGTGGGTTAGCCAACTATCCAGAGTGGCCAACTGAAATTGAGGAGGCACATCAGTGAGGTCAGGACAGGTGGCAGTTAAGGATTCGCAAAACGCAGGGATATCAACACGATTCCAGCTCCTAGCCCAAAGGGTTTTGGAGCTAAGGGGGGCATTTCGCAAGCGAAGGTCCAAGGAGAAGGACAGTAAGTGATGGTCGGACCATACGCAAGGAGTAATGGACAGGTTGGTGGCGGGTAGGTTAAGGGTCCATATTTGATCTAAGATGTGGCCCCGGGTGTGTGTAGGGGCACGGACGTGTTGAATAAAATATAAACTTGATAACAGTGAGGTAAAGTCCTTGGAGGTGAGGTCTTCTGCGGGATCACTAGGCCAGAAGTTAAAATCGCCAAGCACAAGTACAGTAGCGTTGTTAACCACTAAAGGGGCCAGCAGCTCCTGAAAAGCAAGGATAAACTGGGAAGAGGGTTGGGGGGGGCGGTAAACCAACACACAGGTTACGGGGGATTTGGATAAGACAGAGCGCACGACCAAGCAGTCCGCTGCAGGCAAAGAGGGGGATGCCAGTATTTGAAACCGGAGGTTGTCACGGAAGATTAAAGCAACCCCACCACCAGTTTTGCCATCAGGTCGGTCAGCCCGAAGAATGGAATAAGAAGAAGGAAGGGCCACCAAGACACTGGGTTGGGAGTCAGGGGGTACCATGTCTCGGTTAAACACAGTATGTCGGGGCTGTCGCTGTCAAGGAGGTTGAAGATCTCCTGCTGATGCGCGACTGCTGACCTAGTATTTAATAAGGCGATGGAAGTGCCCGGGTGCGGGAGCTGCTGGGGGGTGTGGACAGGGAGTTGATAGCCTCCAGTGGGGGCGGGAGTCGGGTAATGCCTAGGGCCAAAATATGGGAGGCGGTTGCTGGGTCTACGGGGTAGCTCTTGGATAAGGATAGTAAATGGCTGGGTGAGTATTCCAGGACAGATCGGGCATGATGACAAAGCCCGGGTCCAATGCGGTCACGGACGGGCACAGACGGGCTGTAGTGTAGCTCCTATTTTCCCAATAGGCTCTGCGCATTGGAATAGTACCTACAGCAGTAAAGGCCTAGGCCAGACGTTAACTAGGTCTACTACTGTCGAAACTAGACTTAATTTTTGGGTTTGCCAGCTAAGCTCAGAGTTCGCTAGAAACTTTCTCGAATGTTCAAGGAAGGATGAACTCCCCTGATTAGACAAGAAGGGATTTAGTTTCTGACAACCATAGAACATGACAACTTTGCTCTCCCCTAATCAAGAGTCAATCTCGAGAGTCGTGTGAGCACAAGGCAATTATTTTACTCAGTCAGTACGTGCATTCTTAGTCTCATCAGAATGTAGAGAAAAGGAAGAGACGGGC
The DNA here is from genome assembly GCF_964261635.1 of Lissotriton helveticus. NCBI lineage: Eukaryota > Metazoa > Chordata > Amphibia > Caudata > Salamandridae > Lissotriton > Lissotriton helveticus. Next base: position 191,562,303 of record NC_136057.1, read on the forward strand.
GTGTTCAATAAAAGATGTTATTTATTGATCAGTCTCTTTTCTCGTACAAGAGAAATGGATCGATATTATTGCAATACTTATAGTTAAGTAAAGTGCATACATCAGAAGCAATAGTATAAAATAATACTGTAAAAACATTGATATGGTTTCTGAGCCATATGATGTTTAAAATGATTAAAATATATTTACATACACATATACATTTGACTAAACGTACTCAACTGGTGTTTCTAAATACGCCTACCCCGTGTACCTGACCTAAGTCTAATGCGTGGGCGGGAATAGAAAGTTACAGTTTAGTTTAAGTTTGTTTTTGCCAAGTGAATAACTAAAGAATTCTCTAGGAGGGGTTATTCAGTTCTGTACCTGGAATTTAGGATGAATGAGGAATGGTATCTCTTTCTCTGCTCTCGATATTCCAGGCTGCCTGCGAGGGCTGCCCAGAAGCGCCGGTGCTGGGTCTCTCGGCTTGAGATAGCAGCGCGTCTCTCAGCGCGTCAGGAAGGCGGGGCTGCTGCCTGCGGGGTCTGCTTCTGCTCTCGGCTTCGGCAAGTATGGCTGCTCCGTCTTGTCACCACGCGTGTGTTTGCATAGGGCAAGGTCGGCAATATTTATACCTTAAAGGTGCCGAGATTGACGTAAGGATGGACATAGGTACATCAATAAAGATGTCATACGACTTGCTCGTTAGCACATTCTTTACTAAAGTTCTCTGTGAAATCAAAACAATGGCCGCACGGATTATCCAGGTTGTCATAGGTTTGATTTGTTATGAGAACGTCGTATGCCTTATCAGGGGCTGGAGGAATATCGCTTGTCTAATTAGATCTCAAGCGTTATGACCTAATCAGATAACACGTTCCTGTGCCGTAGTGTGACTGCGTCAGATAACGGTATCTGCATCATGGGGGATTTCTTGCCTCATGGGCTGACTGTTAGTTAACTAGCTAGTAAGTTTAACCAGAATAGGGTCAGGAATAGGGGGATCGAATCAGAACCTATAGAAATACACGACAGCCACTCCACGCTAACTATGGTCATATCTACTAATCTATGCATAGTATAACATAGTACAACATACTATAGAGTATAGTGTATACCTTACCACCCCAAAATACATAAATGCATTTCGAAATTTTCAAATATACTGAAAAATTGCAGTCATATATATTGTATGTACTTAAGCTATGAATTAAATGCAAAAGTGAACACGCATTGTTATGCATTATTGATTGTTGGTATATGAGAAATACACATGAAATGGCTCTTAATATGGCTATACAGAAAAAAAGTCGAAACCATTTCATCACATAAAATCTATTGCGAACATACCAGCGGGCAGCTAAAGTCTATAAAGTCTATAAAGTATCTAAAATAGAAATCTTAGTTCTCTAGGAATAGTCTCTTACTTTAAGCAGAAAATCAGTGTCCCGGGAAAAAATATATAGAAAAATATTTTAGGGGCTTGCTGAAAAAAGTTGCTGTCCGTGAACTGGATTGTAATTGTTCATGTGACTTTATTTTTAAAGTTGAAGGCCGAATTCAGGGAACGCCGTGTGCGAGTTTACTCAAAAGTCTCTATTTCTGTTCCGGAGAGAACATCATATCATTCAGGCTTTCGAAAAAACTGTCAACAGCTTCATGGGAAAGTTCCTCTAAGTCGGAAATAGGGGTAACCATGCATTCATGCGCATGATTGTCTCCATTGACATTCTGATTTGCATTGCTGACAGAAGGTCGTACCTGTTCGATGCTGCTTTCATCTTGAACTTCACTACTCTTCAATCGCAGTGGTGAAGATTCCAGGAATGCCGTCATCAGAATTGGCAGCCTTTGAGGGCAGCACAGTGCGTGAACCTTGGTAGGAACCAACAGTGTATCTGCATCCACCGGCGCATCCGATTGTAGCGTCAGACAGGTGTCTAACACGCATTCTTCTCCGCATAGCAGACACCTTAGTACAGGTAAAACACACCTTTGCCACATTGGTCGAAATGATAGAAACCAAGTCATGTTTAGGTCTCTAAGCCGGGATAGTCCCAGGATTTTTGATATCCGGTCCCGGTATCCAATGGCTAGGATCGTATCTTCCATTGTCGCGAGAGTTTGATCTGTGACATGGGTTGCCATAACGAAAAATAAGGACTAGGAATAGGATTCCTGCAATTAGTCCTAGGATCAGGGGAAGTCCGCCAAAAATCGAATGGACGAAGTCTGGAAAAATACCCAGTATGGCTTTGAATGGTGTTAATGCCATCGAAAATACTGTCTTAAATACCTTTGAGACCCCTGTGGTATCAGAAATATTTAAGATTTCGCTCAGGATTTCCGCGAAATGTACGGGGGAATTAGTTGATAATAATGTATGTATCTCTGCAGTCGTCCTTGCGACTTGTAGATCATACGTTTCTTTAGATGACGTGAGCCTTGTAGGCGTCTGAAGAAGCACTGTTTTCATTCTGCTTAAAGTGTCTATTCGAATAGAAGTAATTTTCAAACTGGGCCATGCCCTCGCCTCCCTGTCTGGAAAGGAGCTGGGGAACAAAGAACGTCCACAGCACTTGACCTTCGCCGTCGTAGTGACGAGATAAGGAGTCCCGGGCATAAGACTACAGCATCTGCGGTCTACAATAAGAATGTAACTCCCATTATAGAGTCTTTGAAAGAATGGTTCTATTTCAGTTGCAGGTGCGCCTTGCTGGTGACATGAAAGGTTGTATGAATTCCCTTCACAGGCTCCGTGCAAACTAATACCGTTACACAGAAGCGTGCCGCTTAGTGACATAGCACAATTGATGCCACTAAGAAACACTTTCTGTCCTATGTTACTGATACATGCATGTGAATAGGGCAGGTTCCATGTTGTTTTAAGGTACCCCTTTCCCAATTTCTCGTACATGCCAGCCTGTATATATTTTTGGCAGTATTGAAACCTGAAGGTTGAGATTGGAATATTTATGATTCCGTGGATTATCCATTCACTGACAGGTCGTTCTGACATTGTCAACGGTAATCTTTCTAGTTTTTCAATGCTCAAGATTGTATAATCAGCACCCTTCTGCGCCATACCGATTTGTCTATCAGTAAGGTTAAAGATTTGAAATAGTGACGTTGTGTTGATTAAACGCCAAGGCACATAGCCTGAACGCAGATTTTGTAACGTCCAGCCAAGCTGTACAATAGAACGCAATTGTGACTGACCATGTTGTAATAACAGTAAGTCTTGCGATAATATATCGATTGCTGAAGACACAATGCTGTCCAATGAAAACATTCTGGAGGACAGAGTCATTAACCCATTGTCCACTACAGAAAGTGATTTTTCCAAATTAATACGGTCAATTTCCCGTATTCTTTCTGCTGTCTCAATTTGAGTAACCTTCCAGGCCTCATTGTATGCTGCATATACAGAGGCTGCTATGAAACGCTTTTGACGCTGTTTGCGTGGTCCCATTATGAAATCACGCAAGTCAGCACCATCAGTAAGTAAAGTTAGGTGTTGCTTAATTTCAGGCAGTGTGGAAGTTTGTAGCCATTGAAGGCATAATTTGCCCACACTGTAGGTTGTTATTATCCCTGGGTGATGTCTTTGGGGATATCTAGGGTCTGGCCTGTTCATTTTGAAACCCTGTGTTTTATTCAGGAATCTATCTTGACAGTTATTTGTATCTGTGGGCCAGATCAACCATTGTTTCCAATCAGGATGTTTTCTGTTTTGGTTAAGTATATGGTTTATGTCTATTTCTTCATCTGTTTCAGAGTTATTGCTAAACATTGTTGGCTTTGGAATAGACGGGTTATTTAAATCTTTGATTTTGGCTAAGCCAAGACAGGTGGTTTGTTGAACGGTGTCATTTAAAAATATCATTTGTTCTGGGATCATGCAGGCTCTAAACAAAGCTTCTATACCCTGTACTTGCCATTCTTTTTTACCCCAAACACTTTTCAAATCAACATGTTTGTCCCAATAATCAAATCCAAAAGTATTCATTTTTTCAAAGAAAGAATCTGAATATATCAATTTTGTGTTGGTTATCATGGTTTTCATCCCTGTCTTGTTTGACAATTTGTAATAAAATGTTTCAGCATTAGTTATGTGAAAACCTGAAAAATATGAATATTTGCCATACACGGTTCTAGAGCTCCCTTTTGGAGGTGTAGCACAATGTTCCCATTGATTAAAATTTAAAACATTTCTAGGTTGTGCAGATTTATGCAAGAAATGGTTACCATAATGGTTATAGCAGTACATGCTGTCATAATTTGTAGAACCCTGCAAATAATCATGTTTTGTAAATTTAGCAGACATTACTAAGTCAGACATCATATTGTTTATACTTTCAAAGTCCCAATCATCAGCAAATGAGTTTGGTTTTGCAAAGTCACTCAAGGAGATCTTGATTTGGTGTGGATATTTCAGGATCTCGACCGGACCATAAATTTCATAGTCAGTGTTGTCCCAGGCTACCCCACCAGATATTGGAATTGCTGTGAAGTTGGCTGAAGAAAGTTCTGAAGAAAGTTCTCTTTTCTCGACGTGTGAAGATGTGTGTGGTTTGAGGACCAAGTTGATGTTCTGACTTGCTGTGTCCATTTTAGCATATTTTCCCTCAATGAAGCGTCCCAAGGTAAATACCATGATGAGCCAAAGTATGAGGATAAATGCACCAAAACCCACCCAAAATTCAATCCATGGAGAAACCAGATATGTTTCTTTCAGTTGTTTCAAAAGTTCCTTCGCTTTGTCTTTAAAGGATTTTGATGATGGCTGTGTCTTTTGTTCGCTGAAGCCTTCAGAGGAATCATCGAAGTTGATGAAGTAACCGGATGCAGTTCTGTCAATTGTTCCAATTGGTTCAGGATTTTTGTTTCTTGCATTTTCACTTGGTACTTCTGTATAGATTGGTGTGTCTCTGCTAAATGTCTTTATTTGGGTTTTCAGAGGTCTAAGTTCTATTGCATTGTTGCATAGTCCTTGTTGTTCTTCTGTAGGCGTTTCGAATGTGATGAGCCTCTTTGATAGGACCTCTGTACTGGTAGCAAACCTTGGTGTTCTGCTACTTATTGGGAGTCCACTTGGCCTACTGTTGGTTATCGGCCACATGTTGTGGTTTTACCAGGTCGATGGATACAACTCGGTTCTCCTTTTTTCCAGCAAGTGGCGGTAGTACAACTGATCTTGTCCCGTTGACAGACAATACAGGAACTGCTTTTCTGTAAGAAGGCCCAAATTCCTTCTTTACCGCGATCTTCTCCCTGACTAGATCCCCGACTTTTGGAATCCAGACAGGTCTTGCTGGGACAGGTGGTGATTCTTCAGTGGTCGTTGGCTGTTCTTTCAACTGTATGTTGCTCAGGTCTTTTCTTGTTTTGTTTAAGTCCTGCAAAATAGCCAAACGGTCTTTGACATCAAAGCTTTTTTCTGTTACCACTGAAGTCTGACTATCAAGGTCAGAGATCAACATCCTAGTTCCGAATAATAATTCGTACGGACTGAATCCCTTCAGAGAATTTCTTGGCAAGTTATTTAGACTACGTTGGACACTTATTAGATGTTTGACCCACCCAGCTCCCGAACCTAATACCTTTGCCGTTATAGATTGCTTTATGTCACGGTTTTTTCTTTCAACAATTCCGTTCCCCTCAGGGTGAAATGGACAAGAGTACCGCAATTGCACGCCCATGCTGACCATGGCCTCCTTATAAGCCCGAGAGCTAAAAGCAGGACCATTGTCCGAATGCAGAATGCCAATTGCGTATGTGCCGATAAAGACCCGCAAATCTTTTATAACAGTTCTGGCGTCAGCCGTTCGCTGGGGCCACATCCATATGAATCTCGTGCATGAGTCCACTGCGACCAAGATATATTTATAGTTACCGTCCCTTTGTAAGGGACCACAGTGGTCTAGATAAACACAGGCTAATGGTTTATCCGAGATTAGAAGGGGCGTCTGTGCTGGACGTCTCACAGTTGATACTTTCATTTTTTGACATATTTCACATGCTAGAACATAGTTCCTTGTTTGTCTTCTCATTTGCGGCCACCAGTATCTCTGTTTTAATAATGATACTGTGGCTGAGACGCCAGCATGGGTAGAAGCAAGCCCTTCGTGTGCCGCTATTATTAGTCCTAATCTGTGTTCCATGTTTGGAATTGCCCTATCCCCCACTCCAGGGATTCGAGCAAAAGGAACATTGTTTGCATCTATGGTGTATGTGTAATTGAGTGGATAGTTGATCGGTAACGCAGAGCAGTCGCCTTTTGATGACGTTTTTACTGCCAGCACTGTTTCGCCGTCAATGTATTTTAATGTACGCTTTTTTCGATCTACGGGAGCCGGTTTACTGGCTGCCGCTGCGGCTGTTTCAGCCAATGAATTCCCTACAACGTGAACGCCATCACGCTGGTGACTCAGTGAGTGTGTCACGTGAGTCTTTGGTAGTTCTTTTTTCAAAAGAGCTACCTGTTCCCAGAGCAGTCTCTGCTTTATTGGTGCATCCGTGTCATCTTTGTAATCGTTCTGAATCCAGGTCTGCAAATCCTTGTTATATGCTTTGACGCAGAAATATGAATCTGACACTATAAGTGTCGGGAATTCGCGATCCGCATTATCTAGCGCCATTTTCAAAGCTAATATTTCAGTTTGTAGTTCTGAATTAGTTTCTACTGAGTGTGATTTTGTTAATAGAGGTCTTAGTTTACCTCCGTGCCACACTTCTTTTGTAATCTCACATGTGGGATTGTATGCATGTTCTCCCCAAACGGAGGGTTGAGCATGTCCGTCTGTATAGATTACACAGGCGTAATGTCGTAGAGGCAGAATGTCGATTGGCAGAGGATACGTTTTTTCATATTTTAGATTTTTTAATTCTTCTAGTTCTGGATCAAAGAAGTAATATACTTTGTCCGTTGTGATTGAATTTACCCATTGTAACCATTCTGGATCCAATGTTGTTGTTGGTAAAGTACACGGTGTTGTTAATGCCTCAAAGGCTGATTCTGCTGTTCTGACTGTGATATGTCTACCGTCAGCTATGTCTTTTTCTCTAGCTATTGCGGTTTGAACTGCTTGAACAATTTTTCCTTTGTTGTTGAATCTCTGTTCAGCTTTTGTGTACAAATGTGATTTGAATGCAATTGGTACCTTATCTCCCTCATTAGAGGTTAGGTATGTGAATCCGTATCTCCCTGGGATGACTCGGATCACAAGGTTGCGTGTATTATCACGGGTTTCTAATTTTGTTTTAATTAGCATGTCTGTTTGTAAGGATCTCAAAATTTCTGTGTGTGCTTGAGTCCAACTGGATCTTTTAAAGTCTGGTTTAATTAGATCGTAAAGGGGTTTGACCCTTTCTGCGTAATTTGCAATGTAAGTTCTTCCGAAATTTAGGAAGCCTAGAATTGACTGTAGGTTTTTTAGTGTTTTAGGAGCTTGGATTACGGCACATTTCTCTAGGAAATTGTCTGCCAGGCTTTTGCCTTCACTTGATAACTCATATCCTAAGAATAGGACCGTCAGATGGGCAATTCTGGACTTTTTGAAGTTGAATTTGTAACCCTCCGCAGCGAAACCAAGTATTATGGTGTTCACTCTTTTCAAGTGAGTTTCCAAGTCATCATCTGTTAAGTAAATGTCATCGACATAAGATAATGCTTCATCATCATATAGTTGTAGTAATTCTGTTACTCTCGCTGAGAATACCCCCGGGCTGTTCTTGTACCCCTGGGCTAACCGACAGAATTGTTTTTGAGTGCCATTTACTGAAAATGCAGTTAAATATCTGCTCTCTGGTGCTATGTTTTGACAAAAGAATCCGTTGGAGATGTCCAAGGTTGTTTTGTATTTTTTGCGCACTATGTTATTCATTAGTGCAGCACTGTGTGAGTTTTGCACTGCAAAAGTTTTGCAACATGTGTTAAGGTGTCGGTAATCCAAAACTAGACGGTACGAATTGTCTGGTTTGGAGACCGGAAACAAAGGATTGTTCATTTGTGAGGTGCAAGTTTCAATCACCCCCTGGTATTCTAGCTGATCTAGTATTTCATTTACTTGTTTTTTAGCTTCTTGCTTAATTGGGTACTGCCTTTGTGCAGTAGGTTGTGATTTTAACTGGACTTTGTGAGGAGGAGAATCCTCATCCCATCCTACGTGATTTTTATATAAAGCAGGTGCTAAGGCCACTGCCCACTTTCTAGCAAGTGTGTATTTTTTATGAATCGGTATTTGATTCGAGAAGGCAGGCATAATTACTTCTTCGCCATGAGGGCACTCCCTGACAAACTCCGGTGGCCAGTCTTTTTCAGCTAGAAGGATGTCATAGCCCTTGGATAGGTTATCCCAAAATAGTCCCCTTATTTTCCTAGTCTTATCTCCCTCTATACGTAATGTTATCTCGTATATTTTGTGGGGCTTGCTAACTCTGGTATCTGCAGTTTCCACTTGAAGGTATTCATTCGTGTCCACTGTCTCCAGATGATTCATAAGGACTTTGCGAGCTATGCTCACCTCTGCTGCGCTGTCTAGCATTGTCTGAGCCCATTCTCCGTTTTTCAGTTGTGTCCTCAGTATTCTCGGCATTGTTAACTACCTTGATACTGGCTACCTTCTTTTTTGGAAATTGTGATTTCATTTTCAGTTGAGCAGGTTCCTTGTCTTTGGACTTGGCGTGCTCTTCTGATCGTCCTCTTCTTTCCGATTTCTGCGAGGAATTCTGAAAAGATTGAGACGGACGTGTATCAATGTCTTGATATCTATCAGGTTTTTTAATATTATCCCTATTTCTAAGGTTATATCTATTCCCAGAGGGTTCACTCTGAGGTGACCTTTGTCTCGGGTTTGGAGATTTCTCTCTTCGCCTAGGAGACCTTCCTCTGGACTGGAATTTCTTTTCTTTAGGATTGGATTGTTTATTTCCATCCCAGTTCTTTTTTGGTGAATTATTATTAAAAAATATTTTTTCTGGACTTGTAGTCAGTTGCGGTTTTACTGGTATTCCACCTAGACTATCTCTGCCTAGTTCTTCATAGGATTTTTCTATGATTCTGGCAATTTCAGCTGGTTGGTCTGCTATATCTGTCTCTTTTAACCTCTGGCGGATCGCCACGTTTGCTGCTTCACCCTTTATGTTGGCTAGTAATATAGCCGAGACCTGCTTGAAGTCTTTCAGTAATTTCATACCAAGAGTTAAAGCAGGTTCTGGACCGTATTCATCTTGAATTTGTTTTAGCACATCTGGTATTACCGAAATGGATGGAACACCGTGCGTTTTTGTGTAGATTGAAGCAAAGACCGTACCCCAAGTGTCACAGTCCTCAATGTGTGGTGCGATTCCCATTGGGAGACATATAGTCAGAATCCTGTGCTTTTCTAATGGGGTGGTGTCAGGAAACACCGCCTCTATTTGGGTGATTTTCTGTGCCAACCAGAATGGTATCTGTTCCCGTTTAGCTGGAACTTTACCTAGGCAGGATTGGATGTTCTGTGGTGTGATTTTATTTGTGTTCCCCTGGTGAGGGGTCAGCTGTGGAATTTTAATCGCTGGCTGAATTGTTGAAGTCCGCATTACATACTGAACTAATTGTCTGTGAATTTTTAGTAGTTGTTTTAGCTGTATTAATAGCTCTGGTGCAGTCATCTCGTCGATGTCTGGATGTGGTGTGTATCCGGCTAAGACCGGCCACGTTGCTCCTGGTCTTCCTAAAGGACCGAGCCTTGTAATGTGATTATTATGTTTTAGGGCGCCATCAAATAAGAGCAAATGCTCTTGGAATTTGAGTGGTACTTCCACCTCCTCGAAAGGAGTGTACGTTTCAGGAGGTTCCTCTACTTTGTAATAGTGGAAGTACTTTGTTACAGCATTTGCTGCTGGAAAATGTATCCATGTATAGTATACCTCTGTCTGCCGATATTCGTGTGCCTCAATTACGAATATGACTGTGCCACCTCTAGGTGTCAGTCCATTTTCTATAAGTTTTAAGGTTATAGATCTCCTTTTGGCGACCTGGATGAGTATTATATCCGGGTCTGCTGTTTGCATGGTAGCATCAGCATCTGCTATTTCAGTAGCTAATCTAATTGCCTCTCTTTCTCCATCACTGTCTCCCATTTTACTGACAGGATGGTATTATTTTTATTTGCAGATCAGGTTTCTTTATGGAAACAGAGATTAGGTGCACAATATTTTGGAACTGTTTTATCCTTCAACGTTGACTAGACCAAGAACCATACATAGGAGTTCCCTCCTGCGAGGTTTTGGAGGATATAATAACCTTTCACCCACTCCAGACGTCTTTGGAGTATTTGGGAGAAGGGGTCTGAGTGAGAAAGCACGACTGAGTTACTCTAAATGTCTTACGTTAGTTTTATCGCCCTTTCCAAACACGTTGGGCGCCATGTAGTGTAGCTCCTATTTTCCCAATAGGCTCTGCGCATTGGAATAGTACCTACAGCAGTAAAGGCCTAGGCCAGACGTTAACTAGGTCTACTACTGTCGAAACTAGACTTAATTTTTGGGTTTGCCAGCTAAGCTCAGAGTTCGCTAGAAACTTTCTCGAATGTTCAAGGAAGGATGAACTCCCCTGATTAGACAAGAAGGGATTTAGTTTCTGACAACCATAGAACATGACAACTTTGCTCTCCCCTAATCAAGAGTCAATCTCGAGAGTCGTGTGAGCACAAGGCAATTATTTTACTCAGTCAGTACGTGCATTCTTAGTCTCATCAGAATGTAGAGAAAAGGAAGAGACGGGCGTGTTCAATAAAAGATGTTATTTATTGATCAGTCTCTTTTCTCGTACAAGAGAAATGGATCGATATTATTGCAATACTTATAGTTAAGTAAAGTGCATACATCAGAAGCAATAGTATAAAATAATACTGTAAAAACATTGATATGGTTTCTGAGCCATATGATGTTTAAAATGATTAAAATATATTTACATACACATATACATTTGACTAAACGTACTCAACTGGTGTTTCTAAATACGCCTACCCCGTGTACCTGACCTAAGTCTAATGCGTGGGCGGGAATAGAAAGTTACAGTTTAGTTTAAGTTTGTTTTTGCCAAGTGAATAACTAAAGAATTCTCTAGGAGGGGTTATTCAGTTCTGTACCTGGAATTTAGGATGAATGAGGAATGGTATCTCTTTCTCTGCTCTCGATATTCCAGGCTGCCTGCGAGGGCTGCCCAGAAGCGCCGGTGCTGGGTCTCTCGGCTTGAGATAGCAGCGCGTCTCTCAGCGCGTCAGGAAGGCGGGGCTGCTGCCTGCGGGGTCTGCTTCTGCTCTCGGCTTCGGCAAGTATGGCTGCTCCGTCTTGTCACCACGCGTGTGTTTGCATAGGGCAAGGTCGGCAATATTTATACCTTAAAGGTGCCGAGATTGACGTAAGGATGGACATAGGTACGTCAATAAAGATGTCATACGACTTGCTCGTTAGCACATTCTTTACTAAAGTTCTCTGTGAAATCAAAACAATGGCCGCACGGATTATCCAGGTTGTCATAGGTTTGATTTGTTATGAGAACGTCGTATGCCTTATCAGGGGCTGGAGGAATATCGCTTGTCTAATTAGATCTCAAGCGTTATGACCTAATCAGATAACACGTTCCTGTGCCGTAGTGTGACTGCGTCAGATAACGGTATCTGCATCATGGGGGATTTCTTGCCTCATGGGCTGACTGTTAGTTAACTAGCTAGTAAGTTTAACCAGAATAGGGTCAGGAATAGGGGGATCGAATCAGAACCTATAGAAATACACGACAGGGCTTTCCTTTGGCGCGCCTGCTGCGCCCGTCCGCTGCGCTCCCGGAAGCACATTGCCTTTTGTATCCTGTCCCACCCGAGCACTGGACCGCTAACTCCGGCCAGGCTCGTGGGACTCCCCTTCCCAAGATGGCGGCCGCCCTCTACTCTCTCGGCACCGGGGCCGGTGAGGATCGACGAGGGAAGACCGTGAAGGAGTATGGGAGTGCCGGGATCCTGCACAACAAAAATGGGGTTAGTGCATCAGAACACAGAAATGCAGTTTTAAAAGATTTTTGTTAAAAATATCGCCGAGCGGCGTAATTAATAGAAGCTTCAGGCACAGCTCTCAGAATATTTCCCCCTGCAGCAGACCTCAAGCGGGCCTCAGGCTCTGCCACAGCCTGAAGATCGCAGCGACCCCCTACCCAACTGGCCCTTTTGTATCCTGTCCCACCCGAGCACTGGACCGCTAACTCCGGCCAGGCTCGTGGGACTCCCCTTCCCAAGATGGCGGCCGCCCTCTACTCTCTCGGCACCGGGGCCGGTGAGGATCGACGAGGGAATACCGTGAAGGAGGATGGGAGCGCCGGGATCCTGCATTCCGTCACGAGTGTTGTTTTTTCTTCCCAGATTCTATACATTCCTGCTCCCTTTAAATAGTAATTCAGTGGAGGTCCCATTCACTTAGAACCACCCCAAGCACAGTTATGGGCAAAAATACAACTAAAAGGCCCTGCAAAGCATTATGGGATAAGATTAGCATCATTTTTAGCATTCATAAAAGGGTTTCAATGTTTTTGAATTTTACTCATCAGGGACATCTTGGGACGACGAGGTGAACTGCAGCTTGATGTATAATATTTTAAATGCTATTGCATTTGCCTCATCAGGGACATCTAGGGACGGCGAGGTGAACTGCAGCTTGATGTGTAATATTTTAAATGCTATTGCATTTGCCTCATCAGGGACATCTAGGGACGACGAGGTGAACTGCAGCTTGATGTGTAATATTTTAAATGCTATTGCATTTGCCTCATCAGGGACATCTAGGGACCACGAGGTGAACTGCAGCTTGATGTATAATATTTTAAATGCTATTGCATTTGCCTCATCGGGGACTACTGGGGACGACGAGGTGAACTGCAGCTCTTTGTAGAATTATTTGGATACTAATATTCTAGGGTGCAGTGAATATTATAGGGGCATATTATCAACACAGGCGATAAAATTATCGCTGCTTTTATCGGCAGAAAACTGCCGCAAAAGCGGCTTTAGCTGCAGTTTTCTGCCGATAAAAGCAGCGATAATTTTATCGCCTGTGTTGATAATATGCCCCATAGTATCCAATATCAAAACATTCCTCAAGGAGCAGGCGCTCAGGCTCAGCTGAGAGCTAATACTATAATATTAACTAAACTCTAGAATCTTGCCCCATAATGCTTTGCTGGGCCTTTGGTTGACATTATACTTTTGCCATAACTTTGCTTGGGGTGGTCCTAGGTGGACGGGACCATCATAATCATTGAGCATGATATGCTCTTTGTGTTCAAGGCAACTGCTTGGTCCTCCCCCTAGGTTAGGGGGAACCCCAAAATGATGACCTCTCTCACTGACTGATATTTTTCAATGCACACTTTTGTGAATTAATTATGTGTTTTGTAGTATGTAAAAGTCAAAATGTCTTAACAGTGGAATGTGGGTGAAGTAGCCTGTTCCAGAGTTTCTGTTGTGTTTTAAAGAAAGTTTTAAACAGAAATCTGACATACCTTTAATTAATATAAAATAAATAAATAAAATTGTTACATGCTAAAATACATATAGCCATCTCACAAAAATGAAAATATGGTAAGCAGTGCCTTTAGTTAAACAATAAAAAATTCTATAGGCACATGTTTGTTTCAAAAACCTTTATCTATCTATACTACTTTTATAAAGGGAGAACTGTGGGGCATATTATCAAGGGGGTTTATCTCCGCTTTTTTGGCTTTAAAAGCCAAGAAAGCGAAGATAAAATGTTCTCTCTATTACCTAGCTGTCGCTAACACCAGTTAGCGACAGCTAGTAGGAGATAGCGACCATCTTGGGCCCCGCTTTGCATGTCAGTGATATTTATCACTAATGATATACAAAGTGGGCGTGCCAAGATCGCTATCTCCTATTACCAACTTTTGGAGATATTCGCGCTAAGCGCGATTATCTCCAAAAGCTAACACCTGCCCTGAGCAGTTCTTAGCCATGTTATCCAATGGTAGGTGGATAACATGGCTAAGAGCATTAGCTCGGTAATGCATGAATATCGCGGACTTTTCAGCGATATTCATGCATTGCGGCCGTTTTTTATCGCATTTGCGATAATCCTTGGTAATACCAAGGTTTATCTGAGATAAAAATCGCCGCAGCTCAGCGGTAAATTTTTGTCTCTAACCAAGCAATAGCGATAATTATCGCTATTGCTTGGTAATATGCCCCTGTGTCCTTTGAGCCAGATAAACTCCAAAAGTACACCACCAATCGCACCACCCAATACAGCGTTGGAAAGGGGGGGTCCAGTAGATGGACATAGGCTATATATAAAAAAAAAACGTTATTTAAAAAAATAAACAATAAAAAAATGTAGTCCCTAAGAAGTAGCGCCGGCCGTGTGTGCTAATAGCGTGCGTGCTGAAATCATCGGAGGACAGGAACGCGAGAAGGAGCGGACAACAGCGCGGGGAGGAGTGGAAAACTTAGCCAGACTGGAGGGAATGAGGTACGTGAACCGCGGGGAAGAGCGGTGAAGTAAGGCGGACTGAAGCGGAATGGAGGACAATAGCGCATGGAGGAGTGGAGAACGTAGCAAGACTGCAGCGCCATGAGGTATGTGAAACGCGGGGAGGAGCGATGAAGTACGTGGGGAGGAGCGGTAAGTGAGGCAGAATGGAGCGGGATAGCGGACTGCAGCGGAGCGTGTAGACTGGCTTGGTGTAGTGGGGGCGGTGAAGTGAGGCGGACTGGAGCGGGATGGCAAAATAAATGATAGGTTTTAAAACGGCTTTCACATTTGGTGCAGACATTTAAGTGAGAGTAGTGGGGGGCGGTGAGGTGAGGCGGACTGGAGCGGGGGCCTGAGTTTGTGCGACTGGGAGCAACCGCTGAGGTGCATGCAAGTCTGAAATGCTGCCCTCAGCACCCTTCTGCCCCGGGCAACGCTGGGGCGGGCTGCTAGTATATATATATATATATATATATATATATATATATATATATATATTCACTGAAAAAACCATAGGTTATAGACCATATATAGTTAGGAATTTGCATTTACAAAACCTTGAAAATTCAATGAAAAAACCATAGGTTATAGACCATATATAGTTAGGAATTAGCATTTAAAAAACCTTATTTTACTCACACAAAACCATTGAAATTCCATATATAGTTAGTTGTACTAACTATATATCGCGAACCCGCAATCCACTGCTGATCATGTCACATATTACATCATTCATGACATGGTCAGTGACATCACTGATGACATCACTGATGACATCTCAAATGACATCACTGATGACATCACTGATGACATCTCAAATGACATCACTGATGACATCACTGATGACAACATCCAGTGACTGTATTTTTCTGTAAAGTTAAAATATGTCTTGAGTGGATGTATAAGTGTCTGGATGAAGGATTTAGTAGGTGCATGACTGACTGTATGAGTGAGTGATTAAATGTGTCTCACTGAGTGCATGGGTTAGTGACTAAACTGTCTTAATTTGTGCATCATTATGTCTGTTGTTCTGTAAACTGCTGCATGTGTTGATCAGTAGCTATATGAGTAACTATATGGGTTATTGATTGGTTGCCCAAGTATTTGTATGGGCGACTGAGTGTGTGTGTGGGTGGCTGGGAGGTGTATGACTCTGTGCATAGATGTGTGAGCAGTTGATTCACTAGATGTATGGGTTCAAAAGTGCATGTGGAAACAGCTGTATGGGTGGTTGACTGTGTGCATGAGTGTATTGGTGAGTGAATGGATATCTCAGTGCTACATGTCAAAGTATAGACATATGTAAAACACAGTACATGTGAGAGTTGACATATATAAATAACTGTGCATAAGAGCCAGTGAATGTGTGAGTGGCTGTATGGATCATTGTGAACTTGTATCAGGGATTGTATAAGAGAGTAAATATGTTTTAGTATATGTTTGAATAAGTAAGGTGTGTATAACTGTATAGTTGAGAAAATGGAGGTATGATTGATTTTTGCATGACTTACTAGGTGTGTGAGTAACTCCATGGATGAGTGACAGTCTGTGAGTGTCTGTTTACACTGAGTGTATCTAAGGTTATATTAGAGTCTGAAGAGGTTAATTGTATTATCACATGAATGATGTCATCAGTGATGTGATCAGTAATGTCAAATGAGATGTCATCAGTGATGTCATTTGAGATGTTATCAGTGATGTCATTTGAGATGTCATCAGTGATGTCACCAGTGATGTCATTTGAGATGTCATCAGTGATGTCATCAGTGATGTCATTTGAGATGTCATCAGTGATGTCATCAGTGATGTCACTGACCATGTCATGAATGATGTAATATGTGACATGATCAGCAGTGGATTGCGGGTGCGCGATATATAGTTAGTACAACTAACTATATATGGAATTTCAATGGTTTTGTGTGAGTAAAATAAGGTTTTTTAAATGCTAATTCCTAACTATATATGGTCTATAACCTATGGTTTTTTCATTGAATTTTCAAGGTTTTGTAAATGCAAATTCCTAACTATATATGGTCTATAACCTATGGTTTTTTCAGTGAATTTCATTGGTTTTTTAAAAGCTAGTATCTGTAGCTGTAAAATGTATTCTTCTTTAAATCCAAAAATATATTTTATATGTTTATTAATAAAGATTTTTTTTAATATTTTTTTTTCTTCGCTCCCGGTTCGCGAACCGGGAAGCTTCCCGTTAGCTCACCTTGATGCCGCGACCCAGTCCGCGAACCGGTAAACGTTCCGTTTGCGGAACTGCCGCGTTAGAAATGAACATCGTGACGCGTCGCGGAAGCGCGATATATCACGTTGTCGCGTAATGCGTCTTATGACGCGCCGCGTTAGCGCACCCGGAAGTGCTCTGGTACGCGAACTGAGACGCGAAGCGCAGCTCCCCGGAAGCGATCCGGGGCGCGTCGCGAAAGCGCGACGTATCGCGTTGCCGCGTAATGCGTCTTATGACGCGCCGCGTTAGCGCACCCGGAAGTGCTCCGGAGCGCGAACCGAGGCGCGAAGCGCAGCAACCCGGAAGCGATCCGGGGCGCGTTCCGCAGCGCGTAACATAAGCGTAACAGGTCATGTGACTTGTTAATAAAACTTTTCATTGGTTCATTTCACTTTTGGTTTCATAATGATGTAAGGCTAGGTCAGGTGACCTAAAAATAACACTTTTCATTGGTTTAGAACTATTGTTTTTCCCAAATGATGAAAACCCCTCCTTCTTTCCTCACTCTGACTTTCATCTTTGTGAGAGGAAGACCTTATTTCATACTTGAGCAATGGCTTCAGTAGTTGCTTCAGCTGGAGCACCCCCACCACCACCACCACCTCCTCATGAGAAGAGAGGACCACCTCCCCAGGTCATCACCAACACAGAGGAGGAAGAGGAAGAACTAGAGGAAGAGGAGAGAGAAGGACCACAGTTCTTGGAAGAGGTGCCCCGGGTTTCCCATAGGAAAGCCAGTTTCATTTGGCAGTTTTTTTCAATCCCTCCAGGGCAGAAGAAATAAATGCGAGGTATGTCACCTGCCTCATTTGCAAAGAGAAGTTATCAAGAGGGACTGATAAAAAGTATAGCTATGGGAACTATACCATGCATCGGCACATGAACAGGTGGCATCCATTGAATTACAGCCGGGCAGAGATACGTGACATGCAGGAGAACCCAACAACAACTCCTGTGGCCAGGTCAACTTCTCAAATATCGTTGTCAGGAGCAGAGGCACAAGAAACCGTGCCAAACATTCAAGAGAACTTTGCACACTTCAAGCTCACCTGTTTGTATTGTGGAGCATTGATTTCCTGTGGAAACATGAGCATAACATTAATAAATGTAGCTTATGAAAATCATAATTGCCCTAAAGGCCCCAAAAAATAATTTTTTTTTTGCTCCTGTTGAGCCCTTTTCAATGCCTGTTTTTTGTTGTTTCCCCCCAAAAAAACCCAAAAAAATATAAAATTGTTCAAAAAATACAAAAAAAACAAAAAATGTTCAAAAAAAAAATATATATATAAAACAACAAAAACATTTAAAAAAAGTTATTTTCAGAACTACCTCCCCTTTCAAAAAAAATTGCTAGAATGTTTAGCACTCTGGCAAGCTCTATTTCTTTTAGTTCGCTTCCCAGTTCGCTTCCCGGTTCGCGAACCGGGAGCGAACCAAAAAAAAAAAAAAAAAAAAAAAAGAAGAGTAAGTATAAGGAAAGTAAACAGAGAGTGATGTTAAAAGAAAGAAAGCTATAGGGAGTAAACCAGAGATACTGTTTAATAGATCTATTTACCGAAGAAAAGATTTAAGAGGGTATAATTGTGAAAAACAAAATAGATAAGGAAGTGAAAGAAAAAAAAGAGAGTAGAACAATAACAAAGAAGAGTTTCTTGGACAATGTGAGTGAATGTTCAAACTCAGAGTAAAACATGTGGAATAACAGAGAGAAAAAACAGAAAACAAAAAAGAAAAAATAACAGAAAAAGATTAATTGAAACAGCAAAGAAATGTAAATAACATAGAGCCATATCATCAACATAGGCAATAAAAGTTTTGCAGCTTTTATCGGCAGAAATGTTTTGCTAAAGCCGCTTTTGCGGCGGAAAACTGCCGCTAAAACAACTTTTGCAACACTTTTCTGCCAATAAAAACAGCAATAATTTTATTGGCTGTGTTGATAATATGCCCCTTAGTGTGCTTCAACTACACAGAAGAAGCATAATGAACAAGTAGTGAAAGAGTGATCAGTCAAAGACACTAAGAGTAATAGAGACGGAGTGAGTGAACAAGAGTGAGGAACTATGAGAAGAGAGGGACTGAGAAAAGGAGTGGAAGGAGTAGAGTAAGTAGGTAATAGAGAAAGGAATGAGGGAAGTAGCAAAGGCAGGAAACTGAGGGTTAAAGAAATGAAGCTGTCAAACTACTAGTAGGTGAATGTGATAGAAATGTAACGAAAAGAGTACAAAACATTTACCTTATAATTGTCATTAACTTACTCACTTTTTGTTTTTATACTTTCAATCTGTGAAAGAGAGAACAAACATTTGAAAAATATTAAAACATGTATTTAAAAATTAGAAAAGACAAGGGAAAAGATTGAAGGACAAACAGTTTTTCAACAACTTTGACACTTACAGAAGCTTCTGCTTCTCCAGGCCCCGTACACAGTCCTAAAGATATACATTTTAAACTAACAGTATCTTGATGCAGATGAAGTGAGGCCTATCTTAAAAAATGGTGCATCTTTTGCACTGCTGTTGTTTCACAAAAGTGTCGCAAGACACTAACATTTTAAATGTTTCTTTCAGGATGCCAATAAGATGTGTCCTATCCAGAGGTTTGTTTGAGGTGAGGCCTACTCAGGGTTCCAAATGAAATTTCGAGTTGTTGAAGAATACAGAAGAGATAATACATGTGAAGGCCTACCAATGAAGTAAGTCATGTCCACTTCACTCTTGAACAAAGGCCAGACCTCTTCTGTGTCCGTGGACAGACCTAAACTTCATCTGCACAATGTCATTCGTAAACTTAGGAAACACAGGTGATGTAATTGAAAAATGTGGAGTTTCTTTTCCTCATTTCACAATCACATCACCTGTGTTGCCTTTGCTTAGGTATCTCATAGTGCAGATGTAGTGCAGCATATTAAACAGTACCCAGAAGTGCACCACTGCATGCAACAACTCTGACACTTACAAAAGCTTCAGCTTCTGCATGCCCCCTACACACTGCTAATTATATACATTTTAAACTGATGGTATCTTGCTGGAGATGAACTGAAACCTATCTTGCAACATGGTGCATCTTTTACACAAAAGTGACCCACAATGGAGCAAAAGAGGCGCACGGCCACCATAAATCTGACCCTAACATTTTAAATGATTGTTTCAAGATGCCAATAAGGTGTAACCTATGCACAGATTTGTTTCAGGTAAGTCCTACTCAGGGTTGCAGATGGAATTTAGGTTTGTTGAAGAATACAGAGGAGATAATACATGTGGAGGCCTACCAACGAAGTGAGTCATGTCCACTGCACTCTTGAACAAATGTCAGACCTCCTCTGTCTCCAGGAACAGGCCTAAACCTCACCTACACAATGTGATGTGTAATGTTAGGAAACACAGGTAATATAATTGAAAAACGTGCAATTTATTTTGCTCATTCCACAATCATATCACCTGTGTTTCCTTTGCTTAGGTATCTCATTGTGGAAATGTAGTCTATCATATGAAAGACTACGTAGAATATGAGCACTGTATGCAACAACTTTGACACTTACAGAAGCCTCACCTTCTCCATGCCTCCTACACAGTTCTACATGTACATCATAAATGCAAACAGTACAGAATTAATTATACATGTTAAATGGTTTATTTTTGCTGTTCTCAGAATGTATCAAATTTCACTAAAAACAGTGACTTGAAGGTATTCATCATATAACAGCGGGGAAAAAAAACACAATCAAAATGATTGTGTTTAAAAAACCCATACAACATAACAAATCAGAATTCAGAACTCCTTAAAGTTAACTTACTTTCCATGACGTCGAAGGATGTCCTATGAACAGCTTACACTCTGTTGTGCTGTTATTACTTTCAGACCGCCACTTTCTGAAAGAAAACCTCCATCGTTTTGAAAAACATGTTACATACAATAAATGACTTCTCGCTCTCTACCACACGTTTCCACAAGGCCAAATCGTGTCAGAGCCATTTATAACTCTTGGAATTCTTGTAAGCCAATCCTGTCATGTTGTATTTCCGCAACTTTCACAATTAAAATGTTGAAGATCATTTTCACAATCCTGGACTAGTAATATCTTCCCCTTCTTGCTCAGTCATGTTCTACATTTCCTATGACACTGATACTGCTTACTATGAAGCAGACTTACACTACCTCTATGACTACTACAATTATTTAATTCTCTACATCACTTTTAATCACAAAGCAATGTAAAACAGTAGACAGCATTGCAGACTTACATTCCCTCTACTCTATGTTTTGATTGGCTGCTTCAATTAGCTTATAAAAAGAAACAGTTTTTCTGAACTCATTCAAAGTGCACTTATTTCTCCATGACGTCCAGTCTTATGGTTAGAAGTTATGTCTCTGAACTACACTTATCCTCAAGGCCAAATCGTGTAGGAGCCATTAGAACTTCTTGAAATTCCTCAGAGCACATCCCGAGATTCTTTCCCTAAAATTTTGGTTTTAAAAACACCAGGTAAGAGTTTTTAAGGTCATACGGCAATTGTTTTTTGAAAATTAAAACAGAATCATTGCAGAATGACCAGACATTTCTAGACTTTAAATAAGCTGTGTAATGTCCTGATGTTATTGAAGGACCATCATGATATATAATTGCTGCAGTTACAAAAGTCCTTCCTGATATTGACAACTGTGAAGCCACAAAATGTTTAATTAAACTTGTCAATTTTGTTCCATCAGGCCTACATCGTTGGAACATTAAAATGACATACTGGCCATATGTTCGTATAAATAATGTGGACATCATTTCAGATTTACATTGGCTACACTCCATGTTGTGATCAGCTGCTTTTACTAGCTTATTAAAGGAGACTGATTTACTGTCTGGCAAAGTTAAATATATAAATCTTTCTGAGTCTACACTAGTAGTACTTGATACCCTACAGTTCTCGCAGTCATGCTGCCATTGATAAGAAAGCCCAAACAGCTGATCTACATCTACACCTTCAGCATGCAATACATCAAGCATATACATTAAAAACTCCTGACAATCTTGCTGAATATTTTGAGAGAATTGTGTTTGGCCTGAACATCTGTCTAACAGATTTCGAATTTCAGACACACTTTCTATGTTTGTTCTATCAGTGCTACATTTTTCTAAGACAGAATTTAACAAACTGCAAAATCTTTGATCAGAATTGACCACAATCTCTTCTTTTACATTTTCTAGAGAAAACAAAACATTAACCACTACATTAGCATAGCAGTTGACACCAGAACTGTTTTCAAATTGAAAACCAACAACATCTTCAACAGAATCCTTTTTGTTTCTGCTTATAATTTCAGGTTCATCGACTTTTCGTCTTTTTGCTACAACCTCCCCAGTATTGGTCACATTTCTTCGTTTCCGGCCTACCACACGTTTCTCAAACAAAAGATATTGAGGCAAATGTGGCGCATACTCTCTTCTTAACCTATTGTATTCCTTAACACAATCTAGATCCGCACAAATGTTTGTGACATCACACTCAATCAAGTACAATCCCGATAAAGTTCTAACTCGTGACAATGCCACATATGCCATACCCTCCTTGAACACAGAACTGCCAATATTCACCAATGCACTGTCTACACTTAAACCTTGCGATTTATGGATTGTCACCGCATAAGCCAAGCAAACAGGAAACTGCTTACGGCGAACATATAAGTCTTTTACAAGCAAAAATCTAGCAGAACAACGACCAATTAGCTGTACTTCCTCAATGCCATCAAATTTAATTTTTAAAAATTCAATTCCATCTCTATTTCTGTATTTTACAAAATCAACAACATTACCCATTGATCCATTTACCAGACCTCTTTCAACATGTAAATTCCTTCTTAAAATTATACGGCAGTTCAAGCACACATTCAGAGTCTTTTCAAAACCTGCAGTTTTAGATATACTCTTCTCTAATGAATCCAATTTTGTTTTCAAATTCTCAGACAAAATAATTGTTGATCCCATATGCTCTACTCTGTCAATAGCTTCCAGTTTCACAATCTCTTGCTTTTCTAAATGCAACATTTTGTTGTTGAATTTGGCACATTCTGCAAGAGTTGGCATCAAACATATTCCAGATTTGTTCTCAGTAATTTTCTGAAAAATATTCTCAGGCACAACATCTTGTTCTGGATATAAATTTGACAGTAATCGTGCATGTAAAGCTTCTTTCCCATGCTCGGTCACTTTTCCAATTCTAACATCTTGTAGAATAGTCTTGTAAACTTCATCCTTCGCCTGACGCATATTTTCATGCAGTTCAGCATAATTGAAGTTTAACCAAATATTGACGTTGCCAATGCTCCCTAGGCACTTCCTGGTATCTTCATGCGTGAGCATTTTGAACACAGGTTGCCCTTTCACTGGTGTCAGCTGCAGAAGATCTCCGAAAACAATGATGTGTTTGCCACCAAATAACACATCATACTCTGTTTTGAGAACTTCTTGCATTCTCAAATGCACAAAAGCAAGCATGACATTGGAAACCATGCTTACTTCGTCAATGATAAGAAGTTTCATTTTCCTCAAGACTCTTGAAACTTCACAACAAGCATCTCCAGATAGCTTGTGATATTGTAATTTGTTGTCATGCTCCACTGGCAGCATCAGTAAACGATGTAAAGGAATCCCTTTAATGTTATGTGCTGCCAGTCCAGTTGGAGCGGTGACAACACAAGACAGCGATGACTCTGTCCTTTCCTGCAAATAACATGAAATTGCTTTAATAAGGAAACTTTTTCCAGTTCCCGCTTCTCCACTCACGTACAGTCGGACAGGCTTCAACGACGTACATGAGCACTCTTTCTTGTCATGACTTAATCCATGATCAATTTGCATGGTAACTTCGTCATATATTTTCCTCTGCTCAACGTTGAGTTGTCTTTCCAACTCTTCTAAGTTAACCGCATCCTCCTGAGCATGTGCCATGGCTCTTTCCACTTCATTCATAGCAGTGGCAGCTTCATTTTCGATAACAGGTCCTCCTAGTGGATCCTGACTCAATGAAGCAGAACTCTGACTGTCCTGAGAACTGTCTCTGGCAATCTCGGCTGCAATCGTTGCTTCCTGCTCGATTTCCACATTCAACATTTCTACATATGTGGGAAAAGCAGGACATTCTATGGTCTCCTTGGCGGCATTGAAAGAGTCTTCGTAACAGAGGAAATCTCCAAGCAGTTCCTCTTCTGCACGCCAAGGCTTGAAAAGTTGCAAAAGTGCTAAATAGAAAAACTCCTTTTTTTCAGGAGATTCGCCACTCAATTTTCGATGGTTTATCAAGTGGCATTTTCTTTGCTTGACCAGACATCCCTCACTTCCTATTACAGCATACACTCCTTTCTCAGTATCTTCTTTGATGTTCCTCTTGAATATGTAATTTTGAAGAACCTCATACAGACAAACATTCTCGAGGTGACTGCTTCGATTTGGATAATATGTATCCAACATGTTTGTCTTCAAAATGTCGGTACTGTTTGGCTCCTTTTCCGCCAAATACTCAATTTCCTGCACAGGTTTGAGAACTCGATTACGCGTTGCAGCAAGACCAAGACTCGCCCAAACGATACTCCTGGACTTGGCATAGAGACTTGCTGAAGACAACCGGTCAGAACATTCGTAAGCTCCGATTTCTCGATGCGACAACATCTTCAGACTGAAACTGTACAACTTCTTGCTGAGGCTCTTTTCATGGGAAATGTCCTCCCACATATCCTTCAATTCTGTCTTCTCTTTTTTGGTGATGTAAGATGTCACATACCGAGCCACAGCCATACAGTTATCAGCCACAAACTGTATATCCATGTTAGCATTCCACATGGACAAAATCACCGGGTTGTAGTCGTTGATGTACTTAGACTCTTCGTTCCTCTTCAAATTGTATGTGTTTTTAGGTGATTTCTTCATCACATTATGTCGCAGCGAAGACATCAAACTGTTCACTCTTCCTTTAGAAATCACCGGTCGTGGAAAGCCGAAATGACATTTGGTGTAGAACTTGTCTTTGTTTCGGAATTTACGACGACAGTACTTTCCACATCGATGGCTTTGGAAACGTAGAACTTTTTCTCTTAGGCTTTTCTTCTCCTTTGCGTTTGGAACAGCACACGTAGAATACTGTTGGATGAAACTCATCACTGAGTCTTCTGGATCCGTTCCAAATTTAGGTGCATCCTTGATCCACAGCAACATATGTATATGAGGAGCACCTCTTGCTTGGTACTCCTTTCTCCAGAAGAAATCCAACACCTCTCCAAGAGGTGGATTCTTCTTATTCATGATGAAAGACATCATAGCTTCAAATCTATGATTGAAGTACCTACATACATTGACTGGATCCAAAGAGCACAGTTCTCCGGGTGTCTTGAATTCGATGTTTTCTACGTTAGCATTTGCCTCTCGTAGAAATTCAAGTAAGTCTTCCCAGCCATACTCGGCACAGCTCAGAGTGAGGAACCATGTGGGAGTTCCTAAGTTCCTCAGCATACATTTTAAATCACCATGACGACGGTACCAGTACTCATTAGTACCACGCTGACACGCCATGAGATTAATCAGGTGAGAATCCAAAATACTGTCTTGGACATTGACTTTATCCATAAAGTCACTTGCCGAGATGTTTTGCATGTGTATACCACTTTTCAAGATGTGGTTCACTGCATATGACAGTCCAGACAGATCGCTTTCAAACAGGAGATGAAACAAATAAGGAATGCATTGTCGAAACCTAGCATCTCCTGCATACAATCGCAAAGTCCGGTATTCAGAAGCAGGAATTTGATGAGGTCGCTCATCATATCTTCCTCCCTGACCTGTTGGAAAAAGCTGTGGGAAACACCGAGCTTCCAAACTTTCCTCCCAAACACTATTGGGACTCCCTTTGGCTTGTTTCATTTGAAACAACTCAATAGCATTCCCCATGACTTCCTTGGAATGCAAAGGATGAACACTATAATGTTCATATATTTCTTCACTAGTAGAGGGTTCTACTTTCTCAATTTGACCAGCACACAAATCACTATCCTCTTCCTCACTTACTTCCTCTTCTGCAACATCTACATTCTTATAGTATTTATTATTTTTTTTCAAATACAATGTTGCCTTTTTAACTTTCCTAACATCCACTAAATCTTGCCATATTTTCTTATTCTTTGTCGGAACCCCATTAACTAAGATAACCAGAGGTTCCTCTTCCACTTTTTCTACTCCAATTGTGTTAATGTTTTTCTTCAAATCTAGAGGCAAATAAACAACTCTTCCCTTTAATCCTCTCTGTAAATCTGATGGAGGCAATTTCCCTGTCTTTGGCTCCATTCTTACAATAGCCTGAAAGGGATGGATACTTTGAATCAAAATAGATTCATAAGTATTTAAATCCTTCAATTCAGAAGGAATCTCAACCAATTCCAGATTATTATGAACTGCTCTAGCAGGCATCTGGTTTTGATTTAATTTATTACAACAATAAGTACACACACGTTGATCCAATCCCAAATCAAAACAATTTTCTACCATCAAGTATGTTGCGAAATCCTTCCATTCACTATTATATTCCCTTTCACTTTTTGCATATAAATCCACTAACTTAGTCTGATTCTTATAATAAGTGCGTCGACAACACACACAAGTGAAATTTGGCCTCTCACTTGATTTGACCTGAAACGTCGCAATTTCCCTCTGGAAATTATCTGTACTGGAAACCTGTACACTATCTTCCACATTACCCGCTTCTTCTTGGTCAATTTTAACATTCTCCTCTTTACTTCCAAAGTAACAAAACTCAATTTCTTCACATATATTCTTCACATCTATTTCAGAACCATGCAAAAGAGCAGCGCATAATTGTTTAAGCATAATTGCTGGACTCTTAGCATAATACAACATTCTAACTAATTTCCTCACTTTATTATGATGCACTGCTAGCATCCTGAAATGATGAAAAACACTCTGGCATACTCTCCTGGAAAGACAAGCCAGTGAATGACCATGCAAACCTGTCACTTCTCTCACTCTGCAAGGATCTAATTCTTGCAACAACTTCATTTTCTGCTTCAAACTTTTCTTATTAAATGACCGTACAAAATCACAAAGCAAATTGATGGAATCCTGTCGCACACTGCAAATACTACTACACTTCCAGGTGTACACAGGACCCTTAGGATGTCTTCCTAAAACCTCATTACCTAACACCTCTTCTGCCTCTGTTGTCACAAGTTTTTCTTTTTCAACTGGACAACCATCTTTCACTTCATAAGCTCGACCACTGGTGTCAACTGCATGCACCAAATCATTATCCTGGAAATAACTCTCCTCATTAAAAAATGCCTCACAGCTTGAACTATGCATCCATTCTCCAGAAAAAACTTCACAACAATTACTACGATTAACTATTCTCTTCCATCTACTATTTCTTTTGAAATCATAAATTGCCTTGTTTAGCTTCCTAATTCTATTGATTATCAAAATAAATAACTTACGTTTAATTTCAAATGCCTGATCAATAACTTTCTCAACTTTTTTTTTTCTCTTATAAAAAACCACTTTCTGTTGACCTTTCTTAACATTTTTTAACAAATTGCCAATTATCCTGTTGCGGAACATTCGTTTACGAATGTCCCTAAACTGTTGTTTCCTTCTACTATCATGCACAGAGTTATCTCTTGCTCTAGCAGTAACATTTTTCATTGGCCTTTCCTTTCCGTTTGAATTGCTTCTCTTTTTCTGGACTGAAACATTTTCTGTAGTAATATTTTTTTTACTACAGATATTTCTTATGAATGTTTTTGTACTCTTACCCGGTGCTTTCTTGGTGACTTGACAAATCTTTTTGTTAGAGGACTGCTGCTTTTTTTCATTGACCTGCTGTCTTTGACGTTTTGCAGCCTTTCTCAGTCTTTCTTTGGTTGGCATGGTGAAATCTTGAAATGATCTGCAGTTGAATCTGTGGTAAAATATATTAAAAAATGTTATTAACCACTATTACCCAACAGTAAATCAATAACAGTAATCAAAAACTTAAAACACTACTTGACTTTTTTACATAGAAGATTTTTTAGTCCTTGGCAAATTTAGAATACAGAAATAGCAGAAAAGAAATGGAATTTATATTCATTTTACCTGTGCTATTTTATATGTGAATCTGATCTAATTTTATGAGCATATTTTAATATTTTATTGAAGACACTACACATAACCTGTTTTTGAAGGTGTCTTTATTTTTAAATTAAACGGTTTACATTTTTACTTTTTATTTATTATACATTTTTAAAATAAATGTTTATAGCTCCATAGGCTCAAGCACGTCAGCTTCCCATCCTATGTCATATAATTCTGGCAAATCTGCATCCTCATCACGTTCTTCTTCATCCTCAGGAATTAAATCATCCAAGGGATCAACATCCACTGATGTTTCAATTACGAGTTCAATGATGAGGTCGAAATCAACTGATTGCTGATTGTCGCTCATGTTGATGTTGTCTTTATCTTTAAAGAAAGATAACAACAATGAGATGTTGCAGAGTAAGAGACAAATCTCAGAGATTATAATAGTAAAATTGTTTAACAAGAGTAACATTTTGCAGCTATTATTTAGCCATGTCCAGCGATGCTGAGCAGGTGAAGCCTATGTCTAATTTTTCACTGAACAGGACTCATCTCTTCTTAACCTTGGATAAGCCTCACCGACTCTGTGTCCCCTGCACATACTTAAATGTAAAGGGGCAGATTTATGTTAACTGGCACATCCCCAGGCATGCACCAGTTAACGTGCACCGCTGCTCTGCCACCCATGGTGTGCCGCATTTACAATCAGATAGGAGAAAGCTGCGTCAAAACCCTGCGCCTGCTTGAAGCAGGCATAGGTCTTGACGCAACATTGTGAAAATGGGGCACCCCTGAGCGTTGCTGGAGCTGCATCGCACTTGCGATACAACTCCAGCAATGCGCCACCTTAACGGCACAGATGCGTCACGCATCTGTGCCATTTTTGCCCCATGCTGCGCCGCATTGTAAATGCAGCACACCATGGGTGGCGGAACAGCGGCACAGGATGACTGGCACATCCCTGATGATGCGCCAGTCATCATAAATCTATCCCTAAGCTTCTTATCTTGTTAGAGATAAATCGCCATATGTATCATCAAACTATTTTGCATTTCCTAAATAGCGAATTTTAAGGAATAAATAGCGATTCTTTACCATTCCTAATTTGCGATGAGCAAATTGCTAATTGCAAATTACCCATTCATTTCCATGGGCCAGGAGGCCCATAGGAATGAAGGTGCAATTTGCGATTAGCAATTAGCTCATCACAAATTAGGAATTTTTCCAAAGGTGCAGGGGTGTCTCAAGAACACCCTGCTGCACCCCTGAAAAAGAAATTTGGGGGCATATGGCGCACATACATGCCCTAAGGGCATGTATGGGCATCATATGGCACCTTTTGTTTTTTGGAAAAAAAGCTTTTTGAAAAGAATTCGCAAATTACCACCAACTAGAAGTTGGTGGTAATTTGCAAATCCTTAATGGCATTTTTTGCATATTTTTTGTTTGATACATTGCATTTAAGGAATCGCAAAATTTGCAAATCCTTAAGTGCAATCGCAAAATAAGGAATAGCAAATTTTGCTATTCCTTATTTTGCATCAAACTTGTTTGATACATACCATTTGTCTAATTAGCATTCGCAAAGGCCGAAATTCGCAGAATTTTGGCCTTTGCGAATGCTAATTAGCTTGATACATATGGCCCCAAGTGAGGCCTGTCTTGCAACATGGTGCATCTTTTGCATCACTGCTGCATCGGTTTCATGTGGCACGGTTTCTTTACACCATGACACATCTGCCTAAATGCATCAATTTGTAATTTTGTCGCCTCATAGCAAATCTTTTGCACCGCCGCTGCATCAGAAAAGTGACCAAAGTGGCGCAAAAGAGGCATACACCTATCATAAATCTGTCCCTAGCATTTTAAATGATTAATTCAGGATGACGATAAGGTGTGGCCTATCCAGAGGTTTGTTTAAGGTGAGGCCTACTCAGGATTGCAGATGAAAGTTACACTTGATGAAGAATACAGAGGAGATAATACATGTAAAGGTCTACCAATGAAGTAAGTGATGTCCACTTCATTGCGCCAGTCATCATAAATGTATCCCTAAGCTTCTTATCTTGTTAGAGATGAACCGCCATATGTATCATCAAACTATTTTGCATTTCCTAAATAGCGAATTTTAAGGAATAAATAGCGATTCTTTACCATTCCTAATTTGCGATGAGCAAATTGCTAATTGCAAATTAACCATTCATTTCCATGGGCCAGGAGGCCCATAGGAATGAAGATGCAATTTGCAATTAGCAATTAGCTCATCACAAATTAGGAATTTTTCCAAGGGTGCAGGGGTGTCTCAAGAACACCCTGCTGCACCCCTGAAAAAGAAATTTGGGGGCATATGGCGCACATACATGCCCTAAGGGCATGTATGGGCGTCATATGGCACCTTTTGTTTTTTGGAAAAAAAGCTTTTTGAAAAGAATTTGCAAATTACCACCAACTAGAAGTTGGTGGTAATTTGCAAATCCTTAATGGCATTTTTTGCATATTTTTTGTTTGATACATTGCATTTAAGGAATCGCAAAATTTGCAAATCCTTCAGTGCAATCGCAAAATAAGGAATAGCAAATTTTGCTATTCCTTATTTTGCATCAAACTTGTTTGATACATACCATTTGTCTAATTAGCATTCGCAAAGGCCGAAATTCGCAGAATTTCGGCCTTTGCGAATGCTAATTAGCTTGATACATATGGCCCCAAGTGAGGCCTGTCTTGCAACATGGTGCATCTTTTGCATCACTGCTGCATCGGTTTCATGTGGCACGGTTTTTTTACACCATGACACATCTGCCTAAATGCATCAATTTGTAATTTTGTCGCCTCATAGCAAATCTTTTGCACCGCCGCTGCATCAGAAAAGTGACGCACAGTGGCGCAAAAGAGGCATACACCTATCATAAATCTGTCCCTAGCATTTTAAATGATTAATTCAGGAAGACGATAAGGTGTGGCCTATCCAGAGGTTTGTTTAAGGTGAGGCCTACTCAGGATTGCAGATCAAAGTTACGCTTGATGAAGAATACAGAGGAGATAATACATGTAAAGGCCTACCAATGAAGTAAGTTATGTCCACTTCATTGTGTCAGTCATCATAAATCTATCCCTATGCTTCTTATCTTGTTAGAGATGAACTGCCATATGTATCATCAAACTATTTTGCATTTCCTAAATAGCGACTTTTAAGGAATAAATAGCGATTCTTTACCATTCCTAATTTGCAATGAGCAACTTGCTAATTGCAAATTACTCATTCATTTCCATGGGCCAGGAGGCCCATAGGAATGAAGGTGCAATTTGCCATTAGCAATTAGCTCATCGCGAATTAGGAATTTTTCCAAGGGTGCAGGGGTGTCTCAAGAACACCCTGCTGCACCCCCTGAAAAAGAAATTTGGGGGCATATGGCGCACATACATGCCCTAAGGGCATGTATGGGCGTCATATGGCACCTTTTGTTTTTTGGAAAAAAAGCTTTTTGAAAAGAATTCGCAAATTACCAGCAACTAGAAGTTGGTGGTAATTTGCAAATCCTTAATGGCATTTTTTGCATATTTTTTGTTTGATACATTGCCTTTAAGAAATCACAAAATTTGCAAATCCTTCAGTGCAATCGCAAAATAAGGAATAGCAAATTTTGCTATTCCTTATTTTGCATCAAACTTGTTTGATACATACCATTTGTCTAATTAGCATTCGCAAAAGCCGAAATTCATAGAATTTCGGCCTTTGCAAATGCTAATTAGCTTGATACATATGGCCCCAAGTGAGGCCTGTCTTGCAACATGGTGCATCTTTTGCATCACTGCTGCATCAGTTTCATGTGGCACGGTGTTTTTTACACCATGACACATCTGCCTAAATGCATCAATTTGTAATTTTGTCGCCTCATAGCAAATCTTTTGCACCGCCGCTGCATCACAAAAGTGACGCACAGTGGCGCAAAAGAGGCATACACCTATCATAAATCTGTCCCTAGCATTTTAAATGATTAATTCAGGATGACGATAAGGTGTGGCCTATCCAGAGGTTTGTTTAAGGTGAGGCCTACTCAGGATTGCAGATGAAAGTTACGCTTCATGAAGAATACAGAGGAGATAATACATGTAAAGGTCTACCAATGAAGTAAGTGATGTCCACTTCATTGCGCCAGTCATCATAAATGTATCCCTAAGCTTCTTATCTTGTTAGAGATGAACCGCCATATGTATCATCATACTATTTTGCATTTCCTAAATAGCGAATTTTAAGGAATAAATAGCGATTCTTTACCATTCCGAATTTGTGATGAGCAAATTGCTAATTGCAAATTACCCATTCATTTCCATGGGCCAGGAGGCCCATAGGAGGCCCATAGGAATGAAGGTGCAATTTGCAATTAGCAATTAGCTCATCGCAAATTAGGAATGTTTCCAAAGGTGCAGGGGTGTCTCAAGAACACCCTGCTGCACCCCTGAAAAAGAAATTTGGGGGCATATGGCGCACATACATTTTAACAACATTCCTTTACCTCAAAAACAATTTTCAAGTCATAATTTGAAAACACTGCCCACGGGGAAATGACTTAAAATGTCCTTAAGACACATGAAAGTGTTTTTTTAAAGCCTTTCCAACTTTTTTGGGTCACTTTTAACATGGCTATATAACTCAAACAGTCAAAATCTAAATTTACCATGCACAGGTGGGACCATATTTACAAGGAATGTGCTCCACGGGGAAAGGTCTTTTAATGTAATATGGGAAAAATAACATCAGAGACACTGAAATGCCTTATAAAGAAGCATACACCATTATGTCCTTGTCATAAATTTAAAAACCATTCCTTTTCCCCAAAAACGATTTTCAAATCATAATTTGAAAACACTGCACATGGGGAAATGACTTAAAATGTCCTTAAGACATATGAAAGCGTTCTTTGATTGCCTTTCCAGCATGGTTGGGTCACTTTTAACATGGCTATGTAACACAAACATTCAAAATCTAAATTTGCCATGCACAGGTGGGAGCATATTTACAAGGAATTTGCTCCACAGGGAAAGGTCTTACATTAAAATGGGAAAAATAACATCAGAGACACTCAATTGCCTTATAAAGAAGCATACACCATTATGTCCTTGTCATAAATATTAAAACCATTCCTTTTCCCCAAAAACGATTTTCAAATCATAATTTGAAAACACTGCACATGGGGAAATGACTTAAAATGTCCTTAAGACACATAAAAGCGTTTTTTGATTGCCTTTGCAGCATGTTGTCACTTTTAACATGGCTATGTAACGCAAACATTCAAAATCTAAATTTGCCATGCACAGGTGGGAGCATATTTACAAGCAATTTGCTCCACAGGGAAAGGTCTTACATTAAAATGGGAAAAATAACATCAGAAACACTCAATTGCCTTATAAAGAAGCATACACCATTATGTCCTTGTCATAAATATTATAACCATTCCTTTTCCTCAAAGACGATTTTCAAGTCATAATTTGAAAACACTCCACAGCTCCTATGCACAAAAAAACCCTGTCAGTACTAATACTTCACATTTTCTCCAATTACAATTTCTCAAAGAAACAAAATCTATTTGTAAAACACTTGAGACAAAGCAACATTTGAAAAACACAACTTTATTCATAATTTTCTCCTTAAAGCACACTATTCTCTATCTAAATTAAAGAAATCTTTTCTCACCTTAGCAAATACTTTGAGTTTCAAAACAGTCTCAGAAACACACCAATTTGTCTTCAGCAGAGCAAAAGGTATGCACTCCAGAGTCTGCAGCTATCAAAAGCACAGAAATGCTGTAATTCTTCACACATATCTCTCATGTCACCCAATCAAAACTCTTCCCTCACTTTTTTTCAAATCAAAACCCTTCCCCCCTCTGCCCTTTCTGCCTTTTTTGCATAGCAACCACCTCTTGGAAGACCTCTGGTGTTTGCAAGTTCACACAACAATGTTGCAATTGAACTCTGAACTCTCAGTGCACCTCATATCCAGTGCATTCTTTCATTTAATGATTTTTTCTTGACCACTCAAAATACATCTTTCAAAGAACTCATCCATGCACCCTAACTTTCTGTTTTCAGCAATCAAAATCCACCAATCACTGTTACTGCTTCATTAACACAGAAACTCCACAGTTTTTTTCATTTTAAACTCTTATTTTTTCAACTGCCATTTCATTGCCACACTTCATCTGACTGCAGGAGAACCTTCTCTCACCATGTTTTCTGTCTGGATTGTTGGACATAGTTACATCTATTGGGCTCAGAGGTATGCTGAGAACAGGAATTTACCTAACCTCAATTTACAAGATGTGGAAATTAAGTGGTTTGGCCACAGAGGATTAAAATGTCACCAATTGATACCATTGGTGAAAACCTTTATGCATTTGCCAAAACCTGACCTGTTAATTGTGCACTGTGGAGGTAATGATTTGGGCACTTTGACTGTTGTAGGTCTGGAAATGCTTTTAAAGGACACCTTTGAGCAATTAATGGCACTTTTTCCTCAGACTGCCTTGGTATATTCAAATATATGCCAAAGACAGAAATGGAGGTGGTCAAACCAATTTTGTCCACAAATTGAGAAGTCGAGGAAGCATGTAAACAAATCTGTTTCAGCTTACATGAGAGACCATGGAATGGGCTCCATGTACAACAATAACTTGCGTTACTACATGCAAGATATCTACAGAGGAGATGGAGTTCACTTCTCAGATGAGGGCAACAGAATTTTCATTCTGAATTTAAGACTGTGCATTGGTACCTACTTATAAGTACCTAAATGTACCATAAACCCAAAAGCTCTTCTCAGAGCTACCCTACATCTGATCACTCACAATTATTATTTTACTCTAACTTTTTTCACTAATTTTCAACAAAGTACGCTCCCCGGGGCGCTACCCGGTACGCGAACCGGAAGCTAACCTCGCGAAATTTTTCAAAAAAATGTTTTTTTTCGCACATATAAGCCTCCTCAGCCACCCTCAGAAAACCTAGGGGGTCAAGATAAGTCTACCGTGCCCCCTTCTACCCATTCTGAACATTATTTGCCCTCCATCTTGTATCTTAAGTCGACCGAAACACAAAATGGTGGACTCCCGTAACGCTTAAGGTTCGCGTACCGGGGCGCTCGCCAGTTCGCGTACCGGGTCGCTCCCTGGGAAGCGCACCATCAAAAAAGGTGGGAAAGTAGTTTACAGAAAAGCGACTGGAGACACTTTCACCAAATATAGATTAGCTCATAGTACATACCAATCCCTACCATTTTCACAAATTTGATTGAAATTCCATTTAACCATTTAGCCTGTACACCTCTCTAAATACCCTGAGGTAAATTACTTCACAAAACACATCTGAAGTGTTAGAATTGACAACCAATTAAAATGTTACTTTCATTTTCTACTTTTTTTTACCTGACATTTGATTGGTTATGTACCTGAATATATATAAAGGAAGAGAGAGAAACACAGCCATTTTGACTACTACTTCCTGAACTACATTGCAAGATCATTTTCACTCACAACTTAAACTTGTTTTTAGAAGGTGAGATATTATTTTATAAATTTGAAAACATTTTCAGATAGTTATATACTATCCCTCTGTAAGAGTTAGACATTGAGAAAGGCTTCTTTATTATAATTATAGATTGATTTAGGTTTCTGTGGTATAATTATGAATTTACTTAGGCTTCTTCACAGGCACTTTTTAATAGTACTACTTCACGCCTGAAACCATACAGTGCCCATAGATTACTTCTCTGTTATAAACTCACAAGTACCTGTCTGAACTTAAACCCAACAGTGCCCTATCTCTACTGATATATTTATTTTTTATGCAAATTACAGCAAGAAAATGGAAGGTGAGCAAAATATTTCCTTCGAAATTGTTCTGGAGAACAACACAGAAAAAGATATTGAGGACAATGATGACTCAGATTTCATGGATGAATCACGGGACCATGAATTAGTTCAATGTGTAGAATCTGTGGATCATTTACTTCATTATGATGACGGTCAAATGTGGGAAGTTATGTTCACTCAACAAGAGGACATATCTGACAGTCAAATGTTAGACATTCTAATAAATTTTGAAAAACAATCCGAAAAATAAAATTATATGTAATATTAAAAAATTATTTGAGTCTTTAATCATTTTTATATGTAATTCATAAACTAGTGAAATGTTAGAAATGTTATTAAATTTTGAAACACAATTACATTAATAAATAATTTTTAAAAAAATAAAAAAATAAAAAAATAATCAACAAAACCAACAATCAATTAACATACAGTATTTGAAAAGTCTATCATTTTTTTTCCTTATAGTATGCTGCCCAGAACGCTTCCCGGTTCGCGAACCGGGCGCTACCCACGCAAAAAAACCAAAAAATCTACTATGCCCCCTTATGGTCATTTCCCCCTTTGTTTTGGCCTCCTCTTGTCTCTCAATCCTACCGAGAGACAAGATGGCGGCCGCTCCGGACTGTTTAGAATGTTGACAGACACCGGAGAGCCAATCAGCTTCGCTACGCGAAGATCCGTTACGCGTAAAGTCCGCCAACCGGAGCGCTACCCGGTCCGCTGTTACAGATATATATCTTTTTTTGAACGTTAATTTCTCAAAATCCACTGAAGCACATATATTGAGACCTAGCAAAGGCACATCGGGCTACCAGTCCCTACAATTTTGCCAAGTTTCGTGGAAATCCATTCAGCCGTTCGGGCTAAAAGTGAGGCCAACCGCCCTATGGAAAACTCAATGTTAAAAACACGTTTTGGGACCCCCCTTTTTTCTCGGCCCCCCCTTGACGAACCCCCCCCAAATTTCCAGGGGCTGCTCAGAAACAAAATGTTCCATTTTCCAGAAAATTTCAGCCAATTCCGTCCACAAACGCCAAAGTTATTAGACATAGAATTTTCAAAAATCCCATAGGGAAAAAATCCTAACTATATATACCTACTGGCGACCGCTAGTAGGTTAACTATATATATCAGCTTGGGGTGTAGTTATAGATGTGTGTGAATAGAAATAGATATGTAAATAGAAACAGACATACATAAAAAGACAAAAGTAAATAAAAACAAAGTAGGTTTATGACAATATGTTTTTGTCGAAATAATACACTACATAGAGAAAAGTCGTAATTGTGAAATATTGTTTGAGGAAAACAATGATATTTAACATGGAGTCCATTCCCCCACTCCACGTCACTGAATCATTCTCACTCCTAGACGCCTGCCCGTTTCCCGCTACATTTCACCTGACTATGCTTTCCCTCTATGTCACCTGCCTTTCCAGCGTCCACATCACCTGCCCTTTGCCAGCTCACGCAGTGCTTGTGAAAGAAACACCAATAGCTAAAATCAACCATTTTCTCTCTCGGTTGTTTCTGATCACGAGGTGCAATAAGGTGGCATGCGCGCCCTTCCTTCACTTTACGTGCCCAGCTGTGCTGCACGTCTCTTCTGGGGGGGGTAGCGTTGCCAGTGGGTGCATACATCAGTCCATATAGGCAGCAGTATCTCTTCACTGGAAATAAATTCACATTTTACAAATGTGTCTGGAGGTCACTTGTGCGCATTTTTGTTACAGCACTCCTTGAATTCAGGCTGCACAGAACAGACGGGGCCATAGGGTGGAGTGAAGATAAACTCCCACCGCCAGCCACACATTCCGCCTGTCTTGTTTTCCCATCATCCGGCGTTCCCAGTCCTCGCCAGGCACCGCTTCACATCAGCACCGGCCCCAGGCCTCGAAAACCGCAGCCGAACCCAGTATGCAAATATGCATTTCACTACGAAACAGGCACGTGCATGTTTATGCATAATAGCTCCTGTTTTAAGAGTTCTTGTTAGTGCCGATGACACAAACAAAGTACCACTTAAACATGAGACCTAAACTGCACGCTGGGGAAAACTTAATGAAAACATGGGGGCATATCACCAAGCAATAGCGATAATTATCGCTATTGCTTGGTTAGCGGGAAAAAAATATCGCCGAGCACCAAGGATTTTTACCGCTGAGATACCTTGATATTATCAAGGTTTATCTCAAAAGCGGTAAAAATCCTGCGAAATGCATGAATA
The DNA here is from genome assembly GCF_964261635.1 of Lissotriton helveticus. Taxonomy (NCBI): domain Eukaryota; kingdom Metazoa; phylum Chordata; class Amphibia; order Caudata; family Salamandridae; genus Lissotriton; species Lissotriton helveticus. Next base: position 191,600,248 of record NC_136057.1, read on the forward strand.
TCGCTGAAAAATCAGCGATATTCATGCATTATCGTGACAATGCTCTTAGCCATGTTATCCACCTTCCATTGGATAACATGGCTAAGAACTGCTTTTAGCAGGCGTTAGCTTTTGGAGATATTCGCGCTTAGCGCGAATATTTCCAAAAGTTGTTAATAGGAGTTAGAGATGTTAGCGACTGTTTTCAGTCGCTAACATCTTGGCACGCCCACTTTGCATGTCATTAGCGATAATTATCGCTGACATGCAAAGTGGGCCCCTAAATGCCCCATAACTGGTGTTAGCGACAGCTTGGTAATAGGGCGATAAAATTATCGCCGCATTGGCGGGAAAAAGTCCCGCTAATGCGATGATAATGCCATTGGTAATATGCCCCATGGTTTGTTGTGGCCTATCCCGACATTCTACTCCCCCTCCTCGAACTCTACCCCACACCACCCCTTTGATCGCAGCTCGATGCCCTCATTGTTAGCGCTCTCTCCTCTCCGTGTAACATCTGAAAACGGACATGGCTCGTGAAGTAATCCTGGACTGAGTCCACCCACCACCGCTGTGCACAATGAACACACTCACATCTGCAGCCTCGAGCGCCTGCTGGGATTCCATGCGCACAGAAATAAGCCTTGGAAGCAGGAAGGACGATGGCCGGCTTCCTCTCAAGAGGGAATCATGGCTACCAGCTGACTCAGAGACACAGTGACACAAGGCGCACACCCTGACAATCAGATCACTACATGATGGCTGGGGAAAGCTCTCTCACACACAGACACATGCCCAGGCACAAGGGTACAAGACGCACTTAATTCCTGACAACCAGAACACTACGGCACGGCAGAGTCAAGCTCTCCCCGTAGCAGTGAGCAGCCAATGGACCATGTTACAGGAGGAACGCCATCTAGTGCTTACCAAACCATAATAGCAGTCAAAGTGTTTCAATAGCCTTAAGGAAGAACGAGAGTGGTGCATGCTCGCCCAGCTTCAATTACCACAGGCCCTGACAGCCGCGATAATTGAAGAAATATGCCCTTCTGCTGCGCGTGTCGGCACGGAATATGCACTAGGCGGAGCAACTCTAACGCTTATGGCCTATTGCGTGCTAGCTTGTAAAAACACAGGCATGCGAGGCCCAAATGCCATGCAGCTGCCATAAATAACTAGCAAAAATCACGAGCTTTCTGGAATTCGTAGGTACGATTTTCGAAGCCCTAAGAAAAGGACTCTTAAGCCACGCCCACTTCGTGGGACGTAGTCCGAGCCCTAAAAAGGGGTCACTGTGAGACATTCTTTAATCACTGTCCCTTAAAGTGTGGCTCCTAGCTGAAAGCACGTTGGAACTAGGGTCGCTGATACGTAGGGGCTGGAGGAGCCAGGCACCCTACCATCATAATGCCGATTGGGGCACTCGCACTTTAGCTTTAAATATCTGAAGCTAAAGTGCAGGTGCCGCGATTGCTTCTGAAGTAAGGAAATAGAAATTCAGCATTTTTTTCCATTTCCTTACTTTTAAAGCAATTGCAGCACCTGCACTTTAGCTTCAGATGTTTAAAGCTAAAGCACGAGTACCGCAATTGAAACTAAAGTAAACAAATCGGGGAAAAAATGGTAGCCGCATATTTTTTTTCTTCTGTTTGTTTACTTTTGTTATAATGGTGGCATGCGTGCCCCATTGTAATAAAAGTTAGTAAATAGGGAAGAAAAAAAAACACATAATCAATTGTCCCATTTCTATGCTGCCCTCAGATGGAGAGGTTGTGGTTCAGGGATTAGAGCTGCTGACTCAGGAGCTTGGGACCAGTACTTGACCCTCAGGATCGGCTCAACAATGGTAATTATTAGTGGCTCAACAATTGTAATTATTAGTAAATCACGGATCTTTCAATAATAAATAAACAGGGATCTCTTAGGGGGAGAGGAGAGAGACAAAAAAATAACTTAATCTCCCTGTGCCTATCCAAAAATTTATGTGTCCAGCAGTTACGTAACTGGTGTTCTTCTTGGAAAGCTCTTCAATACCATCGGGTGGAGCTCGCTGACCTTCAATAGCTAGATGGGAAGACACTGTACTATGTGATGGCCAACTAAGAGGCATATTAGTAAGGTCCTGCGATAATTATCGCTCAGCACTTTTAGCACGAGGATAATTATCGCAGGCAAACGCTGTATTATATCGCGGAGATACCGTGCTATCAGCAACGCTTATCTCCCAAGCGATACAAATCCATGCGTTAGCTGGATAACAGTGTGATTATTGTTGGAAATCCAGCAATAATCACACTGCAACCAGCGAAAACTTGCTGATAGGGCAGGGTGATTTTAGCCATGTAATCCACCTCCCATTGGATTACATGGCTAAGTTAGGTTACAAGCAGGTGTTAGGAAATTAGCGTTAACTGTGGTTAGCGCTACTTTTCTTAAAGCTCTGCCTGTTTGCGTGCAGCTTGATAATTGGAGAAATGTCGGTTAGCGACAATTCTCCAGTTATTTTGGCACGGAACGCCCACTTTGCATTCGAGATGCAAAGCTGGGCGTTGTGATAAAGATCAATTCAAAATGGTCAGGCGATTTCAGTAGATGTTACCTCAGTTAAATTTGCCCGGCGCAAAGCGCCTCTAATACCATACGAAGTTATTCAATAAAGAGGCAGGCGCTGGAGGCAGGAAGACAGGAAACAAGTTTTATTCCGACGGAGTAGAACACATCAGATCGGACAACGAGGTATCGTCTCGAGGTGCTCTCTCAGCCTCTCTGAGACCTGGTCTTTTATACACTGGTTTTAGACATGTGAACGTCCTTTATTACAACAGGGACATTGTAGAGCATGAGAACGACATCACCGGCACCCCCCCAGTTCCAGCCCCTTCCAACACATGACAACAGTAGGGGCCCTTTCCCCTCATATGATTGGGAGGGGGTTATCACGCAGCTGAGTGTTCTGCCGATTCCTTTGGAATGTGTGCGCCTGATCGAATCTCAGGGGATGGGGAAGTCGTGATCAATAGTGGTTCCTTTCAGGAAAGGCGAGTGCATACAGTAATGGGCAATAAACTGTATCCTCGGGCTGAAGGATGACCAGCGGTCCGTGCTGACGTTCAGGCTCAGAGGAAGGGGTCATCAAAGGAGGGGTATTCATGGACGGAAAGGAGGTGTTGGTCAGGCGCGGGGTGCGATTCCCTGAGACAGAGTCATGGGAGGGGAGGGTTCATGACTTGTGCATGTGAGTGCGGGGCAGCCAGGGTGCGCGGGGAAGGCTTGCAAGGTCAGGGAAGTGTGCTGACGGGGCGATCGTGAACAGGGAGACCATGGTACCTAAAATGGCTGTCGTGTATTCTCATACGTGAGTCTGCAAGATGGCGTAGATAATGTTTAGTACACGAACTAAATTTCCACAGTCCTCCCTTTAACATGTCTCGCCAGCTTGTCAGTTCAGATCAATCCCCATGAGACCACGCACCTCTATTTCGTATAGGGGACTCATGTGCTCAGGTTTAAAGTTCAAAGTCTTTGGGCACATACAGTTGGAAATGAGTGCACATAAAGGTGGTAAACATTGAATACCTAAACAACACCCACACAGTATCATGATTGGTATCAATAAAAACGTGAACAGTCTCCATCCCCAGTTCTTCAAAGTGTCCCAGAACCAGCCTCCAAGCGACCATCCTTCCTGTTCCTGGTGAACCTCCGAGGACAGTCCGTGGAGGTGTTCGATTGCTTTGTAGACTGAAGGTGAGTTATCTGGCACGTAGGTGCAACAGCTGGAGCCGATGATGCGGCATGCACCTCCACGGTCGGCCAGAACCACATCTAGAACAAGACGGTTTTGAAGAGCCACCAGGCGGACTGCCTGAAGTTCAGCCGTGTTGTTAGCAAGGATGCCAGCGGTGATGTTAATTGTTGTCTCTACTGCCTGAGTCAGATGTCGGATAGCGCGGCTATTTGCCATTGGTCCCCACAGAGGAACAAGTCCCTTTGCTGCAGCCAGGAACTGTGCCCCGGTGGAGTCGGCTTGTTCAACATCTCCGGCACGCTTTTGCCGGTGGTGGTTGGCTGGAGCCACATACATGGGAGGAAGAATGAAGGCGATGTAGCACGTACCCCTCCAGCCTTTTGGGAGCCACGTGTAAGCTTTGGCGCCACAAACAAAGTACATATTCGGGGAAGCAACAAAGGAGGGGGGGTCAGCTAAGACCAATGTTTTGGTGATGCGACAAGAACTGTGACCCACCCGCTGCGTTCCTTGTCCTTCGAGGCATACGAGTCCTGTGACATTGATGACAGACAGGGCCACAGTCAGGGTGGCAGCCGTTTGTTTCCGCAGGTGGGAGAAGGTGGGTCTGGCTGGATTGTGGAGCACCTGCATTTCGACCCTTTCTTTGGCAGGGATGTTCGTAAGGAAGGTTGAACCTGAAATTGCAGGACAAAAGGGCTTTCCTGTGTTATTCAGCCAGAACCCAGAGTAGAAGTGTGACACTGTCTGACCAGAAGCGGCGTTGTCCTTGTGGCTTTCCTGCATGAGGATCAACCAGGCGAGGCAGGAGCCGTAAACTGAGAAAGGAGAAGGAATGAAGGGGATGGAGTGTCCGGTAGCATGTGGGAGCAACCCACAGATCCAGCAGTTTGTGGCATTTGCAGCAAGGTTGTGCTGGTGCAACAGTTGTACGAAGGAATTGTTCCAGAATTCCCTACGCCTTTCTCGAAGTTGAGGTGAAAGGGAGATCAGGTGATGCTCTTTCACGGTGGTTGGCTGGACAGTGGTTGGCAACATCTGGTGAGCGGGCGTGCTTTCCTCCAAGATCCAGAAGGAAGTCATGAGGAGGAGGCAAAACAGGAAGACAATGAAGAAAGCGATTGTCTTTGATTTGTGCAAATTGTCAGTTTTTGGATTCCTGTAGTGGGTATTTCCTGTTGCTTTCGACGTCTTCTTATCTGGCGCTTCCATCATCTTCTTATCTGGCGCTTCCATCATCTTCATCTTCAAGGTGCTCGGTAGTGGGCAGAACCACAGACTTCGTTTAGCTTCTCTCCGGGTAACCCTTGGTTGCTTTGGGTCACCGTTCTGAGATTTTTAACTTAGTCAGTGGCCTACTTAGCCGAAGCTCCCTCCTTTCGACGTAGGAAATACCCTTCTCGAGATGGCACAGTGGGATCAGAGTGTTTTGCAAGTTCAAGTGCCTCGGTATCAGGATAGCAGTTCAGTGATGGTCGGTCTTTGTTCAAGCTCTTCTTGGGTGCTGACGTTGTCTGTCGTGGCCAGGGTCGAGGAAATCTTCTTGCAGTGGTGCGCATGCAGCCAGTTCTTTTTCCCCTCCACTCGAAGAGCCGTCCGAGTGGTGATCAGTACTTGCCAGGGGCCCGTCCACCGGGGTTCCAGACTCTTCGCCCGTTGAAAGTTCCGGATCAGGATATAGTCCCCCGGTTGGATATTGTGACCGGGACCCCTGGAAGTATCGGGGATGGCCTGCTGCACCTGTTGATGAATGACAGACAAGGTTTTAGTTAATTTGTATAAATAATCTGACAGCAGGACGTCGGGGACGTCATGAATGGAGGTTGGTTTGGGGGCAGTCCAGAGGTTCATAGGCCGCCCAAACACAACTTCGTAGGGGGTCAAGTGGTGCTTAGTGGGAGTGGAGCGCATCGATAGTAATGCCAGTGGAAGGGCATCTGGCCACTTAAGTCCTGTGGTGGCCACTATTTTTGACAGTTTCAGTTTCAGTGTAGCGTTGTGTCGTTCAACGATGCCAGCGGATTGGGGGTGGAAGACCGCATGGAACCTTTGTTTCACCCCTAACCCCTTCAGGATTAGTTGGATAACTTCAGCTATGAAGTGGGGGCCATTGTCGCTCCATAAAATTCGACAAAGGCCGTAGCGAGGGAAAAACTCCTTCAGTAGTATTTTGGCAGTAGTCATGGCAGTGTTATCACGGGTCGGATAGGCTTCCACCCATTTGCTGAAGGCACATACAATGACTAATACATACTTCAAGCCTTGGCACCTCTCTAATTGGATGTAATCCATCTGGAGGACCTCAAAGGGGTGGTCAGGGATCCCAAACCCTCCCCGGGGTACCACAGTTCCTTTCCCGGGGTTGTGTTGTAAGCAGATAAGGCACTGTTGGACTAGGCGTTTGGCTGAGTCGGGGATCTTGCCGTTGTGCCAGACTTTGGAAATGAGTTCGATCATGGGGGCAGAACCTATGTGTGCAGGGGAATGTGCCATTGTCAGTATGGGGATCAAGTATGCATTAGGCAGCAACCATTTGTTCGTGTACTTTGTCCGCCAGCAGCCTTCATCGTCCCTTAGACCCACCCGTGCCCACTCAGTCAGTTCGTGTGGTGTGCTGGCCGATTGGATGTCCCTGATCGTTTCCCTAGCGTCTGTCCATTTTTCTGCTTGTGACCTGGTCACATACATGTGTGTCGTGGCCCTATTCTCAGCTGTGGTTCGGGCAGTGATGTCGGCTAGTGCGTTTCCCTGTCCAACTAAATCTGTCACCTTCTTGTGTGCCTGGCATTTGATCACTGCTAATCGTGTGGGGAGAAGGACTGCTTCAATCAGGGCGGAGACTAAATCTCCGTGAAGGATGGGTGTACCATGGGACGTCAGGAATCCCCTTTCCCTCCACAGGAGCCCAAAATTATTAACTACCCCGAAGGCGTACTGGCTGTCCGTGTAAATGTTGGCCGTGGTTCCTGTCGCTATGATACATGCTCGTGTGAGGGCGATTAGTTCTGCTGCCTGTGCGGATCGTTGTGTGATGCGAGCTGTTTCAACTACTGTTCGAGCTGTCGTCACCGCATAGGCAGCAGAAGTGGTGCCGTCTGGGAGTTTGATGCAAGAGCCATCTACCCATAGTTCTCCATCAGGATCTGTGAAAGCAATGTCTCGGAGGTCAATTCTACTCCTAGTCTGTTCGTCCGTGAGAGTCACACAGTCGTGTATAGGGGGCACATCGGGGTCATTTTCGGGCAAGGGTAACAGTGTAGCAGGATTCAATGTCGTGCATCTCTTCAGAGTGATGTGGGGCGCAAGTAAAGTCAATTCGTATCCTGTCAGTCGTGCACTAGTCAGGTGTTGAGCCTTTGTCTGGTTCAAAAGCGTGTCAACTGCATGGGGTACTAATACTGTAAGAGAGTTCGAAAGTACAATTCCCTCACTCTGTCGGATAGAGACAGCAGCAGCGGCTACTGCTCGAAGGCAGGCTGGTAGAGCTCTGGCGACTGGATCAAGAGTGGCAGAGAAGTAGGCACAAGGGCGTTGCTTGGCGCCGATGGGCTGAGTTAGAACAGACAATGCGCATCCCTCCCTTTCGTGAGTGAAGAGGGAGAAGGGTTTGGAGTAATCTGGTGTTCCTAGAACGGGTGCCGAGCAAAGGGCATCTCGTAACTCCTTAAAGGATGCTTGGCATTCGGGAGTCCAAGGGAGTGGGAACGGAACATCTTTGGCCAATAGGGAAAGTAAGGGTTTTATAATGAGACTGAAATTTGGTAACCATTGTCGGCAGAAAGAAGTAAGGCCCACTAATGAACGGACTTGCTTCTGTGTTTTTGGAATAGGGGTGTCTAGGATGGTTTGGATTCGGTCGGGTGTAAGTTTTCTCACTTCTTTGGACAGGAGATGACCTAGGTATGTTACTTGGGGCTGACAGAACTGCAGTTTCTTTTTGGAGACTTTGTGGCCATTCTCCGCAAGAAAGTGCAAGAGTTGGATAGTGGCCGTGATTGCAAGTGGAGTGGTGTCGGCCGCCAAAAGGATATCATCGACATATTGGATCAACACCACTCCATCTGGTAGCTGGACGGCGTCCAGCTGCCTTTTTAGGGCCTGGCTGTAAATGCTGGGACTTTCAGTGTAGCCCTGGGGAGCTCTACAGAATCGGTATGAACGTTTTTTTTAAAGTGAAGCCGAAGAGATAACGGCTGTCTGGATGGATGGGGATAGAGAAAAATGCATTTTTAAGATCGATAACGGTGAAGGTAGTGGCAGTGGACGGGATGAGAGTCAGAATGGTGGCGATGTCTGAGACTACGGGGTACTGTGGCACCACCACTTTGTTGACTTCTCGCAGGTCGATGATGAAGCGGTACGCTTTCTCATCTCCCTCACCTTGCTTCTTAACAATGGGTAGGATAGGGCTATTGCAAATATTACTAACCACTTCCTCTACCACTCCTGCATCTACCAAGGACTGAATGATCGCTACCAATGCCTTCTCGCCTTCGGGCGATATCCGGTACTGTGGGAGTTTCGGGAGTATTGCATCTGGTCGAACAGTTATGTGTACAGGATCGATCATCATTAGTCCTACATCCGAGTCGTTTCTGGCCCATAGGTACAGGGGTAGGGTATCGAGCAAGGATAGGTCAGCATCTGTTATAGTGTACATATGTCGTGCGGGGTAGGGTCTGGACATGCTCGGGTTGTCGTACAGGATGACTCGGACTCCATCCGGGGAACACCTAATAGTAGCTCGGAAATGTTTCAGTAAATCAATACCCATAATGGCGTCAGGGGAGTTGGAGGAGAGCAGAAACGTTGTGTCAGTGGGATTGTTTCCTAGGTCAAAGGAGATAGGTACAGACAGGGGATTAGTGGAGGGCATTCCATCGAAACCTATCGAGGTAATGTGTGAGCAAGACAAGGGTGCCCTTGGAATCAGTCGTTTTGATAATACACTACGTGTCGCTCCAGTGTCTACCAAAAATGGAGACTTTGTACCCAGGACCTTAGCAGTAACGTAAGGACCTTGCTGGTCAACACAGAGCTCGACTGGATCCCTCCCTTGCCCCTGGCAGTCCTATGCAAAGTCGTGAGCATCGTTGCGATCGGACTGTTGGCACTGATTCTGTTGGGGGCGGTCAAATGTGTTAGATCTGCCAGATCGGTCATTGGTGGTGTCGCGGGTCTGTCCTTGTCCCTGCCCTCCAGTTTTGGGGCCATTTGTCATGTTCCTTGTCTCTTTACTTTTAATCAGTTCCCGAAGGGCCAGGCATTGAGACTTCCAATGTCCAAATTCTTTACAAAATGCACATTGGTTCTCATCAAGGTCGGTTCGTGGAGCGCCAGGGGTGGAGTTACGGTCTCTAGGGGCCGAATTCCTAGGGGCATTCGACTAGTAGTTTCCCCTATACCGTTCCCTCCCTGTAGTCACTCCCTGCAGTTGAGCAATCATTACTCGTTCCTTTAAGTCCTTTTTCTTTTTCTCAGTTGCCCTTTCGTTCTCGTTCTTTTGGTGTTCGTAATACTGAGCCATCTGAAGGATAGCTGCAGGTTTAGAGGCTCCCCAACTACTCTCGCTAGTCTGTAACTTTTGGGAGACCTCTTGCGATAGCCCCTTTATGTAGTTTTGCACGAATAGGTGTTGTCCGGTTGCGGTGGTCATGTCTTGGCCACTGTAGTCGGAGAAAACCGTTTCAAATCGGGAGAAGTATTCTGATACGTCCTCCTGAGGTTTCTGGCGGCAAGCCGTGACCACCAACCAGTCTACTTTCTTTTCTGGGATCAACGTTTTTAGCTTCTGCACTATTTTGTCGGGAAGTTCCAGTATGTCTTTTACTGGTTTCTTTCCGGGCTCTCGCTGCCTATCTAGTTCATCGAGTTTTGTCCAGGTGTGTCCGAACAGATCTGTGTGGTCGGCTCTCCGGATTTGCTTCCACACATCAGCCGGCAGACATAACCCGAAAAACAAATCAATGTCCGCTAGAGTCATTATAGTTGAGCCCAAAGCTGTGCCTAGTTCGGTATAAAATGCTGTAGGGTTCTTTCTTAAATCGGGCAGGGTTTGCCTAAAAGTTAAAATATCTTGTCGATCCCATGGTTGGCAAACCCAGTTGTACACAACCCTCCCTTTGGCATCTGCGTGGTTGATATCATCGTTTGTTCCCTGACCTCTTGGGGGAACCCAGTAGGGGGCGGCTTCTCTGATAGGCATCATAGTGTTGGCTGCTTCTAATGAGGGCTCAATCGTCCCAGGGACTGTGATCTTGACCTCTGGTTTCTGTTCCGCGAGGTGGCGGAAAACCTCAAGCGTTTGCATGAAGAGGTCCGTCACATCGCTCTCAGCCCCATCTCCAACATCGACCCTTCTATATAGAGCCGTCAATTTGGCAGGACCTTTATTCTGGTACCTATCCTCATACGCGTTCAGGGTGTGGTAGCTGAACCGCAAAATGAAATGCCGTCTGTGACTACCGGCATGTGAATTATGCACATTCATCGTATATTCTTCGCTCTCCTTCCGTTCTACCAGGGTTTTTGCTATCTGGTCAATTCCATCCCGCTCATCTTTGCTCAACCTATTTGGCCTGGCTGTTAGGTGCCTGCTAGTCTCATGTTCGTCTGCTGTTGTTACCAATGCGGCTGGTGCGAAGGCCGTAAGAGCCAGGGCACTAGCGCTATGGTCACCTAAGCCTGCACTTTGAACTGGTGAGTGTTGTGCTAGAGGCTGGCTGGGAGCATAAGGAGGAGGCATGTAGATAATTGGAGGACCGAGCAGTAACTCGTCATTTGCCCGCTGTTTGGAGGGCATCTCCGGGTAGAGCGTAGAGGGGGTCCTGACAGGGCATTGGCCTGCCAGTCCTGATTCTTGTGTTTGCTTAACTTCCTATCTTCTTCTTATTTCTTCATCTAGTTCTTTTGCAGCCAGATGGGCAGCTTTTCGTAACTCTTTCACTATTTTTGCTTCTTCTTTTTTCCTTCGATGTTCTGCTTCTTTGCGCCACATGCCAATACTAACGAGCAATAGTGGACGTTGCCTTATTTATTTTTACAGCTGCTTCTAGTGTTTTTATTTTATTTTCATCAAAAGAACCTATCAGTGGCCACTGGCTTTTAGGATCCCTTTTTGTATATTTATGCCATAACTTACTATAAGCTATAGCGACTAGTCCTTGCTTAGTAAACATGTCCTTATTAGGGGTGCCTTCCAGTGGAGCTGGATGGTTCATCTCTAATAAACGGTCCTGGTTGACCCAACTATGAACCAATGGGGAGAAAATAGGCATGACGGATTACAATGGGGGCAAAAGCCTGCACTACCTATCTTTTCACTATTTGCAAAGACTGGACAGAATATTCTATTCTACGCTATTTGCAAACAGAGAATCCCTCCAGAAAGAACCAATTCCAAACAGTCAATGTTTGGACAAACAATCAATCAATGAGGAATGAAATAGGTACGACGTGTTAAAGGTTTGCGTTACCTACCCTTCACTATCGGCAAAGGGAGAGAGAATATACCTTTTCTTCCCCGTTTGCGGGCAGAGAAGATCCTTTAAGAGAACCAACTTCGAACAATTCAATGTTCGATTCAATCAATCAATCAATGGGGAGAAAAAAAGAATAGGCACGACGTGTCAATAAGTAATACTAGTATTTTCAAACAATCAATCAATCAATTTCGCAATTTTGTCGTGCGTCACGACCTTACCCGGACCGTATGGACAGTTTCTCGTCTTCCGCTTCCAGCGCCCGATCGTCCTCTACTCTCTGTTGCTATCGCGGCACTCCTGGTGGTTCCCAGTCAGGACCGTAGATCACTCGGGAGAGGTCTGCTCGGAATCAGTGAAGTTCAGATGATCGGCTGTCAGACGAGGGTCTATCGGACAGGAGCTCTTCCGATCGTTGCAGTCGTTCACTCTGTCGTCGGGACCTCTCCCACTGGATCCACGTGTCGCTGATGGGCCCCACGTTGGGCGCCAATTGATAAAGATCAGGCGATTTCAGTAGATGTTACCTCAGTTAAATTTGCCCGGCGCAAAGCGCCTCTGATACCATTGAAAGTTATTCAATAAAGAGGCAGGCGCTGGAGGCAGGAAGACAGGAAACAAGTTTTATTCCGACGGAGTAGAACACATCAGATCGGACAACGAGGTATCGTCTCGAGGTGCTCTCTCAGCCTCTCTGAGACCTGGTCTTTTATACACTGGTTTTAGACATGTGAACGTCCTTTATTACAACAGGGACATTGTAGAGCATGAGAACGACATCACCGGCAACCCCCCAGTTCCAGCCCCTTCCAACACATGACAACAGTAGGGGCCCTTCCCCTCATATGATTGGGAGGGGGTTATCACGCAGCTGAGTGTTCTGCCGATTCCTTTGGAATGTGTGCGCCTGATCGAATCTCAGGGGATGGGGAGGTTGTGATCAATAGTGGCTCCTTTCAGGAAAGGCGAGTGCATACAGTAATGGGCAATAAACTGTATCCTCGGGCTAAAGGATGACGAGCGGTCCGTGCTGACGTTCAGGCTCAGAGGAAGGGGTCATCAAAGGAGGGGTATTCATGGACGGAAAGGAGGTGTTGGTCAGGCGCGGGGTGCGATTCCCTGAGACAGAGTCATGGGAGGGGAGGGTTCATGACTTGTGCATGTGAGTGCGGGGCAGCCAGGGTGCGCGGGGAAGGCTTGCAAGGTCAGGGAAGTGTGCTGACGGGGCGATCGTGAACAGGGAGACCATGGTACCTAAAATGGCTGTCGTGTATTCTCATACGTGAGTCTGCAAGATGGCGTAGATCATGTTTAGTACACGAACTAAATTTCCACAGTTGTTGAAAGGGGCGCTAAAACAGCAAAACACGCGATAGCGTGTCTTTGCTGATAAGGCGATTAAATTATCGCCGCTTTTCGGCTGAAAACGGCAGCAAAATGGTGATAATTTCATAGCGCCACCTTGCTAATATGCCCCTTATATGTTCTCAGAGTGAAATCGTCGGAAAGAGAACTAAACACACAAAGGAAAGGACTTTGACAAAAATGAGCAAGCAAACATTTCTGAATGCCATAATTAGTATTCAATACCAATCTGTGGGTTTGCCAAATCCCACAGAACAGATATAATAGGTCGATCTAAGCTTGACCTAAAAATTGTGAAATTAAGGGGCAGAGTTACAAGCCCCTTGCGCCACAGCTGTGTCAGTTTTTGTGATGCACTGGTGGCCCATTTTATTGCTCCATATTTACATGGACAGGAAAAGCCACCCTGCGTGAAAGGGTTGTTCCATGGGTGTTGCTGTGGGTGTTCCCACGCAACACCCATGGAACCAGACACATTTCCAGATTTACGAGGTATCGTAAATCTGGAAAAAATGTGTGTGAAAGCTACGCCTCGCAAGGGGAGGCATAGGGAGGCGCAACGAGGAGAGATGTATTAATTTCTCCTCGTTTTCTTTTCCTCTTTCTGCATCACACATAAAAAGAGGAAATCACCTCTAATTAATGTGTTACTTACCTGTAACTGCAGTTATCCAGTATTAGTGTCTTTCATAGATTCAAATGCCTGAATCATTCCCCGTCGTCGAGACGGGAGCCTCTGGTATATAAAAAAGTAATGTCCTATAGACATACATAGAGAAAAATAGGCCTAAGGATCCCACCTTAGTGGCCTATCCACGTCCTTTTGTAAAAAGGACCAAACTAGAGTAGGCCCAAGGGTCCCACCTTAGTGGCCTATCTATGTCCTTTTGTAAAAAGGACCAAAGTAAAGAAGCCAACCAATCAGCTACCACCTCCTTCTAGATCCTTCCTGTCAGGAGCCTAGGTCTCTCAGATTTTCGTACGCACTAAGCTAGGTAGGCGTAACTTGTAAGAGAAGTAGGTGAGTCCTTCCAGGGGAGGCGGGAGGGTGCATGTGAATCTATGAAAGACACTAATACTGGATAACTGCAGTTACAGGTAAGTAACGCATTTCTTATCCAGTATTTGGGTGTCTTTCATAGATTCACATGCCTGAATCAGAGTAGCAAGCAATATATTATGCACATTTCTGATGGCACAGCATATACTTTTCCTTAGATAATACACATCATGCAAGCATGAACCACCATTAGACATCCAAAATAAGTATTAGTAGAGAAATGTGCATACCAGAGAAGGATGGAGGGACGGAGGAAGGCTCACCTTACTGAAATATATATATATATAGCAGAACACTTCTTGTCCCACTACTGCATCCTTCCTCAGCTCCGTATCCAGGCAGTAGTGCCTAGTTAATGTATGCAGCGACTTCCATGTTGCCGCCCTGTAAATGCCAATGACTGGCGCCCCTGCGAAGAGGGCCATAGAAGTGGACATAGCTCTTGTGGAGTGCGCTCTCACTTTGGAATGCAATGGCTGTCCATCTTAGTCATGACAGAAAGCAATGGCCGTAGAAATCCCTCTGGAGATGCTCTGCTTGGTAAGTGGTAGACCTTTCCTAGGTCTGCTGTAAGCTACGAAGAGCTGGTTAGATTTCCTGAATGTTTTCGTTTTGCCAATGTAAAACTTCAAGCATTGTTGAGATCCCTAGAATGCAGCGATCTTTCAGTTGCCATGCTTGGGTTTGGAAAGAAGGAACGCAGAATCACAGGTTCATTTAGGTGGAAGTCCGACGGGACTTTTGGGATAAACCTAGGATTGGTTCCCAGGATTACTCTTTTTTTTTTTTTTTTAACCGTAGAAAAGGATCCTGAATTAAAAAAACGGCTGTAGCTCACGGACCCTGCTTGCAGATGTGAGTGCCAGGAGGAGCGCTGTTTTCCACGAGACATACTTCAGGACAGCTCTGTGTACTGGTTCAAACGGATGTTTCATGAGCTGGTTAAGAACCGCATTGAGATGCCAGGCAGGTGGCAACACCCTTACTGGCGGGAAAGATCTGTATAATCCTTTTAGAAATTGCTGAATGGACCTGCTTGACCAGAGAGATAGACTCGTTGAAGTTCTCTTATAACGAAATATTGCTGCTAAGTGTACTTTAATGGAGGAGTGGGCTAGGCCCTACTGTGCCAGATGTAATAGATAAGGTAAGATTTGCTCCGGTGAGGAGGAGAAAAGCCGAAACTTTTGATCTGCACACCAAACACAAAAGCCCTTCTATTTCAGGGAATACGTTTTGGTCCAAAACAGAAATTATGCTGATGGGCAAGAAGTGGTCAGCAATTCCATCATCTGTTTGGCCCGATACTATGGGTGAGGTGCCGGCCCCCAAGAAAGAAATTAAGAGTCTTGGGGTCTGGCTCGAACAGGACTTATCAATGAAAACCCAGGCAACTAAAACAGCGGGAACCTGCTTTGGACTTATGCGTTCAGTCCGCAAGATCCTTCCTCTGCTTCCCCTTCAATCTAGGAAGCTCCTGGTTCAAGGACTGGTACTTGCACGATTGGACTACAGCAATGCTGTCTATTTAGGAGCCCCTGAAGCTACTCTGGGCAAGCTACAACGAACCCAAAATGCGGCTGCCCGGATGCTGATGGGTCTTCCTTCCAGAACCTCTGCCAGACCAGCGCTTAAGGCTCTCCACTGGTTGCCAGTGCGAGAGAGGATCGAGTTTAAGGCAATGTGCATCGCTCACAAGCTCCTCAACGGACAAGGCCCTTCGATCCTAGGAGATATGGTTACCCCGTACAAAGCCTCGAGATCTCTGCGCTCGGACAATGAGCGACTGGCAAATGTCCCCAAGTTTAGGAGGGTACGTACTGGAGGCCGTCGCTTCTCCGTAAAGGCAGCCACACGCTGGAATTCGCTTCCCCGCAGTGTGCGGTTGGCACCCTGCTACTTGCGTTTTCGCAAGCAGCTCAAAACTCTGCTTTTCCCTAAATAAGTTTTTTCTTCCCTCTTGGCTAATTTCAAGCTCTCACAGCGCGGGGACGCCTCCGGGTCACCAGGCGCTTTACAAATCTTTAAATAAATAAATAAATAAATCTGCCCTTGCTCTGGCAAGAATGTCCCTACAGTCTTGTGGAATATTCAGATTGTGGAACTCTCGGAACTCCAGATCCGTATGTTGTACATTGTGAGCAGCGATGGGTACTGCCGAAGGTGGATCGGCGGCTCCAGGGATAGACGGTGGCGCTCTGAACTAATGTTGCCTCGGCCAAGTTGGGGCTATTAAAATTAGAGTACAAGGCTCCATCGAAATATTCCTGAGGACTCTAGGAAGCCTCGGGAATGGCGGAAAGGCGTACGCAAAGACGCTTGCGCCATGCGATGGAAAATGCATTCCCTAGAGACCCTGACTGGGGATGCCAACCTGTGAAGTGTGGGCATTTGGCGTCCATTCTCGTTGCAAATAGATCGATTTGCGGCGTGTCCCATCTGGAGAAGATCTGGTCGATAAGCTGTTGATCTAGCTCCCACGTGTGTGACAATGTTTTCTGCATGCTCAACGTGTCGGCGAGCACATTGTCCGCGCCTGACACATATTCCGCCCTTAGGGTTACATTGTGGAGTATGAGCCAATTCCAGACTTTTTTGCGACTCGCGAGAGAGTGTCAACGAGCGTGTCCCTCCCTGTTTGTTGAGGTAGTGCATAGTCGTGGTGTTGTCTGTCTGGACGAGCACCAGGGAATATTTGATTCTTGGCAGGAAAACATGAAGGGCCAGGAAGACCGCCCGCAATTCGAGCAGATTGATATGTAGTTTCTTCTCCATAGGAGACCACTATCCGCTTATCTGTAGCTCTTGCAGAAAAGCTCCCCAGCCTTCCAAGGAGGCGCCTGTTGTGGCAATATGAGGAGTAGCCGAAGCAGGAATGACAAGCCTTGAGACAGGTTTTGAGATGACATCCACCATCGAAGGGCTCCGACCATCTGAGGATTCACTTTTATGTGGACTTCGGATGACCCTGTGCATTGGACCCACTGCTTTGAGAGCACCTCCTGAAGATTCCTCATTCGTAGTTGACAGTGAGGAATCAGGAGGATACACGCTGACATAAATCCCCAGGAGGGATTTGAAGAGGCGGACTGTCAAGACTTTCTTCGAGGCTACTATAGCAGCAAGTGCAAGAGGCTTGTTCATCCTCTCTCTGGATGGGAAAGCTTTTTCCGACCGTGTGTCCAGGGTTGCACCTAGGAAACTGATGTACTGAGAAGGTTGTAGGACCGATTTTTCCTGATTGAGGGTGAGACCCAAGCAATCGAAAAGCTTTAAACAGGCGTTGGATGACCTGGACGCATCTTTTAAGGATGAAGCCTTGACCAGCCAGTCATTTAGATACGGAAAGACTTGGTGATGGAACTGTCTGAGATATGCCGCCACCATGGTACGACATTTCATGAATATGTGCGGTGCAGACTTGAGCCCGAAGGGCAAAACGCAAAACTGCAAGTGTCTGCCCGCTACTGCAAATCTCAAGTACCGTTTTGTGATTCCCGTGACTTGGAATATGGAAGTAAGCGTCCTGTATGATTACGGACGCTCTAAAATCCTGCTTTTACAGTAGTCGCAAGACCTCCTGGATCGTTACCATTTGGTATTGCGGTCTACTCTGGCCTGAAGAGTAGGAAGACTTGTATTGATAAATCCCTCTGTGGGAAGACTGTCCTCTTCCTCTATTTCTACTAAAGGACTGGTTCTTATACTGAAGAGTGCCCAAAGCTCTCACAGTGTCTGCTTCGTCAATTTTTTGTGCCAATTAGTAACTGGCTGTCATATGGCATGTCCAAAACCTATGTTTGCACCTCAGGACTGAAAGAGGTTGCCTTTAGCCATCCTTGGACCCGCAAGACTGTTGCTCCAGCCAACTTGAGGAACCCTGTCATAGCGATATCCATCGCGCAGACTATAGTGTCTGACGCCGATGCTTCACCATCTAGCAGAATCCTTTTTACTTCCTCTTTGGATGAATTTGGCAATTCCGACAGGTATGGGGCTATGTGCGCCCACAATTGTCCATGATAGCGTCCCAAGAGCGCTAGAGCATTCACGGCCTTTACCGTGATTGCCGACATTGAGGAAAACCTGTTCCCAATGTTGTCCACTCTTTGTCCTTATCCTTAGGAGGAAGCGACAAAGGGGCCGAAGGATTCCTGGAGTTCTTCTGGGCCGCCTGTGTCACTACGGAGTCTGGCTTAGGATGTCCTGTTAAACATGCCGGTGCTGTATCTGGCGCCCTATACTTCTTATCCAACTGGTGATACAGAGGAGGGGTTCTGCATGACCCTTACCCCTTCTGACTATAGGTAATTGATAATCTGTATTGACCTTACAGCCTTCTTGAGAGGTTCTTTAAAGTCATACAAGAAGCCGGCCCGTTTTGAGAGGTCATTAAGATCTTAAAACGTTGAGCAGCCCTCTCTACCACATTATAAGAAATTCCAGAATTGGCGGATTTTTCCCTCGTAGATCGCCGTCATAGAATATGCCGTCGTAGACGAGCAGTCATAGATGAGGCCGTCATGGACGACGCCATAGACAATCCGTCGTAGACAAGGTGGCCGACGCCGTCGTAGAGTAGCCTTTGTAGATGAGGCCGTCATAGATGAGGCCGTCGTAGACGAGGCCATCATAGACGAGGCCATCGTAGACGAGGCCATCATAGACGAGGCCATCATAGACGAGGCCATCATAGACGAGGCCATCAGACAAGGCCATCATAGACGAGGCCATCAGACAAGGCCATCATAGACGAGGCCATCATAGACGAGGCCATCATAGACGAGGCCATCATAGACGAGGCCATCATAGACGAGGCCATCGTAGATGAGGCCATCGTAGACGAGGCCCTCATCGATTCCGTAGACAGGCCGTCGTAGACGAGCAGTCATAGACGAGCAGACATAGCGTCGTTGTCGCTGTCATCGTCGACGCTGTCGTCGACGCTGTCCGTCGTCGATGCTGTCCGTCATCGACGCTCTCGTCATCGTCGGCGCTCTCGTCGTAGACGAGGCCATCGTAGACGAGGCCATCGTAGACGAGGCCATCGTAGACGTGGCCATCGTAGACGAGGCCATCGTAGATGAGGCCATCGTCGACGCCATAGACAGGCCGTTGTAGATGAGTAGTCATAGATAAGGCCGTCGTCGACAACGTCGTAGACGAGCCGTCGTAGATGAGCCATCGTAGATGAGGACATCGTAGACGAGCCATCGTAGACGAAGAGGCTGTAATAGGCAATGATGGTTTTTTCTGTCGACGATCCTGTTGACGATGTTGGCTGCTAGTCTTTACCTCAGGAGGTAAAGACGACGCCCTTTCTGAAGGGTCCCATGATCAGAGGAGGTGATTTTGACGGCTCAGAAGTCGTCTTTTTTATATGATTTTTCTCCAAAAGAAAGTCCTTTACTCTCCTTTACCACAGAGTGAGGAGATTTTGAAGGTCTGCGCCCAGAAGACCTATGTGCGGTCTTTTTGAGGGCCTTCTCAGGACGTCCCCCTGAGGAATCAGTCTGAGGAGATTCTCTTGTCTTTTGAGGTCTCCTAGACGTTGAGAGCAGCGCCTCATCACAGTAACTGGAGAAAATAAAAAACCTCCTTTCTGGTCTTAACCATATTAAAAGTCGCTCTTCACGACCTCTCAAAACTTACTTGAGAAAGTGCGACATACCTTCAGTGTGGGAAACAGAGCAGAGCAACTTCTTGGAACAAGAAGCACAGGCTCTAACCTTACCAGACCACCTTTAAAGAATGTATTTGAAGATAATCCATAGTCGAAAAGAAAAGTTATTTAATGAAGTGAAAATAAACACAGAATCTGAGCAGAGCTCAGAGGAGACTCCCTTAGCACAACGTGCGGTAGAAAATCTGAGAGACCTAGGCTCCTGACAGGAAGGTTCTAGAAGGAGGTGGTAGCTGATTGGTTGGCTTCTTTACTTTGGTCCTTTTTACAAAAGGACATAGATAGGCCACTAAGGTGGGACCCTTGGGCCTACTCTAGTTTGGTCCTTTTTACAAAAGGACGTGGATAGGCCACTAAGGTGGGATCCTTAGGCCTATTTTTCTCTATGTATGTCTATAGGACATTACTTTTTTATATACCGGAGGCTCCCGTCTCGACGACGGGGAATGATTTAGGCATGTCAATCTATGAAAGACACCCAAATACTGGATAATTATTGTTTTATGTACAGGAAGGGTTCCCTTCCTGCACATAAACAATCATTGAAACAATGACTTTTTTTAACTTCTATTTGTGCTAATGCAGCACACAGAGAAGTTAAAAAAACGGCATTTCAGATTGTTTATCTCCCTACCATGCAGGCAACCTTAAGGGTGCCTGCACCGGTGCATGGCAGCAGTTTGTGCGGCAGCGCAGGGAGGAGCACAGAGATGCGACATATTGTTGTAAATATGTTGCATCCCTGTGCATTGAAAGTAACTCCGTGCGGCGCAGCCAAATGGCATGTGTTCCTGAGTCACTTTCTTGTAAATCTGCCCCAAAGTCCCTAAGCAGAAGACAAGCAGAAGCAAACAATTCTGCCGCAATACTTCAGGGCCCACAAAGTACATACAACAGATGATCTTGGGGCACAAGCGCCATAGGATAGACCTGAGCAAACATAACTGAGCCATGTTATATATATATATATATATTATTTTTTTTGTGCAATTTTATATAGCGCGAACTCGACCCGAAGGTGTTGGAGTGCTTTACATGATCCCCGGTTACGTTTACACATTCAGGCACGGGGAGATGAAATGATTTGCCCAGAATCACAGTATGTGGACGCAACCCTGAGACTCGAACCCGACGGAACACATCTCTACTTGATAAATGACGGGACTAGAGGAGAACTGAAGATCTAGGCCCAGATGTAGGTAAAATAGATTTACCGATTTTAGATTACCGAATCATACCGATTCGGTAATTAAAAATCGGTAAATCTAAGGGGTTGAGATGTAGGAACATCCAGATGTTCCTGCTACCGAATCGGTAAAAATCTGTATTTACCGATTCGGTAAATACCGACCGGTAATGGCCCATTCATTCCTATGGGCTTTGAAGCCCATAGGAATGAATGGGGCATTACCGGTCGGTATTTACCGAATCGGTAAATACAGATTTTGACAAGGGTGCAGGGGGTGTCACTTTGACACCCTCTAGCACCCCCAAAAAAGATTCGGGGGCCATGTGGCAGGCATACCTGCCCTAAGGGCAGGTCTGCCTGTCATATGGCACAGGTGTGCATGCACACATGTGCATGCACACCGGAATCGGTTTTTTACCATGAAGTTGGATTTCATGGTAAAATACCGATTCTGTAAGGCTTGTGGGACTCAGAAGAGTCCCACCTACATATCAAAAATACCGATTAGGTATAAATACCGATTCGGTATTTTACAGATTTACCGATCGGTAAATTTACCGATTCTGTAAAATAATGTGTCCCTACATACCGATTACTGAATACCGGTCGGAAACGGCCGAAAATACAGATTTTCGGCCGTTACCGACCGACCTACATCGGGCCCCTAATCAGCAAAACACCCGGTGTTCGAAAAATGAAAGCTAAGAACCATCTACATTTGTGCCGATAATGATAAGAACCAACTATTCTGAACATTATCTTCGTCACAGTCACACGAAGTACAGTGACACAAAGTTTAAAAGAGAAATTCTGCCATTAGTGAAATTTGTTATTGTAAAAAAAAAGGTTACAAACACAACTTGTACCACTCTGATGTAATGGTTCTTTAAACGCACCTTATGAAAACATCCTTAAATATAATAAATGAAGGGAACAATAATACTATATGATTTATTCTTACTGAATATATGTCTTCAGCCGAGAATAAAACAGTTGCTCTTCCTTCCCAAAGGATTGTGGTCATGCAAATTTATAAGAGGATTGTGGTTCCTGCTAAGGTCATTTCCTGCATGGATATCCTCTAAGGGAACCTAGCCTTCTTGTTAGATTGGCTGCGAATTGTTTTGTTATTTATCTCTGCAAAAAGGATTCATGTCTGTTCGGAGAGTCCAGTGCGTTTTAAGCGCAATCTCTCTCAACTGTTGACAAAAATGTGTCCATTTCTTTGTGCTTTCTGGCTTCGCGGATGGTGTGACCCACGAACCTCGGGGCATTTTATCAAGAAATGGCGATATATTATCGCCGCTTTTATCGGCAGAAAACTGCCAATAAAACGGCGATAATGGGCTTTATAATATGCCCTTGAGAATTCCCATAGAAGCCCATGTTCTGGTGTGAACATGGGCTTCTATGGGAATTCTCAAGTGGATATTATCAAACCCATTATCGCCGTTTTATCGGCAGTTATCTGCCGATAAAAGCAGCGATAATGTATCGCCTTTTGTTGATAATATGCCCCCTCAAATTTCCAAACTACAGTATAATCATATATTCTCATCATAATTAAAATCGTCATGAATGTGGAACTGAAAACATAACAGCATTTCCTCTTCTCCCGCACCAATGATTTCTTCATCTACTCCTTTTGTTTGGAAAATGAGCACAACAGGCTGTAGCCTTGATGGTGCAGTACCTCAGCTCGTCAATAGATGTCCCTGTAGTCAGCTGCAAAATGTGCAGCCAGCAGCGTGAGGTCCCTGTAGAGCAGAGGTCTTCAAACTTTTTTGCTCTGAGCCCCCCAAGCAAAATGTTTTGAAGTCTGCCCCCCCCCAAATCAACCTTTATGGCAAGGATTGGGAGAGCGGGAGGGACATGGCTGGGTGCAGGAGGCGGGGCGTATGAGATGATTTCAGGAGTACTTTTCTATAGCTCATGAACCACACTAAATATGAGACTTATAAAACAGCAAATGAATCAAACAAAAACATGTACTGTCCCAAAAATACTGCTCCCCATAATTGGGGTGTTCGTGAGTCCCTCACACTCTTGGATCCCAATACAACTACATCTACTGCACTAATGATAACTGCAGTCCTGAGTAGCAGGCTATCTCCTCTGCATCTTTTACCTCTTCCCCATCATGCATGACCATCACTCCAATCTTGAAACAGGCTCTCTGTCACGTACTAAAAAAAGAACTCCCACGTGTTGTATCCCTTTTTTCTGCAAGGGTGGCCTTATGCTAGAAAGGAAAATAAGCTCCCATGCCCCTTTTTTAAAGGTAGACAATCATAACTGTGAAGCAGTGGGCCCCTCAAACCCCTGGGCCCCAGCCCTGCTGCATCTGCTTCATTAATGATAACTAACAGTGGCCACTTCCACACCTCGCAGCAGTACCTGCTGCACTGATGATTGGCCCTTTATGAAGCCTGGAAATGCTGCAAATACATGCCGTACTTCCAGGCCATTTTCATTTACTTATATCTGCAGAGGTATAGGTCTTAGAAGGATAGCATGATGACAAGATGTAAAGGGGGCTGTGATAAAAGGAACTATTTGGGAGATTACTGAAAAATAGTCCTGGGGAGGTGATGGATAACACACATGAAAGTGGATGTAGAGGTTCGAATCAATGGGATGTTGAAAAATGCAACTCATGCCCAATTAAAAATGGATGCCGTATGTAGAAAATATGTTTAATGTTATTTGCAGAGGGCCATAAAGCACTAGGTCAATTCAGAACGCAAAAAGTCTAAAATTAGAAACATCACTCATGGTCGTCCTGTTGTCAGCGCATTCTCAGTATATGAAACAAAGACTTGGATTTAAACAACAGATATTTATTTTTATTTTTTTGCAGCGAGGTTGGGCACAGATTCATAAAAGAGTTGCGAATTATGTGCACCAAAAAGCAGAAGAATATTTAATCTACTTGAACAGTGTGCTCTTCTATGGCATCACAAATCCCACAAGTTTGTAGAGTTGATTGTATAGATGTGCGAGCCACTGAAGGCTCGAGTCTGAATACAGGCTCTGGCTCAGCTCGAAGTCCTATTGGAACCTCGAGCCCATAAGGAGCAGAGCTTTCATGTGGCTTCTACCTGCCTCCCTCCCTTTACCCAGGATCTGGCATTAGGGACAGAGCTGCATAATGCGGAAAAGGGCAGCCAGGTGCGAATCTTGGTGTCGGCTCATCACCATGTGATTCTGGGCAAATCACTTAATCACCCCGGACCTATAAACAATCATGTAACCTTGTGTACTGTAACTGGTGCACATTTAAAGAGCTCGGCCATCTCTGGTTGAGTTCACGCTGTATTTAAAACATGCAGAAAAATTAAGTAAGCTGTAAAAACAAACCCTTTACATAAGGAAAGGTAAATAGATACGCATTTTCTGCTGATTTGCAAAAAATTTAGCCAGACAACCTGGATAAATCGTGGACTCCTCGCATATCAAATTGTGTGATCTTAGGCAAATATTTTTTTTCACCAAAACTGTTTTCTTCATTATAGCGTAGGAAAGTACTTTTAAATGTGAGTTCAGACAACCAGATTTACAAAATTATCACTTATTAAGTATTTTTCACTGCGGAATATAGTGTGCCTTATTAATGTCAAAGCTTCGACAGGTTAAAGAAGTACACTTTTAGGAATTTTGAGGAGGCCTCATTGAATTTTACTTGATGTTTGTTGTATGATTTACTTAGCAAATATTTTCATTGCTTGGTACCTGCACAGGTTCAAGGATGCGAGGCAGACCATCGGCCTTGGCTCGCCTCTAGTTGAAAGAAACGTACAGCTTTCCCAGAGTATCTACATTGAACAGAATGTTTCTATGCTATGTATTTTCTCCTCAGTTAGTTTGCTACACTGAAAAATACACACGACCTTGAGTAGGAAAGCAGAAAGGTTCCGATTTGCTACCTAGTTCATCAGAAAGTGATTTTCTGTGCAGAGCACTATATATTCTTTGATCTGGAAGTATTATCGTCATCTGTATATTGACCCAGCCAGCAAACTCACTGACCCCGCCCCCACCTCAATTTTCACTTTCACTTCGAGGGCTCAGAATAAATGAAGACAGCCTGGAAATGCAGTAAATACACGCCGTACTTCCAGGCCATCTTCTTTTACATTTATTTGCGGAGGCATTTGCGCCCCCCCTGGGAACCCATCCACGTCCCCCAGGGGGTGCGCTCCACAGTTTGAAGACCTCTGTCATAGGGGGAGCTCCCATTCTCCAGCTTCCGGGCTCAGGGATTAGGGCTGCCTGGCACTCACCAAGCCATAAGGCAACAAGACAATAAGGAGACAAAGCTACTGGCAGAGCAATTGGCAACCAGCTCTTCAAGCATGTACCTCTGTCATAGCTTAAACCCAAGGAGCAAAGCCGCAGAAGTCGCAAGGATGAGGTCAGGAAGCAACAGGTCTCTTCTTACAGACATCAAAAGTCAATATATTCAAAGTGACTCTGACTTGGAATCAATACTGGATGCTAATTGATCTTCCTCATCTGCCAGTATAATGGACTGTCCCCTGACAGAACCTGTGAAATCTTGGTTTTCTAATAAATGGGGGCAAATCTACTTTAATTCCTTTGAAACATATGAGGTTTTTATGTTTCCTTATTGACTCGGAGACTTTTGGTTTTCTTATTGATCAGAGAAAAATCAATTCTAATTAATAAATAGATTCATCACATTTTAATGAAGCCAACTCTGGCTCTTGCTCCACCCTCTTTGGGATGGACAATCTCTCGGCTGTATGGTATATCAACAATTTCAGGGACAAAGTTGAGACCCACCGCATAGGTTGCCAAAAACCTATTGGAGTTTTCTCTTCAAAGAAAATACAGATAACAGCAGGGTACCTTCTAGCCAATCTAACTACAATAGCAGATTGGTGCTTCCTGCATTTTAAATATGAAAGTGAATGGTGTATTCACCCTACAATTTTCAAAAAGCTTTTACCAAATTTGGACTCTTTGCAATCAAATGCTTTTCTTCCTGATTAAACATCCAACTTCCCTCATCCCTCAACTTCCCTAATTTTACAGTTGCAACTGGATACTCAAGCTTTGACAACTCATGCTTTTCCTCAGTATTGGTCTCTTCACCTAACTTACACTTTTCCTCCGTTTGTCATGACAGTACAAGTTTTACCAGAAGTACATCATCAAGAAGCT
Source organism: Lissotriton helveticus (assembly GCF_964261635.1). Taxonomy (NCBI): domain Eukaryota; kingdom Metazoa; phylum Chordata; class Amphibia; order Caudata; family Salamandridae; genus Lissotriton; species Lissotriton helveticus. Next base: position 191,625,940 of record NC_136057.1, read on the forward strand.
ACTTTACGGTTGACACCTCTCCTGTGGCAGAGCCAACTATCGCCTGGAGTTGTCAGGAAATCTCCCCATTCTGATTTTGTCTTTATCCAGTTTGCTTCTAAAGTCTCACGGGCAACATCACATAATGACTCCCAATCACTCCCTGGTATTGGTGGCATGGATAGTTTAATGTCAGTCTGCTGAGACTAAGAAATTTCAACAGAGGCTTCTCAGTTCAGTCACCAATCTTATTGCCCAGGAACCACCAAACTTTAAACATCCGCTTGGATGGTCTGGCACTGCAGATGCTGGGACAGGGGTACATATCTCTTTTCAGCACATGTGACTGGTCATACATTTCTTAGTATCCTTAACTTCTCAAGGGAAAGCGAATCTATACTAATAAAATAAAGAGAGAGCACAAACCTTTGAGGCGGGTAATCTCAGGAACCACAGCACCTATCAAAACACCTAATACAGCGTTGGAAAGGGCAGTTTTAGCAGAAGGACATAGGCTATGCAGACGCCCACCATATACATTTAAAAGGTAAAAGAACAGTGCCAACATAGTAGTCCATTGTGGGCGTGTCTGCATTGTGCTGTGGGTGTGTGCTGGGGGCTTGACAATCGCTGGGGGCATTCCTTCACGAGTGTTGTTTTTTCTTCCCAGGTTCTATACATTCCTGCTCCCTTTAAATAGTAATTCAGTAGAGGTCCCATTCTCTTAGAACCACCCCAAGCACAGTTATGGGCAAAAATACAACTAAAACGTCCTGCAAAGCATTATGGGATAAGATTATCATCATTTTTAGCATTCATGAAAGGGTTTCAATGTTTTTGAATTTTACTCATCAGGGACATCTTGGGACGACGAGGTGAACTGCAACTTGATGTATAATATTTTAAATGCTATTGCATTTCCCTCATCAGGGACATCTAGGGACGGCGAGGTGAACTGCAGCTTGATGTATGATATTTTAAATGCTATTGCATTTGCCTCATGAGCGACATCTAGGGACGACGAGGTGAACTGCAGCTTGATGTGTAATATTTTAAATGCTATTGCATTTGCCTCATCAGGGACATTTAGGGACCACGAGTTGAACTGCAGCTTGATGTATAATATTTTAAATGCTATTGCATTTGCCTCATCGGGGACAACTGGGGACGACGAGGTGAACTGCAGCTCTTTGTAGAACTATTTGGATACTATAATATTCACTTCCCACTGCTAATCTCGTCCCATAATGCTTTGCAGGGGCTTGATCTCAAAATCATCACCTCTCTCACTGCTTGCTGGAAGCTAATTTTACTTTTGTGAAATGACTATATGCATTTTAGCATGTAGAAATACTTGTTATTTTACCTTGAATATATGAGGTTTCTGTTTTAATAATTGGAAATCTGACGGAACGAAATATTGCGGATTTATTGTACTAAGTTCGCTCCAATTCCGCCCACCCCTACTTTAAATACCCCTGCACCCCATAATCATAACCCACCCTTACTCTATAAAATACCCTAACCCCCTTAAACACTAACTGACCTTAACCCTATAAATATACCCTGTACCCCAAAACCCAAACATATCCCTAAACCCTGAAAATACCCCTGTACACCAAACCCCAAACCTAGCCCTGAACCCTATAAATACCCCTGTACCTCAAACCCCAAACCTACCCCTGAACCCTAAAAATACCCCTGTACCCCAAAACCCCAACCTACCCCATAACCCTAAAATACCCCTGTACCCCAAAACCCAAACCTAGCCCATAACCCTTAAAATACCCCTGTACCCAAAAACCCAAACCTACCCCGAGCCCTAAAAATACCCCTGTACCCCAAAACCCAACCTAGCCCAGATCCCTTAAAATACCCCTGTACCCCAAAACCCAAACCTACCCCTGAACCCTAAAAATACCCTTATACCCCAAAACCCAAACCTAGCTCTGAACCCTAAAAATACCCCTGTACCCCATAACCCAAAACTATATCTGAACCCTTAAAATACCCAAACACCCCAAAACATATACCTCAGTACCCCAAAACATATACCCCTATACCCATATTTGCCTTATCCAAACATTTAAAAAAAAACATGCTTTTACCATTCATGCATTTACAACGACTATCGTTGTAAATGTATGCTTGGTAAAAGCATATAAAATGTAATGCCATGCGTTATAATGGCATTGCGGAGTCATGGTATTTTCATAATGAAAGTATGTTGAGTGATGGTATGCGGAAAGAAAGTTGCGGAATAATGGGTGTTTACCCTCCCCCGTAAGTACATTGGTGGCACGGCGGCCCACATCTCCAGCAACATACTCATATTTTTTCACCACCGATTGGAAAAATGCACAGGTATCTCTCATTGATGAACAGCACTGATATACACTTTTAGACGCACCTCCCATCACAAGTTCTAGAATTGCGAACTTTAGAGATGGGGAGCTACGTTCGAATCTCGGCATCAGCTCAACATCCTGTGATTCCAGGCAAATCGCTTTGTCTCCCCGTGCCTACCACAAATGAATGTGTTCTTCTGTAATGTAAATTGTGCTCATGCCATGTTGTCGAGTTCGCGCTATATAATATTGCAAGCAAAATAAAGTAGGGAAACTCGAGTTCACACACTACTGAACGCGCACTCTTAAGTGCATCAGCAGTGCACTGTGAATCGTAGCGTTTCACAGGCCTGTCACAGATAAGAAATGCTATCAAAACGAAATCCTACGAAACAATATACTACTGGCCGGCAGCAATTCATAACCGGACAACGTCGGGACGGGCTGCTAGTAGGAATATAAATACATACAGACCAGTAGTTTTGGCAGAACTTGTAGGAGTGGATGATATACATAAAACTCGTCTTAATATAATTATCTTAGAAAAATCCTCTGCACAATGTATCAGATACACAACCATAGTGTGAAGCAGAAAAAAACAATACAATCTTCTTCGAACTCATAGTGGATCTTAGACTACAAACTAAGACCTCCAAAAATTAAGTTGATTGTCGTACGATGAATAATGACATGCTTCTAGAGAATTAATATAAATGATCTGGTTCCCCTTTCTCTGTATCATGAAGCAAACTCACGAAAATTATGGCGAATTTCCATCATGACCACTAGAAGAAAATGTGCGGCTGTCTCACCAAAACACATGCACAGGTGAAACATTTCTCAGTCTTGATGTTAAAAATGACTCTTTTACACATAACAATGAAACAAAAGTGTTTGGTTTCTTTGCAGTGGCTTCTGGGTATGCAAAATTCACCAAAAGACAGCTGGTTGTTGTCAGGCAGACTGCCCTCTGGTAACAGCAGATGGTACTGCACCTGCTGCTTGGTGAATAGTTCCGTTTATCACTCCACCGCCTCCTAACTCACTCTCACAACCACTCTCTCTCTCTCTCTCAAAAAGAAACAGCAGAAAAGACTAGTGGTTTGGAATTTGAAATGAAAATTATGGGGCTTATTTACAAGCCCCTTGCGCTGCCTGTACGCCTCTTTTTCCCATATTAAAAGTGACGCACCAGATCAAGGGCTTTGTAAATAAGCCCCTAAATGTATAAAGCGCTCGAATGCCTGGAGAAATCTACTTAAGTTAAAGTGGAAAATGTGGAAAGACTGGCTCAGTGAGTGAGGGGGACTGTCAGGCAACCATTGGTTAAAATACCAGGGTCCTTATTTACAACAAAACGATGCAGCGCGGAGCGCACGCCAGATTGCTGCATCGCGCTGAGTCCTTTCCACACCACAGGGATGAGTCATATTAACAACAGTATTACACATTCCTGTGCTTTCCCCTGCGGTGAAGCACAATTGCAGTGCAGGCACCCATGCCTGACGTTGCAAGGGTGCCTGCGTTGCGGGGATGATTACCCCTTCCTGCACTACAACAATCATTGATGGCAATTTCCTCTGTGAAGGAGGCTAACTCCGCGCTCCGCCACCACCTTGTAAACATGCCCTAAAAGTATTTCTTCTCGCTTTGCCTCCGTATGCTTCCCCAAGGGTGACGTAGGATTCTGACGCATTCCCAGTTTTACGAAACATAAATCTGGGAATGCGTCAGGTTCCACAGCAAAACCCATGGCATGCACTTTTCATGCAAAGTGATGCTTGAAAAGGGGACGAAATCCAAGGGCATGACATGCCACGCATGGTGGCTTTGCGTGGCCTTGTAAATATGGACCAGCACACTGTGTTGCGTAAAAAGAGTTGATGCACCAGCGGCGCAAGGGGCTTGTAAAGAAGCCCCCTGGCTTTTTAGGTTTTCCTGAATTGAAGAAGATTTATCATTTCCTTTAGTTTCAGTGGTAAGGTATTCCATAATTTGGCTGTACAGGTGACAAAGCTTCTGCCTCCTCAAGAGGAGTTTGGAATTTGGGAAAACTTACGTTTTTGGCTGCAGATGAGCGCAATGGCCTATAGAGGATGTACCGGGAAAAGCTGCAATTAAGGTACTCAGGGCCTGAATAATGAAGTGCTTCGATGGCAATGCACAATTAGTTCAGAACTCCTTTTTCGGTCTAGCGCCAAGACGCCCCTGGGCATTCTCGCGCTCTATAAGTCAATAAATCAAATCAAATCAAATCAAATCAAATCAAATCAATTAGGTCGGATTCTGTGCTATGTTCACTTCTTAAGCCAAACTGAGTAGGGTCAAGCAGATTATTTGCATTTATAGAGGAAGCCGGCTCTAGATTCATGGCTTTCTCTGCTATCAGCTCACAGCAACCTCAAAGCACATGCACTTTACTCATTTACTACCTCATATTTGTACCTTCACACACGGACAAAACACCACTTTATCCTATTCCACTAACCAATTCACTTACCAGTGCTTAATTTCTAAAACAAAAACTACCAGTACCCCCGTCAGGAGGCCACTGCTGCTTGTGCCACCCATTGCCCTTGCTACCGCTGCCAATGACAGTACCAGCATAACTACTGACCATCACACTGCTACAAGTGTGACAATTCTGACAATTCCAGCTATGAGAATGGCTTGGGAGGCAGGTATTAGTCATTTTAACCCCTTAATTGCTGCCGTCGGCCAACGGTCGTCACGGCCACTACCTCCCCAGTGCTGCGCACGACCGTTGGACGTCCATTCAGCACTAGTTCCAATGGACAGCGCAGCACTGGGGAGGTCTATTTACAACGCTTTAAAGGGGTTAAACACATATTGTAGGAATAACCAGCAGTAGTTGTGTTCTCTAAATTAGACAAACATCACCACCATGTGGCAGCCTCTCATAAGTGCAGTGTTGACAATTATGTGCCGGTACCCAGCACCAGAAACCATTGGCTCAAATTACCCACTGCACTTATCACAAAAATGACCCAAATCCACTCCATATTTCATTATACACCATCCAGATACACATTCCCTGGTCAAATTTATATTAACAAAGCCCTTTCTGTCACCACCAACTCCCTTCTCCTCTTTTTACCACAAAACACAATCACACAACCCTTATATTCCACCGGACACATTATCTCTTTTACCAAATAAATCTAACACACTCTTAACTCTTGTTCATCCATTCACACACACCACATACACTCTTTTCTAAAACACATTTCCACTCCCTTTACCTTGTAACATCTACTGGCCAACAATACTTTACATGCAAATTCTTCACAGAAAACAAAAAACATCATCACCTCCTCTCATTACTCCTCAAAAACAAAACAGATTACACACACCTGCACAGCAAAATCTCACACACAACATGCCATAATACTTTCTGCCACAAACTATAAATATATACCACTCCTGACTAAACAGATAATACACATCCTAAACCAACTCAGATGGCAATCTTTCTCTCTTTCCCCACACCTATCACTTATATCATATACAGCAGCACAGTAACTCTCTTTTAACTGCCTCTTATATATTGGACAATTTAAAACCTTACAACATGACCCACATGCTGCACCACCACCCCTAACTCATACACCTTCCACCCTAAATACACACAAACAAAAAAAGCAACATGCCACTCTCCACAACTTAGCTTCTCCATCTCTACTGCACAACAAGCCTACTCTTCCAAAACAAAACAACACAGCTCACCAACTCACTCTCACCCACCATCTCCACCACCTACACACGCAGACCCATTAATGTGCCTTCTTGGCTTGCTGGATGAAGAACACAGTACAGAACAGCAACACTATTGCTATCCGCATTCAGCTAATACCAGCACTAATGGCAAACTTGTTACTAGTCCACAAATACTGCTTGCTCTTCTACAAAACAGTCACACCATCACTTAAGCACATTCTCTAAACTGCCTACTAAAAAGGCTCAATCACTCTAAGAAAACAAGCATCACATCTACGACCTTCTCACTGACACACAGAGGCTCACCCAAATACGTAATAAAGAGACTTCAGACTGTGCAAAATGCGGCAGCAAGGCTCCTTCTAAAGGTTCCAAGCTGTGTCTCAACAAGAGAACCCATCAAACAGCTGCATTGGCTCCGGATTAAGTTTAAATCCTTCTTTATTGCTCATAGGGCCATAAATAACAAGGGCCAACTAAAGCTAAGAGAGTTGGTAACCATTTATGTTCCAACTAGATACCTGAGATCCTTGCATCTTCATTTACTCATCACAACCAGGGTAAAAAGGATGAGATGTGGAGGGAGATCGTTTGCACATGTTGTACCGAAGTTGTGGAACGATCTTCCACTCAGTCTCAGAGCACTGGAAAATTAACTTTCCTTCGGAAAGAACCTTAAGACATGGCTGTTTCCCCATCAATGTACCAGAGGCTCTACTCTTAGCAAAGAACTCACAAGCTTGGGGAAGCCTTCGGGTATTTATTTATTGATTTATTTATTAAGTTAATATAGCGGGACAGATACCCGTCAGGGTTTCCCGGCGCTGAAAGACAATTGCAGCAAAATACAACCCAGAAGAGTTATTGGTCAAAAAGCCAGGTCTTCACGGCTCTACGAAAGCAGATGTGGCAGTTCTCCCTCCGTAAATCCAAGGGAAGTGAATTCCAAAGTCTGGGGGCCCGATTCACAGAATGAATTTAAAACTCAATCCTAAATTTACTACTATTTTGGTATTCATAGAATGCACTTACTGCTTTTGGCATTCACAGAATGAACTTACTACTTTTGGTATTCACAGAAGTTATGATTTTGTCTTAAGTTTGTCTTAAGACAGACTTAAGACAGACTTAAGACAGACTTAAGACAAAATCCTAACTTAAGTCTGTCTTAAGTCGGGGAGGAGCCGCGCCAGCGACCAAGATGGCCGCTTGAGCATCGGCTCCGCCGGCCGCCTCATCCTGACCGCCTATCCGGCACAATATCCTGTACCCCGTCATCTGGTGGGGGACCATCACCTGAGTCACTAGGTGAAATTTTGGCTCGTTTGCCTGCTCCGGCGGCTGATTATCGTCGTCGGAAGAATTGGGGCCTACGACATCGGAGCCCGGGGCCCCGAGTGTGTCATTGCCCGGGGGACAGTGCGACAACATCGGATGCCGAGACCGGAAGTGGCCGGTCGGACCATCCTTTGCTGTACCCGGGTGGCGATCGGAGTGCCATCGCCCTCTCTGCGCTATCCTACAGTCTACTCTCGCAAGACCCCTTTCCGCTCGCCTGAGGAGTGGTGGGTTTCTCCATCCTTTGCGATCGAGATGGCTACTCGTGACCCCGACAAGCCGAAGTCACAGAGAACGCACCGTCCAGTTCAATCGAACCGCATCGACAAGTATGCCGTCTCCAAGGACTCCCCGTCGGAGGTGAAGCGCTCCCCGATCCGGGGCCCCGAGGGAGGTCCAACTGGTGATGATCCGACCATGAAGGAGATGATGGCGGCCATCAGGGGGATTCAATCCTCCCTGGGGTCCATCGATCTAAAACTGGACACTGTCACCATCGAGGTAGGGCTTGTCAGGGCCGACCTCACTAAGACCTCCGAGAAGGTCAAAGACTTGGAGATTAAGACAGGGAGCCTCATCGAAGATGTGTCTGAACTGCAGAGAGCGGTGTCGGATCTCAAGGTGGCCCGTAATCAGTTCGATCGTAAGCTCGATGAGTACGAAGGTCGGGCGAGACGGAACAACATCCGCATCCTTGGGGTCCCGGAGCGAGCGGAGGGGGCATCCCCGGACCTCTTTGTCGAGGATCTTATCCTGCGTCATCTGAAACCCAAGGGTTTGAGTAACTTTTTTACAGTGGAGAGGGCTCATAGGGTGCCCGGTGGTCGCCCGAAAACCGGGGCACTTCCCCGGCCCATTATCGCCAGTGTCCTGAATTTCCGGGACAGGGACGCCATTTTACAGTCCGCGAGATCATCAGGCCCGCTGGCCTACGAAAACGCTTCCTTGCTCTTTTTTCCAGACTTTACCCGGATGGTGCAGAGGCAACGGCAGGGATTTGTGACTATTAAGCGGAGGCTTCGAGATCGGGACATGAAGTACTCGATGATGTACCCTGCTCGCCTACGGATTGAACATGCTGGCAAGCCTTGGTTTTTCGATTCACCGGAGATGGCGGCGGACTGGCTTGATCAGCTCGGGGACCCGGGTCCCGAAGGCCATACTCAAGCTGAGGACGAGGAGTGATACCCCATTTGATAACGGCTATGTACTATCACTTTATCGCATTGCGGGGCTGAAGGGGGGTTTATTGAACTTTAACTTCCCCCCTGTAACTTCTGCTGTGAGACTGTTATTCTTGGGTTGTCTAGGGGGGGCATTGGGCGGTCTGGGGTGGGGGGGGCTGGTGACCTGTTGTACGGTCCTCCTCCGTTTTTCTCCGTTTAGATCTGGTTTTTGGGGGCGACAGGCACACTGCGAGTTGGGGATGTGTACATGTTACATGCAGGGGTGCAGGGTGGGGGGAGTTCGTACTCAGGGTTGGGGGGGTTGGGAGGTTGTTGTGTTTGTGGTTAGTGACCGATGCATGCTATGGAATCCTTTGAAAAGTGTTCGATTCTCCTGTACCAATGGCTACATCTAGACAGGGCCCGGGATTCTCGGTCCTTAGTTGGAACGTTAATGGCCTGGGAGATAAGATAAAACACACTGCCGTGAACCAATTCATTAAACGGCGGACTCCAGATGTCGTCCTGTTGCAGGAGACCCACTTGCTGGGGAAACGCTGTTTGGCCCTCCACAGGGGTGGCTACAGGCTGGTGGCACATGCTGGTTTTACCGCGGGGTCCAGGGGAGTGGGTATCCTGGTTAAGAATTCATTCCCGTTTACTGTTCAGTCTACCTGGTCTGACAATCGTGGACGCTATGTTGCCATCTCTGGTACATGGGAGGGTAGAACTGTGTCGCTTATGTCTGTGTATGTTCCCCCATCGTTGCAGACTGATACCTTTAGTGACTTGGGTCAGATGTTCTTGGCTTTGCCCATGGGCCTTATGGTGATCGGGGGTGATTTTAATGCAGTTGCAGATGGTGAACTTGATAGGCTTCCCGCCCGTGCTTTGTTGCCCTCTCGCAGGTGGTTGCCTGACTTTCTGTCGGTTACGGGCTTAATAGATGGCTGGCGCACTCGGCACCCGGGAGCGACGGACTATACACACGCGTCCGCGGCGCACCGTTCCCTCTCTCGCATTGACTATGTCTTGTTGCCGGCGGCCCACGCGGCCGCGGTTGGCGAGGTGTCACATTTGGTGCGAGGGGTCTCTGACCACTCGCCAGTATGGTTACGTTTGTGTGTGGGACGGGGAGATGTGGGCAGGATTGCCCCCATCCCCGCTTGGCGCTTGCGAGACCCCGTGGTGAAGAGGTAGCTGGGACGCGTGACTGGGAGCTACTTCAGTGAAAACGAGGGCTCGGTCGCCTCTAGCTGCTCTCTTTGGGAAGCCTATAAGACAGTTGTTCGGGGGGAGGTCCTCTCGCTTGTTGCCGACCAGAAAAGGAAGAGAAGGGCTGAGCTAGACAGGGTGGAGGCGGAGCTATTGACCCTAGAGACTGCTGCTTCCTCCGGGGGCGACCCGTGGGCGGATCACCGCCTCGGGCTGCTCCGGGATGAATACAAGACTTTGACTCGTGACACCGCTAGGGCGCAGCTCGATACCACCCAGGATAGAATTTACGAACATGGAGACAAGGCCGGCAAACTGATTGCTTGGCTGGAGAAGGGCGACTGGGGCTCTAGGCTGGTCCCGGAGCTGCAAATTGCGGGCTCTGTGGCCACATCGGACCCCCAGTCGATAGTGGAGGAGTTTGCCCGCTATTACTCTGGGATTTATACCTCTGCTGGTGTATTTTCTGAGGCTGACAATTTGGATATGTTGCGTGATATCACCTTGCCCGTCCTGTCGGACGACGACAGGGACTACTTGGACTCTGCTCTCACCAACGATGAGGTGGCCATGGCCATCCGGAGCGTTCACTCTGGCAAGGCCTCCGGCCCTAATGGCCTTCCCATAGAATTGTTCAAGCCCAACGCCGATCGGCTGGCCCCCTACATGAGGGGCATGTTTCTCGAGAGCTTGGAGTGTGGCCAATTGCCGTACGATCAGCGTGTGGCCAACATTGTCGTCATTCACAAGGAGGGTAAACCTCGGTTGGAATGTTCCTCATATCGCCCGATCTCGCTTTTAAACGTGGAGCCTAAGGTTCTGGCGAAATTACTAGCCACGCGGCTTGTTAAGGTCATATCCACCCTGGTGCATCCCGATCAGTCTGGCTTCATGCCCCGGAGGAATACTGCCCTCAACCTTAGGCGCCTCCATGGTGTTTTGGCCAAAGCCGCCTATATTTACGAGCCAACTATTTTATTGTCTCTGGACGCCACCATGGCTTTCGATCGAGTGGAATGGCCCTATCTTTTCGCAGTACTGGACAAATTGGGGTTCGGCCCCGGCTTTATTGGCTGGGTCCGACTCCTTTACTCTGCTTCCTTATCACGTGTTGTAGTGAACAACCACAGATCGGGTGATTTCGCTCTTGGGCGTGGCACTCGTCAGGGCTGCCCCCTCTCGCCGTTGCTCTTCGCCCTTGCACTGGAACCCCTGGCAGCCTGGGTGCTCTGGGACCGCTCCGTCAAGGGGTTGCGCTGGACCCCGGAGTGGGAGGACAAGATTTCGCTTTATGCGGACGACATCTTATTGTATCTGTCCTCCCCCCGGGCTTCTTTGCTGGCATTTATGGATATTCTTGCCATCTTCGGCATGCATTCCGGATTTTTAATAAACTGGGCCAAATCGGTGCTGTTTGTACTGAGCGGAGATCCCCCTGTGGTCCCCGCGAACTGCCCCGTGAGGGTGGAATCGACCAGCTTCCGCTACCTGGGTATTCATATCTCCCTGGACCCCGTGGTGCGCCACAGGCTGAATCTGTTGCCTCCTTTGGTCAGGCTTCGTGCGGACACAGTGCGGTGGAAGGCGTTGCCTCTCTCCATGCTGGGTCGCGCCACCCTCTTTAAAATGATAGCCCTTCCGCGTTTCTTATATGCTCTCCAGAACTCCTTCGACCCGGTTCCCCCCTCGTATTTCCGCGAGATTGAATCTCTTCAGCGCGGCCTTCTGTGGGGGGGACGACCACGCATATCTCTTTCTAAACTGATGTTGCCCTGGCATGATGGTGGGATCGGCTTGCCGAATGTCCGTAAATATTACTGGGCATCGCAGCTAGCCCCTGTCAACCATGCGATTTATGGCTCTCCGAATGATCCCGGTTACGAGATGGACCGTAGCCAGTTGCCGGGGGGGTGACTTCACCCGAGTTTTGTACGCTCGCCGTGGCCGTTTCCCGTTGACGGGACCTACCTTGTGCTCCACGAGAGTGTGGCAATAGGCGAATACTGCCCTTCGTTGGGCGGGACGTTTGACTTTCTCTACGCCGCTCTGGAGCTCAGAGAAGCTTGGGATGCTTTGGAAGTCGAAGGGGTTTGACCAGTGGGATCTTATTGGCATTTCGCGGATTCGGGATCTTTGGGGTAAGACCGGACTCTTAACGTTTGAGGAGCTACGGGCCAAGTATCAGTTGAGCGACACCGAGCGGTTTCGCTACCTACAGATCAGCCATGCGTTGAGGGCGGTGGTGCCCAGTGGCGAGCCATTACCGGAATATTCCCCCCTGGAGGATCGCCTACTCGACGGCCTCTTACCGACCAAAGCGATTTCCCTCACGTATCGCAAACTGATCAACCACTCGGAGGACCTGCTGGTGCGCATTCGCGAGCAGTGGGTCGCCGATGGTCTAGTTCTGGATGATGAGGATTGGACGGAGGCGGTCGCGTCCCCTAGAGAGGTAGCAGTACCTATGAGGCTTCGTTTGATTCAGCTCCGAATCCTGCACCGCTCCTATGTCACGGGCCTGAGCTTGCAGAGGATGGGATTGGCTGATTCACCTGACTGCCGTAGGGGATGTGGGTTGCCGGGATCGTTCATGCATATTCTTTGGGAGTGCCAGGAGGTCCGTGAGTTTTAGGACCGTATACATGCAGAGATGAGTGGAGTGTGGGGGATGCGGATTGACCCAGAGGCAAGGCGATGTTTGTTAAATGTGTGGGAGCCCACGGACCTGCCGACTCATGGTAGGGTTTGGGTGACCCTGGCGTGTGCGATTGCCAAGCGCAACATTGCGCAGCTTTGGGGGGCGGCCCGGGCTCCCAGGGTTGGGAAATGGATGGAAGACCTCGACTGGTGCATGTTTCGTGAGAAGTCTGTGTATGTGTCCAGGGGGAGTCCCCGTAAATGGGTTAAGATATGGAGCGCCTGGAACGCTTATCGTGGGGACATATGTGAGCCACCTGAATTGGAACCCATAACTCTGGACCTGGAAAGTTCTTAGGCCTGTATTCTCTATTCTTAGCAATGTATTGTCGTTTACTCATGAGTCATTGGTCGTACTTTGCTGAAGTGATTTCTGCATTTCGGTCACTGTTTACATGTCTTTTGTTTTCAATAAAAAGATTTAAAAAAAAAAAAGTCTGTCTTAAGTCTGTCTTAAGTTTGTTTTAAGACAGACTTAAGACAAAATCCTAACTTCTGTGAATACCAAAAGTAGTAAGTGCATTCTGTGAATACCAAAATAGTAGTGAGTTTAGGATTGAGTCTTAAGTTCATTCTGTGAATCGGGCCCAAAGTCCCAAGGTTGCGAAGGAGCTGCCGCCCATTCTCGAAAGTCTAAACTTAGGTATGCAGAATAAGTGTTGGGACGAAGAGCGGAGTGAACGGGCAGGGGTATACGGTGTGACGAGGGCCTGAAGATACATGGGTGCAACGCCGATCTTGATCTTGTGCATAAAGCACAGTGGCTTGAATTTTACACGGTTATCAAGACGGAGCCAGTGAAGCTCCCTCAGGCGCTCAGTAATATGATCTCGTTTCCGACATCCACAGAGAAGCCGAGCAGCAGCATTTTGAACCAATTGGAGATGGCGTATGACTGCCTTGGTAGACCCCAGATAGAGCACGTTGCCGTAGTCCAACCTGGAAGTCACCCAGGCAGTCATCATGGATCTCTGGGTGTTAGAAGGTAATATCCAAAAGATTTTTCTCAGCCACCGTAAGATGGTGAAACAGGTGGCTGCTACTTTGTTGGCCTGATCTTTCATGGATAAACCCTTATCAATAATCACCCCAAGATTATGCACCCGTTCTGACGGGGTAGGTAAGGAGCCCATGGCAGATGGCCAGTGCCTCGGGCTCCAAAGACCTGGGGCCCGATTCACAGAACTAACTTAAGACAAAATCCTAAACTTACTACTTTTGGTATTCACAGAAGTTAGGATTTTGTCTTAAGTTTGTCTTAAGACAGACTTAAGACAGACTTAAGACAAAATCCTAACTTAAGTCTGTCTTAAGTCTGTCTTAAGTCTGTCAAAATCCTAACTTCTGTGAATACCAAAAGTAGTAAGTTTAGGATTTTGTCTTAAGTTAGTTCTGTGAATCGGGCCCCTGGTTTGTTGCCGAGAACTAGAACCTCAGTCTTTCCACTGTTTAATTTAAGAAAGTTACAATTCATCCAACAGGATATTTCGCTGAGACCAGTTTGCAGAGAGGAAGAGGAGGTAGAGTCAGCTAGGGATAAAGAAAATACAATTTAAGAATCATCAGCATCAGTGAATAAATTCAAACCAGAGCGTTGTGCAATGTAGGCCAAAGGAATAACGTAGAGATTAAAAAGAAGGGGACTGAGGATTGAACCCTGGGGCACATCGTGTGGGGACAAATAGGTATTAGAAGTAGACGTGTGAGAGAAAATTTGGAAGGTACGGTCCGTGAGAAAAGATGTAAGCCAGTCCAGGGCTTTTCCGCCAATGCCAAAGGAAGCTAGGTTATTAAGAAGAATACTGTGCGATACAGTATCAAAGGCTGCACTGAGATCAAGTAGTATCAGTGCAGCCGTTTCACCTCGATCCAATAGCAGGCGGAGATTCTCTGTCACTCCTTGAAGGGTGGTTTCTGTAGAGAAAATCGGACGGAAACCGGACTGGGAGGAATGTAAAAGATTGTTTGTTACCAAAAGTCGTGCATACAAACATGTAGATGCATCCCTGTATTGAGGCACTCCATTGGGTTATCAAAATAAACTCCCAAACAATGTTCGTTGAATATTGCAAAGTTTATATAGATTTATATAGCTTTTTCAATGTGATTTGATATTTTTCAGCATATCATATATCCGACGTGATCATCGTAGTGTTATCGATTATTATGCAAATTTCTTTAACTCCAATGCATTTCCGGCTAGGAGTCCCTTTTTCAAGGAGTGCTATAAAAATGAAGAAGATATGGCAATCATGTAAAATGTAATGCACTAACTCGAAAAATGATACATAAAGTGTCTTACATGCAGACGCATGAATTAGTGGTGAAAAAAACGCCGTTCAAGATTCACTGAAAAGTGTATAAAGTTAAGAAAGTGGTATAGCAGTGAAGGAAAGAACACCAACGGTCACCAAGGTATGTGGTGTGAACTTAATAGTTAAAGGCGCCAAGAACAGAATATTCCAAGGTGAGTGGAAGGGTTAACGAAGTAGTAAGAGCTACTTACAGCTCCTCGATAACGAAGAAGAATGTCAATGCAGCTGAAAGGGTAAAGGACAATAATGTAAGGTCCTATCCAAAATGAAGAGTAGGTCTCTTCGCATTTAACAAACTTTAAAGGTAGTCCTGAGCGACTTACTGGAATAGTAGATCGGCGTGTTCGTGCTGTGGGTCCAGTGGAGGCGGCACAGTGTGTCCTACGTAAACTTGGTGGTGTGTCGGTGTATGGGTAAAGTGATAGGTGCAATTAGTCACGTGTTGTTAGTAGAAAGAGATGACAGACTGTGAAAGCAGCCATCTTGGGAAGGTTATGGGTACGAGGGAGGATGTAAACGGAAATGTATGTCACGAAGTGACTAATAAAGTTGTGT
Source organism: Lissotriton helveticus (assembly GCF_964261635.1). Taxonomy (NCBI): domain Eukaryota; kingdom Metazoa; phylum Chordata; class Amphibia; order Caudata; family Salamandridae; genus Lissotriton; species Lissotriton helveticus. The sequence goes on from NC_136057.1 coordinate 191,641,291, forward strand.
AAAAGGTCAGATAACAAAAGTCAGATACCAATGCATTTGACTGCAAAATAGAGGGTACTAACGTAAAAAAAAGTTAAAAATGCTGATAAAAACAGGTGTAAACACAAGTTGACAATAAACCAGTATGTGCATGCACTTTACAAATAAAAAGTTTAACTAGCAAGCCACGGCAAAGCAACTGTATCAGACTGCCACTTAATGTGGTCAAATAGCCTAATGATAACAGTAACCAAAAATCACAGGTAACAGCTAAATTCAGTTTTATCATTTAGCCCAAAGGGCTTCCTTGTTTGTAGACGGTAAATCCATGACATCTCTCGTTGCAGTAAAAATTTGCGATTGTCTCTGCCCTCTGTTTTATGAATAATTTCAAGTACCATAAATTTTAATTGGGCAACAGTGTGTTTGTGTTCGTTGAAATGAACAGCAACGGAGGGTTTGTCATTTCCAGTTCTTATGTTGGATTTGTGCTCATTTATACGTACTTTGATTTTTCTCTCCGTTTTCCCCACATAGATTTTACCTCAGGGACATTTTAATGAATAGATGAGGTTGGAAGAATCACACGTGGCATTAACTTGCAACCTGATGTTGTTTCCCTTCATAGGGTGGGGGATGGTATTCCCTTTGATGATATTATTACAGTTGTTACAGTTCACGCAAGGGGGCGTGAGCCTTTGTATTCAGTAGTATTCATGGGTTGTTTATCGAGGATTTCTTTGATGTTGAATATCGGAGGATCTTTAAACATACCTTTGAAATCAGGCTCTAACTCTGTTTTTAAAATGATTTTTTTGTACACAGTACTCATGGTGGAAAATGTTGATACTAGTACCATTCTGGTGTCTTTTGGTTTCACTGTTTTTTTAAGAGCCTCTTGTCTGGTGATCACTTGAACTCTTGTTTTTGCATTCTCTAACATGGTTTTGGGATATCCTCTTTCGGAAAATCACTTACTCATTTCGTTCATTCGTTGTTCAACCAACTGTTCATCTGATACAATGCGTTTAGCTCGCAGCATTTGCGAGAATGGCAAGTGTCTTTTGAGTGAACCCTGGTGGAAACTGGAGTAATGAAGAGTGTTATTTCGATCTGTAGGTTTACGATACAGGTCAGTTGTAAATCCCTCAGGTGTTCTCGTGATGACTACATCCAAAAAATTAATAGATTCTTCACTCATTTGCCAAGTGAGTTGGATTCTTTTGTTTTTGGTGTTCAGATCAGTAAGTGCGTTTTGCAAGTTGTCTTTCGAGTCTTTCCACAAAATGAATAAATCGTCTATGTATCTGATGAATAACTTAATTTTGCTGTTCCAGTTCTCATTTCCATAGATGTGTGTCTCTTCGTATCCTTTCATGTATATATTCGCATACATGGGTGTCGCACAGTTTCCCATGGACATTCCTGATAGTTGAAGGTACCAGGTTTTATCATGCTCAAAATAGCTAGGTGTTCATCCGGCTGGATGGGAACTTCTGATAATTTTTGCAAAAAGTCGGTCGTGTCCTTCATGCACTTACTACTTTTGGCATTCACAGAATGAACTTACTACTTTTGGTATTCACAGAAGTTAGGATTTTGTCTTAAGTTTGTCTTAAGACAGACTTAAGACAGACTTGAGACAAAATCCTAACTTCTGTGAATACCAAAATACCAAAAATAGTAAGTTCATTCTGTATATGCCAAAAGTAGTAAGTGCATTCTGTGAATACCAAAATAGTAGTAAGTTTAGGATTGAGTCTTAAGTTCATTCTGTGAATCGGGCCCCATGACTCGAGTCAAGACAAAGTCTAGCGGGTGTAGAACTGCTGGGACCCCAATTTATCACCCAAGGTGAGTACGTAGGGACCCCACGAGGACGGGTGCAATGCGACTACACGACTGCGAGCGCTGTACAATTCAATGGGAGAGTCACAGTTGCAGTTTTAAGGTTTAAGGACTCTTCCCAAAGGACTAGGAAGAAACCCCATGGAAGTTAGGAGGTTGAAGAGACACTCCACCCATGGATACCCAAGTTCCCGGGTTACCTATCCCAGGGAAGCCGGTGCATAGGCCTGAAGTGGCATCAGAAACCGACGTCAATCTCAATGGGAGTTTTCAAACAATAGTCACTGCAGGGAAGAAGAAAAGTGTCTGGTGGAACCCAAGGGTGGATTCTTAATTGTAGGAACCTGAAAGCAGAGGGGACAGAGGGAGTGAGCAGGATCTCGGAAGACGGGTGCCACCGATGTTGGGTGCTTTAGGTGAGGAGATGAAGAATTGACTCTTCAGCCACGAGGACCAGGAGGTGTCCACGACAACCAGGAGCCAGGCACGAGCTATCCGTAGAAGGATGTCAAGTGCTGAGGGGTCAGTTTTTGGCTGGAACAGCAACAAGCCTGGGCAGCGGTAACCCACGAAGAAGGACACGTAAGGTCAGAGTTCAGCCCAGCAAGGACAGAGGGACTCACCAATTGCAGAGGAGTCAGGGAAAGCATGGAGCAACCAGGGAAGCCCAGAAAAGCAAAGTTGACCCTCACAGGGACTCATGGGCCAGAGACACAGGAGTTGCAAGGGTACCTCAGGCAGTATCAAAAGAACAGCAGCTTGCATGGCACAAAGTGCAAGGAGGCCAAAGTCCTTAGGTGGAAATGTGCGCAGAGGTGAGGGCTATTGACAGCCCAGTGCATGAAGTTGGGGAACGCCAACAAGCATATGCACTTGCAAATGGATTTGGTGCACAGGGGTTCGGGTCATGCAGTCCCCACCAGGAAAACTGGCCTCAAACATGTTGAGAGGGCAGCTCAGCCTCACAGAACATTAGAACTTACCTCCTGGGTTGCTGGAGTCTTCAGAGTCCTCAGGAGCTCAGGAGCAGCAAGCCAGTCAGTTGCGGTTTCGGTGCCTCCAGTTGCAGGGTGAGTGACTCCTTCACCCCAAGGGAGATCATTTGGTTGTCTTTAGTGCACCACAGGTCCTGCACAGAGCTTGTATGGAGCAAAGGAACGGAAAAACCTTTGGACGGTGAGGGAGACAAAGTCAGCCAAGTCAAGGTCCAGCGCAGTCCAAAATGTCCAGAAGGTCAAAGTTAGTGGTTTCTTCTTGGTAGAATCTTGTCCATGGAAAATCTAAAGACCTACAGCCAGGTAACCCTTTTGTTCCCACGGGAGAGGGTTGGACAAATTCAGGGGACCCACCCAGTGGATGTTCTGGACAATGGGAAGGATACTCCTCTGTCTTTTGTCCATTTTCGCGCCAGAGCAGGATCAAATGGCTCCCAGAACTGGTTTGAGCTGGACTATGCACAAGTGTGCCCCTGGTGCAGATTTTCAGGCGCTTGGAAGAGCCCCCACCCAGCCCAAATACACTAAATCTTGTCTGGGAGGTGGTCGCACCTCCCTATGACAGGATGCCTATTGTGCTGCCTTCCCCTGCTTGAGCTTGGTTCAGCATCAGGAGGGCAGAACTGTGTCTAAGCTCAGCAGCATCCATTTTGTGCTGGCCGGGTTGAGAAGGCTGACACCAGGTAGACCAGTGACCCCACAAAGCTTGCTTCAGAAGGGTGAAATCCTACCTCCTGCACCAGTTACTGGTGTAGAGGTATGATTCCAAGGTGTTTGATACCAAACACAATATGTTTTGTCTCAGCAGTTTTCAAAATAGCATTTACCGCAAGGTTATAATGCACCTCTACCTATAGGGCTGGCTGAGTCACAGACAACCTGGGATAATGGTCTCCGAAGGCTGCAGAGGGGCCCTGCTCATGCATCACCACCCTCTCATGTAAAGCCCAGCTCCCTGCCTTCAGGATTGTTTAGGCCTGCTACAGGAGTGACTTAACATTTTCAGTGTAGTGACATATAGATATAGTAAACCTATATCTAAGGTAACTGGTGCAAGCATCATCTTACAAAGGTTACAGTGGCAAACCTGGAGTTCCATTTGGCATGGCCTCTCATGGGTGCCGTAATACAGGCTTCAGCCCATGGGAGGCCTCTGGGGTACCTATGCTCGGGGTACATGTGTACCATATACTAGGGACTGAAAAGGTTACCTCAGTATCCAAACTGGAGTGTACCTAGTACACAACATAGCCAATTTAGTGAGAATGCATATAGATTGGGCTCCTGATCAGCTGGATCCCAGTCAGACTAGTCAGAAAACAGTGCAACTTCAGCAAAAAGTGGGGGTAACCATAAGAAGCAGATCCTACTTTCCTACAGTGGCCTAAACATTTAGTTAGACAAACTCAATATGCCCTATCCATAAACAATCATCACTTGCCTAGACGCACTGAACCTACTTCAGATCGCCCGCAAACGCACACACATAGCTGGACACATCCTAGATGTGATTTTTGCAAATACAGAACTAGTTACCTTTCAAACAATGACTCTAGTCACATGATCAGACCATCATTGTTTGCGTCCTAACATAAAACAACATAAAGGGGCCGATTCACAGAACTAACTTAAGACAAAATCCTAAAATTACTACTTTTGGTATTCACAGAAGTTAGGATTTTGTCTTAAGTTTGTCTTAAGATAGACTTAAGACAGACTTAAGACAAAATCCTAACTTAAGTCTGTCTTAAGTTTGTCTTAAGACAAACTTAAGACAAAATCCTAATTTCTGTGAATACCAAAAGTAGTAAGTTTAGGATTTTGTCTTAAGTTAGTTCTGTGAATCGGGCCCATAGTAACACACCTAAAACCACCTAACATGCATCCACCTAGTGACCGATGAACAAACTCATGGGCATATGTGCAAAGAGGTGGCAGAGTTAGGCGTTAGCTGTCATGGCTTAACGCCTCACTACACCACTTCAGAAACGCAAGACTGCACCATATTTACAAGGAAATGGTGCAGCTTTGCATTTCCCCCTGAGCTGGCGCTACACCTAGCAGTGTAGTGCTTATGCAGTCACCCTTGCACCATAGTGCAAGGGTGTCTGCGTGCAGGGGAGGATTGTTTATGAGTGGGAAGGTGTCCTTCCTGCACATAAACAATCCTAAAATGCCATTGTGTCACTTTTATATATGCTGCTTCATGCAGCACACATGAAAGTCGCAAAGTGCCATTTTGTTAACAGATTGTTTATGAACACGAAGGGTGACCAATCCATGGCAGTTTGCTCTTTCCATGTGTGCTGCATAAGAAAGCACACATGAAAAAACAAACATGAGGAGAAATAAAGCATTTCTCCTCGTTTCGCCAAGTTAAGACCAGGTTTTTCCTGGCATTAATTGGGCGCTGCCTCCTTTGTACGCTGCCATTGTACATAGTGGGGGGGGGTCATCAAAATCAATGGGTGTTGCAGTGGAACGACCCCTTTCACGCTAGCCAAGGGGGCCTTATTTACAAGGCAGTGTTAAGCCTCTGTAAGTGGCTTAACGCTGCATTGTAAAAAAGGCTATTGCCATAACAACGTCGGAAAAAGTGACGTTGTGGTGGCAATTGGGGCTTGTATACATGCCCCTAAATTTGGAACACTTAGAAACACAACTAACATCCAGTACAAATCTAGACACAATAAAGTCTGTTAAAAAGATGAGTTGCTACAGGAAGGACCCGAACAGAACAAAAGAAAACAGACACCTTGGAGAAATGCAGAACTAAAGGAGATAAAACAGCAATTTAGAAACCTTTCATGTACCTGAATAACGACAACAACCAATCAAGACAAACTTTGCCTACAGAAACTTAGCAGATTTTACAAGTCAGCAGTAAAAAAGGTAAGAAAAACACTATTCAGACAGAATTTAAAAATGCAAAATGTGCAATAAAGATTTCTATAAAATTCTCACAGAATTTTGTAAACCAAATTGCCTAGAAAGAGCTAATACCATTACCCAGGAATTCAATCAATCAATCAATCAATCAGTACATTTGTAGAGCGCACTACTTACCTGTGAGGGTCTCAAGGTGCTGGGAGGGTGGGCGGGGGTGCTGCTACTGCTCGAACAACCAGGTCTTGAGGAGTCTCCTGAAGGCCAGCAGGTCCTGGGTCTGTTGTAGGTGGATGGGGAAGGTGGTAAATCATTACACAACCATAGCAGGTACGTTGGACTCCTATTTAAAATAAAGAAAAACTACCAGAACCGACTCTGTTCCAAAAAAACATTTCAAGGGTACACTAACTCAGCTTCTCCATTTCTTCTAATAAATATCACACAATGAATTTATAGATCTAGTCAAAGGAAGCAGGCCTGCTGGCATCCCTTCTGAGCGGTGACCAGAACAAATCATTGAGAAAATTCTTCTAACTACATCTTCTGCCACACCAAAAGAATCATCAACAATTCCTTTACTATGGGCATATTTCCAGAAGATCTAAAAAGTCATACATACGCCTATTACTAAAGAAAACAAACCTGGATCCTCTTAACCCCGACAACTACAGACTGATTAAAAAATTGAACTTTCCTGGGCACACTGATAGAAAGAGCAGGGGAAGCATCCTTAAAAACGAATTTTTAATAACGACTTACCTGAACAACGATTCCTGAACCACGATTTTCCATAACCACGACCTTCCTTAAACATGACTTTCCTTAACCACGAGTCTCTCCCTTCCCCTCCTTCTAACCAGACACGATTTCGCCCCCTTCATCCTGCCAGCTGGGTAATGCGTGGCACGTATCTGCCAAGACATTTCTCATGAATCATTCCATCACTGGCTTCGAGAAATAAGCTGTGCATGAATTGTAATTACAATATCTTAAGATGGCTGTGGGATGTATTGAGACGATTTTGTGGTTTTAAAAGTGCATTTTATTTGTTTACACGAGCGAGACGCCGTTCGTATGATGCAATTATTCGGACGGAAAGAGGAGTTTCTGTGAGTCGGTAGAGTAGATTGTTCAGGTCGGTTTGGGAGTAGTCAAAGGGAAAAGGCTTTCAGGTAGGCGGTTACCATGCATTTGGAGTGATAGTATGCAAAGGTGTTTGAGTTGGGGCACATGTAGCTGATTACATTTTGCACTTTTTAAAACCTAAAACGATTAAGAGGAATCACAAGGTCAGATCAAATTTGAGATATGCCATTAGTATTAAAAAACAGTGAAAACGTGCGTGATGAGTGGATAGTCCAGGATTTATAAAAAGTTATTAAACAATGTGATTGATGCAGAATACGTAATTGATGCAGGATACGTTTTTATTGATGCAGGATACGTTTTAACACGTTCTTACAGGCAGACTTCACATTCTTCTCTTTTTTCTCATTCATCCATGAAGACTTGCATGCCGTAGCGGTCGGCAATAGGAGTTACAGCAGGGCGGTGACGTGGGCAGGGGGAGGGGCAGGGTGGGGGGTAGTAATGTATGGATTACGGAGTTTTACAGGTAAGTAAACATTTAAATAAATAAAACGAATTTCGTTGCGCGCACTGCATCACATTTGGTGATGCAGTGCGCCCTACAAAATTATTTTTCTTTGTTTACTTACCTGTAAAACTCCGTAATCCATACATTACTACCCCCCACCCTGCCCCTCCCCCTGCCCACGTCATCGCCCTGCAGTAACTCCTACTGCCGACCGCTACTGCTTGCATGTCCTCCCCGGAAGATTATCATCAGCTGCCTTCTTCTCATTAATTCTTCTCAGTTGGTCATTTTGCTTAACACATAGAAGTATTGTTATTACAATAGTGCCATCTATTGGCCAGGCACGAGGTGGATTTTTTCGTGGTTTAGGAACTCTTTGTAAAAAATGTAGTTGTGTGCAATTGATAGTTGTTTAGCCCTCCTGGTTAAGGGATTAGTGGTTTAGGCAGTAGTTGTTTAATCATGTATTCAAAGAGCAGCATTGTCCCAGATGTCACAATTCATTGAAAATAATGCCATACGTTCAGACTTCCACACTGGACTCCATCCAGAAAGATTCACACAATCTGCCCTCAGTGCCATCTGGGGATGACCTTAAGAACATAGTTGATTGGAATGGGGTTGCTGCACTACTTCTCTTGGACCTCTCAGCTGCCTTTGACACAGTTGACCTTGACTCTCTAATACAATGACTCTATGAAGAGGGGACTGCTCTCTATTGGATCAGATCCTACTTTTAAAACAAAACTACTGTCATCCATACCCTCCCTTTCTTGTCCAAACTATACTTCACAAAAGCAGGCGTCCCTCAAGGCTCTATCATCTCATCCATGCTTTTTAGCATTTACATGAAGTCATTACCAGCACTGCTCAATCAATCAGCCATTTTTAGGTTGGGAGCATCGATGAAGGTGGAACCTGGCTGATTTAGCCATTGAGTTGATGTGGTCCCGCATATTCAGGTTGCAGTTGCGGACTATTCCCCGAGATTTGGCTGAGTCCACGATGGTCGGTGGGCAGTATAAGGCTGTGATGGCCTTGATCCACATCTGAATCTCAGGGTTGGCTTTTAAAGGGGAGATTAGGAGAAATTCGGTTTTCTTTGCGTTGAGTTTGAGTTGGTTCGAGGCGAGCCATTGGATGGTCGGTTTCAGGGCCTCGTTCAGGGAGAGAATCTCCTCGAGAGATGACATTTTGATGTATATTTGGGTGTCATCAGGGTACATATGGCAGGAGATGTTAGCGGTGCGAAGTACTTCGATAAGCGGCTCTAAGTAAAGATTGAAGAGGGTGGGGGACAGGGTTGATCCTTGAGGGACTCCAACCACAACAGGGGAGGGAATAGATAGGTTGCCATTAATTAGGAATCTCTGTGATCGGTTGTGGAGGAAGGACCTAAAACAGAGCCATTCAAAACAGAGCCATCCAAACCCACCCTGAGTTTGAGGCGTTCGGGTAGTTTTTCATAGTTGACCATGTCGAAGGCCGAGGATAGATCTAGGAGGATTAGAAGGCAGGTTTTGCCTTGGTCAAGGGCTTGGAGGGCATCGTCCACAATGTGGAGCATAGTGGTTTCAGTGCTCTGCCCAGGTCTGAATCCAGATTGGAAGTCATCAAGTAGGTGAAAGTTGTTGTGGTGTTGACTTAGTTGCTGTTGTACATACTTCTCTAACACTTTGGCTAGCAGAGGGATGTTGGAGATAGGTCTGAAGTTGTCAGGAGAAGCTGGATCCAGTGATGTCTTTTTTTTAAATGGGGAGAACTTGGCCGGCTTTCAGAGAATCAGTAATCAATCCCTGCTGGAGAGAGGTTGGGTTTAAGGTAGAGAGGATTTTAGAGACTGAGTCTTCCTCACAGTACTTGAAGTCAGTTCAGCGTGCTTGATTTTTAGGTGAGGCCAGTGGGGGCAGCGCGGAAAGAGAGGGCATGTCAGGAAGGGGTTGAGAATATATAGTGGCACTGAGTTAATTTCATAAGGCTGTGATTTTATCAGCGAAGAAAGAGTAGAATTCCTCAGATGATATTACAGACTTGGGAGTTTCTTTCGGTGTTTTAGCCAGTTTATTGGATTGGTGTTTGACCAGTTCAAAGAGCTTGCAGGGTCTATTCTTGGCATTCCCAGGTTCCGATCTGAAGAATTCTTTTTTTGAATTGAGGATGTTCTTGTTGTAGGCATTTCTTGCCTGGCGGAGATGTTTTAGATGCGCAGCAGAGGGAGTTGTCTCGATATTCTTTCAGATTCCCGGAGGGATCTCCTCTCCATGTTGAGGGAGCCAGTGAACCAGGGGTTTTCTGTCTTTGATTTGTGTTCTTTTTAGTTTTAGTGGGGCTAGGTCATCCATAATGTTTGATATAATGGCTTAGTAGTGATCATTGAGGTCACTGACCATTGTTAAATGCAAGGGGGGGAGGTCAGATTTACAGCAAGCCTCCAGTTTCCTGTGGTCAAGGTTCTTGGTGTCTCTGACCCAGCGTTTAGGACTCACCGGTGTCGGTGCCTTTGTCTTGTGGGTCCCGGGTAAAAGGAAGGCAATGGCATGGTGGTCAGACCAGTCACATTGGTCTATGGAGATGAGCTTGACTGATGATCCCTTAGAGATGATCCATACCTCTTTTACTATTCAGATCTCTCAAACAAGCCTTTCTAAACCCTATCCTCTGACTCGTCCCCCCTCTAACTCCCCTTCACTCATGCCAAACCTCCTCCTACTGCTATGAGCTAAAAAAAAACTTTCCCTAGACCTTCCCTCTTCTATTCCTCAACTATCTTTTTCAATACAAGTAACAGACTAACATGTCCACCACTAGAATTAATTTAATATTTTACTATACTAATTCCCCACTAATCCTATTTGGGTTCCGGAGTAGCATGCTACCTGCCGAAAAGCACTTCAACACCTCATCAGGGGAAGCAAGCGCTACATAAATGCAAACCCATTCCTCTTCTAGCCCTCTGCTATCCTTTTCAATCCAAATTACAAACTCATATGTCCACTGCTCAAATTAATATCTTATCTCTCCATACTAATTCACCAAGAATCGTTTTTGGGTACCGGAGTAGTGTGCTGCTCACCAATAAAGAACTTTGATGCCTCCTCAGGGGTAGTTAGCACTATAAAAATGCAATTACAATCTTAGCTGGCAAAGGCTGAAAAGATATAGGCCGATACTTGCTATGCTCTGCAGAAGAGAGACTGGCCTTTTTTACTGAGAGTAGGATTGAGGCTTTTTTCCAACCCTTAGGAGAATAGCCTGATTTGAGCATTCCATTAAAGATGTCAACTAGGTGGTCAAATATTGTTGCTGGGACCTGCTGAAGGGTTTTTGGAGGACATGGGTCATGGGTCATTCTAGATGTCATGGGGGAATAATAGCAAGAGCATGCGATAAATATCGCAAATTGCACTTAGCGCATATTTTTTCATCGCCGTCTATCGCTGGATCCTTTCGCGGAGATAGCGCGTTATTTCCAACGTCTAGCTCCAATGTGATAAAAGATCCAGCGATAGCGGCAAAATCCACCACAAAAACAAGTAACAGCGACAAAACTTTTATCGCTAGTGTAAAGCTTGCTAATAGGCTAGGGAAGATTCAGCCTTAGAATCCACCTCCCATAGAGGATAATGGCAGTGGGCCCCCAAAATCCTAAACTTACTACTTTTGGTATTCACAGAAGTTAGGATTTTGTCTTAAGTTTATCTTAAGACAGACTTAAGACAGACTTAAGACAAAATCCTAACTTAAGTCTGTCTTAAGACAAACTAAAGACAAAATCCTAACTTCTGTGAATACCAAAAGTAGTAAGTTTAGGATTTTGTCTTAGTTAGTTCTGTGAATCGGGCCCTAAGTCAGGATTTTAGCAGGTGTAACAATTCCTGCGATAACCCCCGTTAGCGCAACTTTTTTCATCGCTAACCAGGGCCGGGGCCTCATTGTTAATAGGCTTTAGGTCTATTAGTGGCTGTTTCCGTGGTCTTTTGGTCGGGAATACCTACTTTGCATATCATTAGCGATAAATATCGCTGACATACAAAGTGGCGCCCAAAACGCTCGCTTTTGCCAGAAAGCTGTCGCAAACAGCTGTTAGCGACAGTTGCTGATAGGGCGATTAAAATATTGTCGATTTAGCTGCAAAAAGTGCTGCTAAAGCGGCGAAGATGCACTTGCTAATATGCCCCATAGTGCCTAAATATTCTTTGGTGGTTTTTTGTTCACTGAATAACTCTGTGTATGACTATTCAATGCAACCCATAATTCAGAGGGGGATTGGAGCCTTACAACTGTTTTCAGGAAAGTAAAATTAAAACAAGCCTTAGCAAAGCCAATAGGTCTCAGCTTTGCAGGGTCTATTGGCCTTGTCAAAGATTTTTTAGTGCGGTGCTGTTTTGTGGTGTGGTATGCAATTGCCTGTCATTGCATAGTGTTGTATTATGGTTGTCAGAAGCTAATCCATTCTTGTCTATCCAGGGAAGTTAAACTCCTCCTTGTTTATTCAAGAAAGATTCTAGTGACCTCTGAGCTAGCTGGCAAAACTAATTAAGTCTAATATAGTCAGTAGAGACCTAGATGACCTCAGTCCTACGTCTAAACTGCTGTTTATATTATTCCAATGCGCTGAGCCTATTGGGAATATAGGAACTACTCTACATGGCGCCCAACGTTTGGTAAGGCGATAAATCTAACGCAAGACGTTAGAGTAACTCAGTCGTGCTTTTTCACACAGAACCCTTTTCCCATAAAAACACCAAAAGACTTCTGGAGCGGGTAAAAGGTTAAAATCCGCCGGAATTTAGTAGGAAGAGATTCCTATGTATAGTTTTTGGTTTAGTCAACGTTGAAGGATACAGTGTTCCAAAATATTGTGCACCTAATCTTTGTTTCCTTGAAACTTGATCTGCAACAAAAACATTTCTGTTAGTAAAAATGACGGAAAGTGAAGATGAAAGGGAGGCAGCTAGAATAGCAGCTCAACTCCTAGCGGATGACACAACTCTCCAAGACAACGACCCGAATGCTATAATCATTCCGGTAAATGTAAGAAAAACTATAACTCTAAAACTTATAGAAAATGGACTAACACCAAGAGGTGGTACAGTCATATTCGTGGTAGAGGCCCATGAATATCGGCAGACAGAGGTATTCTACTCATGGATAAACTTTCCAGCAGCAAACGCTGTAACACACAAATTCCACTATTACAAAATAGAGGAACCTCCGGATGAATACACTCCTTTCGAGGAGATTGAAATCCCATTAAATTACCAAGAGCACCTGCTCTGGTTTAAAGGCGCCCTAAAACATAAAAATCACATCACCTGGCTCGGTCTACTAGGTAGACCAGGAGCAACGTGGCCGGCTCTAACCAGCTACACACCACATCCAGACATTGATAAGATGTCAGACCGGGAACTTTTAGCTCAGCTAAAATGACTAATTAAAATACATAGACAATTAGTCCAATATGTAAGGTGGACTTCAACAGTCCAACCAGCTATTAACATTCCACAGCTGACCCCTCATCAGGGGAACACAAACAAAAATACACCACATAACATACAATCATGTCTTGGTAAAATACTGGTGAAACGGGAACAAATTCCATTCTGGTTAGCACAAAAGATAACTCAAATTGAAGCAGTATTTCCTAATACTACAGCTCATGAAAAACACAGAATTCTGACTATCTGTCTTCCAATGGGGATCGCACCACATGTGGAAGACTGTGACACTTGGGGCACAGTCTTTGCTTCCATCTACACAAAAACACATGGTGTTCCGTCCATGGCGGTAATACCAGATGTACTAAGACAGATTCAAAATGAATACGGTCCAGAACCTGCTTTAACTCTGGGTATGAAATTACTGAAAGACTTCAAGCAGGTCTCGGCTATATTATTAGCCAACATAAAAGGAGAAGCAACATCTGTGGCGATCCGCCAGAGATTAAAAGAAACAGATATAGCAGAACAACCATTTGAACTTGCCAGAATCATAGAAAAATCCTATGAAGAACTAGGTAGAGATAGTTGGGGTGGGAAACCAGTAAAACCCCAACTAACTGAAAATCCTGAAAAAACATTTATTAAAAATAATCTAAATACTCCAAAAAAGAGTTGGGATGGTAATAAACAATCCACTCCCAAAGAAAAACGATTACAGTCCAGAGGAAGGTCTCCTCAACGGAAAGAGAGATCTCCAGACCGAGGAAACAAGTCTCCCCAGAGGGAGCCCTCTGAGAAAAGATACAACCTTAGAAATAGGGATGATTTGAAAAAACCTGATAGATATCAAGATATTGATACACATCCCTCTCGATCTTTTCAGACTTCCTCGCAGAAATCGGAAAGAAGAGGACTGTCAGAACACAGGGAAGAGCACGTCAAGTCCAAAGACAAGGAACCTGCTCATCAAAGTAAAAAATTACAATTTCCAAGAAAGAAGGTAGCCAGTATTTAAATAATTAAACATGCCGAGGATACTGAGGACACAACTGAAAAACGGAGAGTGGTCCCAGACAATGCTAGACAGCGCAGCAGAAGTGACATTAGCTCGCAAGATCCTGATGAATCTTCTCGAGACAGTGGACACGAATGAATACATTCAGGTGGAAACTGCAGATACCAGAGTTAGCAAACCTCATAAAATATACAAAATAACATTGCATATAGAGGGGGACAAGACCTGGAAAGTAAGGGGTCTCTTTTGGGATAACCTTTCAAAAGGCTATGACATACTTTCAGCTGAGAAAGTCTGGCCACCAGAGTTTGTCAGGGAGTGCCCTCATGGCGAAGAAATAATTATGCCTACCTTCTCAAATCATATTTCAATTCATAAAATATCCATATATGCAAGAAAATGGGCAGTAGCCCAAGCTCCTGCATTATATAAAAATCATGTAGGATGGGATGAGGATTCTCCTCCTCACAAAATCCAGTTAAAAAGTCAACCCACTGCACAAAGGCAGTACCTAGTTCAACAAGACCTCACAAATGAACAATCCTTTGTTTCCTGTCTCCAGGCCAGACGATTCATATTGTCTAGTTTTGGACTACAGACACTTAAACTCCTGCTGCAAAACGTTTGCAGTACAAAACTCACATAGTGCAGCACTAATGAATAACATAGTGCACAATAAATACAAAACGACATTAGACATCTGTTCTGCTCGATTTTCCCGGCCCTCTTTTGAGGAAAGGTGATTGATGGTGACTTCAGTCTCTTATCATTCCAGTGCAAGGGTCAGAGTAGGGGATAGAGCCTATTTACGAGGCACTTTGATATAATTCTGCATCCTCATCCCTAGGTTAGAGCTTATACCTATAGGCTGGGGGATAGATTCGCTAGTATCAGGGATAATCCGTCCTTTAGTTAGGGTATTATTATACTTTCCATGGAGTTATGCTGAATTCGGGCCTGGTAGGCCTCAAACGGGAGAGACTCCATCTTTCTTTCTGCCCCGGCAGCTTGGGATGCTTCTAGGTCAAGTGTAATGTTTTAGTTACGAGGTGTTGTTCGCTTGGAGAGAACCGGTTCAGGCCGGCCCTTGTCGAAGGATTGTATTTTTCTTCATGCCGAAGACACAACATCAGGCCGGCCGGCTGGGAACGTGTCCTTGGTACGGGGAGGTACAAGAATTTGGTGGGCGGCAGGTTACTGGCTGGAATTTTCCATGAAGAAACACGCTTCTATATTAGTGAAAGCCCGAGATAGTTGTGCAGTCAGTTCGTAGGCGGCATCTAGCCGTTAGTAGAAAACCTATTACTTATTCCAGGGAAGACAGACACCATTCTAAAAGCGGAGAAGAATCGAGAGACAGATACTCTCCTAGCAGAACAGCCAGGGAAGGAGAGTAGCCGATGAGAGGAGGGTCCCAGGGGCTTGGAGAAGGGTGAAGGGAACAGCGCATAGCGGTGCAGCCGTGTACCCGTGATTGCGGAGGTGTGACTTCAAGACAAGCCAAGCCCCAGACGAGAAGGGGACCTAGATGACTGCTGAGTGTGGACTTCATATTAATAAGGTGATGTCGACCCTTTCTTATTAGAGCGTACAACCTAATCTTTTACTTTTCTTTGCAGGCTATGTGTTGTAGTATGGTGTTATATGTTTGTTTGTAATGATGGGAAATAAAGTACCCCAGTTCTTAGTGAACCGACATGTGCCGTGTGTTCTTGTATGAGAGGGTAACCTATTCTTCTAGTCAGATGCTGCTATGTGAACAGATGCTAACCCTGATCAGGTAAGTGGTAACTGAATAAGGGAGAGAGGAGCCCCTTGAATTAACGACCATGCAGTACATTATCTAAATTGGCAACCGTTGTGTGATCCGGGACATTGTAGTTCCATAACCTTGATGAATAGTGAGATCGATCCCTTTATGTAATGGTAATCATAGGATAAGCTGCCGTCTGGGTAGGTTGTCTGGGTCTGTATGAGACCGCGAGATCGCCGATTCTGATACTGCCATCTGGGTAGAGAGATCTGGGTTCGTATGGGACCGCGAGATCGCCGATTCTGATACTGCCGTCTGGGTAGAGAGATCTGGGTTCGTATGGGACCGCGAGATCGCCGATTTTGATACTGCCGTCTGGGTAGAGAGGTCTGGGTTCGAATGGGACAGCGAGGCCGCCGATTCTGATACTGCCGTCTGGGTAGAGAGATCTGGGTTCGTATGGGACCGCGAGATCGCCGATTCTGATACTGCCATCTGGGTAGAGAGATCTGGGTTCGAATGGGACCGCGAGATCGCCGATTCTGATACTGCCGTCTGGGTAGAGAGATCTGGGTTCGTATGGGACCGCGAGATCGCCGATTCTGATACTGCCATCTGGGTAGAGAGATCTGGGTTCGTATGGGACCGCGAGATCGCCGATTCTGATACTGCCGTCTGGGTAGAGAGGTCTGGGTTCGAGGCCACTGATTGATAATATTATAGGAGGTACATGGTTTGCATCTTAGGAATTCCCTGTCCTTAGGGGGTAGATACCTGTTGTGAATAGGTCCTAGGGAGGGGCAGAGGGTAACGTTCTGGCTGGGTTAGTAAGGCTCTGATGAGCTGGTTCTATCTAATCTGAGAACCCAAGCAGAACATTTGGCGTCACGAACCGTTTACGAAACCTGTGTGCATCGTTGTTGTCTTTCTATTTGTCCTCGGCGTATACGTGCTTTTGTTTGTGTATTCTTTTTCTATTTTGTGTGTGTAGTTTTGTTTTGTCAACATGTTTTTGAGAAAGTCGAAATCTGTTTTTAAGTTGCCTGTTGATATTCCCGGCTGGGATTCAACGCCTTATGAGGCCTTGGCCCGCGAGTAGGCTGATTCTACTGGTTTGAGTGAAAGTTGGAATTCTTGTCTGGGGCTGGCGGAGCCGGATGATGTGATTTCCTGTTTGCAGAAGGCGCCAGTGGCGAAGGGTGATGAGCTTCCTATTTTGGGACGCAGGGGTTGGATTGTCTTGTCTGCGTACAGACTTGTACATGAGAGGTTGTTGAAATTACAGAAGGAGCATGTTGACATGGAACGGAAGTTTGTTGAAATTCAGAATGATCATACTTTGTTGCGGTGTCAAAATAAATTGCTTGCCGACAAGCTTGAGACGTATCAGACTATCGCCGAAAGGGCGGCTGTGCGGATTGCACGTTATAAATACAAGAATCGTCGGGGTCGCGTTTCTAAACGGAAAGTGCGATTGGTCGTGGCGAAAGCCGGACTGGATTGGAATCCTGATGAATGGGATGGTAATATCTGGAATTCGAGTGATTCCCGTTCCTCGGATGAGGAGTCTAACAATCGCGAGTCTTCTCGCTCTAGACGGGCTTTTAAATCTGCTTCTTGTGCTACGGATGTTGAGTCCCGCGACTGCGATCGGTCTTTGCATTCTGTTGATACTTCCCATACGGATTGTTCTCCTAGGTTTACTGATCAGGCTCCTTCTGGTGATCTTTCTGCGGTCTCTGCACATCCTGTTTTTCGTAGGAAGTTGCAGCAGACTCCCGGTAATCCGAACGGTATTCCTTTAGATTCTTTGGAGGATTTTACTCAACAGGAAATTAGTGATATTTTGCAGCGCTTTCGACAGCGCGCTGGTGAGACCTTGCTTACGTGGATGGTGCGCCTTTATGAACTGGGCGCTGCTGGCATTATGTTGGATGCTGGCGATTCTTTGAAATTCTGTTCCTTGAGTTCGGATTCTACTGTACAAGATCATTTTCGTAATTATAATGGTGGTGGTCAAATCAGTTTGCTTCAGTTGGCGACTGAGGGGTGTAATCAAAAGTACCCTACTGAATCTGACTGGCCTGTGAATGACAAGCCGTGGTATACATTGCGTGATGCTGCACAACGTCTCAAAGAGGAGGTGATGAAAACTGCGATTTTTCTGAGTACTGCTGACAGGTTGCTTGATGGTTTGTTGACGTCTTCTGTGCGGAATCGTATTATTCGTTCTTCCCCGGTTGCTTATAAGCAGGTCATGATGACCTTATTGATCAATCAGACTGGTAATGCGTTGTCTATGGTACTGGAATCTGTGCGCCAGCTCGGTGAGTTGGGCGATTGGTTTAAACCTGACCGTCAGTCTCGGCCTGACACTCGTACTCCTGGAGACAATAAGCTTACTAGACGTGACATGTTTATGGCACTTTTGGCTGACGGTGTGAGGAAGGAGGATATTGATGGTGAAACTACTTCTCGTTTGTGGGACTTGTTTCGCAAACGCGGTTTAGACCGAAAGGAGGGTGCCCGGCGTGTACGGATGAATGAGTGTGATCGTGACTATTCTGATGACAGCGGTGATGACAACCGTCGTGTGCGTTCTGATCGTCGTGATGATCGACGATATGTACGTGATGCGTCCCCTCGTCATGGAAGAGAGAGAGAGAGAGAGGGGGAGAGAGAAAGGGGGAGAGATGATTATGGTAACAGCCGACGTAGAGATGAAAGAGATCAGTCCCCTGAGTTGAGGAGGAGGGAGGATCGACACAGATTTTCCGATCGAAATTCACAGTATAATGCGGAGGACAGGAATCCATTTCGTAAGGGAGATGGATATGAACATGATATATTGATACCTGAGAAACGTCAGAACCTTTATCCTGATTTATCCTGGATGATAGAACGCAGTAAAAATGACTAGGAAGTAGGTCAAGCTCCCGTACACAGATGGGCTCACCGAGATAATAGACCCTATGTAGATATTGAAATTTTTTGGAGACATCGTAATATTCAAAGGGCCCGAGCATTGGTAGATACAGGAGCGGAGACCACTCTTATTCATGGAAAATCAAAGAAATGTAAAGGCCAATTTTTTACAATTACTGGTTTACGTGGAAAGGAAACTCCCGCAGTACAAACTACAATTGAAATGAGAATAGGTAGAATTCCTAGAAAAGAATATTCTGTATTAGTCGTGCCCCTCGTAGAGTATATCATTGGAATTGACATTTTGAAAGGAATGACTTTACATTTGGATGATGGATGTTATCAATTTGGAACTAAACATTACATATCGTCCAGACCCGTACGGGTTGGTCGTTTAAGAATGCCCCCCATAAAAATTCCCCAGGCGACAAAAGTGGTTTGCCAGAAGCAGTATCGTATTCCAGGTGGTCATGAAGAAATTAGTACCACTATTCAGGATTTGGTGGATGCAGGAGTTATAACTCCGGTTACTTCTGCCTGGAATAATCCTGTTTGGCCCGTGCGTAAGAGTGATAACTCCTGGCGCATGACTGTTGATTATCAAGAGTTGAATAAGTATACGCCCCCTTTGACTGTCGCAGTACCGGATATCATTACTTTAATTGAAAGAATTCAAAAGCATCCAGGTACATGGTATGCGTCCATTGATATTGCTAATGCTTTCTTTTCAATTCCGATTGCCCCTGAATGCCAGGAACAATTCAGTTTTACATGGAACGGACGTCAAATGACGTTTAGAAGTCTTCCCCAGGGCTATGTGCATAGTCCTACGATCTGTCACCGGCTGGTGGCAGAGCATTTGGCTGAGGTACCTGTACATTTGAAAATTCAGATA
Organism: Lissotriton helveticus; assembly: GCF_964261635.1. Taxonomy (NCBI): domain Eukaryota; kingdom Metazoa; phylum Chordata; class Amphibia; order Caudata; family Salamandridae; genus Lissotriton; species Lissotriton helveticus. The sequence goes on from NC_136057.1 coordinate 191,660,628, forward strand.
TGTCATTATACTGATGATGTTCTGATTCAAGGTGAAACACAAGATGACGTTCAGACCCAATTGGATAAAATCCTTGAGTGTTTGCGTGAGAAAGGTTGGGAAATCAACCCGGATAAATTACAAGGTCCATCCCAGACTGTAAAATTTTTGGGTATTAATTGGCATGAAGGTCTCAGAGAGGTGATTCCACAAGTAAAACAAAAGATTCTTGATTTTGCAGTTCCGAGGAATAGGAAAGAAGCCCAAAGCTTCATCGGCTTATTTGGTTTTTGGCGCCAGCATATTCCTCATTTGAGTCAAATATTGGCCCCCTTGTATCGAGTCACTCGTAAAAAGAATGCGTTTGAATGGGGTAAACCACAGCAAGATGCGTTTAGTTTGGCAAAAGAAGCGATTCAGTATGCCTTGGATTTATGGCCTGTGTGCGATGGTGATGTGGATTTGAATGTGTCTGTGTAAGGCCTTTATGCAAATTGGAGTTTGTGGCAAAAACAAGGCAGAAGTAAAGTACCATTAGGTTTTTGGACTAAAAAGTTACCCGATGCTGGTGAGCGTTATACACCTTTTGAGAAACAGTTGCTTGCATGTTATTGGGCTCTGGTGGATACCGAGCAATTAACTTTGGGACATGATGTGGTCCTGCGACCTGAAATTCCTATTATGCAGTGGGTTTTGAGTTCGCCGAAAACTCACAGAATTGGACATGCTCAGGAGGCGAGTGTGATTAAATGGAAATGGTACATACAGGACAGGGCACGTGTGGGACCAAAGGGAGTTGCATCCTTGCATGAGCAGGTGGCGCGGGAACCATCGGTTGAGACAGAGAGTGAATGCTCCGTACCTTTAGTACAGGAATCCCCTGTCAAGTGGGGTAAGCCATTTGATGATTTGTCCCTGGAGGACAGAAACCACGTTTGGTTTACTGATGGTTCGGCAAGGTTCATAGGGACAAAACGACATTGGAAGGCAGTGTCCTATAATCCGATCACACAAAAGTTGCTGAGTACAACTGGCGAGGGAAAGAGCAGCCAATTTGCTGAGCTTTATGCTGTTTATCAAGTTCTGAAGCAAGAGTTACCTGGCACATGTCATATTTTTACTGATTCCTGGTCCACTGCCAATGGATTGGCAGTTTGGTTACCGACGTGGCATTCCCATAATTGGGAATTGCATTCAAAAGAACTGTGGGGGAAAGAATTATGGCAAGAGATTTGGGACATGCTCCCGCAAAGTACTGTTACAATCTTTCACGTGGATGCTCATACCCCAATAGACTCCCTTGACAAATTTTTTCATAATATTGCAGATGAACAATCTAAAATTGCTGAGGCAATGGTGGACATGCAGGATTCTGATATGGAAGGATTGGCGAAATGGGCCCACCAGAAAGCAGGACATTATGGAGAGAAAGCCACTAGCAGGTGGGCCGCTGATCGAGGAATTTATATTCCTTTAGATTTAATCAAAGACATTATTTTGCATTGTCCCATTTGTCAGCATGCTAGACAGCGGAAAGTGCCTCAAATTGTTAAAGGTCATTTACATCGCGGGAAACTGCCCGCCCAAATTTGGCAAATTGATTATATTGGTCCACTTCCTATGAGTAAAAACTGTCAATACATTTGCACCATTGTGGATACATACAGTGGCCTGTTAGTGGCCCTCCCCTGTGAACAAGCTACCCCAGTGAATACAATTAAGACATTGGAATTGATTATGCTTTATTATGGTGTCCCCTTCCAAATTCAATCTGATAATGCATCCCATTTTCGTGGAAGATTGGTACAGGAATTTTGTGTGGAGAATAATATTGAATGGGTGTTTCATATACCATATTATCCTCAGGCCTCGGGACTCATTGAGCGGATGAACGGTTTGCTGAAACATCAACTGTGTAAGCTAACCGGCGACCGCTATAGGAATTGGAGGGACTATTTATTTCAAGCCTTGTTAATTTTGAATAATCGTCCCTTTCTAAGTGCTGAATCTCCATTGATGCGTTTGTTTCCTCCAAGTGTCGATGCCAAGCCCAACCAAATTGGTGACCCTGTGATATACTGGGAAATTACCCCCGGAGCACTGGCTCCATGCAGAGCAACCCCGGGGTCGGCAGGTCTAGACCTGCATGCCATGAATGATACTATTATGAAGAGTAAAGATCGAGTCATCATTGAAACCGGTGTTGGTGTCTGTATACCCACTGGAAATTTTGGATTAATCGCCCCTAGATCGGGGCTGGCTGTGAAAGGTATTCAAGTGCTCGGAGGAGTCATTGACAGTGACTATCAGGGAGAGATTAAGGTGCTCCTGCTGAATAGCAGTGAGGTTGATTTACCGATTCATAAAACTGACCGAATTGCTCAATTGTTGATAATGCCTGTTTTCAGTGGTGAGATCACAAAAGGCACTGCCCCAACGTTGCTAACTGTACGAGGACAAAAAGGATTCGGCTCCACGGATAATCCTGGAGCTAGAGTTTGGGTGCAATCGCCTAAGAATCCCCCTGAACAAGCTGAGATTATTGCAACCGGTCATGATAATACGGTTCTAGTCATGAGACCAGGGAAAGATAGCTGGGAAGCTGTCCCAGCTGACAAATGTTACCTACGAGAATGAATAATGCCTGTCTTTGATTTTCTTTCAGATCATTCTCTGGACTGTTGCTGCAGGATGTGTCGGCGTTGGACTCCTTTTGGACTGCTACGACGGGAGAGGAGGGAACCCATCAACCCGGGCTGATTTGAGAACCCGGATGCCGCGTTCCTTTGCTGCGTGGGATTCATCATCGAACTTTTGGACTACTTTGGCCAAGCGAGTAACTAATGCCCCTCATTTTTGTTTAACGCCGATGCGGTCGGTGACTGACATTCTAGCGACTTGTTTAGTTGCTGTCCCTGCTTCATTGGAGACTTTGGCCCATATTTTCAATGTATCGAATGCCCGTCCTAATGTCATTTTGGGAGACGTTGCTACACATGAATACTGCCCTTTGTGTACTGAGTTGTCCGATTCGACACCCTTGATCCAGTCCCAGATCATAACTTATAATATCACGCAGGGTGATTTATGCTTCTTCCTTACTTGTGATCCCAATGCTATTTCTGAGTGTGTGCGTTTAAAATTGAAAGGTGCTACATCATTCACAGCTCATGAAAGGACTTTGTGCTTCCGAAGATCACCGAAATTATGTATCTCTGTTCAAAATAATATGACTTGTAAGAGTTTAGTGGTGACCCCCAGTCATTACCGTACAATGCTGCTACCCTCTGGTTGGCTCTTCTCTTGTGGTAATACATCCTGGCCATATATTCCCGCGAACATTTCTGGAGGCCCTTGTGCCATTACCAGACTGAGTTTGTTGATGTTCTCCTCACATCATCATGCTAATTCCCGTGTGATTCGAGATGCTGTAATGTTACAGGAGGACTGTGATTCATCTATGCATTTATATTCCAAATCTGAATACCTTAGCTTAGCTTTCTCAATTGTTGGTGTTCCTGCCTTGGCGGTCTATAATGCCAAGTCTATTGGGAAAATGGCCTGCTGGATGGTAAAATCCATTAATCATACTTCTACTATTTTGTCTGACATACTATTAGACGCCCAGGGTGAACGTAGAGCTATCTTGCAGAACCGGGCGGCTATTGATTATCTTTTGCTTAAACATGGACATGATTGTTCTGATTTTGAGGGTCTTTGTTGTTTTAACCTGTCTGACCATACAAAATCCACTCAGGCTCATATTGACAAACTTCATAACTTGACAGAAGAGGTTAGAAAACACATTGACCAAGGCTGGTTTGACTGGCTCTTTAATTGGCTACCTGATTTACATATGTTGTGTCCAATATTAGGGGGGATTTTGATTACTATCAGCATTCTGATTGCTATCTGTTGCTTTATTCAGTGTATTCCTTCTCTACTTCAATACTGCAAACCTGGTACTAGACATAGATCAGTTAGTTTTGTTTCCTATTATTCCTCCACAGATGTTAGTTCTGTTTGATGAATGTATAATAGACTGAAGTCAAGGGTGAAATGTTCTGCTCGATTTTCCCGGCCCTCTTTTGAGGAAAGGTGATTGATGGTGACTTCAGTCTCTTATCATTCCAGTGCAAGGGTCAGAGTAGGGGATAGAGCCTATTTACGAGGCACTTTGATATAATTCTGCATCCTCCTCCCTAGGTTAGAGGTTATACCTATAGGCTGGGGGATAGATTCGCTAGTATCAGGGATAATCCGTCCTTTAGTTAGGGTATTATTATACTTTCCATGGAGTTATGCTGAATTCGGGCCTGGTAGGCCTCAAACGGGAGAGACTCCATCTTTCTTTCTGCCCCGGCAGCTTGGGATGCTTCTAGGTCAAGTGTAATGTTTTAGTTACGAGGTGTTGTTCGCTTGGAGAGAACCGGTTCAGGCCGGCCCTTGTCGAAGGATTGTATTTTTCTTCATGCCGAAGACACAACATCAGGCCGGCCGGCTGGGAACGTGTCCTTGGTACGGGGAGGTACAAGAATTTGGTGGGCGGCAGGTTACTGGCTGGAATTTTCCATGAAGAAACACGCTTCTATATTAGTGAAAGCCCGAGATAGTTGTGCAGTCAGTTCGTAGGCGGCATCTAGCCGTTAGTAGAAAACCTATTACTTATTCCAGGGAAGACAGACACCATTCTAAAAGCGGAGAAGAATCGAGAGACAGATACTCTCCTAGCAGAACAGCCAGGGAAGGAGAGTAGCCGATGAGAGGAGGGTCCCAGGGGCTTGGAGAAGGGTGAAGGGAACAGCGCATAGCGGTGCAGCCGTGTACCCGTGATTGCGGAGGTGTGACTTCAAGACAAGCCAAGGCCCAGACGAGAAGGGGACCTAGATGACTGCTGAGTGTGGACTTCATATTAATAAGGTGATGTCGACCCTTTCTTATTAGAGCGTACAACCTAATCTTTTACTTTTCTTTGCAGGCTATGTGTTGTAGTATGGTGTTATATGTTTGTTTGTAATGATGGGAAATAAAGTACCCCAGTTCTTAGTGAACCGACATGTGCCGTGTGTTCTTGTATGAGAGGGTAACCTATTCTTCTAGTCAGATGCTGCTATGTGAACAGATGCTAACCCTGATCAGGTAAGTGGTAACTGAATAAGGGAGAGAGGAGCCCCTTGAATTAACGACCATGCAGTACATTATCTAAATTGGCAACCGTTGTGTGATCCGGGACATTGTAGTTCCATAACCTTGATGAATAGTGAGATCGATCCCTTTATGTAATGGTAATCATAGGATAAGCTGCCGTCTGGGTAGGTTGTCTGGGTCTGTATGAGACCGCGAGATCGCCGATTCTGATACTGCCGTCTGGGTAGAGAGATCTGGGTTCGTATGGGACCGCGAGATCGCCGATTCTGATACTGCCGTCTGGGTAGAGAGATCTGGGTTCGTATGGGACCGCGAGATCGCCGATTTTGATACTGCCGTCTGGGTAGAGAGGTCTGGGTTCGAATGGGACCGCGAGGCCGCCGATTCTGATACTGCCGTCTGGGTAGAGAGATCTGGGTTCGTATGGGACCGCGAGATCGCCGATTCTGATACTGCCGACTGGGTAGAGAGATCTGGGTTCGTATGGGACCGCGAGATCGCCGATTCTGATACTGCCGTCTGGGTAGAGAGATCTGGGTTCGTATGGGACCGCGAGATCGCCGATTCTGATACTGCCATCTGGGTAGAGAGATCTGGGTTCGTATGGGACCGCGAGATCGCCGATTCTGATACTGCCGTCTGGGTAGAGAGGTCTGGGTTCGAATGGGACCGCGAGGCCACTGATTGATAATATTATAGGAGGTACATGGTATGCATCTTAGGAATTCCCTGTCCTTAGCGGGTAGATACCTGTTGTGAATAGGTCCTAGGGAGGGGCAGAGGGTAACGTTCTGGCTGGGTTAGTAAGGCTCTGATGAGCTGGTTCTATCTAATCTGAGAACCCAAGCAGAACAACATCTCTGATGGATTTTTTTGTCAAAACATTGCACCTGAGAGCAGGTATTTGACCGCGTTCTCAATATTGGGGTCACAAAAACACTTTTGTCGACTCCCACAGGGATTCAAGAATAGCCCAGGATTATTCTCAGCAAGGGTAACAGTGTTACTACAAATATATGATGATGAGGCATTATCTTAGGTCGATGACATCTATCTCACAGATGATGACCTGGAGACTCACTTAAAAAGAGTGTACACCATAATTTCTGGGTTTGCAGCTGAGGGTTACAAATTCAACTTTAAAAAGTCACGAATTGCCCATCTAACAGTCCTATTTTTAGGATATTAACTATCAAGTGAAGGCAAGAGCCAGGCAGACAACTTCTTAGAGAAGTGCGCTGTACTCCAAGCACCAAAAACGCTGAAGAACTTACAATCAATACTAGGTTTCCTGAATTTCGGAAGAACCTACATTCTAAATTATGCGGAGAGGGTTAAACCTCTCTATGAATTAATAAAACCTGATTTCAAACCAATTAATTGGACTCAGAAACACACAGAGGGCCCGATTCACAGAACTAACTTAAGACAAAATCCTAAACTTACTACTTTTGGTATTCACAGAAGTTAGGATTTTGTCTTAAGTTTGTCTTAAGACAGACTTAAAACAGACTTAAAACAGACTTAAGTTAGGATTTTGTCTTAAGTCTGTCTTAAGTCCGACTTAAGACAAACTTAAGACAAAATCCTAACTTCTATGAATACCAAAAGTAGTAAGTTTAGGATTTTGTCTTCAGTTAGTTCTGTGAATCGGGCCCATAATTTTTGAGATCATTGCAAACAGACATGTTAGCAAAAACAAAATTACAAACTCACGAAAACATACGCAACCTTGTAATCCGAGTCATCCTAGGAAGATGCGGATTCACGTACCTCACCTCTAATGAGGGAGAAACGGTACCAATAGCTTACAAATCACACTTGTACACACAAGCTGAAATGAAATTCAGTTCAACTGAAAAAATTCTCATAGCGGTTCAAACTGCTGTAGCAAAAGATAGAGCCCAAGCCCAAGGCAGAAGGATAACTGTTTTAATAGCAGAATCAGCCCTTGAGGCATTAACAAGCCCACGCAATTTGACTGCTGTGGCATTAGATCCAAAATGGATACAATGGGAAAATTCTCTTGCTGCAGAAGACATGAAATACTATTTTGACCCGAAAATGAAAAAATTAAAAAGATCTAGAATATGAAGAAGAATATCCCCTGCCAATCGAAATTCTGCCTCTCGAACAATACACATGTGTAATCTACATGGACAGATTTGCACACCACTACGATGTAGAGGAAAAATCCTACAACGCGGCGTGCACGATTGTTAAAGGTCACTGTGGTAAATTCAGACCAATAGTCACCAAAACTGAATCACTCAGAAACTGTTCAGCTCAGCGAGCTGAAATCAGGTCTTTAAAGATGGTGCTTGAAAATGCCGATCGTGAATTCCCGACACTAATAGTGTGCGATTCGCATTACTGAGTCAAATCTTACAATAATGACTTGCAGAACTAGGTTCAAAACGATTACAAAGATGACACAGGTGCCACAATAAAGTATAAGAAGCTTTGGGAACAGGTAGTTCTTTTGCAGAAAGAACTATGAAAGACTCACGTGATATATACACTGAGTCATCAACGTGATGGCGTTCACGTTGCAGGGAATTCATTGGCTGACACAGCCACAGCGGAAGCAGCTCAACCGGCTTCCGTAGCCACAAAAAAGCATTCAGAAAAATACATAGACGGGGAAACCATGCTGGCGGTAAAAGCGTCTTCAAAAGGCGACTATGTGGCATTACCTGTAAACTATCCACTCATTAATACATACATAATTGATGCAAACTCCGATCCTTTTGCTCAAATCCCTGAAGTGGGGGACAGAGTAATTCCAAACACGAACAGGAGAGTCTTATTAATAGCAGACGCACACATGGGTGAAGGTCTAAGGCATCAAGAGATCAAGGTATCTCTGAAAGAATTACAATCAGAATACTGGTGGCCGGGGATGAGCCTGCAACATTACAGATTTGCAATGGGCTGTCCAAACTGCAACAGAGATCGCAGTGGTGAACCGACCGTAGTATTGCCAGGACCGTTTATTTTAGAAACCATCAGGCTTTCTATACGCAAAAATCCAGCAGGAGAAATGCGTCCCCATAATATTTAAGACTAGATTCACTTAAAATGTAGACACCAGCGCTCGACTGACGCCAGAAACTGTTATACAAAGATTTGCGAGTCCTTATCGGCACATACGCAATTGGCATGCTACATTCTGACCAGGGTCCTGCGTTTAGCTCTAGGGCTTACAAGGATGCCATGACCAGCATGGGCATTGCATTGCGGTACTCTTGTCCCTTCCATCCTGAGGGAAATGCGGTAGTGGAAAGAAAAAAACGGGACATAAAGCAATCTATAACGGCGAGGGTATTAGGTTCGGGTGATGGGTGGGTCCAACATTTAACAAGTGTCCAACGTAGTGTGGAAAAGTAAATTTTGCCATGTTCTGTGTCCCTACGTGTTCCCCATCTTATGTTATGTGTGCATGATTAATATGCATATGTTTTCCCCATGTTCGATTAAAGACGCAATTACAGTTGTGTCCATCTCTAGTATGCCAGTTTCCAGTTCTCGTGAAAGCTACGAGTATCAGGCCTATGTAAAGTTACGTTGCCACGTTTCCCAGTGTGCACGTTATTTCATTGTAAAGTCCCCGTTTCTAGGCCTCAAAAGGGCCCGGACACCAGATTCGGCTCCTGTCTCCTGAGCCCTCGCTGAGGAGCGATACAGCCCCCACCTGTATTCCTGACCCTTCACTTACTTCCTGCCTCACAGTGCCCGGCTCGGCCTGGCCCTGCCTCTCAGTCTGCCAAGAGTATGTTATGATTCTAGTTATCAGTCCAGCCCTCCTTCTCTGCATTCCTAAGCTACTGAATCGCATCAATAGTTTCAGTCATCGTCTAGCCTTTACGTCTCCATGTAAGAGAAATACTGTATTTATGGTCATTTAATATTCCTCAACACGCACTACATGTAGAATAATGCATGCACCAGTCTTAGAGTCTGTTAGCCTTTACCCCGATAACTTTTGGATTCTATCAACATGTCCTCTAAACATCAGATACTAGATAGTGTTTAGGTACATGTCGCCCTGACTCTCCAGACTTCAGTCTCTGCTCCTAGCGCAGAAGTCATAGCCCCAGCTTCTCCTAGTAACACGTCATTGTCAGTTTGCGCGCACCATTAGGTTAGAGGTCCCGGCTCCTTAGGTAGCCCCCTCCATGTTTCCGCCCCATTTATGACATATTCTGTTACGTTTACATCACATGTCTATGTATACGCCTCCTGTTACACCTACTTTCACCCTTATCTTTCGCGACTGCTATTGACCACACCCACTGCTCCGCCTACTGTATTCACTGTAATGCAATTGTTTTAGTATATATATGTTGTACATTGTTATTAAAGTTAGCGCGCTCATTCCCTGTCCCCCCTGCAGGGCCCTGCCATCCTGTTCCCGTGCAGGTTGTCCTGTTCCTGTCCTTATGCTGTATTAAACCTACAAACTCCTACTACCTCGAATCTTGACTCTTATTTATTGAGCTATCTGTTATTGCTATGTCCAGTCAAACCTAGATCCGGTATTATTTATTTATATACCACATAATGGCGCCCGAATAGGGACTTGCCCTTTCCCCACGCGCCGGTGAAGCCACGTATGCCCCCTGACCCTCTGCAGCCGTGACGGAACTCTTCTGCGCACCGGCAGATATTTCTGCTTCAAGTATCCCTCAGGCCCACGGAGGAGACGGAGGTTGCGGTCCAGCATCCAGACGAGGCGGTGGAGGAACGCGGCGAGTCCCGACCAGAGCCCAAGCCGAGAGTCCAAGGTCCGAGGTATCCGGAGGCCCACCCGTAACAGAAGTCCGAAGTCCGTCCGTCCGGCGTCAAAGCAGTCCAGTCCAGTCCGAGGCCTTCCTTTCTTGCTGCCCGGTGAGTACCATTGCTGGGGTAGTATCTAGACAGGGTCAATCTAATTGTCTCTGGTCCGTGGGGTTTGGTGGTACACAGATCCCAAAACGAAGTGTCCACTTCGGTGGATGCGGGTCCTGACGTGTCTCTTTATGAGACCGGTAAGTTTCGTACTGTTTTAGCAGTGCATCTAGTTTCTGTTCTAGTCAGTTCTGTTCTCGAGAAAATTCATGTATTTCTGTTTTCCGTATTCCAGGTAGTATTCTGTTCGAACTGTTATTTTAAATGTTCTTCATGTATTCTAATGTCGTGGTATGAAAGTGGTGTAATTATCGTGTTCATTGTGTATTGTATTGTGTCTAGATTACAGTTCCGTCATGCCGTTGTTCTCCAAACTACGTCAGTTAAGAACTAGGAAAGGTCTGTTAGAAGAAGCAGTTCCTGTCCCGCCTAGGGACAGTCCAGGTCATTTTATGTATCAGAAGCATGGCATAAGTGCCATATTATATCTAGATTTATGGGTAGAGTATACCAAACAGTTAGAAGAAAAGTATAGATGGCCCGTATCAGGTACGTGGGATGCCGAGTGCATCATGCGAGTAGAAGAAGCATTATGGAAAAAGAAAGCCAGACAGTCACAGAAAGATGCCATCGAGTTATGGCGCAAAGAATCTCATAAAAGAACCGAAAAAGAAATCAGAAAGTCAGAATTAAGTAGAGAATCCTTAGAACGAGCCCAAGAAAGGGAATTAATCGAGATAGGTGAACGAGTCAAAACCGAACAGTCAGACAGACAGAGGCATGCCCTCATTAAGGGTATGTATCCTCTTCTTGCCGAGGGCTTGCCAAAAGCAACCCCGGAGGCATCCAGTAATTTTCCGCCACCATTAGTTCCGACCAAGCTACGTCACAAACCGACCGCAGCTGATATTTTCATCTCGTCCTACTTGGACGACACAGTCCCAGAATATGCAAATCCTGTTCCGTCAGTCCCTGTAAATCATGCAATTCCTGCTCCTCCAGACACCGGAGTACCTGCCACGGTACCCCCGGTCCAGCCTACATTACAATTTCCCGCCGCGCCAATACGAAGAGTGTCAGTCGACGATTCTAGTTTAGGGGCCGCAGGAGGAGGTCCTCCTGGTACCCCGCCACCACACCAACGAGTAACGCTAGTCGAGTTACATGAAAGTGCGTTACAGCGTACGCCCAAATATAAGTCCGTTGCAGATATCCGACGAGCTCTTACTGAATGCCGCTATGATCCAGTCGCAGGTGATGATAGTACGGTTATATATTCCATACGTGTAAGACGGGTGACCGGGTATTTGGACACCCTACCGAATATGAAAGAAGATCTAGACAGAATTTATCGTTTCATCCGTACAGGGGATGATCCAGAAAGTATTGGTGAAGCCATGTCTCAAAGGAAAGCTGAGATCCAGCTCATGATATTAAAATTTCTGATTAATTGTTTAATAAGGGAACAAGATTACCCGTCCAAAGATCCGAGTGAAATGAGAATCCTGACAAGGTGGAGTGATAATATAGCCGAGGGTAAACACAGAACTGTCAGTAGTATAGAGAGTATGTACAAGAGAATTCGTAAGGAAATAATAAGGTTACACGAACAACGTAAAGCAGCACAAGTAAGCGAGAAAGAAAATGACTCTTCTACTGAAGAGGTAGACGACGAGAATCCCGCCAGAATAGCGTATGTAGGAAAATCTAGATTTCCAGACCGCCATTTACGCCTAGAACACAAGAAAGTCTTTCATCATCCAGCACCAGAACAAGGTTCTCTAGAACAAGTATTTCAAGCTACCGATCACATTTTGAAATCACGAATCGGTTACAGTGAATTAAGTACTATGCATGAACAGGAACTAGTCCGATCAGCAGTCCGGTGGACTACTGATTCTACCACTTTTCCAGACGAAATAGTGGCACAAATGTTTCTGAAACTGCCCCCAGCCGAGCAACGACTGGTGGGTATGTATATGATCCAGCACCTCATCACATTGTATGAGGGTCAACACTCTGATCCAGGTCCGTTACATGATGTCCTGAATGAGTTACTCCAGTATAGATGGAAAGGTCTAGGTACCGATTTAATTAGTGTCATTCTAGAACAGCGTCATAAATATAGTATGTTCCTGAACCCGCATTTTGTTCATGTCTCACCTCCAGAAAGTAAACCGTTTTACATAGATAGACAGAATCCGTTACGAGAAGTACACCCAGTCAGGACAGCAGATGGTGAAATGCAACGAGTATTTGTTTACACCCCGATTACAAAGATGGAACTCTTAGAGATGAAGAAATTAATTCCCTGTCACGACAAAGATCCAGCAGGGTTCCACCGAGAATTAAAGGACATGCTCCGTATGGGAGAATATACGTATCCAGATATTATTAAAATGTTAAAGGTCCTGTTGCCTGCGGGCATATATGAAAAACTCAAGGAAAAAGAATGGGAGGTGGGAGAGAAAAAGATCGATTGGGCAGTTCTAGAAGCTGAAGATAAGATACGAGTACCAGGTACTGGTCTGGGAGAGAAATGTAAAGAATTACCAGAATTGTTAATACAAGTTTTACCTAGATTATTAGCCACTAAAAAGGAAGACTGGGATGCAATCTCAGCCTGTAAACAGAAACAAGATGAAGATACTAGTGATTTTTATTCTAGATTTGAAAAATGTTTTATCATAAACAGTGGCTTGAAGACGAGTAGCGAGTCATACCCTCATCTTTTTGTTACTAAATTAGTCGAGAATTCAAGTCCACAAGTTAAGAATCGAGTTTTGAAAGTCGAAAGTACATGGCAAGCTAGTACCCCGTCCCAGATGCTACAGATGCTCCAATATCACCAGAATAGAATCAGAGAAGAGCAAGAACACGAGAGAAAACGTATGAAAGACACGAAAATGAAAGTACTAGTTGCACAATCTGTTCCTCAAGACAGTCAGAAGAGGGGTCCGAATCAAGCCAGTCATCCTGCAGCTCCCGTTAAAGGGACATGTAATTATTGTAAACAGCCAGGTCATTTCATAAACGAGTGTGCAGTTCTGAAACACAATATAGCTACCGGTAAGACTAAAGAAAGACCACGTCCGCCTAGACAAGAACAAGTTTCACAGACTTCTCAGCCACAGAATGCACAACAGACAGTTCCAGCACCGCAGCCTATTGCTGCAACACAACATGTTACACAGCAAATGTACCAGTATGCCCAGTCTGAGTATCCAGAGTATCAACAGTATTCATGAAACAGCCTAGAGAGGGAGGTAGGCTTGCCTCTCATCGAGATTCCTGTAGATCAAGAAGGTCCCTATGTTCATAGTCAAGTACTAGGGAAAGACAGAAAGTTTCTGATTGATACAGGGGCAAGTAGGACCACTATAAGTCACGCCGAAGTTCCAGGGGCTCCGCTCTCAGGCTCTAGAAATGTTTCCCTTGGATTTTCAGGAAAGCCTATTGTAAACGAGATATCTAAACCAGTTACTCTAGAAGTAGGTCCATTGTCCCGCACTACCGATCTGTTACTTACGAAGTCATGTCCAGAAAATTTGTTAGGCATTAAGACACTGAAAGAATTAGGTGCAGTTATTTGCTGCTCCCCAGAGGGAATACGACTGTTTCTATGTGACTTCAAGGGTCACTATGTATTACGAGATTTTGATCCGAGATTGTCCAATGTTCCACAGCATTTATGGGCGCAAGGTCCAACTGATGTAGGTTATATGCAAATCACACCCCATCGTGTGACTCTCAAGCCAGGTGTAGTGTTACCACGAATCAGACAGTACAGATTGCCACCTGAGGCTGTAACAGCCTTATCCAAAATTATTGACGAGCTTATGGCTCAAGGAGTAGTTGTAGAAACTGACTCCAATGTATGTAATTCTCCGATCATTCCAGTCATGAAGCGTACTGATCCAAATGCACCCCCAGTATATCGATTAGTGATTGACCTTCGAGAACTCAATAAATGTATTATTCCCCAGTACCCAGTTGTCCCAGATATCTCTTCCCTATTGACAGCCATTGATTCCGAAGCCTCATTTTTTACAGTCATAGACCTCAAGAACGCGTTTTTCAGTGTCCCCATTCATCCAGACAGCCAGTTTCTTTTCGGATTTTGTTTAAATGGAAGGAGCTATAAATTTACACGAGCTCCTCAAGGTTTCACAGAAAGTCCTAGTATTTACAGTCAAGCACTTAAGAGACAACTAGACAACATTCACATGCCAACAGACACTGCCCTGCTCCAGTATGTCGATGATCTACTGATCACAGCCCATTCTGAACGTGCTTGCGAGCGAGCATCACTTACAGTCTTGTATTTTCTTGCCGAGATGGGGCACAAGGTGTCCCCTTTGAAGCTTCAATTCTGTGTACAGCAAGTGATCTACTTAGGCCACTTACTGTCCAAGTGGGGTAGGCAGTTGACACCAGACCGTATCCAGTTAATAGCGAGTCTTCCTCAGCCCAAGACACAGAAGGAGGTACGTGCTTTTATCGGCCTTACTTCTTACTGCAGACAATGGATTCCTCAGTATGCATTCCTAGCCAAGCCACTGATACAGTTAACGACACAGGAGGCAGCCGTATCGACTGTCCTCCCTTGGACATCTGAACATACACTTAGTTTCAATGAGTTAAAGAAAGCTCTATGCCAAGCACCTGTTTTAGCTACACCGAACTACAGTAAGCCTTTTACACTTTTTGTCACTGAACGTGAAGGTACAGCATTATCTGTTCTCACACAAGATCAAGCAGGACAGTACAAGCCCTGTGCTTATTTTTCGAGCACACTAGATCCTGTAGCCCAGGCTCTGCCTGCGTGCCTCAAGTCAGTTGCAGCCACAGCACTAGCTATCAGACAAAGTGATTCCATAGTATTAGGTCACTCCTTGATAGTACAAGTTCCACACTCCGTGGAAGTTCTTTTAAACCGAACACAGACTCAGCACTTGACAATTGCACGTTTAACAGGTTATGAATTGACACTGTTCCAGCCACACATAGAAATCAGACGCTGCAACGTTCTAAATCCTGCTACACTGTTACCGTCAGTTATTTCAAATCCTGCCATACATGACTGTGTGGAAGTAGTTAACACCATGACCAAGCCGAGACAAGACCTGACAGATATTCCGTTACCAGACCCCGACCTGACACTTTATGTGGATGGTTCATGTATGAGAACAAGTACAGGAGAACTAGTAGCCGCGTATGCAGTGACTACTGACACTGAAGTTATAGAAACACACCGTATTGACACCCTGTCTGCTCAAGCAGCAGAGCTAGTTGCTCTGACCCAAGCCTGCATACACGCCAAGAACCTGAAAGTTAATGTTTACACAGATTCACGCTACGCATTCGGAGTCGTACACGACTTTGGAGTGCTCTGGCAGGAGAGAGGTTTCATGACTTCTCATGGAACCAAGATTCAGCATGGTCTCCTTATTCAGGCTCTGTTAGATGCAATACACTTACCGACATCTATTGCTATCATGAAGTGCAAAGCACATACGAAAGTTACTGACACTATTTCTCAAGGTAATGATCTAGCAGATCGAACAGCCAAGCTTACAGCCCAGACACCAGACATACCAGTTAACAAGACACCGACATCCACTCTAGAACAGACTACTTGTATGACAGTTAAGGACCCTACTCAAGATGTCATAGATATCCAGTTACATGCTACTCCTGATGAAATCAAGAAATGGTCCGAACAAGGAGGGGTCCAGACAGATCAGGGATGGGTGACGAAGGGAAAAGCCACATGGTTTCTCCCCGACTCAATGGTTCAAGTCATTATCAATACCGCACATAGTCCAGCACATTTAGGAGAAAAAGCCATGTTCGACAGTATCCAGAACATTTGGTTCAACAAGCATTTACGAGCTGCAGCCAAGCAGAAAGTCCGTACCTGTATGATATGTTGCCAGTTTAATCCAGGTAAAAGTGTCCCGGTGGAACAAGGGGGATTCCAGCCCCCTGACCACCCTTTTGAAGTCCTCCAGATGGATTATATTCAGATGGAGCGATGTCGAGGTTTCAAGTATGTCCTTGTAGTTGTATGCACTTTGTCCAGGTGGACAGAAGCATATCCAGTCCCAGATTACACAGCCGCGACCACTGCCAAGCAGTTGGTTCGTGAATTCTTCCCCCGTTATGGACTCCCTAGGGTCGTATATTCTGATAACGGCCAGCCATTCTCATCTGAACTGATGAAACACGTTTCCCTTTTGTTAGGGTACCAGTGGAAGTTCCATTGTGTACGCCATCCTGAAGCAGCCGGTCTAGTAGAGAGACATAACCAGACCCTGAAAATCCGCATTGCCAAAATATGTAAAGAGAAAGGTGTGGACTGGTTGGTAGCTCTGCCAGTCGCTCTGTTTTATATGCGCATGGTCGCACATTCCAGATCAGGTCTGTCCCCGTACGAGGTCGTATTCGGCTGCCCCCCTAATATGTGGGGTACACCTAGACCCCGAAGTATTACGGATGTTTCAAGTAATATGCTGACAGATTACCTAGCTTCCTTGATGTCTGCCCTACACTCTTGTCGTTCACAGGTTGCCGCCGCATTTCCAGACAATACCGAGGTGGCACCGCATGAAATCGTTCCCGGATGCATGGTTCTTGTCCGGAATTTTGATCGTTCAAGTCCGCTGGAGCCCCGCTGGAAGGAGCCCAAGCAAGTCCTCCTGGCCACCCGTACTGCCGTCAAGCTGGAAGGCAGGAAGGGCTGGGTCCATCTGTCTCACGTAAAGAAATTTTATGGACTAAAGACTGTTTCCAAGAACATTTCCGACAATTCCGAGGATTTCAAAGATTGCCAAAGTACTATTCTCAAGGACTGTCCCGCAAAAGACAATGATACAGATTCCTCCCTGTTAGAGAAAACTCCGCAGCAGGAGTACAAGCTAAAATTAAGGTCTAGTAAAATAAGTCAGCCAGTTTGATTGTCTAAGTCCTCCCCTAGGTGAAACGGTTAGACCGGTTTCTGACATGTATATAATAGACCCCCACAGAGAGAGAGTTAGTGAGAACTCTAAAAGTTGCATTATTATTTTATGTTTTCTGCTATATCTCAGCCTTATGATTACCTGCATAAGTTATGCATTGTATTTATAATTTCCAGTTTCTCATGTAAATAAGTCTTCTAACGTTACAGTAGAGCACACGTTTAGTGATCTACCTCCTCATGAACTCTCTTATCGTCTTGCTATGCGAAATAATTCCTTTATCCGCATGTTACATTATTCACACCAGACCAGCAATGCCACTAATTGTTGGGTGTGTGGTCGACTCCCCCCTTTCCAGACACCGAAGGGAGTTCTGCCACTGTTTCCTTATCCATTTTCACATAACGGTTCATGTGGAGCATGGTCCACGTTAACGTCATCCTCAACAGATATGTCTTTTCTTAACAGTACATGTTTTCCAGACAAGCAAGGTCTTCCCCACAGAACAGGGTTAGATCTAGAAAATGAAGTTTATAATTTGGGTAATTATTCTTCGAATTTCATGGTTCTGAATGTTCAGTCTGATTCTACTCCAGACTTACCCTCTATGTCAGTATTACCAGTCAAAGGCGAATTATGTGTCCGAAAGAATGGTTCCGTACATATAGGTCATAGTGATTGTACTACTATTGTCAAGTATAGTGACAGTAGGAAATCTATTTTCAAAGCTTCACGTCATTCTTATTTTGTTTGTGGTCAGACCGCATATGTTCGTCTGCCCCTCGATTGGGAGGGAACCTGTTACATTGCCTTTCTACTGCCACCAGTTTTTCTAGCCCCACCTGACTATCATAGGAATTCGCACCTAGTACATACTAGACACAAGAGAGACCTCCCGATTGTCGATTATACTGAAACTGCTCTAGAACAATATATAGATATCAATAAAGGTGTTTTCCCCTATTTAGGTACTGTCGTGAATAGTAAACTGATACGTAGATTAACCAGAACACTCGAAGCAGTAGTGATTGAGACTACTTCTGCTCTCGGTAACTTAACCGAAGAGCAATCCTTTATGAGAATTGCCGTGCTCCAGAATCGTCTCGTCCTTGACGTCATAGTGGCCGATAAGGGCGGGGCATGTAGAGTCATCGGATCTAGTTGCTGCATTTTCATTCCTAATAACGCGCCGTCTGTTTATTCAGCTATAACCAGACTCCATAACATTGCCCATATGTTACACCAAGATCCAGGCACCTGGACATGGTCCGGTTGGTTCTGGAATATAATTTCCGCTTGGGGATGGAAAGTATTGTCCTTTCTAGGTATTGCAGTAGCGATCATATTCAGTTGCTGCCTCTGTATACAATGTGGCCCTGCGATTTGTGGCATTTGTGCTACCTCTTGTATTCCTAGTCCCAAGTCCCGTTCTAAATCCAGTTCCAAGAAAGTTCGAGACGAGCAAATGATACTGTATGAAATGATAGATGGTATCATGAATATTGATGTTTCCTGATGGAAACGTAGTGACAAGGAGGGAATGTGGAAAAGTAAATTTTGCCATGTTCTGTGTCCCTACGTGTTCCCCATCTTATGTTATGTGTGCATGATTAATATGCATATGTATTCCCCATGTTCGATTAAAGACGCAATTACAGTTGTGTCCATCTCTAGTATGCCAGTTTCCAGTTCTCGTGAAAGCTACGAGTATCAGGCCTATGTAAAGTTACGTTGCCACGTTTCCCAGTGTGCACGTTATTTCATTGTAAAGTCCCCGTTTCTAGGCCTCAAAAGGGCCTGGACACCAGATTCGGCTCCTGTCTCCTGAGCCCTCGCTGAGGAGCGATACAGCCCCCACCTGTATTCCTGACCCTTCACTTACTTCCTGCCTCACAGTGCCCGGCTCGGCCTGGCCCTGCCTCTCAGTCTGCCAAGAGTATGTTATGATTCTAGTTATCAGTCCAGCCCTCCTTCTCTGCATTCCTAAGCTACTGAATCGCATCAATAGTTTCAGTCATCGTCTAGCCTTTACGTCTCCATGTAAGAGAAATACTGTATTTATGGTCATTTAATATTCCTCAACACGCACTACATGTAGAATAATGCATGCACCAGTCTTAGAGTCTGTTAGCCTTTACCCCGATAACTTTTGGATTCTATCAACATGTCCTCTAAACATCAGATACTAGATAGTGTTTAGGTACATGTCGCCCTGACTCTCCAGACTTCAGTCTCTGCTCCTAGCGCAGAAGTCATAGCCCCAGCTTCTCCTAGTAACACGTCATTGTCAGTTTGCGCGCACCATTAGGTTAGAGGTCCCGGCTCCTTAGGTAGCCCCCTCCATGTTTCCGCCCCATTTATGACATATTCTGTTACGTTTACATCACATGTCTATGTATACGCCTCCTGTTACACCTACTTTCACCCTTATCTTTCGCGACTGCTATTGACCACACCCACTGCTCCGCCTACTGTATTCACTGTAATGCAATTGTTTTAGTATATATATGTTGTACATTGTTATTAAAGTTAGCGCGCTCATTCCCTGTCCCCCCTGCAGGGCCCTGCCATCCTGTTCCCGTGCAGGTTGTCCTGTTCCTGTCCTTATGCTGTATTAAACCTGCAAACTCCTACTACCTCGAATCTTGACTCTTATTTATTGAGCTATCTGTTATTGCTATGTCCAGTCAAACCTAGATCCGGTATTATTTATTTATATACAACAGTAGTCTTAATAATCTGTCAAGAAATTCTCTAAAAGGTCTCAGTCCGTACGAACTATTGTTCGGTACTAGAATGCACATTCAGGACCTTGATAGTCACACTTCAGTGGTAGAAGAAAGATGCTTTGATATCAAAGACCGTTTGGCTGCTTTACAGGACTTAAATAAAACAAGATGAAACCTGAGCAACATAAAGTTAAAGCGACAGCCAACAGCCACTGAGGAAAAACCACCAGTCCCAGCAAGACCTGTCTGGATTCCAAAGATTGGGGATCTGGTCAGATGAGCCACGGCGAAGGCGTATTGGCTGTCAGTGTAAATATTCACAGCCAATCCTTCACTCAGTTCACACGCTCGCATCAATGCTATTAATTCTGCAGCTTGGGCTGAGTGGTACGGGATCCTAGAAGTCTCCACCACCTTTTTTAATGTTGTGACTGCATATGCTGCAGTTGAGGTACCATCCGCAAGTTTAAAACAGGAACCATCAATATACAGCTCCCCGTCGGGATCATCAAGGGGGGGTGTCCGTTAAATCTATCCTTCCCTTCGTCTCCTCCCCTGTCCGAAACAAACAATCATGGACTTCATTGTCCTTTTCATCTGAAGGGATGGGTAGTAACATAGCCGTGTTCAAAGTGGCGCATCTTTTGATCGTAACATGGGGTGCAAATAATGTCATCTCATAACCGGTAAGAAGAGGACTAGTTAAATGCTGCGTCTGCGTCCTGTTCAATAAAATGTCCACAGCATGCGGTAGCATTACTGTGAGATCTGAACCCAGCACGAGCCCGCCAGATTGTCTAATTGAGACCGCAACAGCCGCTGTAGCCCTTAGACAGCTCGGCAGCGCTCTCGCCACATTATCAAGCATAGCAGAAAAATAAGCGCAAGGTCTCTGTTACCCTCCAAAACATTGAGTTAGGACAGACAGCGCGCAACCTTCCGCCTCGTGTACATAAAGAACAAAAGGCTTCTGGTAATCAGGAGTTCCCAAAACAGGTGCAGAGCATAAAGCAGTTTTTAGTAACTGAAACGCTTCTTGACATGCTGGAGTCCAAGGTAGGGGTTCGCGCACCTCTTTAGTAGTTAGATACAGAAGGGGTTTTGTTAGTAAGGCGTAATTAGGTATCCACTGGCGACAATACGAGGTTATGACCAAAAACCCGCGCACCTCTCGCTGCGTGTTAGGTACAGCAATATTAGTTATCGCCTTGATGCGCTCCGGTGTCAACCTCCTCCTCTCCTTTGATAGGAGATGACCTAAGTAGGTAACCTCCTGTCGACAGTATTGGAATTTAGGAAGGGACACCTTCTGTCCTTTGTGAGCCAAATGGTGCAACAATTTAACTGTGGACTCCCGACACCCCTCCTCAGTGTCTTTTGCTATGAGAATATCATCTACATATTGCAATAAAACATTACCCTTCGGGAGTACCAAATCATCCAATTGTGCCTTCAAAGCCTGACTATAAATGCTGGGGCTTTCTGTATAACCTTGGGGAATTCTACAAAATCTAAAACTTTGTCCAGCCAATGAGAATCCGAAAACATAACGGCTATCAGGATGTACAGGTATACTAAAAAATGTGTTCTTAATATCCAGGACAGAAAAATATTTAGCTGTAGGAGGGATCATCGTCAAAATCGTGGTGATATCAGAGACCACCGGATATTGGGGCTCAACCACCTTATTAATGTGGCGTAAATCAATCACAAATCGATAGACATCCGGTGCACCATCACTAGCATCAGCAGAGGGTATTTTAAGGATCGGGAGAATAGGACTGTTACAAATATTAGAGTCTGTCTCTTCGACTGCACCTGACCGTATCAAATCCTGTATTATTTGTAGCAAAGCCTTCTCACCATCTCTAGATATCTTGTACTGGGGTATTCGTGGTAATCGTGATCCCACTTTAACCTTGATGGACACGGGGGCAATATCCATCCTTCCTACATCCGTATCACTACAAGCCCACAGAGTCTCTGGAATCCCCACAAACTCAGACGGAAGAGGCTTGTCTTTCGAGAAACACTGTTCCGCATGCGCAACTGTTGGACCCAAAGTGAGGTACACACCATACGGAGAACAGTAAATCGTAGCATTTAATCTCTTCAAAAAATCCAACCCCAACAAATTTTCGCCACAGCTGGACGTCAAAAGAAAAGGAGAGTCAACAGTAAAAGGACCAATCGTAAGAGCAAGAGGCTTAGAAATGGGGCTAATTACCGGAGTACCTGAGAACCCAACGGAAACATTATTCTTGCCAGACAGAGTCGCCCCTGGGACCTGAGAACGTGCTACAGAACTCTTCATAGCGCCTGTGTCCACCAAAAATGTTCGAGGAGACCCCAATAAATCTGAAGTCACATAGGGCCCTCGTTAATCAACGTCCACAGAAACTGGTCCCATGCTCTGTCCTACGCTGTCCTAGTTATGGGAGAAACCAGTCAAGTCGTCCTCTGTGTATGCATCGTTGTAGTACTGTCTGTCTCTATCATGGTCACCTTCACTCTGATAATGCTGTCTGTCCTTCTCCCCGTCAAAATAATTTCTTCACGGTCAACTGCCTTCATCAAACTGTCTGTCATCCTTTTGAAACTCACCACGACCTCTACCTCTGCCATGTCCAACATTGGACCGAAGCTCCAGGCAATCCTTCCACCAGTGGCCCTCCTTTTTGCAGTTCGCACACTGATTCGGCCCCAAACGTTCCCTCTTCTATCCCCTTCCGTAACTTCTTCCACCCCAACCCGCTATCATAGCCGGGGCTCCACGTCCCCGACCCTTCGACACCTGCTGCAACAGCACCCGTGTCTTCAAATCTTTCACCTTCTTTTCCTGCCTTTCCTTATTCTCGTTCTCTCTATGTTCATAGTACTGAGCCATACTCAAAATACCAGAGGATGTGGAAGTCGTCCACGTACTCTCCGATGCTGTAATCTAGCCGATATTTCTTGTAACAAATTAGTCACGAATCTGTTACCAAAAAGTCGTAAACCCCCATCCTGAGAGAGATCCTGACCACTGAAGTCCATAAAGGCTTCCTCGAAACGAGTGAAGAAATCGGAAACTGCTTCATCCCTTTTCTGCCTACATGCAGTCAGCTTATCCCAATCCACTTTCTTCGGAGGAATAAGAGAGTGCATATATTTTATTATCCGCCCCGGTAATGCCAGGATCTCGGCTTTCGGCTTCTCCCCTGGCTTCCGTTCCTTGTCTCAATCCTTTATTTCCTCTCAAGTACCACCCAACTCCTCTGTATGATCTGTCCCCTTCACCTGTCTCCACACATCCACCGGAACCAGTAATCCAAAAAACAACTCTATGTCTGCTAAAGTCATAACTGTCGAGGAAGCTGCTTCCGTCAACTCTTTGTAGTAAGCAGTCGGATTTTTTCGTGAGTCGGGCAACTGAGCCTTCAGCGCTAACACATCGCTCCTTTTCCAGGGCGTATATACCCACTGTTCTTGGAAATGAGCATCCACACGAGCTCTAGAAACATTATGAGTTACTGGGTCTACCACTTCAGGCATTTCAGGGTGGAAAATAGGGTGTACCTCTCGCATTGGATGTACTCCAGGAAAACGGGGCTCTCCTGCTGATGGCAACTCATTTCTATATTCCAACAAGGAATGCAAACTTTGCAACACATCCCTTATCCCCGTATTAGCCCTATAGGCTCGGTTCTTAATGTCATGAAGAACCACAGGCGCCGCTCCGCCGTATCCCTGTTCCCACAACGCTATCAGTGTCGTCGACATATGTCATAAAGGATGCTGTTGCATCAGGGGCTCATAATCTTTCATTGTGGACCAAATGTATTCGAGTGAGTAAATATTGTTCCTAGCCCATTGACAGGCCTGATTAGCGACCACCATTTTTTCATCAAACCCAACAGTAGAACGCGTAAGTAACTTTCGTACCTGAGTTAACAGCCCACTTCCCACACCTCGAGTCGGAGTCTGCAATTCACCCAGGGGGGTAGCGCTGACAGAAACAGTGGGAAGTGCAGAGGAAATCACAGAGGGGGCAGGTGAGCTCGCCGCAAAGAGAGAGACCAAGAGCGTAGGCAATGAAGAGGTGACAGAAGACAAAGCCTGTTCAACAACAGATGAAGTGGGGGTGCCGGACAAGGGAGGAGCACCCGTTTGTGGAACTGAAATCACCGCCGGGGAGGCGGAATCCGTCAGCACGGGGTACAATGATTGCGGGGCATACGGGGGAGGGGGCCGAGTATTCAAAATGTCCTCCATCTCATCTTGTTCTTCCTCTCTCACTACATAACTTTTATTATCCTGTAACCTGTAAAGTCTATCTGCGCACTCAATCCGCTGCTCATTCTCTTTCTTAGTATGTTCTCTCGCCTTCTGCGCCATTGTCTGTGCCGCTCTCTTCTGAGCCACCTTTTCCTCTCTTAGCTGTCGTTCCCTTACCTCCTTTTGCCACATCCTCAAGGAATCGAACATACTCTGACGACTGCGCCTAGCAAACAATCTGTCTTATAAATAGTCTAATTTTTCTCCATCGAAAGAACCAGTAAAAGGCCACTGCAAATCCATATTTCCCTTTATATATCTATGCCACAAAGTAGTAAACAAAATCGGAGTCAATCCATGTTTAACATGCATCTCGAAATTAGGGGAGCCCTCCACTGGGGCGGGTTGGCTCTCAGCCAATCTAGTGTCCGAGGTGCCGCAGCAGCACCCGAGACACGTATCTTACTGAAACACGGCTACTCCACTCACACAATCACACACCAGCACAAAATTTAAACGCACCCTCTCACCGACTCACAGTCCGCACAATCACTACTAAACACATACGTATGTATATCCGTCAAATCCCTGCCAAACACGTGTTACCAAAAATGGGACAAGGCCCGTCGACCAAGTCCTGGGGAACCTGGACCCTACCGCAGACCGAATGGTACACACACCGTTCCGAGATTGGGGAAACACATCCGCCTCCCGGGCAGCACTACAGACCGCTGCGCACTATACCGCGTGAGACCCGGGACCCGTTCCCAGCGAACCACACACACTAGGGGTTCGGGTATGTCCCGGAATCCGCCCACAGTGAGCCACGCTTTGACCGCAGTACCACCCGGTCGGATGACCATAAACAAACGTCCATAAATGGAAAAAAAACAATAGAACAACACCCAATTCAGTTGGACATTTGAACAATTGGCGAACAGGCTTGACAAAATAGAGGTGTAGATAAGATCCGTTGTTGGTGTGATAATTCTGTTTATTGTTCCTATATGTAAGCCTACATATAGGAACAATAAACAGAATTACTGTTTTTTTTTCCATTTATAGAATTGACATTCTTTACACTAAATAATCAATTATCAATATTGTATAGCGCAGGGGCAGTGTTGTTTTCTTATGTTTCGTATGGATCATTCCTGGTGCATCCCTGAGCGGTTGTGAGGATTTACCGTTCGCCCCATTGCCTATATTGACTATTCAATTCTCTTATCCTTACCTTGCGGGCACTCTGGCTGTGCGCCTTGAAATTCTGGAACACCTAAAAAACCTCCTAGTTGTCTTATAAACAAACATCCACCCAATCTCCACCAAGTCTGTCAGAGCACCACTCGCACTCTGAGTTCCCCGGAGCACACTAGCCCCAGGAGCACACCGGCTCCTCCAATCACTAGAGACACCCAGGTCTCGGAGACACACCAGTCTCTTGGAGCATCCCAGCTCCCTCAATCAACAGTCGGACCACTCACCTTCTATACGCAGTACCGACCTCTACCGTTCTCCACCGCCGGCTACCGGGACCAACGCGGTCAGCTCCAAAGTTCCGCCTTCTGGACCTCGGCGCAGGATCGTGAACCGGGACCTCTCCCGATCAGCAGGGTGGGGCAGCGATGCGAGAACCAAGCTCGGCATCAAAGTGGGTACCCAGACCCACCGTGCTGACCAGAGGGTCCCCGGTCTTCTGCTACCCACTTACGGGTGAGAAAGATCCTTATCGCGGGGTCCCTGTTCGGGCACCATCTGATAAGCGTGGCTCAAATTCACCCGAGTGACTTACCACACTCACCTATAATTACCGAATAATAAGTCAGCCGAGCAGTGGAGAAGAATAAACAAGGCAATTTTATTAGGCCACAAACTCCCATATGAGAGGGCCCCGTCCGACCTCACCCCTAAGAGTGCGCCGAGAGGACTGACTCATCTCATCACAGCAATACATTATAACATGGTACAGCATAGTAAAACACACCCATACTGGAAAAGTACTGGACCTCGGAGAGGGTTAACAATGGCCTCACACAGGAAACATCTGCACCTGCAATAGCAACATTTGTTATCTTCGCCCAAGGCCGCGGAGCCGGGCCTCAGCATCTCCAGAGCATGAGAACAGTACAGATAAAGAGTTTTGCTATTAGTTTCGATCACAGTTAGCCAAGAAACGAAAACTGCTGGATTCAGGGTTTTTCCTATTCCTACGGGAGGGTGTGAGCGAGTGCGACTCGCACGCAGAGAGAAGCACTCCAAAATGGTGGCACACAAGCTAAGCTAAGAAAACTGATTAATACCACATGTACGAATGAATAACGAAGTAGAGAATATAAACGTAAATGCATAAATGAATATATCATTAGTTAGACACATTATGCTAACTCATAAGCGTAAATGTAAGTGGGCGGGGCATCGGAAAATGCAACCTATCAGTATCATCTGCTATTGATATAATAGAGCAGGACTTGCTAATGTTACAACACGGTCAGTCCCAATTACGTTCTATTGTACAGCTTGGCTGGACGTTGCAAAATCTACGTTCAGGCTACGTGCCATGGCGTTTAATCAACACAACGTCATTATTCTCTATCTTTAACCTTACTGATAAACAAATCAGTTTGGCACTAAAAGGAGCAGACTATACGATTCTGAGCATTGAAAAACTTGAGAGTTTACCATTGACAATGTCAGAAAGATCTGTCATTGAATGGATAATACACGGAATAATTACAATTCCGATAACAACTTTCCAATTTAAATATTGCCAAGAGTATATACCAGCGGGCCAGTATGAAAGGTTGGGTAAAGGGTACATCAAGTCAACATGGAAATTACCTTATACACACACATGTTACAGTGAAAAGAAAAAGAATGTATTTCTTAGTGGTAACAATTGTAAAAGATCACTAAGCGGTACACTTCTGTGTCAAGGTATTAACTTGCATTGGGCCTGCAAAGTGTCTTCGAATAACCTTTCATGTCACCTGCACGGCACTCCTACAACACAGATAGAGCCATTCTTTAGACAGCTTTCTAACGGGAGCTACATTCTAATAAATGACCACAGCTGTTGTGGCATGGTGCCAGGGAAAGCCTATCTCGTGAGCGTAAGTTCCATGGTCACTTTCTGTATGCAAGTATTGTATCCAAACAGCACTCCAGATACGGAGGCGGCAATATGGCCTTATTTGAATATCTCTTCTATTCGAATTGATACTTTAAGCAGAATGAAGTCTGTTCTTTTACAGACAACTGTGCCTTTGACCTTGTCCAGAGAAACGTATGATCTGCAAGTTGCAAGGACAACGGCAGAGATACATTTCCTTTTATCAACAAATTGCCCTGTGCATTTCGTAGAAATGCAAAGCCAAATCCTAAACATGTCTGATACCAGTGGCATCGCACATGTATTTAGGACAATTTTTTCGGGACTGTTAACACCCTTCGAAACAGCTCTGGGCATTTTTCCCAATTTTGTCCATTCTGTCTTTGGCGGCCTACCTCTACTTTTGGGACTCGTGGCAGGAATTTTATTTTTGATCCTTCTGCTCCGATATGGCAAGCCAAGTCGCAGACAATACTCCAGCAACGATGGAAGAAACGATCCTAGCTATACGCTATCGGGACCGCATAACTAAATTCCTCGGATTAGCCCGGCTAAGAGATCTGAATATGACCTGGTTTCTTTCATTCAGACCTATCTGGCAAAATTGCATCTTACCTGTGCTTCGATGTATGCTATGCGGAGAAGAATGCGTGTTGGACGTCTGTCTTACACTACCATCAGCAGTACCAATGGATACAGATACTTTGCTAGGTCCTGTAACGGCTCATGCATCGTGTTGTCCCCAGCGGCTACCCATTCTGATGACGGCATTTGTTGAGACTTCACCACTACGAGTATGTGGCAGTGGAGTACGAGATGAGAGCAGCATCACGCAGGTACAACCTTCTGTGAGCATTGCTGATCCTGACATCGATGATAGCAATCATTCTCACACATGCACTGTTTCGGCATTTTCAAACTTGGTCGAACTTTCACCTGATGTTGTAGACCAATTTTTGGCGAGTCTGTCTGAAATGATGTTCTCCCCTGAACAGAAAGAATAACTTTTTAAGCAACAAGCACACAGCGTTCCCTGAACTCTGAATTCGGCCTTCAGCTTTGATAAACAAAAGCTACTGAAAACATTTGGAACTATTTTTTCCCCTGAAAGCAAAGTTATTTTTTTTCACTTCCAAAATATTTACCTTTTTCTAGCACATGTACTCTGCTTAAAGTAGAACTATTCTTAGAGAACAGAGCTTCTACTTTTGGAACTCTAGAGACAATATATTATAGCACATGTACAGCATTTGTATTAATATGTGATGGAATGGTCTCGACCTTCTTTTCTGTATTCAGAGCCATTTCATGTGTAATTTTCGCAATTCATTATGCAATTTAACTGAATGATACCACTGCTTGAAAAGCGTACAGTACCAATACTCATTTTTCGTGTATTTACCATATACTATTTCAAATGCAAATTATGTATTTTGGGGTGGGTTGGAAAACACATGCACCATTATATGTTTACTATTGCTTAGTTTTAGTAATGAGGGACATTAGATCGTGGAGTGGGTGTTGTATTTCTATCTAGGACCCTAATTTGATATTCCTAATTTATGCCCTTATATGGCTATAATAAATAATATCCCTATACAGGCATAAGAATAATATCCATATTTAGTCGTAGCCCATGCAGTCCAAATTAATCAAGGCTACTTCCCCAGACTCCTAGAGAGTACAACGCGTTCTTTAAACAAAGCAAACCTCCAGCAACCTGGGAAATCCCCATGCTTCTGTTTTGATTTGTCCTAGAACTCCTGCGAGCACTGAAAGAACGGCCAGTTCTTAGTGACATCTTTATTGGCGTCTTATGTCCAACCTTACGTCAAATCCGGCACCTTTCAGGTATAAATATATCAATGTTGCCTTAAGCAAACACACGGTGGTTTGGAGCAGAGCGGCTATCTACTTGCCCGAGAGCCCAGCTGATGCGAGAGCCCACGGACGCCGCCCCTCCCTTTTGACGCACTGAGAGAGACGCTGTCTTTTCTCCTGCCGAGAAATCCAGCTCCGGTGTTTCCAGATACACTTGCGGGTTGCTGGGATATCGAGTCCTGAGAGAGAGATACCAGACCTCCTGCTTTCTATTACCCAGGTACGGAGCTGACTAAACCCTTAAAGAGAATTCTTGATTCAGATTCTTGGCAAAACCAACTTAACTTAAACTGCTACTTACTTACTCCTTCCCACGTATTAGGCTTAGGTCAGGTACACCGGGGTAGGCGTATTTAGAAGCACCAGTTGAGTACGTTAGTCAATGTATTTATGTATGTATATATTTTATCTATTTTAAATTATCATATGGCTAAGAAACCATATCAATGCTTTTGCAGTATTATTTTATAATACTCCTTTTACTGTACGCACTTTACTTTACTATAAGTATTGCAATTGTGGCAATTCATTTCTCTTGCATGAGAAAGAAGACTGCTCAATAAATAACACCTTTTATTGAAAACGCCCGTCTCTCTATTTCTCTGCACTCTGGTGAAACTAAGTATGCAATTGACTGAGTGAAATAGCTGTCTATAGTTTTCGCACGACTCTAGAGATACACTCTTATTCTGAGGGAGCAAAGTTGTCATGTTTACTGGTTGTCAGAATCTAATCCCTTCTTGTCTATCCAGGGAAGTTAAACTCCTCCTTGTTTATTCGAGAAAGTTTCTAGTGACCTCTGAGCTAGCTGGCAAAACTTAAGTCTAATATAGTCAGTAGAGACCTAGATGACCTCAGTCCTACGTCTAAACTGCTGTTTATATTATTCCAATGCGCAGAGCCTATTGGGAATATAGGAACTACACTACAGTCATGCTATAGTAAAGTGTGTTTTGACTGGTCATTTTGTATTAGGGTATGGTATGGTATGGTCTGTTATTTTATTGTGTGGTATAATATGGTATGGCTTGTCATTGTATAGTATGGTATGGCCCATCAGTTTATGGTATGCTATGGGAAAAGCCTGTCATTGTATAGTATGGTATGGCCTGTCATTGAGTAATATGGTATGGAATGATATGGCATGGCCTCTCATTGTATAGTATAGTACGGTATGGCCTGTAAATGTATAGTAAAGTATGCAAGTTGTTCTATGGTATGCTATGTTATAGTATGGCCTATCATTGTGCAATATGATATGGCATATCATTATATAGTATGCATGGCCTGTCATTGTATATATAGTATATTATATATATAGCATGGTATGGTAAGTTTTGTCATTGTATAGTATGGTATAGGCTGTCATTGTCATTGTATAGTATTGTCTATCATTGCAGAGTTTATTATGGTATGGTATGGCCAGTCTTTGCTTGTCTCTAGACATGCTGCGGATATAGCTGACCTCATCATCTCACAGGAAGTAGACCTGCTAATGTTACCGAAACCTGGCTAACCGAATCCTTCATCCCACTTATTGACATTCTAGTTCCCCCGAACTATGACATCATCAGATTAGACAGAATCGATAAGATAAGGGGAGGTATTGCTTGTATACATCATAGTAACATCACTGTAAATAGAGCCACATCCCCGGTCTTCCCCTTTTGCGAATACTTCTGCCTAGACGTTAGCAGCAACGGCAAACCAGATTGCTCCCTTCACATCATCTATCATCCACCAGGTGACAACCTCATATTCACTAAACACCTAATGGATATGATTTCAACTTACAACGGATGGCAAAATACCCAAATATTCCTTGGCAATTTCAGTCTCCACTGGAATGACAACAGTCGTCAACAGCCTCAAAAACGTCCTGGATGATCTAGCCCTTACCCAAACTTGCAATAGCCCTACACATAAGAAAGGATCAACCTTGGATCTAATAATCTCCAAAAGGGACGTCATTCAGTGGGAGTCGATACAACCCTGCGACTGGTCCGATCACCATATTATCACCTTCTTCATCAAGGAAACAGTAAAATTTAACTCAGTTCAGTCCACAAAACCAAAGATTTGGAAAAGAGACCTGAAACGACTCAACCCTAACACACTACCTTTCTTCAAGCTACAACCTTCTTCTGCCACCTGATGGCACCTCAGAGCTCCATGATCTCATCAACAACTACCTCAACTCTATGACCTCGATAATTAATGAGGTAGACCCCTTCAACTAAAGAGAGTTTCCACTAAAGACTCGAAACCTTGGTACAATGGCCTACTTAATGAAGACAGACGATCTCTCAGAGCTTTTTAACATAACTGGAGATCAGTCCCGTCTACTCATCACCTCAAGTTACTAAGGAAAAAGAGACATGCCTATTACAAAAAGATCAAGCGCACCAAAGCAGACTTCTTCAGCCATCAACTAGACCAAGCTAGAAATCGCCCCAAAAAACTTTTCGAGCTAATTAAAACTCCATCTAAGGACACACCTCAATGGTTACAAGACGCAGCCCAACCGCAACCCAACTATGAACAATTCTCTGTCTTCTTTAATCAGAAGACTGACAACATCGAGAAAGATCTCCTAAATGATCTATTATTATATTCTTTGCTGCATTCGCAAACCTCCCCTTCACTACCAATTACGCCACACCAAATCCCCTCAAAGTTTGACCTTAAGAACGAAGCAGCCTGGTCATCCTTTGACCCCTATACTGAAGAGGGGATGTATGACGTTACAACGCAGGCTATTATAAAGCCTGCCTTCACAACGCGGTTTTTACATCGCAGTCCATTACAACGCATAGCGCTTTGAGGTGCTGGATAGTGAATAGTTTAATTTACTATTCCAACTCCAGTCCCCGTGGACCCTAGGGAAGGTTATTGGATAGTAAATTAACCTATTCCCTATCCTAGAGCGCCCCCCAGAGCAATGCGTTGTAATAGTTTGCGTTGTAATGACCGCGTTGTAATGGTAGTGCGTTGTAAAAGTTTCGTTGTAAAGCTTGTTCACCCTGAAGAGGCTTTGGGTAAGATTCTCAATGCCCTGAAACCTTCCAACCACCTCATCGATCTGCTCCCCGAAACGCTGTTAAAGACTTAACCCCGTGGCTTCTACTGCTATGGACCAAAATCATCAACAGTTCACTGCTACAAGGCTGCATTCCAGACTCCCTCAAAGTCGGACAGGTTTCACCCATCCTAAAAAAAACAACAGCTGACCCCACGGATTTTAACAACTACTGCCCTATATCCAATATTCCAACCTTGGCCAAATTACTTGAAAAATGTGTACACCATCAACTGACTAAACATATTGACCACTTTGACCTTCTTAACAATCACCAACCAGGCTTCAGAGCAGATCACAGCACGGAATCAGCCATGACTCACATTATTGATGATGCGTTACAAATCCTTGGCCAGAACGGATCATGCCTACTCATCTTACTAGACCTATCTTCAGCCTTTGATACAGTCAAACACGAGAATCTGCTAGATCTTTTCAAACTTAGGATGGGTCTATCAGCATCAGTGGTAAACTGGTTTACCTATTTTCTACATAACCAAACACAACAATTCAAGATCAACAACACTCTTTCCAATCCAGTACCAGTAAGGCTGGGCGTCCGGCAAGGGTCCTCATTATCCCCCACACTGTTTAACCTGTTTATGGAGCCACTCACAGAAATTCTACATGCGTCTACTGTGCAATATCACATGTACACTGACGATACTCAACTTTATCCTAAGATTAATACCTTAGAAGACATGAAACGGCTTAACAGCACACTCATGAACACCCAAACATGGTTGGCAGAAAACCATCTCAAACTGTACGCTCTGTTCTGCCTGGTTTTTCTGATTAGATAGGACCAGCTCATCAGAGCATCACTAACTCAGCCAGAACGTTACCACCTCCCCCTCCCTAGGGCCTATTTACAAGGTTTTCAACATATATCTACCACCTAAGGACAGGGAATTCCTAAGATACATACCCAGACCTCCTATAATGTCAATCAATCGGCGGCCTCGCGGTCCCATTCGAACCCAGACCTCTCTACCCAGACGGCAGTCTCAGAATCGGCGGCCTCGCGGTCCCATTCGAACCCAGACCTCTCTACCCAGACGGCAGTCTCAGAATCGGCGGCCTCGCGGTCCCATTCGAACCCAGACCTCTCTACCCAGACGGCAGTCTCAGAATCGGCGGCCTCGCGGTCCCATTCGAACCCAGACCTCTCTACCCAGACGGCAGTCTCAGAATCGGCGGCCTCGCGGTCCCATTCGAACCCAGACCTCTCTACCCAGACGGCAGTATCAGAATCGGCGATCTCGCGGTCTCATACAGACCCAGACAACCTACCCAGACGGCAGCATATCCTATGATTACCATTACATAAAGGGATCAGTCTCACTATTCATCAGGGGTATAGTACTACAATATTCTGGATCACACAATAGTTGCCAAATTAGATGATGTACAACTTGTTCTCTAAATCAAGGGGCTCCTCTCTCCCTTATTCAGTTACCACTTACCTGATCAGGGTTAGCATCTGTTCACATAGCAGCATCTGACTAGAAGAACAGGTTACCCTCTCATACAAGAACACGCAGCACATGTCGGTTCACTAAGAACTGGGGTATCTTTATTACCACAACAACAATAGCAACACATAATAGACACATACACAGATCTGCAGGGTCTCTGTAAAGACCACATCCACATCTAACTAACAGGGACTGTAAATAGACTGCACACCGCTGAAAGGAAAAGGATTAGTAATAATGTTTCATGGGCACTAACATAACAGGACAGATATCACCTGATTAGTATGGAGTCTTGTTCAAGCTGTCATCTGGATTCCTCCCTCGTCTGTGATTCTCCTCTGCACTCTTGGACATGCATCTGCGCTGATCACTCTGCACTGGACACCTCTCCCCCACGAACTGTCTCCGCCTTCCAGCTTCAGTCTAATTGTTTCTGCCGCTCTGATAACCGTTCGCTCCACTAGCTTCGTCATTCTGTCTGATTATCTCTGTTCAAATGTCCAATTCACTCCAGCTGCTCTCACAGATTAGTATAACTTCAGTCTCTTCCAAAAGGCATCACTTCAGACTCCAGCTGATCACAACTCCTCCGGATAAGTAACTACTTCTGACTGCTGTCTTCAGCTCCAAACATTGCTTCATCTCTCTCTGTTCAGAACACCATCTACTCACTACTGCTTCTAGTTTCTCTCTCTCTGGTTCCAGCTCACTGACTGTCTGTCTTCCCTCTGTTCCAAGCATCCACTGTCTCTTCTCCCCTGCTCCATCTCCTCTCCTTCTGCACTCTAACGCTCTCCGTTCCAATCCACGACTGCACTCCTTCTAACCCAAAGTCCTTCTCCCTGACTCCGCCTCTGCACTTCACTAATATGGAATGCTGTCTCCTCATGGAAAGTTCCAGCCATCAGCCTGCCGCCCTCCAAATTCTTGCACCTCCCCGTACCAAGGACACATCCCCATCCGGCCGGCCCGATGTTGTGTCTTCGGCACGAAGAAAAATACAATCCTTCGACAAGGGCCGGCCTGAACCGGTTCTCTCCAAGCGAACAACACCTCATAACTAAAACATTACCTTTACCCTGCAAGCATCTCAGTCTGCAGGGACAGAAAGCAAAATGGAGTCTCTCTAGGTCTGGGCCTTGTAGGCCTGAGAAGGATGAAATAACACTTAGCTCTATCAGAGTACCTAAATATGAAGTCAAGACAACAGGATCCACCCTCTACTATAGGTAGAATCATGAAAAGACACATAATTATGTCAAAGCCAATAGGCAATAGATGGATTAGAGTCAACAATAAGGGATCTATCATCATATTAAGCAGCTATCCTCTAGTTTATGCTTCTAGGTATGGCAAAAAGGCCTTAAAAGGACCAACACAAGGCAAGAATAGAGATTCAGGATGGTAGCAAGCTTAAAGTCACCATCACTCATAAATAGAGCCCAAAAATCGAGCAGAACATTGCACCCTTGACTTTAACTTGCTAACATCGATAATGTAAATCTGACGACCAATTGAAAACAAATCAAAATATCTGATAACCACAGAAACTAACCTAAGCACCCTTGAACTAAATGCGCCTCAACTTCTAGTAATAACTCATGAAATCTATTGATGTAGGGACATGTCTGTGAAGTAAAAACAACAAAGGGCCTAAACGAGGCCTACCTACTTCGGTCAACTTAAGAAAAGATTTGGTAAAATCTTAACAAATAAACATCCTCAATGTCTGGGCAACTATTACTAGTAAATCTAGGACATGACCTAACTAAATGACACACCTCCCGGGACAACTTAAAGTCTAAGGTGACCACCCTTGGAACTAATCCCACTGCTCCAATTAAAAGTTGATGGATCAAAGTGAAAGTGTAATAACAGGAAAACAAGGATAACCCCATTCCTACAAAATAGCTGGTGTAGCACTATGCATATCAAGCAAGAAATCAGAAACAGTGATCTAAGTGTGGTGCATATACTCTTCTAAAAGATAATTCAGACATAGTCTGTCCAGAAATCCCTATAGCTAAAATAGCTGAATCAGAAACTTAAACTTGAAAAACTAAGTGAAAGGAGACCATGCCAAAGTCAATAGGCAAAGGTCATAAGTCATCTAACTCAAGAAACAGTGTGCACCTAATCCCTCTGTATCAATCTGTGGACCACATGTGTGCACCATCATACAGAACACTACTTTCCCTTCATTGGCAAAACTGTTTTACAGAAAACAGGAAAACTATCCAATAGGTGAAAGATAGACAAGTGTAAAGTCAATCTGTAATAGCATAGCATACTAAAATCAAAACATCATGTATCACAGGGCATCAGATTACTAAAGCAGCTCGCTAATTATATACTGCACCCTATGACTTTCAAACAAAATCATTTGCATATATCAAAAGGAATCATTAAACCAAAGGCCAAATTATGAATGTGGCACTGCATCTTTCAAACTGGAAAATCAAAAGCATAAACAGTACTGCAAATTTAACATTATCATTGGGGCCTGTTTGTGGTAACTGCAAAGAGTGGCATAATGTCCATCTGAAATAGAAACATGGGAAAAAATGCAAGACTCAAGAATGCAGGCCAAGGAATTACATTGTAGACTCCTTTCATAAAGGAACATCATTATAACCAAATACAAATGGGTTCTTTTAGATCATCACTTTCAAAAGTCGATTACATTTTTTTTCTTTTTTCACACCTAGGGCTATTGACTTTGTCACCCAAAAAAAAATTTAGGGGGGAAATCCAAACATGATTATCAAAAGTTCAGTTAATGTACAAGTTCTCTTCTGTAGGAATCCATCGTTAGTTTCTCCTTAGGAAAACAGTTCATTCTTGTAGGCCATAATTCTCCATCTTCATCTGTATCCGGTGCCAAGGAAGCACACCCTCCAGTCTGGTCAGCCTGGTACGTCTGCTTCTAATCCTGGATTCAGCCTCGGGGGGGGGGTTGGGAAGGGCAACACTCATCCGAAAATAACAAAGCCCATCACTCCAAAATAAGAAAGTCACACTCATACAGGGCCCCCATAGATCAGCAATCTGGAACGAAAAACAAGTATCATCAATCTTGCAAAAACAGATTTTCCATTCAAAAAAGCACCCCAAGTGCTTTTCATTTCTGTAAGAAGAAAACCTCCTAATTCCTGAAAAGAACTCTCTAAATCCAAGGGATGATTTGAACACTCTACCTATACCATATTCTTTAAATTTGTTTGGGCAAAATCCCAAATTTTTTACACAAGTCAGAAGGGCTGGGGCCTAGTCACTCCTCACTCCTTTGAGAAATAGCCCCTCCCTCTAGAAAGATGGTCGCGCTCAGAGTTTTGAACCAGCTCCAACCATAACAAGCAGGAGCCGAGCTTCGCTGCAATCACACTCCTTGCTCGTCTACCCCTCCCTTCAGAGCCATCCGCGCTCAGGGGCTGGCTCAATTTCAATCATAACAAAATAGGAGACAGCTCTCTCTCTCTCTCTCCTCTGCTTCTCTAAAATTGGGTTATGGCCAAAGGGAGCCTTCACTCGCACAAGGCCCCCACCATCTGGTCTGAGGACGGGCCTGAGTTATCTCGTTCAAGGTTAAAACAACAACTTCTGCTTTGTGGAGTTTCTCACACATTTTTAAATGAAACTCCATGCAGCTGGTATTTTACTTTTCTCCTCTCAGACAAGCACCGTATTTCTCTAACTAATGTAATCAAGTTCTTAAGCTATTATTTTTCTATAGCCATATGAAAAGTTAACCAACATTCAAAAGACGACATTCTGCACTAAAGCAATTTTAAACTGATGTAAGGGATGTGAGTGTATTAAAGTCAAAATCAAAATAGAACCTCATATCCACCCTTGACTGTATACACAAACATCAAAATGTTTCAGAAACATAGTCACATGCGCAAAATAATTCTGTCATAACGGTTCACTACTTGCTGAAAGGGAAAAAATATTAGAACAACAATGCATGCAGACACATTTCATTTTTTTTATAACATGTGAAACACCATCAAATTAAACAAGGGGCAACATATAATTTTGCATTGCATAACCAAGAATTCATAATTAAGCGTGCAAGCTTTACCATTCTACCTATAAAAAGGGCCAGATTCATCATTTTATTTAAAAGCACACGGTTGCATTTCACCAATTAAAGCACATTCTACATTGAAATAATTTCATTTCCACAACCGAAGATTGCACCATCTGTGCACAGCTGAAAACCACCAAAACACCCCCTCGCAGTCCGATAGTTTGATTTACACCTCCGAGTCAGACTCATTAAATCATGTGTTCAAAGGCAAAACCCACAGAAATCCGTGGACACATTCCAAACAGTATATGAAATGAACACTGCTGTCTCAATTCAAGATATTAACCCTTTGGCAGCACAAACCAAAGCCTTCCCCGAGCGCTGCAGACACAAGGGAAATTCCTAGGACTTATCTCTCACGTTCTCACATAACGGTCGAGCTCCTTTTAAAAACACATTTTCTCCCCGAAAAGACAGAAAGGATCCAGCCCTTCCCTGCTCAATGGAAAAAAAATCATTCATCAGCCATATTCACAAGGCGCTATCCGCCAGCAACTACCAGCTACTCACAAGGCACTATACACACAGATTTAACAAACTATTCACAAATCTCAAGCACAGAGCGCTACACACAAGGCACACAAGCCTTAGTTAGAAGGCGCTATGCACAAGATCCTTAAAAAGCTACTCACAAGTCAGAAGCACAAGGCGCTATACACATGGAACAACAAACTATTCACAAGTCTCAAGCACAAAGCGCTATACACATGGTCTTAAGAAGCCACTCATACATTTTAAGCACAAGGCGCTATTCGCATGGAACAACAAACTATTCACAAGTCTCAAGCACAAAGCGCTATACACATGGTCTTAAGAAGCCACTCATACATTTTAAGCACAAGGCGCTATTCACAAGCAACTATAAACCACTCACAAGGCGCTATACACATGGATTGAACAAGCTATTCACAAATCGTAAGCACAAAGCGCTACACACAAGGCGCAATTTGTAAGAAACACAGCAAACTACTCGCAAGCCTTAATCATAAGGCGCTAATAATAAGCAATGCTGTAAATCAATCACAAGTCCCCCCCAGAAGGCGCCATTCTCAAGGAACCTCGCAAGTGATTCACAAGCCACAATCAGAAGGCGCTATTTACAAGCAACTCTATAAATCAATCACAAGCCTTACTCAGAAGGCGCTATCTACAAGGTACCAAAAGCCCTAATCAGAAGGCGCTATCTACAAGGATCCTTAATCAGAAGGCGCTATTTACAAGAAACTTTGCAAGATATTCACAAGCCTTACCCATAAGGCGCTACTTACAAGGTCCCAAAAGCCTTAATCACAAGCCGCTATTTACAAGATTACAAAAGCCTTGATCACAAGGCGCTATCCACAAAGTTTCAAAAGCCTTAATCACAAGGCGCTATCTACAAAGTTTCAAAAGCCTTAATCACAAGGCGCTATATACAAGGAACTAAGCAAATTATCCACAAGCCTTACACATAAGGCGCTATTTACAAGATTTTCAGCAAGTTATATCACAGAATACATTTCACACTTCACAGCATAAGCAAATGCAGCAAGCCATTTGATAAGCAATGTACAAGCCTTTTTCATACACAGTCACCCTTCAAGCCTGACAGTTCAAACACCAAAATGAAAAGCATTTCTCCTACACTGCATAAGTCAGATGCCATGATGTACTGCAATCTCCTTACACTCCAACTGTTCAAGCCAATAGGTCAGGGACCACACCTCACCATGCAATTCACAGACTGTTCACAGATGTCAAATTTGAAAGGGTTTTAAGTCCAAATACATGTCGGGCCCCTCCCTCTGCGCTTTATACGAAGCTGTCGACTACGCCAAATGTTCTGCCTGGTTTTTCTGATTAGATAGGACCAGCTCATCAGAGCATCACTAACTCAGCCAGAACGTTACCACCTCCCCCTCCCTAGGGCCTATTTACAAGGTTTTCAACATATATCTACCACCTAAGGACAGGGAATTCCTAAGATACATACCCAGACCTCCTATAATGTCAATCAATCGGCGGCCTCGCGGTCCCATTCGAACCCAGACCTCTCTACCCAGACGGCAGTCTCAGAATCGGCGGCCTCGCGGTCCCATTCGAACCCAGACCTCTCTACCCAGACGGCAGTCTCAGAATCGGCGGCCTCGCGGTCCCATTCGAACCCAGACCTCTCTACCCAGACGGCAGTCTCAGAATCGGCGGCCTCGCGGTCCCATTCAAACCCAGACCTCTCTACCCAGACGGCAGTCTCAGAATCGGCGGCCTCGCGGTCCCATTCGAACCCAGACCTCTCTACGCAGACGGCAGTCTCAGAATCGGCGGCCTCGCGGTCCCATTCGAACCCAGACCTCTCTACCCAGACGGCAGTATCAGAATCGGCGATCTCGCGGTCTCATACAGACCCAGACAACCTACCCAGACGGCAGCATATCCTATGATTACCATTACATAAAGGGATCAGTCTCACTATTCATCAGGGGTATAGTACTACAATATTCTGGATCACACAATAGTTGCCAAATTAGATGATGTACAACTTGTTCTCTAATTCAAGGGGCTCCTCTCTCCCTTATTCAGTTACCACTTACCTGATCAGGGTTAGCATCTGTTCACATAGCAGCATCTGACTAGAAGAACAGGTTACCCTCTCATACAAGAACACGCAGCACATGTCGGTTCACTAAGAACTGGGGTATCTTTATTACCACAACAACAATAGCAACACATAATAGACACATACACAGATCTGCAGGGTCTCTGTAAAGACCACATCCACATCTAACTAACAGGGACTGTAAATAGACTGCACACCGCTGAAAGGAAAAGGATTAGTAATAATGTTTCATGGGCACTAACATAACAGGACAGATATCACCTGATTAGTATGGAGTCTTGTTCTAGCTGTCATCTGGATTCCTCCCTCGTCTGTGATTCTCCTCTGCACTCTTGGACATGCATCTGCGCTGATCACTCTGCACTGGACACCTCTCCCCCACGAACTGTCTCCGCCTTCCAGCTTCAGTCTAATTGTTTCTGCCGCTCTGATAACCGTTCGCTCCACTAGCTTCTTCATTCTGTCTGATTATCTCTGTTCAAATGTCCAATTCACTCCAGCTGCTCTCACAGATTAGTATAACTTCAGTCTCTTCCAAAAGGCATCACTTCAGACTCCAGCTGATCACAACTCCTCCGGATAAGTAACTACTTCTGACTGCTGTCTTCAGCTCCAAACATTGCTTCATCTCTCTCTGTTCAGAACACCATCTACTCACTACTGCTTCTAGTTTCTCTCTCTCTGGTTCCAGCTCACTGACTGTCTGTCTTCCCTCTGTTCCAAGCATCCACTGTCTCTTCTCCCCTGCTCCATCTCCTCTCCTTCTGCACTCTAACGCTCTCCGTTCCAATCCACGACTGCACTCCTTCCAACCCAAAGTCCTTCTCCCTGACTCCGCCTCTGCACTTCACTAATATGGAATGCTGTCTCCTCATGGAAAGTTCCAGCCACAAGCCTGCCGCCCTCCAAATTCTTGCACCTCCCCGTACCAAGGACACATCCCCAGCCGGCCGGCCCGATGTTGTGTCTTCGGCACGAAGAAAAATACAATCCTTCGACAAGGGCCGGCCTGAACCGGTTCTCTCCAAGCGAACAACACCTCATAACTAAAACATTACCTTTACCCTGCAAGCATCTCAGTCTGCAGGGACAGAAAGCAAAATGGAGTCTCTCTAGTTCTGGGCCTTGAAGGCCTGAGAAGAATGAAATAACACTTAGCTCTATCAGAGTACCTAAATATGAAGTCAAGACAACAGGATCCACCCTCTACTATAGGTAGAATCATGAAAAGACACATAATTATGTCAAAGCCAATAGGCAATAGATGGATTAGAGTCAACAATAAGGGATCTATCATCATATTAAGCAGCTATCCTCTAGTTTATGCTTCTAGGTATGGCAAAAAGGCCTTAAAAGGACCAACACAAGGCAAGAATAGAGATTCAGGATGGTAGCAAGCTTAAAGTCACCATCACTCATAAATAGAGCCCAAAAATCGAGCAGAACAGCTCTAAAGACCGAATTCCTACTTATGGCTCCACCCGCTAAAAACCCTTTATGCAAGACTTAATCCAACATCTTACTGCACTCAACATTCAACCAACTATTGTGGACTCAGCAAAATCCTTGGAAATAACTCTGGACAGCAATCTCACTATGCAGAAATACATTAGCAATGCTACAAAGGGAGCAAACTTCTAGATTAACACTTTGAGGAAGTTGAGGAAGCCTTCTCTGCCAGTCAACGACTTCAAGCTGGCTGTACAAGCTCTAGGTATCCCTTGTGTGGAATATGGAAGTGCCTCTTTATGCGGCATTCCAAAAGCGATTACAGCTCCCCTTAGAGCCTCAATAAACGCCGCAGCAAGACTCATCAATGGCTCGAAAAGAAGTTCCCACATCTCCCCTGATCTAAAATCCTTGAATTGACTCCCGCTTGAAGCAAGAATTCATCTAAAAATAGCTTGCATGACACATAAGGCCTTACACCACAAGGCACCCAGCTACCTCACACAGAAACTGATAATCTCTGGTGGGTCAAGTTCCTCAAGGGGTGCAGACAACATACTAGTGAAACATCAAAGATTCAACAAGAAGAAAACATATTAACGAACCTTCTCTGGGATGGTGCCTAGGATTTGGAATACTCTTCCCCCAGAAATCAGATTGAATTCTTCTACTGTCTCTTCCAAAAAGGAAGTAAAAGCGATTCTCATGGCAAAATGTACTTGATTAGACTCTAAGTAAATCTGGAGATCAATAGTACCCTTTCTACTATCCCATTCTTTTCTTTAGGGTCCAACTAATCATCCTAGTCACTTTATCCTGCCCTGGACTTTAATCAATGGAGATGCTCCTATTATGTACTCTTCGACTTTTCCTGTGTATTCGTACTGTTATCCCATGCTCCTGTACTTTACGGCTTTTCCTGTGTATTCTTACTGTTATCCCATGCTTGTTTTTTCCCTCACATTATTGCCTGTATAATGTGTGCTATTTGTTATGTATAATCACCTTTGATCACTGGAAACGCTCTGATATCCACAAGAATCTTGTCCGCGCTCTATAAAACCTTCAAAATAACGAAATAAATAAATATGGTATAGGCTATCATTGTGTAGCGTAGTATGACATCGTCTATTGTTGTAGGGCCCGATTCACAGCATGAATTTATTTATTTAAACACTTGTAAAGCGCTACAAAGGCCCTTGGGCATCTCGGCGCTGATATCTGCTAAATTCAGTCCTGAGGAGGATCTACCTATTGGTCAAATAACCAAGTTTTAAGTTGTTTTCGAAAGGACCACAAGGAGGGACTATTCTTTATGGTTAGCGGCAAGGAGTTCCAGAGCTTGGGTGCTGAAACAAGAAATCTTCTGTCGCCCCATGAGACCAGTTTGGTACGGGGTACTTCCAACTGGAAGAGATCAGAGGACCGCAGGGACCTAGCCGGCCGGTAGGGGATAAGTTGTTGAGTCAGAAAGGCTGGTCCCTGGTTATGCAGTGCCTTGTAGACAATGCACAAAGCCTTAAACTTGGCTCTGTTCCTAATGGAGAGCCAATGCAACTCTCTGATGGTGCTCGAGACTGATTGGAATTTGGGGATGTTACCCAACAGTCGGGCGGCAGCATTTTGGATAGTCTGTAGCTTGTTGAGGACTCTCTCTTGGGCATTCAGGAATAGCGCATTACAATAGTCCAAGGTGGATAAGACCAAGGACGAGATCAAAGTTTTGCCAGCTGAGGTAGGGAGAAAAGGGAGGATTTTTTTGATAATTCGCAGTTTATAGAATGCAGAGGAGGCGATCTGATTTGCATGGGGGAGAAAAGTAAGCCTGTCATCAACCATGACGCCCAGGTTTCTCACCTTACTGACTGGGGTGGGCGGTTAACCCATGGACTGTGGCCACCAGCGGGAGGACCAGTCTGGGGATAAGTGTCCAAAGATGACCACCTCGGACTTATCCGAATTCAATTTGAGGCAGTTGGCGGCCATCCAACTTCCTATAGCCTGCATGCCCAGATTGAAATTGTCAGCCACTTTTTGCCCATCATTTCTGATGGCCAAGACCAACTGGGTATCGTCAGCATAGGAAGTAAGGCTCATCCCATGAGCTCTGATGGTATTGGCAAGGTCCGACACATATATATTAAAAAGTGTCGGACTCAGGGATGAGCCTTGGGGTACACCACATGGCAGGGACAGGGTAGTAGACCGAAAAGGCCCTATGGTAACCACCTGAGTCCTTCCGGCAAGGAAGGATGCCAGGAGGGTCTTTGCCTTATGCCTAATCCCCAGGTCTTCGACACGGTCGATCAAAATAGCATGATCGACCGTGTCGAATGCTGCTGAAAGATCCAACAATATCAAGACCGCAGTGCCACCCGCATCACGAATAATTCGGATATCCTCTGTGGCCTTGATCAGGGCCGTCTCCGTCCCATGATGTTGGCGAAAACCAAACTGAGAATCATCCAATAAATGATGGAGTTCTATGAAGGCTGACAGTTGAGTGTTTAAGGCTTTTTCGACAACTTTAGCCAAGATGGGCAAATTGGCAATTGGTCGATAGTTCTTAAGCTCGTTCCTGTCTAAGTTTGTTTTTTTTAGCAGTGGCTTAAGTAATGTCTTTTTTAGGTCAGCGGGATAGATTCCTGTAGTAATCAGAGTATTACATATGTTGGTAATGGCTGGGAGCAAAACTTCCAAAATTGGTAGCAATACTTTAAACGGGCATGGATCAAGGGCAGAGCCTGATTTAATAGGTGATAAAAAGTCCCTGACCTGAGTAATAGAGACCTCCTCAAACTGAGATAGGGAAGGACTGGTTGTAGAGGAACTCGCCTTCTCAGGGGTGGTATTCACAGGCGTTTTTGCGGAGGTGGAAAAGACAGCATAGATGTCGTTAACTTTGTCATAGAAGTAGTTGGCCAAGGCATCACAGAACAGT
The DNA here is from genome assembly GCF_964261635.1 of Lissotriton helveticus. Taxonomy (NCBI): domain Eukaryota; kingdom Metazoa; phylum Chordata; class Amphibia; order Caudata; family Salamandridae; genus Lissotriton; species Lissotriton helveticus. Next base: position 191,705,219 of record NC_136057.1, read on the forward strand.
TGGGAAGGGGGAGGTTGAAGGTTAGGTAAACAACCAGCCAATTGTTTAGTTGTCTCAAATAAAGCTTTACTTGAGTTTTTAGAAAGTTCAATTTTTTCGGAGAAATACTTCTTCTTGGCGTCTAGGATCATATTTTTATATATGATAACCGAGTGTTTGTAAATTATTTTGGCTTCTTCGGAATAGTGCCTGCGCCAATTCCTCTCATTCTTCCGACACAATTGCTTCTGTGTTCTTAATGTATCCGAGAACCAAGGAGCAGATGGTGTTGATCTATTTCGAGAGCTTTGTTTTAACTCGACCAGGCGAGTTGCAGCGGATGCAACCCATTCATTATATTGAATAATGGCGAGTTTAGGATCGTGTGACAAAGTCGGGCTAGTTTTAATCAGAGCTGATTGTAAGCTATGGCTGTGGATATTTTTCCAATCTAAGAAGGTCTGACGGTTAGTATCTTTCCCCATTACTGGTCCTGTGGTGTGACCGGTTAAAGTGGCGGTTATAACAAAATGGTCAGACCATATAATGGGAAAAATTGCAGAAACCTGGAGGTTATTTAGATTGGAAAAGATGCCATCCAAGATATGACCTCCTTCATGAGTAGGGGCGTTCACTAATTGGGAGAGGCCAAATGTGGTTAGGCATGCCTGGAGGGTGACTGTGTCACTGTCTTCAGTTTTATCGAAGTGAAAATTGAAGTCACCTAGTATGGTAAATGAACCGTCCAAGGCAGATACTTCAAGAATGTGACTGATATCAGAAATGAATGCCGACCTTTGTCCTGGAGAACGGTAAAGAAGGATGCCTTTAAAATTTATAGATGGAGTAAGTTTGATAGAGAATTGAAGAGCCTCGCATGACGTAAGCGGTATCTCGTCAATTCTGACCACATATGTATCCCGTGCAATTATGGCTATACCTCCCCCTCTTTTACGTTGTCTATCCAATCTATGGATTGAAAACCCCTGGGGAACAGCAATAACCAAGTCCGGTTCAGAAGCATTATCCAACCAGGTCTCAGTTAAAAACAGAATGTCTAGTTGTTTTTCTTCCATAAGCTCAGCTATCTCATGGCGATGTTTACCCAGTGACCGGACATTAATGAGGGCCATGAGATAGTCACGGAGAGTCTTATTGGGTTTCTGGTACGGGCGGGTGTAATCAGTTGCTATTAAAGCATCACAGTTTGAGCAGTGATAAGCATTTTCTACCAGTGAGTGCGGGTCAAATGTGGAACATAGGGGATGTTTTAACGGTCGGTAGTTTCTAAGTTGGCTGGAGGTGTATGTCCTCAGGGGTGGTGATGGAAAAGGGCCAGGGGGCATGGCCCTGGGCCCGGATCCGGCGCGGACGGGCGCAGACGGGCTTGCCTTAGGCGCGCCTTCGGCGCGCCGTCGGCGCGCCCGCTGCGCCCGCCCGCTGCGCGGACGGGATGACCCCTGACCTAAATACATTCCAATAGGTGGGAGGAGGGTGGGAGGGGCCGCGATCTCCAACGCGAGCCTTCCCCGGCCCAAGATGGCGGCTCCAGTTACTGGGGGAAGTGACCAGCGCCTAGCAACAGCGGCGCTGCGTCACCCACGAAGAGTGTCCTAGCGATGTAAATCTCGCTAAGGTAGGGGCTATATTTAAAAACGCCACCTATTAAAATATATACAATTCTTAAAAGTAATATTCAATCAATAACCCCACCGCTTCTAATCAGCGCTGGCGAGTCAGAATAGAGCGCAAGTAAGCGCAAGGTACCCCCGGCTTTCCGCCTCAAGGGTGAGTTTTAGCAAATGTCCAGACAACTAATAGAACGCCCTTAAGTAGCTGGGAGGGCGGGAGGGGCCGCGATCTCCAACGCGAGCCTTCCCCGGCCCAAGATGGCGGCTCCAGTTACTGGGGGAAGTGACCAGCGCCTAGCAACAGCGGCGCTGCGTCACCCACGAAGAGTGTCCTAGCGATGTAAATCTCGCTAAGGTAGGGGCTATATTTAAAAACGCCACCTATTAAAATATATACAATTCTTAAAAGTAATATTCAATCAATAACCCCACCGCTTCTAATCAGCGCTGGCGAGTCAGAATAGAGCGCAAGTAAGCGCAAGGTACCCCCGGCTTTCCGAACTTAGGACTCAATCCTAAACTTACTACTATTTTGGTATTCACAGAATGCACTTACTACTTTTGGCATTCACAGAATTAACTTACTACTTTTGGTATTCACAGAAGTTAGGATTTTGTCTTAAGACAGACTTAAGACAGACTTAAGACAAAATCCTAACTTAAGTCTGTCTTAAGTCTGTCTTAAGTCGGTCTTAAGACAAACTTAAGACAAAATCCTATCCAGGGACTTCTTCAGGGCTACAAAAGTACATATAAAAAGAGAGACTATTTACAATTTGTACATGATAATTTTACATAAAGGCTCAAAAAATTGCACATCGACTTGAACAGAACTCTCAAGTTAGTCTATATTACTACCAAAAACCAGGATTATTTATGATTTTTGTCCAATTTCATTGACATACGTTGTCTTATTAACATTGGACCCATATTCGGCACAACATATTCACAGAGAGAATAAACAAAGGGAGGAAGAGCTTCATCTATTGTAACATTAGAAAACCATCAACACAATCAAGTAAGACACATACCTTAAGAAAGTAAATAGCGAATGTTCAATAGGGGAATATTTCATATATTCACAAGTGGTAATTCTGTGAAGTTGATTAAAGAAAAAGTATTTCCCATTAGTTTAAACTATGGCTATATTAGGGATGTTTTGACCTACACATGTAATTTGTGATTTACTTACTTTGGATTTTAGTTTAGTGCACCTCCTCATGTATTCGAGGTAGTATTTCACAAATAGTACGTCTTTAATAAAGGGTGATGTGCTAAAAGTAAATAGAGTTAAATGTATAATATTTATGTTGAACCAGACCATATCAGTCAATGATGATTTTATCATGGTGATGCTAGAAGATCAGTCACATAGATATTCAAGTATGTTTTATCCTCAGATGTACTTTTGTAAGTCTATCTGCAAGGCCGATAATTATTGGCCCCTTCAAACACGAATTTATATAATTTTGAATATCTATAATTATATGAACATAATTTCTTAAGCGGAATTTGTAATCAAAAACCATGACACAAAAGCGATTTTAAAATTATCAAAAGCAAAAATGATCGCAATGATAATAAATGAATGAGCCCGTATTGATTGCACCACAATGTTGGATATTTAGAACTGGAGGACAAATATGTCAAATGGCAAGAGGGCTGTGAGTGTTTACAAAATCTAGACACAGTTACGTCTATTTACTGGTGTAATATAATACATTATCCTGCCGATTTTTTAGTGATGTTTTAAAACGAAACAGGTATAACAAAAGGGCGATTTATTGCACATCTAGAGGCGCACTACACACGGATTAATAAATTTACGATAGTTTAGATAACAAACAACACATCGGTATTGTAAACACGGTGTTGGTTTTAAACTAAGTGCAAAAAAGTCAACGCACTAGTGAAGAGTATCCGGGGTTTTTTCTATCAACTCACCTGGATGCAGTATTTCGAATCCCGCAGAAGAGGTCCTCGATCGTGTCCGCCTCACATGGTTCGCCAAGGTGCATGTGAGGTGGCTGGAGAAATACCCTTTAAATACTAGTGCTAATTGATAATTAACTCGATTAAATTGCTTTTAATTCAACGGGTTTTGCGCTTTTTTTTAAAAATATAAGGCATTTAAAGATGTCCCATAGGAAAAATTGGGCGCCATCTTGTAGTGGGGTTATTCTATATATAATGAACACGTATAAACCATCGGAAAGTTTATTTATACAGACTTTTCACGATTCCAGTATATTATTCTGAAATGTAACTTTAGTTAACAATTTATAACTTCAATTGGGTAATTTTTTGGTAATGCAAATGTCGTGAAAGAAACACAAATTTTTTCGGAGAAAAAATTCTGCATGGTCTTATTCAAACCATTATTCAAGTTTAATTGCAATCTTTGAATAAGGTACTTAGCGTGAAGTCCATAGACTCTGAACATTTTGTATTCGATAAAGTGTTTTTGGTCAGTATTGAAAGTCATTTGCACCTAAGTTGTGTGTTTCAACATATTCATAATTTTTCACACCACAAACTGTTACTAAAAGCAACATATAAAAGGGATTATTTATAGTCAACAACTGTCGCGATTTGTCATAACAGGGAGGAAAACTGAATCTCTTTGGATTCAGTTTGGATTTGCAAACTTAGATGTGTAACCGCTGGCCTTAACATCAATAATGAGTTTCATCATTTTCGGTAATGGCTTGATATACCTGGTCTCCCTGTTATGACAAATCGCGACAGTTGGTGACTATATATATTCCCTTTTATATGTTGCTTTTAGTAACAGTTTGTGGAGTGAAAAATTATGAATTAAAACTGTTTCCCACTTACCAATATGAAAAATTGTCCACATATATGATCAGTATCTTCCTTTTTCTGACCATTAGCTTACATTAGCAAATGTACCTATTACAACAAAATTTTATAGTATACAACCTCTAAAATATCTCCAATATGTTGAAACACACAACTTAGGTGCAAATGACTTTCAATACTGACCAAAAAAACTTTGTGTTCCTCACAAATAGATCGTTTAAATATTGGGTTTCTTTTTCGTTTTTACGTTGCTTTACTCTAATCCTATGGGTTGGGAGTAGAAAAGCAAAACGATAGACCATGGCATACATTTAAAATTGTTGTTGGTTTTGATTAACAATTTGGGCGTGTAAAGATGGCGGAGTCCTAATACCAAACTGTCCGCTTTGAAACAAAAGAAGGGGTCTGTAAGTATATTCTCGAATCCAAAATGTTCAGAGTCTATGGACTTCACGCTAAGTACCTTATTCAAAGATTGCAATTAAACTTGAATAATGGTTTGAATAAGACCATGCCGAATTTTTTCTCCGAAAAAATTCGTGTTTCTTTCACGACATTTGCATTACCCAAAAATTACCCAATTGAAGTTATAAATTGTTAACCAAAGTTAAATTTCAGAATAATACACTGGAATCGTGAAAAGTCTGTATAAATAAACTTTCCGATGGTTTATACGTGTTCATTATATATAGAATAACCCCACTACAAGATGGCGCCCAATTTTTCCTATGAGACATCTTTAAATGCCTTATATTTAAAAAAAAAAGCACAAAACCCGTTGAATTAAAAGCAATTTAATCGAGTTAATTATCAATTAGCACTAGTATTTAAAGGGTATTTCTCCAGCCACCTCACATGCACCTTGGCGAACCATGTGAGGCGGACACGATCGAGGACCTCTTCTGCGGGATTCGAACTACTGCATCCGGGTGAGTTGATAGAAAAAAAAACGGATACTCTTCACTAGAGCGTTGAATTTTTTTGCACTTAGTTTAAAACCAACACCGTGTTTACAATACCGATGTGTTGTTTGTTATCTAAACTATCGTAAATGTATTAATCCGTGTGTAGTGCGCCTCTAGATGTGCAATAAATCGCCCTTTTGTTATACCTTTTTCCTTTTAAAACATCACTAAAAAATCGGCAGGATAATGTATTATATTACACCAGTAAATAGACGTACCTGTGTCTAGATTTTGTAAACACTCACAGCCCTCTTGCCATTTGACATATTTGTCCTCCAGTTCTACATATCCAACATTGTGGTGCAATCAATACGGGCTCATTCATTTATTATCATTGCGATAATTTTTGCTTTTGATAATTTTAAAATCGCTTTTGTGTCATGATTTTTTATTACAAATTCCGCTTAGGAAATTATGTTCATATAATTATAGATATTCAAAATTCTATAAATTCGTGTTTGAAGGGGCCAATGATTATCGGCCTTGCAGATATACTTACAACAGTACATCTGAGGATAAAACATACTTGAATATCTATGTCACTGATCTTCTAGCATCACCATGATAAAATCATCATTGACTGATATGGTCTGGCTCAACATAAATAATATACATTTAACTCTATTTACTTTTAGGACATCACCCTTTATTAAAGACGTACTATTTGTGAAATACTACCTCGAATACATGAGAAGGTGCACTAAACTAAAATACAAAGTAATTACATCACAAATTACATGTATAGGTCAAAACATCCCTACTATAGCCATAGTTTAAACTAATGGGAAATACTTTTTCTTTAATCAACTTCACAGAATTACCAGTTGTGAATATATGAAAGATTCCCCTATTGAACATTCGCTATTTACTTTCTTAAGGTATGTGTCTTACTTGATTGTGTTGATGGTTTTCTAATGTTACAATAGATGAAGCTGTTCCTCCCTTTCTTTATTCTCTCTGTGAATATGTTGTGCCGAATATGGGTCCAATGTTAATAAGACAACGTATGACAATGAAATTGGACAAAAATAATCCTGGTTTTTGGTAGTAATATAGACTAACTTGAGAGTTCTCTTCAAGTCGATGTGCACTTTTTTGAGCCTTTATGTAAAATTATCACGTACAAATTGTAAATAGTCTCTCTTTTTATATGTACTTTTGTAGCCCTGAAGAAGTCCCTGGATGGGATGAAACGTGTTGGCGGTTTCAAAAGTTGTGCTTTCAAAAGTCTTTTAAAGAATGAAAAATAAAGAATACATTGAAAACTAACATCGACTTGTCTATGGAACCAGATCCTTTTGAACTGTTAGATCTATTACAAATTTTGTATAAAGTGTGCCGGGCTATCATGTGTTTGTAAATTGATGAATGACAAGTTCTCTGAATCGGCTTCTAAATTAACGGAAGTATAGGGAATTGTGCTTCCAGCCCGTTGTTTGCACCTTTTTTTCTGAATACTGACGGGGACACTAAGACTAGTGCGGGCTAAATATGCTTTGATTCCCAGTTCTTTGCCTTTAAGACAAAATCCTAATTTCTGTGAATACCAAAAGTAGTAAGTTCATTCTGTGAATGCCAAAAGTAGTAAGTGCATTCTGTGAATACCAAAATAAAGTAAGTTTAGGATTTAGTCTTAAGTTCATTCTGTGAATCGGGCCCGTAGAGTTTATTATGGTAAGTTATGGCCTGTCATTGTATACTATGGCATAGCATAGTATGGTATGGCTTGGTATTAGTTGGTAGAGTATGGCCTGTCTTTGTATGGTATAGTATGATCTGTCATTGGATAGTATGGCATGACCGGTCATTGTATATATAGTATTTTATATCCAAAATGAAGGTTGCCCTCGCATGAAAATACACTCACTGGTAGGTATTCCTCTTTATTGGAGACAGCAATGAAAACAGCAACTGACTTTGCCTCAAATCAGGGGGACCGTACGCATTTTGGACTCAAGAGTCCATGCTCACAGGCCAGTTCAAAGTGGAAACAGCAACTATATTTTGGGAGCACCTGCTTAAATACTAAAGTTCCACCCTCAGTGGGCATTTGCATTTGAAGGGCATTCTGTACTTCAAATGCAAATGCCCACTGGGGCGGAACTTTAGTAATTAGCTGAGTAAGAATTCAATGAAAATCCAGGAAGTGCCGAGCAGATCTACAGATAACACACTATACAAGTTCTAGTATATCCATTATTCGTCTTGTTAAAAGCAACAATATTAGAAATATCCCTCTGCTCAGTCTGTAGATTTGGAAATACCATAATGGCCATAGGGACCCCTTTCCATGCATTCTGACAGAGAGCAGTGGCCGTGGTCTCACTGCACAGCGGGCTGATGTAGTGCGGCCAGACACGAATCCAGCAGGAAACGGAACAACAGTTGGCTTTCTGCCTCCCTGAAGTACCCCGATCTCTCAGACCCTGCAGGAGTCACCAGAAGTCAGAGGTCAGAGGATGGACCTGATACTGCCACTGCTACCACTCTATGCCTGCATGGTGTGTGTTAAACAAAGGATTTCCGCAAGATAGATACAGAACTCCTTTTTAGAAAAATGGTTAAGACCTGGTTCTTTAGGGCAGAATAATTTGGTCCGGGAGCGTGGCTGTCCGGTACGCCATCTACACACTACTGATCGCTTTAGAAGCCGGGACACCTCTCTTTGAGGTAGTTGTGGCCCTCTATAAGTGTCTGCATTATTATTATGTAAGCGGGCGGTGGTATCCAAGAGGAGAGGAAGAAGGAACCCGCTGGGGCGAGGTGAGCAGTATGGAAAGGCGCAGCTCTCGTCGGCTACGTGTGGGCCTAGGCGGGGCAGTTTCTAGCTGTGCTGGACTCAAAAGGGGGGTCCACACCAGGGGGGGACAAGTCGCAGCGTAGGTGACTGAGCTAGGCCTTGGTGCGGATTGTGGCCCGTGCCTCCCTGGAACTGTCTCCTTCTCTACCCTCAGCAAAACCCTGAAAGCCTTGTACTGCCTCACACCAGTTTCACACCAGCATCTAGCAGGTTGCCCCATTTGCTTCTAGCCCTTACTCACCACTACCATCGCCAGCATTCAGTGAGGACACGAGTGCCATCACCCGTAGCACCCTAGTTTGATCATAGAAGGGGGCCCACAGGACATATTATGGCGAGGCTGTGGGGTGGGTGGATACTCGTCTTAACTTTCGTCATGCAATTTCAGCACCCAACATCCTCCACGTTCAGCTTTTTCAGTCAGTCAGCAGCCCAGTGTACAACTTACCTCTGTCCTCAGTCTTAGCCCTCATCAGAGGGGGAGCTCCCACTCTCCAGCATCCGGACTAAGGGATAAGGGCTGCCTGGCACTCACCAAGCCATAAGGCAACAAGACAATAAGGAGACAAAGCTACTGGCAGAGCAATTGGCAACCAGCTGGTCAAAGCAATTACCTCTGTCATCGCTTAAACCCAAGGAGCAAAGTGGCAGAAGTTGCAAGGATGAGGTCAGGAAGGAATAGGGCTCTTCTTACAGACATCAAAAGTCAATAGATTCAAAATGACTCTGACTTGGAATCAATACCGGACGCTAATTGATCTACCTCATCGGGCAGAATAACGGTCTGTCTCCCGACAGAACCTGTGCAATCTTGGTTTTCCTATAAACGGAGGCAAATCTACTTTAATTCCTTTGAAACATATGAGGTTTTTGTGTTTCCTTTATTGACTCAGAGTCTTTGAGTTCTCTTATTGATCAGGGAGAAAACAATTCTGATTATGAAACAGATTCATCACATTTTAAGGGCGCCCACTCTGGCTCTTGCTGAAACTAAGAAATTTCAACAGAGGCTTCTCAGTTCAGTCATCAATCTTATAGCCCAGGAACCACCAAAATGTAAACATCCGCTTGGATGGTCTGGCACTGCAGATGCTGGGACTGTGGTACATATCTCTTTTCAGCCCATGTGACTCTGGTCATAAATTTCTTAGCATCCTTAACTTCTCAAGGGAAAGCATATATGACTATAAATACATACAGACCAGCTATTCTGGCAGAACATGTAGGAGTGGATGATAGACATATCAAAGAACATCCTCTGATTTGCCCTTTGGATCGACATTTGAAGGAAGTGAAATTTAATAAAACTCCATTACTTAAATACAACCAAATGTGGGATGTGAATTTGATTTTTAATTTGTACTTGAATTGGACTGACAATGTGTCAGACTCGATTAAAAGTTGGAATACCTTTTACCATTAACTTGCACCCGGCAATATTCCAGAGGTCAGCCTTATAATGAGCCTCTAGTCTATTTCCATGGGGGAAGGGGAAATTGGATAAAATAACAAACAAGAAGAGACTGGTCCTGGTTAGGTTCTTCTAGCTTTTAGTCCATCTCGCAGACCTCTTATATAGATTACAACCTAGGAAGGAAGGTACAATTATATTTCTATCCTTAACTACTCTTGGCCTTATATTCTGTCTATCAATTTAACCTACCCTTATCTTTCCAGAACTGTGCTTCTCTTCTGTCTTATCCTGAAAATGCTTCTATTGTTTTCTGCGTTCTTTAGTTATTCTGCAATTGAAAATTAACTTATTAAATCCTGATATTCTTAGCTTTACCTGAGTCTATTCTCTCTTACTGTCTTTTAATTCCTCCACTTACTTCACTAGAGAACGCCTTTCTACTTCTGTTATTTCTTTCTTTATTTTAGGTTCTTGCTATTTTCAGGTTATATTCTTCTCATTTTCTAGAACACAAAACACATTGGGTAGAATTTCTCAACTATGTGTATGCTAATTCTATTTATCTGTACCTCTCTCCACTTACTTCTTATTACTGTGAGTCTTTCTATCTTCTTCCTATTTATTCTGTGCTTGCGAGTTGATACGTCTATTCTGTAATGCTTCTTTTTCTTTTGCAGGACTCTCCTGATTGTCTACTGCTTTACAAGGTACGCATTTACACTATTTTTCTTGTTACTAACAGTTCGTCATTTATTGTCTTTGAACAATGGTATCACTTAGCTTGATATTTTCGACGTCTTCTTTCTCTTTTTTCTTCTCTCGAGGACTGGCGCGTTAGCTTCACGACAACCGTCTTCTCGTGGACTGGCGCGTTTGCTTCACAACGACCGTTCTTCTCTTCTGCCGAGCGGCGACCTCTCCTGACACCACTAACTTCAGGTTTTGTATAATTCTTCTACAGATATACTCTAAGACCTTGTAACGAAATTCACCTTAACCACAAATTACTCTTAACTATGAATAAAACTCTAGCTCCTCATTAACTCTGCTTCTCAGGTCAATGTCTCGGTGAAGTGCGCACTTCCTTCAGCGCTCGCGCATCACCTAGAGTGTTCCACAGCTGTGGCCCAGAGACTAGACCGCTAACTTAGAACTCGAGATCGGCGGCCATCTTGGTGCGCCGATTTCAAGTGAGTTCTGTCCAGGAGCATTTTATTGGCATAATCCTAACTTCTTTGAATACCAAAAGTAGTAAATTCATTCTGTGAATGCCAAAAGTAGTAAGTGCATTCTGTGAATACCAAAATAGTAGTAAGTTTAGGATTGAGTCTTAAGTTCCTTCTGTGAATCGGGCCCATGGTGTTATAATCACCGAGTAAATTCTCATTTCGAGGGTAATGAGATTTTGTGAGCTTTTCCTTTGATTTTTAGATTGCCTTTTTTTATGACTAGCAATGTATGAGTATGACTTTTCTACTTTCGTTTTTGAGGCTTCTAAAGATATTATTGTCCCTATGAGGGGAGGCAGGGGGCTCAGGGAAGCTTTTACAGGACCATAAGTCCTAAAGCCTTGGTAAGGGGTGGGGAAGGGGATGGCGCTTCTTTGTGTAAGGGTGGGTGGATATGGGCATGGTGGTGGGTTTAAAAGGGGAAAAAAATCCACGGTTAGGGCTGGAGAAAAAAATAGTATAACGGAAAAAGTTTGTAAAAAATGTATAAACTGCTTAAAGGTTCTTGGTAAAATGCCTTATGGATCCCTATCTACAAAGTGTTGGCCAGTGTTGATTTTTCATGGTGGTCCGTGGACTTAAAATATGTTCTCTAAATGTATCTGGCCTGAATAATGTAAATAAAAGAAAGAGGGTAGCAACGGAAATTCGTCATATTCAACCTGATATGTTATGTCTCCAAGAGACAACCTTGTCCTGGGGTAATAGGCACTTAGAAGCCGATTTAGGATACTCACTTATTTCTGCTTCACAGCAAACTTCGATGACTTGGGGGGTCATGATACTGACTAAATCACATTATTGCATAGCTGGCCGAAGTTTAAGCGATAAATGGGGACGATGGGCCATAACAGAAATAAAGCTAGGTAGCTTTCAATTCACTCTCTGTTCAATTTATGGATCTAATACGGATGAAGCAGAGGTTTTAGAGGGGCTGAATATAGAATTGGCATCCTGGACATTACCCCTGGTGATATGTGGTGATATTAATATTAATTTGACACCACAAGAGATAATGGGAGGACCTGGAAATTATAAAGGACGTAAGCCTAGGGCTTTCAAAGTTCTTCAAAATCTATTAACAGATCATGGACTGGTTGATGTGTGGAGTAATCTTTATCCTGCTAGCCCGGGTTACACTTTTTATTCTTTCCCTCACAAAAAAATGGCCCGCCTTGATTACTTTTTTACTCCCCCTTCTTTATTAAGCGGAGCAAATATGCAGATATTCCCCAGAATATCATCCGATCATGCTCCAATATTAATTGAAATAGCTGATATAGGGATGGAACACACAAGGAGAGGCTTTACCTTTGATCGAAAATTATGCTTGGATGATCAATTTAAAAGTCACATGTCAAACTGGATATTGGAATTTTTTACATTTAATTTACATTCTACCTCAGTTGATAATGTATGGGAGTCATTTAAAACTTGCTTCAGAGGGGAAGTTCTGGGCTATGGTATTTTTCACCAGAAAAAAATAAGGGCAGAAATGCAAGATCTTTATACTGCACTAATTAGTGCAGCAGAGAACTTAATGAAAGAAATTCCAAAACAATCAATCAAGGGAAAATCTCAGATTTTGAGGATAAAGTGGCTCGTTGTCCGGCCAAAATATTGGGGGTCTGGAATTCTGAGATAGCCAGGAAATATTTGATATACAAGAAACAATGTCATGAATACGGGGAGGCAACAGGGAGATGTCTTGCTTTACGGCTACGGATGCAGGAAACCTCAAGACTCTAAGTAGGGTTAAAAGATAATAACGGGAATTTATATCATGCACCAGAGCAGATATCAATATTATACAGAATTATATAGAGAACAGAAAAGGGATGTAGAAGGAGCTTTAATATCACAGCAGGAGAATGTTACTCAATTAGGGGCCAGTGAGAAGGTATGGCTAGACAGTCCGTTTACAATGGTAGAGTTGGAGAATGCGGTAAAAAGCTTAGCGAATGGGAAGGCTACTGGGCCTGACCTTATACCCGGAGAAGTATACAAATTATTTTTTCCTCAACTAAAAAGAGGCAATGCTGGAAACTTTCAGAGCAGCGCAGCTTGGGGGTGCACCCAAATCATGGGACGAAGCTGTCATAGTGGTTTTTAACAAGAAGGGTAAACCGCCTGAACTGTCTGGCTCTTATCGCCCCATTTCTTTGCTCAATTGTGACAGCAAAATTTACTCCAAAATTTTAGCTAATCGAATATCAAAGGTTATCACTCCACTAGTCTCAATAAACTAGCATGGATTCATACCCTATAGAGGCACGGTCACACATATTAATAAAGTCATAACTCTATTCGATATCGCTCAAACAGAATAACGCAAATTAGCACTGATATTATTAGAGGCTGAGAAAGCGTTTGACAGTGTGGAGTGGCATTATTTCTGGGAGGTTATGAGGCGAGTAGGATTCGGAGAATTTTTTTTTCAGCAATCCAGGTACTGTAAACGTCACCAAAAGCTAGAGTAGCCGCTATGGGGAGGAAATCTGATAATATAAAAATTACAAGAGGCACTAGGCAGTGGTGTCCTTGCTCCCCACTACTTTTCGCTTTATATATAAATCCTTTCATAGAAAATGTATCTAACACTCCGCAAATAAAACCATTTGTTGTGCAAAATATCTCACATTCAGTGTTATCGTACGCAGACGACATAGCGGTTATTACTGTTGACCCAGTGATGGCTCTGGAAGAGATTGAGCGGTTAGCGTCAGAGTTTGGTCCGATTTCGGGATACAAACTAAGGGGCATATTATCAAGGACCGGTGTTAAAATTAATGCAGTTTTATCGGCAGGAAACTGCCGATAAAACGGCGATAATGGGCTTGATAAGAAGCCCTTGTTAATTCCCATAGAAGCCCATGTTCTGATGTTAACATGGGTTTCTATGGGAATTAACAATGGCGTATTATCAAGCCCATTATCGCCGTTTTATCGGCAGTTTCCTGCCGATAAAACGGCGATAATTTGAACACCGGTCCTTGATAATATGCCACTGAATGTATTAAAAACTCAAGTCTTATGTACAAATAACATATTAATCTCGGATTCTAGAGTAATATCAGAAGTTGTATACTTAGGTATTAAAATCAAAACAACTATGAAAGAAATAGTAGATGTCAACTGGTCGGAAACACTGTAACATATTAAACAGTCATTGGATAGGTGGGGGCGTCTTCAACTAACGATAATAGGCAGAGGTTTTATCATTAAAATGAGTATACTGTCAAAAGTATTATATTTATTTAGGTCTATTCCTCTCGAGATACCCCTTACATACCTGCAGCAATTGCAGGCTTTATGCTCAAAATTTCTTTGGACCCCTGGGAAGCCACGACGGGCGATGAGATTGATGACACTTCCTGTTGAAAGAGGGGGACGGGCCATTCCAGATTTTACTTTATATTTTTATGTCTGCTTCTTACAAAGAATGTGTATATTGCTGACAGGGGAACCAGTACATGACAGTGCAGCAGCACCATCAATATTTCAATCAAAAAGATTTATAGAGCGCGCTACTCACCCGGGAGGGTCTCAAGGCACTGGGGGAGGGGTGCTGCTACTGCTCGAATAGCCAGGTCTTGAGTTGTTTCCTGAAGGAGAGATGGTCCTAGGTCAGACGTGGTTGGTGGGTGGGGAGGGAGTTCCACTTCTTGGCAGCCAGGTAGGAGAAGGATCTTCCTCTGGTGGTGGTTCTGCGGATCCGCGGGACGGTGGCGAGGGCGAGGCTGGCGGAGCTTAGCTGGCGGGTGGGTGTGTAGAACTTTAGGCGGTTGTTGAGGTATTCGGGGCCCATGTCGTGGAGAGCTTTGTGTGCATGGGTCAGGAGCCTGAATTTGATCCTCTTGTTGACGGAGAGCCAGTGTAGGTCTGTCAGGTGGGTGGAGATGTGGCTATGACGGGGGATTTCCAGGATGAGTCGTGCCGATGCGTTCTGCATGCGCTGAAGTCTTTTCTGTAGTTGGGCTGTGGTACCAGCATAGAGGGCGTTCCGTTAGTCCAGACGGCTGGTGACTAGGACCTGGGTGACCGCCTTCCTGGTTCTGGTGGGGATCCGGCGGAAAATCTTGAGGAGCATGCAAAGGGTGTTGAAGCAGGAAGAAGTAACGGCGTTGACTTGCTTGGTCATCATGAGGGAGGAGTCAAGGATCAATCCCAGGTTGCGTGCTTGGTCTGTGGGCTTGGGGGCGGTGCCCAGAGCCGGGGGCCACCAGGAGTCGTCCCAGGCGGAAGGGGATGGTCCGAGGATGAGGACCTCCGTCTTGTCTGAGTTCAGTTTCAGACGGCTGAGCTTCATCCATTCCGCGACGTCCTTCATTCCTTCCCGGAGGCTGGCTTTGGCGGTGGCGGGGTCGTTGGTGAGGGAAAGGATAAGCTGGGTGTCGTTTGCGTAGGAGATGATGTTGAGGCCGTGTTTGCATGCGATGGCCGCGAGGGGTCTCATGTAGACGTTGAAGAGGGTAGGGCTGAGCGAGGAGCCTTGAGGAATGCCGCAGATGATCTTGGTGGCCACGGCGCCAAAGGGTGGGAGGCGGACTCTCTGAGTTCTGTCGGAGAGGAAGGAGGTGATCCAGTCCAGGGCCTTTTCTTGGATCCCGGCGTGGTGGAGGCGGGTCGTTAGGGTGCGGTGGCAGACTGTATCGAATGCGGCCGATTGGTCGAGGAGGATGAGGGCGGCAGTTTCCCCGTTGTCAAGCATGGTCCTGATGTCATCGGTTGCTGCGATGAGGGCGGTTTCGGTGCTGTGGTTCGCTCGGAAGCCGGACTGCGATGAGTCTTCTTGATGATTTTTGCGGAGAAGGGGAGGAGCGAGATGTGGCGGAAGTTCTTGAAGTCCGTGGGTTCGGCGGTGGGTTTCTTCAGGAGGGCGCTGATCTCTGCGTGCTTCCAGCTCTCCGGAAAGGTACTCATAGGGAATCAGGCCAATAGGTGTTTATTTAGAGAACTTGAATGGAGTTACTACAAAAGAACTCGATTCAAGGTCTTGGAATCAGCATTTAAAGTTTGGCGGAAGGTTGATGGACTTAGTTAAATTGACATATTACACACCTATGAATGCTAATAAAATACTTCCTTCTATATTTTGGGATAGGATTGCTAGGGATTGGGTCCTTAAGGGTATTGAACAAACGGGGGATTTTTTTGCAGCAGGAGGGCTTATGTTGACATTTGAAGAATTAGTTCAGAAATTTAATTTGATCAACACTCAGGGCCCGATTCACAGAATGAACTTAAGACTAAATCCAAAACTTACTACTATTTGGTATTACTACATTCGGGATTCACAGAATGAACTTACTGCTTTCGGTATACACAGAATAGATTTAAGACTACTAACTTTACGTCCGCACTCGGGCTAGAAATTCCGGCCCGGAGGTGGAGCTTCTGGCTTGGGGGCAGAGCTTGTGGCCCAGAGGCGGAGGTGTGGCTTGGAGGCGGAGCTGCCGGCTCGGAGGTGGGGATTTAACCATGGCTGAAATGTCCACCTCTGGGCTGGAAGCTCCGCCTCCGGGCCGCAAGCTCTGCCTCTGGCCTGGAAGCTCCGCCTCTGGGCCACAAGCTCTGCCCCCAAGCCGGAAGCTCCGCCTCTGGGCCGGAATTTCCGGCCCGAGTGCGGACGTAAAGTTAGTAGTCTTAAATCCATTCTGTAAATACCGAAAGTAGTAAGTTCATTCTGTGAATCTCGAAAGTAGTAAGTTCACTCTGTGAATCCCGAAAGTAGTAAGTGCATTCTGTGAATACCAAATAGTAGTAAGTTTAGGATTTAGTCTTAAGTTCATTCTGTGAATCGGGCCCTCAGTTTTTTAAATATCTCCAAGTACGCGACTTTTTGATTCAGCAACAGATTAATTTTGTACCTAATGTTTTAATTGAGGCAATTCGTCGGCAGGGTAAAATTGGTGATTTGTATAAAATATTGTTAGAATTCAAACCTGATGACTTGGAGAAACATAATTTATACTGGCAGACAAGGCGGGGTGAAACGACTTGGTCATAGAGGATGCTATTTTGATTGCCAAGGAAGTCTTCCTGTCGGCCAATCTGAAGGCTCAATTTTTTAAAACTGTATTTAGTTTATATTACACTCCGGATCGTATGCTTAAATGGGGTACTCGCTACGACGGCAAATGTTTTCGCTGTGGGAGTGATAATGCAGATAGTTTACATATATTTTACAGTTGTGTTAAATTGCATCTTTTTCTGCTTAACATTGAAAAGTTTCTATCTGCTACAACACGATGCACTGTTAAGATCTCCCCAGCTCTTATGCTGCTAGGTGTTGGACAAGCAGTGGCAAAAGGGATGCCCCTTTACAAATATCGATATTTTTTATTTGTAGCGCTGACTGCAGCTCGACTATGTATAGCATCTGATTGGTTGCCAACTGAACCACCAGCATTTGAATTTTGGCGGGCTAAACTGTATAATTTGTATAAACAGGCATTGTTGGTGTACAAAACGCAGATTAAGCGTGCCAAGGCCAGATTCCTTGAGGAGACGTTACTGCTAGCAGTGAACAAGTCTCAGGCCTTGTTTAGGATCGTTAAGGATCTTTCTCGCCCTGCCTGTGTTATCAATGATATTCCGGCCTCTCATTCGTTATGTGACTCTTTCGCAAAGGCTTTTGAGGACAAGATTGCTTCCATCTTGAGCAATCTAGGTACTCCATCCATCCCTGACTCCCAGTTGGTCTAGATTTATAGACAAAATTTTCTTCATCTGGGACGGTCCTGAAGGGGATCTAGACAACTTCCTCGAATGGATCAACTGCGGGGACTCGAATCTAAAGTTTACTTCCAGCAAAAGTCAATCAGCTGTAGATTTCTTAGATATCAGGATTTATGAAAAAGAAGGAGCACTCAATGTAGAACTATTTGTAAAACCCACAGACCGCAACAACTTGCTTCATCACACAAGCTACCACCCTAAATGCCAGAAAGATGGGATACCATTCAGCCAATTCCTACGGATTAGGCGTAATTGTAGTGATAGAACTAGCTATGAAAAGCATGCAGAAATCTTAAGAGAAAAGCTAGCACAGCGAGGGTACCCCAGACGTTTAATCAAACAAGCATACAAGCGTGCTAAGTACTATAACCGGGATAGTCTGTTTGAGACATCTACAAGAACAAATGACCGTAATGATGGCATTAATATGGTATCAGACTACAACGGTTTCAGTAACAAAGTTGAAAATCTGATTACAAAAACTGGGGAATACTCAATAAGGTTGGGGTGACACCAATAGCAAAACCCACCTATGCTTACAGGAGGAATAAGACCATCAGAAACCATTTAGTTCACACGTTTAGAGAACCTAAAATCAGTGGACAGAGAAATGTTCTGAATAACGCTCCCATTAGGGGAAACCTGCCATGTGGGTCATGCTCGCATTGCAAGAGCATTATTAAAACTGACAAATTGGAAATTAATGGTGCAACTCATTGGATGAACTAACATGTTAACTGTCGAACACCGAATGTAGTGTACCTTTTGCTCTGTCCATGTAACAAATGCTACATAGGGGAAACAGGACGCGAAATGCGTCTACGTCTCACGCAACATCGATCAGCAATAAGGAATCAGAGAAAGAATGTTCCTCTGGTTGAGCACTGGATCTCAGAAAAACATAATATGGACGGCATTAAGTGGTTCATTTTAGAAAAGATTAGGATCTCAGTGAGAGGCGGTGACTCTAATAAAAAGCGGAAATAGAGAGAACAGTTCTATATGTCCAAATTTAAATCATACTATTTAGGACTCAATGGCCGTGAGGAATGGGACAGAATGATCAGATAGTCTCACAGAACCCTGTTTAAATCACTCAAAGAACACTGGTTAGTCAGAACACATTTTCTTTAGAAATACCAATATCAATATGACTGGAACTAATGACCGATTGATCGGATAGAAGTATAGTGATGTATAGAGTATGGATTGAAACTAGTAATATAATTGAACAGAGTAATGGAATTAAGAAATGCAATCATTGCTTATTCATGTGATTTAAAGTTATGAACATAGTACTGCATAACCAAGTCTAGAATTGAACTCATTGTCCATCTGTTCAGTAAAATCAGGTTACAGATATAGGCTATATAGGATGCTAACATTAAGAGTGCAGTATATGACAAATATGGTAAACTTTTCCCCCCTCTTTTTTTTTGGATCAAACTGTTACTGTACAGATCGCGTTGCCAGGTTCATGTAATTAGAAATGCTGGAATCATGTACATGAAACCCGGACTGTGTAACAAGAACTACTAAAATAGCGGCGGTTTTTCTTTCAGCTCCGAGATAGGATTGTGAATTTCACCATAAACCATAACTGAGGTTTCCGCCTGTTTAACCCAGTGCAAACAGCCAAAAATACAAAAGTTAAGATAAAAGAAAGATTGCACTTTATTTAGCGTGTGTTATAAGCCTTACGCAAGAGAGAGTACCGTCTTCAATTTATCAATATCACTATGACGAGTACTTGTAAAAAATTATAATCATGCATTGAGATTAGTATCAGTACTTACATGATACTGGATAACTTACACAATGACGGCTTTACAATAGTACTAAAAGCAAAAGCGGCATGCAATGGCAACTCGGGATCGATTACGCGATCCTGTAGTTCAGTAGTCTAAACAACAAACTACCAAAATGGCGCCCACAGCCGTGGCGCCAAACTAAACTGTTTAAGCATTAATTGTGTGCTAATTGGCGTTTAACTACTCATTTGAGGGAGTACTTAAAGTCCGCGGGAAACGACTGTCTTCGCCAGCCTTTGGGAAGCAGTTCGTTGCCAGAAGCGGGTTCGCCGTAATTTCGAGGTAAGGACTCGGGCTTTTTGTTTGACTCAGAAGCGGCCCGGGGAGGACGTGGTAGAAAGCGGGACCCTGACTCTTGTAAGGGAAAGTGGCAGAGAGCCTAAAATTTTAATGTGGCCCTGTCTTACTAAAACTAAGGAGGGGAGAAGGTTAAGAACTCCCATTTAAAACTTTAACGCCAAAGCCCTGTGAACCTCACCCCAGCAACATCGATGCCTCAACAATAAAGTACGCGACGCTCCTTTAAACTGAAGAGCGCTGAAATACATCGTGGTGGAAAACCCTTGGCTTATAAATCAACCTAGCAGCAGACATGAACTTTCAATTTCATTTTCGTGCTGCAGTAATAAACAACAAGGTGTAGGCAGAGAATAGATTATATCTATGTTCTACCATCGTGTTTCTCCTCTTTATGAAATTTAATTCTAACATTAGAAATCCCTGTAAATGAAGTATGTGGCATAAGACCCCGTTTTAAAATAATGCCCTGACACAAATATAAATAAGTATCTTTGGGCAGAGATAACATTACAAATGTGAGATGAATAACAAACATCTATTAAGTAAGACCTTTTACTGATACAGGTCAAGAGAACATTGTAACAACTCCAAGATCGACACTACCATCACTGTGCACACAGCACTTAAAGAAAAGAGGATAGCGTTGTCACATTCAGGCTGCCAAGTTATAGCGCACGCTCTAACCGGTATGTATTGACCCCTCTATAATAGGAGGAGTGATAGATAGGAGGATTATTAGCCACTGGCCTATGTACATTTGTTAACTGAACCAGCACGTTACGTCCATTTTGTATAGGCATCAAGATACTATTAGCAAAGGCGCAGAAGTGGACAGCCTGACTTTAATCATTAGGCGTAAACCTCACTGGTACATATAAACAGGCCCTGCTTAAAATAGACTTTAGATCTAGGATATTATTATCTAGACTATATGGTACTATCTGTATATCCTACAGGCACGGCAAACGATTGAATATAGGCGGCGCACATTTAAAGACGCTCCTGCTTGAATGAAGACACCATTGATTACGTGTCACTCTGGCTTTTAATAGTAAGTGTACTCTGTAAGACGTATTTAAAACTAAAAAGTCTTAAAAAAGTATGGCAATTAATTCCATGCTTTTGTCAATTTTAGAACTCTATACTTCTCTGGCCCATAATTGAAGTGGCTTTTATCACAAAGTATACTAGTGATGATACAGTTGTCCTGATAATTCATAGAAGGACATTAACCCTACCAATACAAGTAAGGATAGTTCTTGTAAAAATCTCGAAATAGGGGGAGGAGCTACGTCAGCAACTAAGATGGCCGCATAAGCTCCCGGCTCCGCCGATCTCCGTCGCCAGCTACAATATCCTGTCATTTATCCTGAATTTGCACCCGACCCCCGTGTGGCTGAGGACGAGTGGATCCTGATGGTAACCTTTTGAAAATTTTGTGGGCTTGAACGGTGGAGTTATACGGTGCTCCATTTTTCGGCCTAGCCCTGAGTGTGAGCCGGGGCCTCGAGTGTGGACCCAGACGGGTCTCAGTTGAATAACATCGGCCGCGGGACTTAGGCAGAGTCCGGTCTTCCGGAGTGGATGTTATCTTTTGCTTACGCTGAGGGCGGCCACGTGATCTGATTGGCGCTGAAGCACTGGCAACGATTGCAAGTCAGCCGGGGGTGGGGGCCCTATTCCCGGAGACCTTGCGCCCGGGTCTGTCGGGCTGGGATCCCCCGCTCACCGCCGCCGCCGAGTAACGCAGCTTGACGATCGGACGATCGGCCGCCTCCCGTGACCGTCCGCTCCGCTCTTGCTTGATTTTTCCCGGAGTACCGGGCTCTCCGGGATCCGAACTCCTGATTGTGATTGAGCGTGAGGGGATGGATCAGACGGAGAGTGCGTTGTCGCTACGAACAGCAATGGCCGCCATCGGTACGATCCATGGTCAATTGGATTCCATCATCCACAAACTTACCGCAGTGGCAGAGACCGTGAGACCGAGACCGGACTCTGCCCTTTTGCCAGCCTTGCAACGAGCTGACTTTCCCGCAGTACGCAACTTACCCACGGAGAACGGCCCCGGGCAGGAAACCGAGCTGACCCCCCTGCACGACGTCCGAGTAACAGCTTGCGAGCAGGAGAACTCGCCTCGTTTTTGACTCCCAACACCATCGATGCCTGTGATGGACCCACTTCGTGTTCCGTGTTTGGAAGACTTTTCCGCTGTTTCCTGGACTGCTGCTTTTTCCATTTCCCACAGTGTTTCTTCTCTGCACTTCCCGAAAGACTGCATCCGAGCCTCATTGTCGGTGGGGGAACATTTCAGTGCACTTGCTACATCGGAAGATCTTGTCTCCTTGAATTGTCTTTATTGTCTTTCTGTGACTTTTCCTTGCTATGTTTATTCTCCTGTTAGCGTTGTGGTTTCATTAGCGGGAGTTCACATGATAGATCGTGCGGGGCAGGGGTGAGCGTTATATTCTGGGTTCGACCTACAGGTCACACGGATTTTGCTGTCTTTGCCAAGGCGGGGGTTGGGTGGTCGTAATGGCTTCCCCTACTAGTCTATCCGTAATTTCTCCTTCGTATAACTTCTCTGTAGGGATTGCTGCTGGGGCGGGGGAGGGGGGGGGGGGTCCGGGAGTGTGTTTTTTGTTAATCCTCCTCCACTTTCCATGTTTGGTATTTAGTTATAGGGGGCGACAGGCACGCTGCTAGTTGGGGTGGGGCGCAAGCCTTATGCAGAGGTGCAGGGAGGGGGGGTTGGGTGTGTGTCGTATTGTCTTAGAACGAGTTTTATGTCCTTATCTCCTGATTGAATTGTATGATGGACGCTACTCATGGTAATATCCTTTATTGGTGGGCGTGGGGCTTGGGGTGTCGACGCCATCTTACATGCTTCATACTACTAAGCCTTGAACAGTTACTGATTGTCGATGGTCGGAGTTCCCCTCCTCACTATAATTGTTGCCTCTGATGATGACTTCTTCGCTCGTCTCTAGAATCCTGTTGTATTTTGTGTCGCACTGACCGATTGTGTAGAGGGCTTGAATTGTAGACTGCCATGTTTCGTCAGATCACGTATTCTTGTTTTGAGAACTGCCTACATCGAGCGGCCCCCGGCCCTTGCCCGGAAAAGTTTCATGCACGAGAAGTTGCTTATTCCATGATGTGATGCGTCTATTGTCTATTGTATTTGGTTTTCTTCTTTAATAAAAAGATTTTAAAAAAATAAAATCTCGAAATAGTGACACAACTAAAAAACGCCCATAACTAGAAGTAACTCTCCATAGGGACAATGTATTAATTGTATGCATTGTTTTTTTTAGAAAGAAGAACTAAATTGGTTTTTAACTCTGTCCGTCCTGAGGAAGGTGCTATAATTGTAACCAACGCACCGAAACGCGTCGACAATGGGACTTTTTAAATGTATATGAAATGTATCTGTTCATTATTTAATTTGTGATTTTGAAATTATATGATTTTACAGTATTAATGAGTGACTCTGAGGTAGATACCGTAATACGGAATTGTTAGACAGTTTGTGCAATATTGTACCAGAGCACCGAAGTATATATTGAATGCATTTTTGAACATGGTTTTATTAAATATAAAAAAAATTCTATGAAAATAAATTTTGAGAGAACAAAAAACGTATTCTAGTGTGGAGCAATAATATTTTTCCAGTGTTACAGCTGTAAATCAAAGGTTAATGATTTGTATGTGTAGGCCACATGGTCACCAACTGAAAGAATAATTACACAGACAGGAATTTCTTGTTGATAATCTTGTCTAATTCTGTACTGATGTCCACTCCTGGATCTTCGGAGGTGGACGATAGGCAGGCTCGGTTGAACAGCTTCCCCCTCCCGTCCTTCGAGGACTTTTGCTCAGTAGCTGATGGGGTTTCGTCAGGCTCTCTCTTTGATCTACTACCACACAAATACTGGAAACTGTTCCATGAGGAGCTTTTTGCCCCCCTTCATGCCATCTGTTGTCAGTCCCTCAGTTCTGCTCGGGTTCCCGACTGCTGGAAGCTGTCCGTGGTATTGCCGCTCCTGAAGAAGGATACATTGGATCCTACTTGCGCAGCAAATTACAGGCCTATTTCATTGCTCCCTTTCCCAATTAAGATCCTGGAGAAGCTGGTTACTAAACATCTGACCAGCTTTATAGAGACAAACATCTGCCTGGATGTAGCTCAGTTTGGCTTTAGACCAGCCCATGGTACTGAGTCTGCGTTTGATGAACGCTTTGGATGACCTTCGTTCACGTGTTGGCCTCGGCCGAGCAGCCTTTTTAGTGCTGCTCGACATGTCGGCCGCGTTCGACACGGTCAACCATGCCACCCTGGTCAGGAGACTAGAGGAAATTGGGGTGTCTGGCCTGGCCCTGGACTGGTTGATCTCTTATCTTGGTAACAGACACCAGGTGGTGGCCCTGCCGCCCTATCGATCTAACATCAAAAAGGTAGGGCAGGGCGTACCCCAAGGGTCGGCCATCAGCCCCATTTTATTTATTCTATACCTCCGTCCCCTGGTCAGGTTGATTAAGTCCTTTGGCATCTCGGTCATCAACTACACTGATGACACGCAACTTATCTTCTCCTTTGAAGGTAGGGATTCTGTATCGCAGGAGACTTTCCACCACTGCATGACAGCGACCGCAGAATGGCTGAGTTTTAATTCCCTGCAATTTAACAGCTCTAAAACTGAGGTACTGCACTGCTCGTTAGATTGCATCCCCTGACCTCTGCCACCGGACTTTTGGCCTTCCTCTTCCCAGGGCTCTGGGTTGGCGGCAGACTCAGTTCGTAATCTGGGTGTGATGTTCGAATCCAACTTACAGCTAGACACGTTTATTAATAAAACTGTGGCTACGTGTATGATGCTGCTCCGCACTTTGCGGAAGATTCTTTCTTTGCTCCCGGTTCACGCCTGACCAGAAGTAGTGCGCAGTATCATTTTAAGCAGGCTTGATTACTGCAATGCGCTACTTCTGGGTGCACCAGCCACCTTAGTGGGTAAACTGCAGCGAATACAGAACATGGGCTGCTAAGCTGGCCCTTTCTAGGCGGCGTTCTGACTCCTCTTCCTTGTCGCTTATGGACCTTCATTGGTTGCCAATTGCCCAGCGTATTGATTTTAAACCACTTTTTTGGGCCAGATGTAGGTAAAACTTATTTACCGATTCTTAATTACCGAATTTTACCGATTCGGTAATTAAGAATCGGTAAATAAGAAGTGGGGGTATGTAGGAACATCCAGATGTTCCATTTACCGAATCGTTAAGAATCGGTATTTACCGATTCGGTAAATACCGACCGGTAATGCTCCATTCATTCCTATGGGCTTTGAAGCCCATAGGAATGAATGGGGCATTACCGGTCGGTATTTACCGATTCGGTAAATACCGATTTTGACAAGGGTGCAGGGGGTGTCACTTTGACACCCTCTAGCACCCCCACAAAAGGTTCGGGGGCCATATGGCAGGCATACCTGCCCTAAGGGCAGGTCTGCCTGTCATATGGCACAGGTGTGCATGCACACATGTGCATGCACACCTGAATCGGTATTTTAACATCAAATACAATTTGATGGTAAAATACCGATTTTGTAGGCCTTGTGGGACTCAGAAGAGTCCCACCTACATATCAATTTTACCGATTCGGTAAATATACCGGTCGGTAAATTTACCGACCGGTATATTTACCGAATCGGTAAAATTACCGATTTTCCCTGTTTACCTGCCCCTACATATCAAATGCCAAATACCGGTCGGTAACGGCCGAATTCGGCCGTTACCGACCGGTAAAACCCTACCTACATCTGGCCCTTTGTCTGGTATTCAGGGCCCTACACGGGCAGGGGCCGTCCACGCTGCAGGCGATGTTTTCCTGGTACACACCTTCTAGATCTCTCCGCTCTTCGTCAGCCTGTCTGGTGGTAATCCCTAAAATTGTGAGCAGTCGGATGGGCGGACGCTCTTTCAGATTCTCTGCAGCTAAACTGTGGAATTCCTTACCCCTTTCTTTGAGAAATAAGGGGGACCTTATCTCCTTTAAAAAAGGATTAAAAACGTACCTTTTCCCTAGGACAGTGTAAGATTGTGGCAACGTAACAACGCGTATGGTTGGTCAAAGTCAAAGCGCCAGGATACCCTTTGGGTGACAGTGTTTGCGCTATACAAGTATGCCATACAATACAATAAAATACAATAAACTAGAATGGAGGGCCCGATTCACAGAACTAACTTACGACAAAATCCTGAACTTACTACTTTTGGTATTCACAGAAGTTAGGATTTTGTCTTAAGACAGACTTAAAACAGACTTAAGACAGAATGTTAACTTAAGTCTGTCTTAAGTCTGTCTTAAGACAAAATCCTAACTTCTGTGAATACCAAAAGTAGTAAGTTTAGGATTTTGTCTTAAGTTAGTTCTGTGAATCAGCCCCGGAGTCTTTATGCGTTGAAGGGGGCAAAAAAACGCAAACTTGGTATGCTGATCTGGGGGGTAATTCATGATCATTTGGAGATGGGGTAGTTTTACTTGGTATAATTATGAATTATGTCATGTGATTTTACTGAGTGTTACATTTATTTTTTTCGAGATTGTTGTCTCTAAGCTCTCATTGTGGAATAATAAATAAATAATAATAAAAAAAAAATAAGTGTGCACATATGGAGATGCAAGTACCGGCTGTTCCAGACATCAATCCAACTACCACCCCTAATCCATCTGTTAACGGCAATGGGCCAGCTAAAAGAATAAATCACGAAGCAACCCACTCTACGGCCCCAAACCCTCACGAGGCAGACCGAGACATGAAAGCCGGCCCCAAAGGTTCTCTTGGAACACCCAATTTGCCACTCTCCAATTCTGCAGGGTGTGTGGAGTCCACGAATCTCGAACTAAAGGCAGTGACCACTAGAAGCCCTAAAACACAAGAAGAAACTTTCAAAGAAGGAAAGGTTATGCAGCACAATGGGCAAAACTCCTAGCAGCGAAGGAAACAAAGGAGGAAAGGGCGTCAAAAGAACTCGCTCATAAAACTATACTTCCAAATTTTACCAAATCTCCAGAGTGGTTCTCAGCAGGTACATAAAGGACCCGGCATGTCAAAAATCCAACAATTGGACCAGAACTTAACTAAAGCTCGGATCCCAATAAGCCCAGTAGGAATAGTAGAGGACCACCCAACCGATCATAACCAGTACCTAATTAATCACCAAGATAAAGTGATCTGCAGCCATTGGTCTAACACTCATGGAAAGGAGGACCCCCTAACGGGCGGACACCCAGCAGCCGGCGATATTAATCAGCACCTACCCTTGGTTGTCAAATCCAACTTAGAAACCAAAACCGAAATAATCACCCCCCAACAACCAAGTACCGGAGAATACCCTAATCCCAAAGAGCGAAGACCCAGCAAGGGTAATGAAGCGGAATACCACAAATGAGATCTTCAAGTGAAGAGCGAGGCTGCAAGCGTCTATGTAGCAGAAACCCAGTGAACAATTGTCATCCAGCAACTTCAAAAATAATCCTATTCATTCCAGAGTACAAGTCAAAAGGACGAAGAGATACCCTAATTCTCCAAATATTAAATTTGGCCGGGAACAGAACCCAAGATCTGCTGTCAGTAGAATTTGAAACCCTCCAACATCTCTCGGACCAAGAGATAACTAGGACAGAAGGGGCATCACCAGAACTAGCAGAGAGAATTCTCAGTGAAGAATCCCAGTTAGAAGCTTGGGGGATCCGAGTGTATCAACACCGACCAGTTGGCTACCTGGACCCACTGCTCCAACATCATTTGGACTCCAACAAGAGGTCACCCAACAGCTCGAGAGCGCGTGGTCAAGTCATCTCAGTCCTCTAGGGAGCCCGCAGCACCTCGGTAGTAGGTCCAGACGCATCTAGTCCCACAATTGGGGGTCGTCGGAGTCAAGAACAAGGCCATCCACCAACTGATTGGTCCTGGATATCAAAAACCATAAATCTAAGAACAGAGATCCCATGACCCAGCATTAAACAGGGAAATAGGCACGGGAACATAACATTCTGCTCATGGAACATAAACGGTCTCGGGACCAAAATCAGCAACCACTCACTACAGTCATATTTTCAAAAATTCGACCTAGTACTCCTACAGGAAACCTGGTTGGAGGAGCCCCTACATCTCCAAGGTTATAAGACCTACCACCTCCCTGTAGTTCGTAATTCAAACCACGGCCACTGTAAAGGAGGTCTAACCATCTTTGCTTCGATCAAAGTTATAACTACAGGTAAAGAGCTAATAAGCAAAAATGTTACTTCCCTTGAAATAATGGCAATTCGGATTGAAACGCAGGGCCAAGGCAATCCACAGCATCTAACTTTGGTAAACATCTATATTCCGCCTCAGAGTAAGATAAACCGTGCGAAGCAGTTAATAGTCAAACTGACAAAACTAATAACGGAGGAAGAAGACTCGAGCTACGTTATAACAGGGGACTTTAACATGTTTCTTGCAGAGGGCCCAGATCAATACAGCCCAGAAGACGACAACCATCGAGCATGGGGGATCTTCTCACAGGATGAATACAAGTGGGGCAAACCAACTAAGACCTCAAGGACTTGTTGATTGAGCTGGAAAGTCTATCACTGGTAGCCCTAAATGGACGCACGCAAGGGGATAGTACCCAAGCTCCAACTTTTCACAGCAACCTAGTTAACACTGCAATAGACTACACCTAACTCGCCCTACCACTTTTTGGCTTAACAAAGGACTTTAGGATTGGGGTGTCAGATTGTAGCGACTATCAACCACAAGAGCTCACTCTTGGTATCGGGGGGCACCACATTAACATATGCAAACCTGGACTCCCATTTAACACCTTGCGCGCTAGCGGTTTTCCCACTGTGTGCTGGGTTTTTTAAAAACCCGCGTTACATGACGAGCTGAGCTCGTCATCAGCGTCGAAGGGGTTAATGATGAGACACCAGCACAGAAGAATCAGATGCAAAATACTTGAGCCAGAAAAGCTATCTGCCGCCGCAAAAACCATGTGGGAGGAAACCAAACCCTCGCAAGGAAATATCGTCCACTTCTGGGAAATCTTCACTAAATCCTTAGGTCAATTGGCTCCTTCAGTCGACTCACAACTACCCAAAAGTGAACACCACAAAAAACAAACTGTTGGGATCGAAAAATGCCAGCGTATCCTCTTTTCGTCAAGCCAGCATGCCGAACTAAGACAAATCATGGGAGATATAAACAGAGCAATCCGCTCCCTTCGCCGAAACAACTTGATCGACGGACCCGTAGAGGCTTTAAGAAAACTTTGGATCAGGAAAAACAAAATCATTTGGGGTGCAAAAAAGGACAACGCAGAATCACTATGTGCAAAACTATTGTATGACGCTAAAATGAACAACAGCGCGATGTTCTGGCAACGGTTGAGAGCATTGAGAACCCATTGGAATCTGGAATTAAATCACCCATAACGGAGGATGTTTGGGCAAAACACCTACACACCTATTTCAACTCTGAACCACACAGCAATCTACAAAAGCGAGCTGAGTACCACGCTGCCCAAGCACCCCATTTCCTCGAAGAGTATGGGTTACCACTCAGTTTCTCTCCGAAAATGATTGAGAGCAGAATCAAGCAAAGCCACCAAGAGGGAGCCCCCGGGCCCAATGGCTTGCCACCAATATTATACAAACAAGATCCAAAATGTTGGTCCAGCGCATTACTGTCACTCTTTGACAACATCCCGACACAAGATCAATCGCAGAACCATGGAAAGGCTCAATTATCTCCCCCATCTATAAAAAAGGCTGTAAGAGCAACCCAAAAAATTACAGACTTATAGCTCTTATCGACATTGAGGCCAAATATTACGCAGGCCTCATACTGGTTGAATTACAGGAATGGGCCAATCAATCAAACAGGGTTCCAGGAAAACATGGGAACTACCACAAATATTCTTGCCCTCTCTCTCCTAGCTGACTCCACAAAAGCAACGAGACAACCATTATTTGTTTGATTTATTGATTACAAAGCCGCTTTTGACAGCATTGACAGAGGGAAACTATGGTCAAAGTTAGCTGGATGGGAAATCCGACCCGCTCTCCTGAATCAACTCATTCTATTACACACCGAGACATGGGTTCAAATAAAACTGGGGAGTGGCTCCATCATGTCTAGGCGAATTCCAACTACCAGACGTTTAAAGCAGGGCTGCGTCCTTGCCCCAACTTTCTTTAACCTCTTTGTGGCAGACCTCTCAATTGAGCTAGACAACTGAAATCATCATGCACCAAATCTGGGCGGCCTCCCCCTTTCAAATTTATTGTACGCTGACGATCTGTTACAATCAGTCAAACCCAGGTTGGCTTAAAGCATTTACTCAACACCACTAACAACTTTGCCTCAAACAATGGGTTGGAAATAAACATAGAAAAGTCTAAAATTATGGTACTAAACCAGCGAAGCGCAAAAAAGCGACCGAAGTGGCGGCTGGGTGAGAGTGAACTCGAAGTGGTCAAAGAGTACAAATACCTGGGAATAATGTTTGACAATAAGGGGACATATGACCAACAAAAAGAGGCAATTCAAAGGCGAGGGACACTCCTTGCAATCACCTTAAAAAATCTTAAAAATAAAATAACTGGTCTAAAGCTCCTCCCGCTGCTCGAAGTACTCCGAGCAAAACTCTCACCAACGATAACCTACGGCAGTGAGGCCATGCGAGGGAGGGATGAGACAACCCTGGACAAAACGGTCGCCAAAGCGCTAAGAATAATATTCAAGCTCCCAAAATACACTTCCCCAGCGCAACTAAGGCTTGAATTTGGATCACCAAACCAGGCAATCAACCGAAAAGGCACATATGCTAAAAGCTGGTATAAAATAAGGAGCGCCGTTGCCGGATCATTAAACTCATTTCTATGGAAAGAAATTTCAAGGAAAAACAACTCCCCCACCATGGGTTATCTCCAATCAGGGCTCAGCGTGCTAGCTCTATGGAACATCTGGGAATCTGGCCTTCCTTTTAACAACGTTAAAGCGCTGGTCAACAAGTCGATAAAACTTGTCTCCACTGAAAAAGACCAAGCAGACTTAACTAAGAGGGCGCATGGCTGGTTTGTGATCCAAAGTTACTCAAAATACTCCCCACAATTGTACCTAGGGTCCAGTTTCAACAGATTGCTAAAGGAAAGTTTCTTGGCAATGAGAATGGGGCTTTTACCTGTTAAAACCCACATGCCCCCTGGAAACGCTAATTTCCAACTACCCTGTGCAGATTCTATGGAGAAAACAAAGAAGATGTGCTGCACTTTCTGTGTATCTGCAAGGCTCTTGACCGGGAGAGGAGAAAGCTGTTGAAGCCACATATAAATGAAATGCAGATCCGGTCCTGCAGACAGGCAGTGAAGGCGTGCTTTGATGGGGCCAATATCAGACTAGTTTGCAGCTTTGTCCGTTTTATGAAAGAACTACAAACAGAAACCTGAGCCAACCTCGCACCCCCATGTCCTCCTGCCAGGCGGCTGTACTTGATTCCTAACCTGCATAGACAATAAAACTGGTGAGCCACGACCCAGCAATCGACCATTTGATCTATGGCCACAAGCGATGATCCAAGCCTGGGCTTCACAAACAGACTTTGCCTATACTAAGAAGTTTACTTCAACTTTATCACATGTATTTTTAACCATTTTAAACCCTTCTTTTTAGAATATAGTAACCTTGTATTTAAGTAAATATGAAATTGTGCTATATACGTGTTGTTTATAACTGTATGGACTACTAAGATTTTAATTAATCAATCAATAAAGACTTACTTACTTACACCCTCAGCAGGCACCCTCGTTTACCGGCCCCCTGGCCCTTGACCCCCCATTCACCAATACCATGGTAAACCTCATCGCACCCCAGGCTCTCCCATCCACCGACTGCATCCTACTTGGAGACCTCAACTTCCACCTGGACAACTCTAGTGACCAGAACACCACCACCCTCCCGGAGAACATTGCCAACATCAGGCTCAAGCAGCTAGTCACCACAGCATCCCACATAGCCAGACACACGCTCAACCTCGTCTTCTCCACCAGCGGGAACATTCACCTACAGCCAGACCACAAAACTCTGTTGGACCAACCATCATTGTATACATCACGGCTTAACCACACCTACTGTAAACCACCACCATCATTGCCCCCTCCCATCGCAGCTGGATCAAAGCCACAGACGAACTTCTCATCAACTTCCTCAGCACAACCACTCTACCAATGCTTACAAACACCAACACCACAGAGCACAACCTCCACCGTGGATCTCCAAGTGCCCAGACAATCTGGCACCCCTCAAGGAGAAACCGGGCAAACAACACTCGAAGAAGGTCAACTGGTTCACTACCCCCTCGACTAGTCCGGACCCACGTGCTAACGGCTCAAGAAGAGATGGAGCAACAACAGCAATCAACTCCGCAAAACAGTCACCCTTGCACCATGGCTCAAGGCTGCCTGTGTCGGTGCATGGCAGCCATTGTGCTCCATCGTAGGGAGATTATTCCTGAGTCCCTTCCGACAGTTTAACGCCGCTGGTATGTCATTTTCTTGACATACCTGTAGTATAAATCTTGCACCACGTTGTGTCATTTTTACAAAGTGAACCATCTAGTCATACGCATGACCTTGTGAAGCACTGTGCCACATTATACCTTTCATCAGGTATGATGTATGCAGTTTGGGCGTTTCCAGTTAACAAAGCCTCACAGGTGTGGTGCAGAGAAGAATCTCAGATTTCAATGCGAAAATTCTAGGACACCACTGAGTCAAAACCTTAAGCCTGCCTCATGGCAGGCGTACGGGTGACGCAGTGCCAGAGGAATAGGCTGGCCCTATGCATTGCTGGAGTTGCGTCATGCTTGCAACATTACTGCAGCAATGCGTGACTTTAGCGCTGACATATATGACAGAATTCCAGATGTATTTGTCATTGATTGCAACCTTGAGCGCCATACATTGAATACGGCGCATACATGGTGTCAGAAGGAGGGCACAGTGAAAGGTGTAGCAACACTGTTTTGTCGCAGGGATACAACACTTTTCATGGATGGGGCCCAGGAACCGGCCCTATATTATTGATAGGGCGCATCCCTGACCTTTTGTTTTGGTGCAGGGTAGTGCAGAAATATTCCTTGCTGCGCTGTCCAGCACCCAAACATCTTATATGTGGACCCAAGTGTTTTCACTAATTTTTAAGACCAGCTATTTGTTGGTTTTAAAAAAACGGCCTCTAATTTGAATTAGCAGTAGTTTTGGGAGTTATCGCCAGATGGGAATTTAAATATCGCAAAGTGGGGTTGGTGGCAGTTTATGCACGGGAACGGCCACCTTGCGTCTCGTTTTTGTTAAGTTCCCGCTAACAGAAGTGGTGATCTTGAGAATAATATTTACGCTGGAAAAGTGCTGATAACTGTAGTTAGCGTCAACTTGTAAATACGGTGATAAAAGAAAAGCCGCCCTAACGTCAAAAAATTGACGGTACGGCTAAGGGTTTAAGTTGTCAGAATATTAAGGGGCACCTTTACAGGCCCCTATCGCTAGGGGAACGTAACTTTTTCCAACGTTCCTGTGGCGAAAGGGGCTTGGTATTATTTAGAAGCCTTGTAAATAAGGCCCCCTTTCACGCTATGCTTAGCGTGAAAGGGTTCAGCGTCAAAATTAAGACCAGGGAAACCCTGGTCTTAAGATGGCGAAACAAAGAGGAAAGCTTTATTTCTCCTCGTTTTTGCTTTTTCCATGTGTGCTGCCTTGTGCAGCACAAATGGAAAAAGCAAAACGCCTTGGATTTTTTTTGTGTAGGAAGGTGTCCATTCCTGCACATAAACAATCTTTTTTTTAAAATGACATTTTGTAACTTCCATGTGTGCTGCATGAAGCAACACACATTGAAGTGACAAAACTGCATTTAAAGATTGTTTATGTGCAGGAAGTGACACCTTCCTACACATGAACAATCTTCCCCTCCATTGGCACTAAGCTGCTAAACTTAGCAACAGCGCAGGAGAAAATGCAAGGCTCCACCATATTCTTGTAAATATGGTGCAGCCTTGCGTTTCTGAAGTGGCGGAGTGAGGCATTAAGCCATGACGGCTAACGCCTCACTCCACCGCTTCTTTGTACATATGACCCAAAATGTGGTCCATTTAAATTATTTAGAGCCACTGTACTAGCCACACATTTATTACTGCAATTTTCCTATGTGCTGCTGAAAAACTGGAATGTTTGCAGCTATCGGGTCGAAAGGTCGAAACCATTGGTGGAGGGCGATTGTCTGGAGAGTTTTAAATCCCAACATTAACAGACACTAGTTTCTGTGCAACATTAGGAATCTATTGACCCTCACTGTACTACCTGCACTGTACATATCTTTTGTCACTCAGTCTTTCAATGTGCAGGCTCTCATGCACTTGAATAAATTTGTTTATGACTACATACTATTGAATATACATTTTTGACAAGGCGAGGCTTCTTGGCTTTGTCATTGCGTGTTCATATAACTCTCCACTAATAAATAAGCTGCAGAGGAGATAGAGGTTTTTTCAACTCAACATTTAAAGTAACATTTAACTGTGGAGTCGGCAGTACAAGGGTGCTGTACCGCAGATCGTTACTAGATGTCACTAAAGAGACAGGCATACAAGGGTGCAGTACCGCAGATAGTTACTAAAATGTCCCTAAAGAGACAGGCGTGCAGCAGTGCAGTACCGCAGGTTATTACTAGATTACCCTGTAGAGTCAGCAGCACTCAATATAGAGACACAGGACGCTGTTATCGAGTTTACTGATATTAAACGCACAGAATTAATTACTTAATGAATGACAAAATTATTTATCTAATAACCATTTACTATGATCAAAGCCTCTCATTTCTACATACTACGCCTCGAAGATCTCTATTAGTAGGCGAAATAACAAGTGATATGAAGTCCATCCTTTCTGTTCCGGAGGGCTGAAAATGGTTTATTTGACGGGAAGAAACACAAATTCAACACATTCTCTAATGCTTGACAGTGACATCCTGATATCTGATCGTGAATGAGAAGGATTTACAGAAGGCATTGCGAGTATGCAGCTGTTGCGCAATGGATTGTGGGTATAACTGAGCTTGCACAAAGGATTGTGGGATATGGTGACTTCCTGTTCAAAGCCCCACCCCCAACTCCTTCACTTGAGAAGCTACGGGTGGGTCAAAGGTTACCACGGACGTCCCCGAGTTCCTGTGGGTGAACATACCCAAAATTATCCTTTAAGGTTTTTTCATCAAACGAAAAATAAAACGGTGTGAATGAAAAATCCTAACTTTAAGACTTTTGTTATTCACAGAAGGCATTTAGGAGTCCTAAAGTTAGCTGTCCTAACTTCTGTGAATACCGAAATGGGTAAGTGTCTTCTGTGAATACCTAAATGGTAGTAAGTTTAGGATTTTGTCTTAAGTTCGTTCTGTGAATCGGGCCCAGATGCCCGAAGCCCTGTCTCAGAGCCTGGATGGTTTCTTCAGGGAACACCAGGTTGGGGACCTAGGCTGTCCTGTTAGTCCATTGAGGAGGATCTCCTAGTGTCTAGAGGACCTGGAGCGTCTGTAAATAGAGCTCTAGTAGTTCTAGTGTCCGGCAGTGCCACTCCAGTTGGGAGGGCACAGAAGTCCGAAGTGAGGAGTGAATGGGGGGTGTGTTCCCCAGTGGACCAGAGACTAGCCAGTTGGGGTATGTTCCCTTGGAGGGACCCGAGTGACACCACTTCTGTTCTGGGGGATCTTCGCGCACTGTCAGATGGACAGGGGTTGGGAGATCTGCGCCAGACAGACAGTCACACAACATATGAGTCATGTGTTAGCCTCAGAGGGCTAGTGTGTGAGTCCTCAGGAGTCCTGGAGTGCCAGGCAAGTGTTCCATCAAAGGTTTTAGACTCAAGGTGGGGAAGCCAGGCTCAGGATCAGCCTGACCTAAAGCGTAGGACGTCTGTAACCAGCGTCCTGACCGGTTCATCTTCCAGGGGTACCACTCCAGTTGGGAGGGTGCAGAACTCTGGAAGGGGGTGCAGAGGGTGGGAGTCCCCGCCTCTGACCCCGGTGCAACCTGAGGGGTTAAACCCTAGGTTGGGAAAGTGGTGTTCTATGGGTACCCCTCAAAGGAGGAGAGGGTGGAACCCTAGAACGAGAGGTAGGGGGAGGAGAGCCTCAACCGTGACTTCTGGTCCGCCTGAGGGTGCAGACTCTAGGCTGGAGAATCCAGGACACCCTCCTGTTCTATGCCACGGTGAACCCATGTGGTTCCTTCTGAAAAAGCTGTCTGGAACAACTGGGCTACCCCACTGGTACTCCCAAGCTGTCCGCTGCCCGGACCAGGCCCTAGGCCACCCAGGTGCCACTTGTCCTTGCCTATTCGCAGAGCGGGGGTAGTAACCCCTGGTACATAGTAGCCATTCTCCACTCTTCCTCTCCTCAGGACAGTGCTAGACTGCCACTGATTCACCCCTAAACTTTTTGCTTTTAGATGTGACTTGCTGGTAGTTGTTTTAACTTCGGCGCACTTTAACACTGTGTCCCAGTGTAAAGTGCGTGCGCACTCTGAGTGCATGTTGTGAGATTGGCCTGCCTCCCATAGGAATGCATGGGGGACATGTGTGTCCATGATAGTTCCTGATGTGTGGGGAGTGCAGAGTCACACACCATCAGTATTCATACAACCCTGCTAGACTATGCCATTCTAGGTGCATGCAAATGATGGAGCAGAGTTACAATTTTGTACCCTACCCAAATCATGAAGACCCCTTAAAGTGAGTTTTAATAAAAATGTTGTGCAATACTAACCAACACAAAGGGAAGCTTTAACATGGAAAACTTTGAATAAAACTACTAAAAGCATGTGAGTGAAAAGCATGTGTAACTTGTGTGTGCATCAAAAGCATACTAGTCTATGTATCCGCAGTCTTACATTTGCACATTTGTAAGTTGTGTGTTAGACTTGGCCCTTTTGGCAGGTTCACCCCTAAACCTTTTGCTTTTAGATGTGACTTGGTGGTAGTTGTTTTTGGCTTCGGCGCACTTTAACACTGTGTCCCAGTGTTAAGCGCGTGCGCACTCTGAGTGCATGTTGTGAGATTGGCCTGCCTCCCATAGGAATGTATATATATATATATGTCCGTCTATGATAGTTCCTGATGTGTGAGGAGTGCAGGGTCGAGTTAGGTATGTGCGGACCCGTGTGATTAAATGCTGCACGATGATGTGCGCAGATTTAGCGTGTCTGGTGTGGAAGTGCCACTTCTACAAGTTGGCATGTCTGTGTAGTAAATGTGAATTCACTGTCTGGCTTGTGATTGGCTGGAGCTGGCTGGTGTACCTGGCTCCAGGAGTCAAGATGGGTCTGCCCCGGTGGTAAATGGAGAGATCTGCATGTTGATGGGAGGGAGGAGTACACCTGGGACCTGAATAGGGCTTGGCCTTCCCTACAAAATGCACAACAAAGTGCTCCAAAACCAGTTGCATTTAGTTTTCCCTTAACCCTGTGCTACCAGACAAAGGATATGTGTATTAAAGAGGGGCTGTGACCCCATGAAAATGTTCTCTCTGTTCCTGACTTGAGGGGGGGGGGGGGGGCTGCTGCTGCTGGGCGCCAGGAGGAATTGCCACTACGGACTACCTCCCTGCAGGAGGGCCCTGTGAGCTGGCCCCTGGGCCCAGCCTTTGCCCCCCTACCGCCTACAAAACTTCCTTGGACTTTGCCTCTAAAAGCGCCTGGGGAGCGCTATATCCTGAGTGCTGGGAGCGCTTAATTTTTTCTCCTGGGGGAGCGCTTCTACTTTTAACTGAAGCCCACAGCTGTGATCGCCTTGCAGAGGGTGTCCCCGGCGTGGGAATCCCTCTGCCTTTGTGCCCCGATCAAGCAGGTACCTACCCCGCATATTTGCCATGTTAACATCCCTGGCGGGTGCCCACCCACCAGGGACTTTGTGCCAGCTGTTCATACACCCGGCGGGTGCCCACCCCACCAGGGATCGTGTGCGCAAAGGAACGAGAGCTTACCCCGTGTTTTGACCGAGAATCACCGCTGCCGGCCCGGGGATCACCTGGAAGGCGCTGTGGCCGCCTCCACACGCAAGGCCGCACTGCCATTGGCTGCCGCAGTAAACGAAACCGGAAGCCAGGCACAAGATGCCCAGGCGTGGGCGGGGCCGGGCAAGACTTCTTCTGCTTCCCCCGGCCTGGGGAAGCCGAGCAGCGCCTCACAGGTCTCCCAAACAGAGGACCAGAGCAGGATCCTATGCGGGGCTCCTGGAATGAGGACAGAGCCCTGCATGTTAACCTGGTGACGCTCCGTCCTACGTAGATAGCCGGTGAGTGGGGCTCCGGGGGTTCGTGAGGCTAACGGGAGCGTCGGGGCACATTGCCGGTGCCCGCTCCCCTCCAGCTGGGTTGACTTAGTTCGGGGGCCATTTCCTGGACCGCTCCAACGCATTTGTTATATTTGGAGCCCATGAGGCTCCCACGTATGGCGCATTTAGTGAATTAGAGCCTGCGTCTTCACCGTTGTTTTGGGGGCACATTGTTTCAGAGCCCACGAGCTCCCACGCAGACCGGGGCATTTCAGAGGGTAGAGCGGCCCCAGTTGGCAGCGGGCCGCTCCCACAGTGTTGCAGCATTTTTCATTCAGAACCCACGAGGCTCCAACGTGTGGTGGCATTTTGTGTTTAGAGCCTACGTGGCTCCCATGTCGTGTTTGGCCGCATTTTGTATTTAGAGCCCCAGAGGAGAGTCAGGGTGCACGCTGGTGCCCAGGCTCAGTTTCCCAGCTGCCCAGCACTTAGTGGGCAGCTGCATCATTGAGGCCCTACAAACCCTTGCGCATTCTTCTTTGGCTGCCTGCGCAGTCTGCCCTGACTCTGCTTGACAAAGGGCGTTTGAGCCCCTGAGAGGCCAAGTTGGTCTGGGGGTCAGCATCTAATGTAATTCTATGCAAGGTGATGGTATTTGTGTTCATGTTGGTAATGACCTAATACCTAATGTGATTTATGCGTAATGTGCAATGCCTTTATGCCTGTGATAGCTCTAACTGTATTTTTATGCTTAGGAGGTTGCTTTGCCTAGTATAGGTTATACTAGTAAGTTTATGTTTCCCTGCGTGATCTATGCCTAAGGTGGTTAGGATTGCGCATTGTGTACCTACCTCTTGCCAGTGGTTACTGGTTGTGTTCTACACTTATTATTTGGTGCTACAATTATTCCACGTTCTACAAATTACTATTTCTACTAAGTGCTATTTCTGACGGTGGCCCATGTGGCCTATGAGAATCGCCCTTTTTTGCTATAATGCTAATGGTTATGGGCCCGATTCACAGAATGAACTTAAGACTCAATCCTAAACTTACTACAATTTTGGTATTCACAGAATGCACTTACTACTTTTGGCATTCACAGAATGAACTTACTACTTTTGGTATTCATAGAACTTAGGATTTTGTCTTAAGTCTGTCTTAAGTCAAAATCCTAACTTCTGTGAATACCAAAAGTAGTAAGTTCATTCTGTGAATGCCAAAAGTAGTAAGTGCATTCTGTGAATACCAAAATAGTAGTAAGTTTAGGATTGAGTCTTAAGTTCATTCTGTGAATCGGGGCCTGTGTTTCTTTTCGTGCTAAATGGGGCGACATGATTAGAACTCTTAATGCAAAAAGGTATAAAAAGGTATTTGATTACAGGTGCCTTTTTCAAATACCATAACGCTTAACTGGGAATGTTACGTATCCCG
Source organism: Lissotriton helveticus (assembly GCF_964261635.1). NCBI lineage: Eukaryota > Metazoa > Chordata > Amphibia > Caudata > Salamandridae > Lissotriton > Lissotriton helveticus. The sequence goes on from NC_136057.1 coordinate 191,744,707, forward strand.
AGGTGGGCTACAAACACCTCTTTTAATCCCTCCTGCAAATGAAACGTGTTGAGGTTAATTAAAACATAGCCAGGCTGGATGCACAAATATTCCACTGAGTGTTTGGGTATATGCACTGTTTAACCATATGAAACTAAGAGGCAGGCCCATAATTTGAGGAGCACTGCCCTAGCGATCACTAGAACTAGTGCTAATTTGTATGCATGCTCATTTAACAAACAGTACATGCTATTTCGCACAATGTTTCAATCCACCATTGCGCCAGAATTCAAAAAATTTATTCAAATTCATATTACCATAACATAGCACACTATGGCCCTGATTCACAGAACTAACTTAAGACAAAATCCTAAACTTACTACTTTTAGTATTCACAGAAGTTAGGATTTTGTCGTAAGTTTGTCCTAAGACAAACTTAAGACAGACTTAAGACAGACTTAAGTTAGGATTTTGTCTTAAGTCTGTCTTAAGTCTGTCTTAAGACAAACTTAAGACAAAATCCTAACTTCTGTGAAAACCAAAAGTAGTAAGTTTAGGATTTTGTCTTAAGTTAATTCTGTGAATCGGCCCCCATGGTTTTATCTTGGTAGAGGATGGTTGAGCGAGAACCCACTACGTGATAGTAAGTGTGTGTTTGTATCTACCACGTAGGCAACAATGGATTAATTTTGATATTTTTTTGCGCCGCAATTTCTCTTCCATTATTTCTTCACAGGGTATTGGACGCTGGGAAACTCCAGGACTGTCCATGAAACCGTGAGTTTGGTTCAGTAGCAAATTTAACTCTGAGGTCAGGATACACCATAGCGTGTGTATACCGCCCGGGTTTCTTTCCGGTCCTAAAGAAAGCTCGGCTGAATAAGCCATTTTGAGCAGAAACATGTCGACCAACAATTCATTACACTAAGGACACTATTGGTTCAAACTTGTTACCTTTTGGTGTCCGCCTCACTTGTTTTTAACAAACTCAATCTGGTCTCTTAATAAATGATAAAAAGCCTTTTCGAGACACAGACTGCTTTCTTTTAACATCACTCAATTTTTTTTTACTAATCACAAAACAAAAAATCCCAGCTCCGCTGTTACATCAGGCGTCGAAGCAACTGGGCAGACATTCGGTCTACCAGGTGGGAATCCTATGATGAAGCATGTAACCAACCAGGTCGGTGAGTGAGGGTTGTTTATTCTAAACAAGGAATTGTTCCCTCACTAAGCCGCTTAACTTCCTTCCTCCTTTGTTTTTCTTTTTCTTTTCCTTTGGAGAGTGTAACCTTTAATTTGTTTTGGATACACACCCTTGATCACTCTTTTGTTGTTTCAATATTTTTTATTTATAACCTTGTGTGGAGTTCCTTTATTGTGGTGTCCCTAGGGTGTTGCTGCTGTGTGTGTGTGTTGCGCAAACGCTTTACACATTGCCTCTAGGATAAGCCTGACTGCTCGTGCCAAGCTACCAAGGAGGTGAGCAGGGGTTATCTTTGGCGTGTAACTCCCTTGCCCTAACTAGAGTGGTGGTTTCTGCTTGGCTTTGACGCAAGCCTCAGCCAACCAGAAATCCCATTTCTCACATTGTGCATATGTTAGTAAAAATGCTTGGAGTTCTCTGCTTACGCTAGGTAACCACTAAAAGTTATTAATAAATTGGTGGGTGATAGACAAAATCCCTGAATTAAAACTTATTTTTGTCTGTTCTGCATTACTTTGTGTTTGGGCCTAGTTAAAATGGCCGCAAGCGTGATACCTCGTGCTGTCAAAATGGAAGCCAAACAAGATGGAGCCTGCGTCTGCGCATTGTTATCATGAATTAGTTTCCTAAAATTTAGATAAAGATTCAAAATTCAATATTAAATAAATGTGGGATTATGTGCTTGCGATTATGTGCGCTTCTGCGAGAAGTCAGGGGCTAGGGCTGGGGCTTTGAAGGTGTCTGTTACAGCGCAGGGCTCTTGTTGTTCTTAATGAGGGGTCAACTTGCTCTGCTGCCTTCCTCAAATGTGCATGATTATCGGTAAGGGAACCGGATTTATTCAAAGTTCCACATCGTGTGGGTTCAAGGTGGCTCCAGTAATCAGTGTTTGGTGCATCAAACGTACTTCACCCACCCGGACTGTACCTTAGCTTTCATACGTCACTGCTCCAATGCTAGCAGGGAAGCCATGCCTACGCCTCAACTTCGCTCGCCAGGACTTTTGCAATGCTGTCGCCCACGCATACAGGCAGCTGGGGAAGCCGCTGATCAGGGACAATATTTTTAAACAAATCCTCTTCTACCTGCCCCAGCTCTACAACCTCAACCGGGATGTACTTGGAGAACGTAAAGACAGGTTGGCCGATTGGTAAAGCCACCTATATGCTGATAAGTGGGCGTCTGCAAATTATGCTTAGTATTTCTCAAATTATTAGCGAAAACATCTCAACCCTCCTCCCAGTCGAGTGCTGCTTTATGCATTTTAGTTAACAAAATAAAACAAAAATCAAGAAAAGGTGTTGCTTCCCTTCTCAGGAATGCTTTACTCCATTACATTCTAATTTCTAGGACAAGCACCATAAGGGCCTCTGTATTTTCCTGAGCTCCCTCTCCCCTCCCGTTGTCCTCATTCCCTTTATTCCCGCTCCTCTCCCCACTTGCGGTGACCATTGAGGTAACCACCCTCCTCCCCTCCCGTTGTCCATGTTTACCAGGCTCCCGCCCCCTCCCGTTGTCCCTGTTTACCTAGCTCCCGCCCCCTCCCGTTGTCCGTTTTAAACATGCTCCCCCCCACCCCGTTCTGTCACGTGGACCCAAAACTTGGATTCAGCCACTTGACACACTATTAATTTATTAACCGCCCCAGGGATCCTGAACCCAATGAATTCCTAATATTTGCCAGTCTGGAAGGGTGGAGGCGGAGCATCACCCCACAGCCCTGTCATGTCCCCAGGTCAGCCTCATATGACAATAAAGTGTTGCTCGGTGCAGGTCTGCTGGCCGATGGGTTATTGCAGTGCAATGGGAGAGAGTCCATTTTGCCTAATTGGGACCGCGGCTGGAAGCTGCTTCATAGTCTCCAAAGAATGGCTGGGGGGTGGGGGGGGGTGTTTCCAGGGGCGGCTGGTGACATTTGAAAGTGGTGCGGCGTAAACTAATTTGCATATTGCACCGCAGCGAGCGAGCCCGAACCACCTTGCATCCATCCATACATCATTCATGCATCCACACATCCATCCGTCCACCCACCCATCCTGCATCCATACATCATTCATTCATGCATCCACCCATCCATCCATCCACCCATCCTGCATCCATCATTTATTCATGCATCCACCCACCCATCCATCCATCCTGCATCCATCATTCATTCATGCATCCACCCATCCAGCCATCCATCCACCAATTCTGCATCCATCCGGCATCCATCATTCATTCATGCATCCACCCATCCACCCATCCTGCATCCATCCTGCATCCATCATTCATTCATGCATCCACCCATCCATCTACCCATCCATCCTGCATCCATCATTCATTCATGCATCCACCCATCCATCCACCCATCCATCCTGCATCCATCATTCATTCATGCATCCACCCATCCATCCACCCATCCATCCTGCATCCATCATTCATTCATCCACCCATCCATCCATCCACCCATCCACCCATCCATCCTGCATCCATCCAACATTCATTCATGCATCCACCCACCCATCCATCCATCATGCATCCATCATTCATTCATGCATCCACCCATCCACCCATCCATCCACCAATTCTGCATCCATCCGGCATCCATCATTCATTCATGCATCCACCCATCCATCCATCCTGCATCCATCCTGCATCCACCATTCATTCATGCATCCACCCATCCATCCACCCATCCATCCTGCATCCATCATTCATTCATGCATCCACCCGTCCATCCACCCATCCATCCTGCATCCATCATTCATTCATCCACCCATCCATCCACCCATCCACCCATCCATCCTGCATCCATCCATCATTAATTCATGCATCCATCCACCCACCCATCCATCCACCCATCCATCCACCCATCCATCATCCATCCTGCATCCATTCCTGCATCCATTCATGCATCCACCCATCCATCCATCCATCCACCCTTCCATCCTGCATCCAACATTCATTCATGCATCCACCCATCCATCCTGCATCCATCATTCATTCATGCATCCACCCATCCTCCCATCCATCAATTCTGCATCCATCCTGTATCCATCATTCATGCATCCACCCATCCATTTGTGATGTATTCCTATAGGTTCTGTATTGATCCCCCTATTCCTGACCCTGTTCTGGTTAACAAGTTAACTAGCAGCCATCCCATGATGCAGAAACCGTTATCTGATTAATCCACACCACGGCACAGGAACGTGTTATCTGATTAGGTCATAACGCTTGCCATCTAATTAGGCAAGCAATATTCCTCCAGCCCCTGATAAGGCATACGGAGTTCTCAAAACAAATCAAACCTATGACAATCTGGGAAAAACCCTGTGGCCATTGTTTTGATTTCACCGAGAACTTCAGCAAAAGAATGTGCTAACGACCAGTTCGTATGACATCCTTATTGACGTATCTATGTCCATCCTTACGTCAATCTCGGCACCTTACAGGTATAAATATTACCGATATTGCCTTAAGCAAACACACGCGGTGGTGACGAGATCCGAGCAGCCAGACTTGCCGAAGCCCAGCGCAGAGCAGACCCCGCTGGCGCAGCCCCGCCTTCCTGACGCGCTGAGAAGCACACGCTGCCTTTCTCCTGCCGAGAAATCCAGCTCCGGCGCTTCCAAGCAGCCCTTGCAGGCAGCCTGGAATATCGAGACCAAAGACGAGAGATACCATCCCTCAACCATCCTAGATCTCAGGTACAGAACTGAATAACCCCTTGCAGAGAATTCTTGAGTCAGTCACTTGGCAAAAACAAACTTAACTTAAACTGCTACTTTCTATTCCCGCCCATGTATTAGGCTTAGGTCAGGTACCCTGGGGTAGGCGTAGTTAGAAGCACCAGTTGAGTACGATTAGTCAAATATATATATGTATGTATCTATTTTATCCATTTTAAACTACCATATGGCTTAGAAACCATATAAATGTTTTTACAGTATTATTTTATACTTCTGCTTTTATTGTATGCACTTTACTTAACCATAAGTATTGCGATAATATCGATTCATTTCTCTTGTACGAGAAAAGAGACTGATCAATAAATAACATCTTTTATTGAACACGCCCGTCTCTTCCTTTTCTCTACAATCTGGTGAAACTAAGAATGCACGTACTGACTGAGTAAAATAAGTTGTCTTTTGTTTTCACACGACTCTAGAGATACACTCTTGATTAGGGGAGAGCAAAGTTGTCATGTTCTATGGTTGTCAGAAACTAAATCCCTTCTTGTCTATCCAGGGAGGTTCAAATCCTCCTTGCCTATTCGAGAAAGTTTCTAGTGAACTCTGAGCTAGCTGGCAAACCCAAAACTTTAAGTCTAATATCGACAGTAGAAGACCTAGTTAACGTCTGGTCTAGGCCTATACTATTGAAGGTATTATTCCAATGCGCAGAGCCTATTGGGATAATAGGAACTACACTACATGGCGCCCAAACGTTTGGAAAGGGGATACAACTAACGCAAGACATTAGAGTAACTCAGTCGTGCTTTTTCACTCAGACCCCTTTTTTCCCATAATACTCCAAAGACGTCTGGAGTGGGTGAAAGGTCATATCCGCCAAACCTCGCAGGAGGAAACTCCTATGTATGGTTCTTGGTTTAGTCAACGTTGAAGGATACACTGTTCCAAAATATTGTGCATCTAATCTTTTTTTCCATAAGAAACCTGATCTGCAAACAAACGGAATAACCTTCCTGTCGGTAAAATGGTAGACAGTGAAGAAGAAAGAGAGACAGCTAGAATGGCAGCTGAACTCGTAGCAGCTGATAATACTATGCAAGAAGCAGACCCGGATATAATACTCATCCCGGTCAACATAAGAAAATCTATAACTTTAAAACTTATAGAAAATGGACTGACACCTAGAGGTGGCACAGTCATATTCGTAATAGAGGCACACGAATATCGGCAGACAGAGGTATTCTATTCATGGATACACTTTCCAGCAGCAAACGCTGTAACAAAGCACTTCCACTATTACAAAACAGAGGAACCTCCTAATGAGTACATTCCTTTCGAGGAGGTGGAAGTACCACTCAAATTTCAAGAGCACCTGCTCTTGTTTAATGGCGCCCTAAAACACAATAATCACATCACCAGGCTCGGTCCATTAGGTAGACCAGGAGCAACGTGGCCGGTCCTAGCCGGATACACACCACATCCAGACATCGAAAGAATGTCTGCAGCAGATCTTTTAATACAACTAAAACAATTAATAAAAGTACATAGACAATTAGTCCAATATGTAATGCGGACTTCAACAATCCAACCAGCAATTAAAATTCCACAGCTGACCCCTCATCAGGGGAACACAAATAAAATTACACCACAGAACATACAGTCCTGCCTAGGTAAAGTACCAGCTAAACGGGAACAAATACCATTCTGGTTAGCACAAAAAATCACCCAAATAGAGGCGGTGTTTCCAGACACCACCCCGTTAGAAAAACACAGGATTCTGACTATCTGTCTTCCAATGGGAATCGCACCACACGTGGAGGACTGTGACACTTGGGGTACAGTCTTTGCTTCCATTTACACAAAAACGCATGGTGTTCCATCCATCTAAGTAATACCAGATGTGCTAAAACAAATTCAAGATGAATACGGTCCAGAACCCGCTTTAACTCTTGGTATGAAATTACTAAAAGACTTCAAGCAGGTCTCGGCAATACTACTAGCCAACATAAAGGGAGAAGCAGCAAACGTGGCGATCCGCCAGAGGTTAAAAGAGACAGATATAGCAGACCAACCAGCTGAAATTGCCAGAATTATAGAAAAATCCTATGAGGAACTAGGTAGAGATAGTTTAGGTGGAATACCAGTAAAACCACAACTGATTGAAAGTCCTGAAAAAGTATTTTTTAAAAATAATTTAACAACACAAAAAAAGAGCTGGGATGGAAACAAACAATCCAATCCTAAAGAAAAGAAATTCCAGTCCAGAGGACGGTCTCCTCGGCGGAGAGAAAGATCTCTGAACCAAGGACGCAGGTCTCCCCAAAGTGAGCCCTCTGGGAAAAAATACAACCTTAGAAATAGGGATAATATAAAGAAGCCTGATAGATATCAAGAAATTGATACACGTCCCTCTCAATCTTTTCAGACTTCCTCGCAGAAATCGGAAAGAAGAGGACGATCAGAACACAGGGAAGAGCACGTCAAGTCCAAAGACAAGGAACCTGCTCATCCAAATAAAAAATTACAATTTCCAAAAAAGAAGGTAGCCAGTATTAAAGTAATCAATAATGCCGAGAATACTGAGGACACAACTGAAAAACGGAGAATGGGCTCAGACAATGCTAGACAGCGCAGCAGAAGTGAGCATAGCTCGCAAAGTCCTTATGAATCATCTGGAGACAGTGGACACGAATGAATACCTTCAAGTGGAAACTGCAGACACCAGAGTTAGCAAACCTCACAAAATATATGAAATAACTTTACGTATAGAAGGGGATAAGACTAGGAAAATAAGGGGCCTATTTTGGGATAATCTCTCCAAGGGCTATGACATCCTTCCAGCTGAAAAAGACTGGCCACCAGAGTTTGTCAGGGACTGCCCTCATGGCGAAGAAATAATTATGCCTGCCTTCTCAAATCATATCCCAATTCATAAAAAATACACACTTGCTAGAAAATGGGCAGTAGCTCAAGCTCCTGCTTTATATAAAAATCATGTAGGATGGGATGAGGACCCTCTTCCTCACAAAATCCAGTTAAAATCACAACCTACTGCACAAAGACAGTATCCAATCAAGCAAGAAGCTAAAAAACAGGTAAAAGAGATCCTAGATCAACTAGAATACCAGGGGGTGATGGGGGTGATTGAAACTTGCACCTCACAAATGAACAACCCTTTGTTTCCGGTCTCCAAACCAGACAATTCATATCGTCTAGTTTTGGATTACAGACACCTTAACTCATGTTGCAAAACTTTTGCAGTGCAAAACTCGCATAGTGCTGCACTAATGAATAACATAGTGCGCAAAAAATACAAAACAACATTAGACATCTCTAATGGATTCTTTTGTCAAAATATAGCACGAGAGAGCAGATATTTGTCCGCGTTCTCAATAAATGGCGCTCAAAAACAATTCTGTCGGTTACCCCAGGGGTACAAGAACAGCCCAGGATTATTCTCAGCGAGAGTAACAGAGTTACTACAAACATATGATGACGAAGCATTATCTTATGTCGATGACATATACCTAACAGATGATGACTTGGATACTCACTTGAAGAGAGTGAACACCATAATACTTGGGTTCGCAGCAGAGGGTTACAAATTCAACTTTAAAAAATCTAGAATTGCCCATCTAACAGTCCTGTTCTTAGGATATGAATTATCAAGTGAAGGCAAAAGCCTGGCTGACAATTTCCTAGAGAAATGTGCCGTACTCCAAGCACCTAGAACACTAAAAAACCTACAGTCAATTCTAGGCTTCCTAAATTTCGGAAGTACATACATTGCAAATTACGCAGAAAGGGTCAAACCCCTTTATGATCTAATAAAACCAGATTTTAAAAAAAACAATTGGACTCAAATACACACAGAAATTCTGAGATCCTTACAAACAGACATGTTAATTAAAACAAAATTAGAAACACGTGATAACACACGCAATCTTGTGATTCGAGTCATCCCAGGAAGATGCGGATTCACATACCTGACCTCTAATGAGGGAGAAAAGGTACCAATTGCATTCAAATCACACTTGTACACTAAAGCTGAAATGAGATTTAGCCCAACGGAAAAAATTCTAACTGCAACACAGACAGCTATAGCAAAAGAACGAGCCCTGGCACGAGGTAAACGAATAATAATCGTGACACCGATACCAGCCCTAGAGGCTGTAACAAAAGCAAGCATTCCGAATGCTAAAGCGCTCCATCCAAGATGGATACAATGGGCTAATTCTCTTGCTGCAACAGACGTGGCATACAAATTTGATCCTAACTTAAAAACACAAGAATTTCTCCAATATGAATTCGAATGTCCTCCGACGACCGAAATTCTGCCTCTAGAACATTACGGTTGTATAATATATACAGACGGATCAGCACAACCCGCAGTGGGGGGTAAACAAGCTTATAGTGCTGCGTGCGCGATTGTTAAAGGTCGCTGGCACGAAGGGAAATTTAAACCAGCGATCACTAAAACACAATCTCTAGGAGATTGTACAGCTCAGCGAGCTGAACTACTGGCATTCAAGATGGCGCTTGAAAATACCGATCGAAAATTCCCCACACTCATAGTGTGCGATTCGTATTATTGCGTTCAGTCTTACAATGAATACTTGCAGATCTGGCTTCAGAATGGTTTTAAGGATACAAAAGGAGGCACAATCAAGCATAAAATGCTTTGGGAACAAGTAGCTCTTTTACAAAAAGAACTACCAAAGACTCACGTGATACATACACTGAGTCATCAACGTGATGGTGATCACGTTGCAGGGAATTAATTGGCTGATGAGGCCGCGAAGGCAGCTGTGCAAACGGCTTCCATAGCTGCCATCACACGGTCAAAAACAAAAATAGACAGCGATATATTACAAGCTGTCAGCGCTACAGAAAAAGATTCGATAGAAACACTCCCGAAAGGCTTTCCAGTGAAATACTCATACATAACTGATGCAAACAATGTCCGTTTGCTCGAACCCCTGGAGTGGGGGATAGGGCAATTCCAAACATGGAACATAGGTTAGGACTAATCATAGCGGCACACGAAGGGCTTGCTTCTGTACATGCTGGCGTCTCAGCTGCAGTATCGTTATTAAAACAGAGATACTGGTGGCCACAAATGAGAAGACAAACACAGAACTATGTTCTAGAATGTGAAATATGTCAAAGAATGAAAGTATCAACGGTGAGACGACCAGCACAGACGCCCCTTCTAATCTCAGATAAACCATTAGCCTGTGTTTATCTGGACCACTGTGGTCCCTTACAAAGGGATGGTAACTATAAATATATCCTGGTCGCAGTGGATTCATGCACGAGATTCATATGGATGTGGCCCCAGCGATCGGCTGACGCCAGAACTGTTATAAAAGATTTGCGAGTCTTTATCGGCACATACGCAATTGGCATGCTGCATTCTGACCAGGGTCCTGCTTTTAGCTCTCGAGCTTATAAGGAGGCCATGACCAGCATGGGCATTGCATTGCGGTACTCTTGTCCATTTCATCCCGAGGGAAACGGAATCGTAGAAAGAAAAAAACGTGACATAAAGCAATCTATAACAGCAAAGGTATTAGGTTCGGGAGCTGGGTGCGTCAAACATCTAATAAGTGTCCAACGTAGTCTAAACAACCTGCCAAGAAATTCTCTGAAGGGATTCAGTCCGTACGAATTATTGTTTGGGACTAGGATGATGGTCTTAGATCTTGACAGTCAGACTTCAGTGGTGAAAGAAAAAAGCTTTGATATCAAAGATCGTTTGGCTATTTTGCAGGACTTAAACGAAACAAGAAAAGACCTGAGCAACATAAAGTTGAAACAGCAGCCAACAATCACTGAAGAACCACCACCTGTCCCAGCAAGACCTGTCTGGATTCCAAAAGTCGGGGATCTAGTCAGAGAAAAGATCGCGGTAAAGAAGGAATTTGGGCCTTCCTACAGAAAAGCAGTTCCTGTCTTGTCTATCAACGGGACAAGATCAGTAGTACTACCGCCGCTTGCTGGTAAAAAGGAGAACCGAGTTGTATCCATCGACCTGGTAAAACCACAATCATGTGGCCGATAACAAACATTAGGCCAAGTGGACTCCTGATAAGTAGTAGAACACCAAGGTTTGCTACAAATACAGAGGTCCTAACGAAGAGGCTAATCACATTCGAAACGCCTACAGAACAACAACAAGGACTATGCAACAATGCATTGGAACTCACACCACTAAAAACCCAAATAAAAACATTTAGTAGAGACACACCAACCTACAATGAAGTAACAAATGAATATGCTGAAGCTGCAAGAAACAGTAATCCTGAAGCAATTGGAACAATAGACAGTACGGCATCCGGCTACTTCATAAACTTCAATGATTCCTCTGAAGACCTCAGTGAATCAAAAACACAGCCATCAACAAAAACCTTTAAAGATAAAGCTAAAGAACTTTTGAAACAACTGAAAGAAACCTATCTGATTTCTCCATGGATTGAATTTTGGGTGGCCTTTGGTGCATTTATCCTCATACTTTTGTGGAAAAGTAAATTTTGCCATGTTCTGTGTCCCTACGCGTCCTCCATCATATGTTATGTGTGCATGATTAATATGCATATGTATTCCCCATGTTCGATTAAAGACGCAATTATAGTTGTGTCCACCTCTAGTATGCCTGTTTCCAGTTCTCGTGAATGATACGAATATCAGGCCTATGTAAAGCTACGTTGCCACGTTTCTCAGTGTGCACGTTATTTCATTATAAAGTCCCCGTTCCTAGGCCTCAAAAGGGCCCGGACGCCAGATTCCGCTCCTGTCTCCTGAGCCCTCGCTGAGGAGTAATACAGCCCCACCTGTATCCTCGACCCTTCACTTACTTCCTGCCTCACAGTGCCCGGTTCAGCCTGGCTCTGCCTCTGAGTCTGCCAAGAGTATGTTATGATTCTAGTTATCAGTCCAGCCCCCCTTCTCTGCATTCCTAAAGCTACTGAATCGCATCAATAGTTTCCGTCATAGTCTAGCCTTTACGTCTCCATGTTAGAGAAATACTGTATTTAATGGTCATTTAATATTCTTCATCACGCACTACATGTAGAATAATGCATGCACCAGTCTTAGAGTCTGTTAGCCTTTCCCCTCCTGACTTCTAGTTTATATCAACATGTTCTCTAAACATCAGATACTAGATACTGTTTAGGTACATGTCGCCCTGACTCTCCAGACTTCAGTCTCTGCTCCTAGCACAGAGTTCGTAGCCCCCAGCTTCTCCTAGTAACACGTCATTGCCAGTTTGCGCGCACCATCAGGTTAGAGGTCCCGGCTCCTTAGGTAGCCCCCTCCATGTTTCCGCCCCATTCATGACATATTCTGTTACGTTTGCATCACATGTCTATGTATACGCCCTGTTACACCTACTTTCACCCTTATCTTTCGCGACTGCTACGCGTCACACCCTTTGCTCCACCCGCCGCTCCGCCTATCATATGTACTGTAATGCAACTGTTTTAATATATATATGCCTGTGTATTGTTATTAAAGGTTACGCCAGTCCTTTCTCCAGAGCGCGCTCATCCCAGATCCAGCCCCGGCAGCTGCCGGGCCACGCTAGTCCAATCCGGCCCCCCTGCCGGGCCCTGCCATCCTATTCTTATGCAGGTTGTCCTGTTCCTGTCCTTATGCTGTAATAAACCTGCAAAACTCCTACTACCTCGAATCTTGACTCTTATTTATTGAGCTATCTGTTATTGCTATGCCTAGACAAAAATAGATCCGGTATTATTTATTTATATACCACATAATGGCGCCCGAATAGGGACTTGCCCTTTCCCCACGCGCCGGTGAAGCCACGCCGGCCCCCTGACCCTCTGCAGTCGTGACGGAACTCTTCTGCGCACCGGCAGATATTTCTGCTTCAAGTATCCCTCAGGCCCACGGAGGAGACGGAGGTGGCGGTCCAGCATCCAGACGAGGCGGTGGAGGAACGCGGCGAGTCCCGACCAGAGCCCAAGCCGAGAGTCCAAGGTCCGAGGTATCCGGAGGCCCACCCGTAACAGAAGTCCGAAGTTCGTCCGTCCGGCGTCGAAGCAGTCCAGTGCAGTCCGAGGCCTTCCGTTCTTGCTGCCCGGTGAGTACCGTTGCTGGGGTAGTATCTAGACAGGGTCAATCTAATTGACTCTGGTCTGTGGGTTGGTGGTACACAGACCCACAAAACGAAGTGTCCACTTCGGTGGATGCGGGTCCTGACGTGTCTCTTTATGAGACCGGTAAGTTTCGTACTGTTTCAGCAGTGCATCTAGTTTCTGTTCTAGTCAGTTCTGTTCTCGAGAAAATTCATGTATTCTGTTTTCCGTATTCCAGGTAGTATTCTGTTCGAACTATTATTCAAAATGTTCTTCATGTATTTTAATGTCGTGGTATGTGTGTGAAGTAATTATCGTGTTTATTGTGTATTGTATTGTGTCCAGATTATAGTTCAGTCATGCCGCTATTTTCAAAACTGCGTCAGTTAAAAACCAGAAAAGGTCTGTTAGAAGCAGCAGTTCCTGTCCCGCCTAGGGACAGTCCAGGTCATTTTATGTATCAGAAGCATGGCATAAGCGCCATATTGTATCTTGATTTATGGGTAGAGTATACCAAACAGTTAGAGGAAAAGTATAGATGGCCCGTATCAGGTACGTGGGATGCCGAGTGCATCATGAGAGTAGAAGAAGCATTATGGAAAAAGAAAGCCAGACAGTCACAGAAAGATGCCATCGAGTTATGGCGCAAAGAATCTCATAAAAGAACCGAAAAAGAAATCAGAAAGTCAGAATTAAGTAGAGAATCTTTAGAGCGAGCTCAAGAAAAGGAATTAATCGAGATAGGTGAACGAGTTAAAACCGAACAGTCAGACAGACAGAGGCATGCCCTCATCAAGGGTATGTACCCTCTTCTTGCCGAGGGCTTGCCAAAAGCGACCCCGGAGGCATCCAGTAACTTTCCGCCACCCTTAGTTCCGACCAAGCTACGTCACAAACCGACCGCAGCTGATATTTTCATTTCGTCCTATTTGGACGACACAGTCCCGGAATATGCAAATCCTGTTCCTGCTCCGCCAGTCCCTGTAAATCAGGCACTTCCTGCTCCTCCAGACACCGGGGCACCCCTTGCAGTACCTGTTACGGTACCCCCGGTCCAGCCCGCCATACAACTCCAGCCTGCATTTCCATTTCCCACTCTGCCAGGACGAAGAGCATCAGTAGACGACTCTAGTTTAGGGGCCGCAGGAGGAGGTCCTCCTGGTACCCCGCCACCACACCAACGTTTAACGTTAGTCGAATTACATGCACAAGCGTCACAGCGTACGCCCAGATATCAGTCTGTTGCAGACATAAGAAAAGCCCTTAACGAATGTGGCTATGATCCAGTCCCAGGCGAGGATAATATGGTTCTATATTCGTTACGCGTGAGAAAGGTGACCGAGTATCTAGTCACCCTACCAGATATGAAAGGAGATCTAGACAGAATATATTGTTTCATCCGTACAGGGAATGATCCAGAAAGTATTAGTGACGCCATGTCTCAAAGGAAAGCTGAAATTCAGCTCATGATATTAAAGTTTCTGATTAATTGTCTAATAAGAGAACAAGATTATCCGACCAAAGATCAAGCCGAAATGAGAGTCCTGACAAAGTGGAGTGATAATATAGCCGAGGGTAAGCATAAGACCATCAGCAGTATAGAGAGTATGTACAAGAAGATTCGTAAGGAAATAATAAGGTTACATGATCAACGTAAGGCAGCACGAGTAAGCGAGAAAGAAAGTAACTCTGATACTGAAGAGGTAGAGGACGAGAATCCCGCCAGAATAGCGTATGTAGGAAAATCTAGATTTCCAGACCGCCATTTACGTCTAGAACACAAGCCAGTTTTTCACCATCCAGCACCAGAACAAGGTTCTCTAGAACAAGTATTTCAAGCTACCGACCATATTCTGAAATCACGAATCGGTTATAGCGAGTTAAGTACTATGCATGAACAAGAACTAGTCCGATCAGCAGTCCGATGGATTACTGATTCTACCACTTTTCCAGACGAAATAGTGCCACAAATGTTTCTGAAACTGCCCCCAGCCGAGCAACGACTGGTGGGTATGTATATGATCCAGCACCTCATTACATTGTATGAGGGTCAACATTCTGATCCAGGTCCGTTACATGACGTCCTGAACGAGTTACTCCAGTATAGATGGAAAGGTTTAGGTACCGATTTGATTAGTGTCATTCTAGAACAGCGCCACAAATATAGTATGTTTCTGAACCCGCATTTTGTTCATGTCTCCCCTCCAGAAAGTAAACCCTTTTACATAGACAGACAGAATCCGTTACGAGAAGTACACCCAGTTAGGACAACAGATGGTGAAATGCAACGAGTGTTTGTTTACACTCCGATTACAAAGATGGAACTCTTAGAGATGAAAAAGTTAATTCCCTGTCATGATAAAGATCCAGCAGGGTTCCACCGAGAATTAAAAGACATGCTCCGTATGGGAGAATACACGTAGATATTATTAAAATGTTAAAAGTCTTGTTGCCCGCAGGGGTATATGAGAAACTCAAGGAAAAAGATTGGGAGGTGGGAGAGAAAAAGATCGATTGGGCAGTTCTCGAAGCTGAAGATAAGATACGAGTACCAGGTACCGGTCTAGGAGAGAAATGTAAAGAATTACCAGAACTGTTAATACAAGTTTTGCCCAGATTATTGACCACTAAAAAGGAAGACTGGGATGCAATCTCAGCCTGTAAACAGAAACAAGACGAAGACACTAGTGATTTTTATTCCAGATTTGAGAAATGTTTTAGCATCAACAGTGGCCTCAAGACAAGTAGCGAGTCATACCCTCACCTTTTTGTTACTAAATTAGTCGAGAATTCAAGTCCACCAATTAAAAAACGAGTTTTGAAAGTCGAAAGTACCTGGCAAGCTAATACCCCGTCCCAGATGTTACAGATGCTTCAATATCACCAGAATAGAATCAGAGAAGAGCAAGATCACGAAAGAAAACGTATGAAAGACACGAAAATGAAAGTACTAGTTGCACAATCTGTTCCTCAAGACAGTCAGAAGAGGGGTCCGAATCAAGCCAGTCATCCTGCAGCTCCCGTTAAAGGAAACTGCAATTATTGTAAACAGCCAGGTCATTTTATAAACGAGTGTGCAGTTCTGAAACACAACATAGCTACCGGTAAGACTAAAGAAAGACCACGTCCGCCTAGACAAGAGCAAGTTTCACAGACTCCTCAGCCACAGAATGCACCACAGACAGTTACTGTACCGCAGCCCATCGCTGCAACACAGCATGTTACACAGCAGATGTACCAGTATGCACAGTCCGAGTATCCAGAGTATCAGCCATATTCATGAAACAGCCTAGAGAGGGAGGTAGGCTTGCCTCTCATCGAGATACCTGTAGATCAAGAAGGTCCCTATGTTCACAGTCAAGTATTAGGGAAAGACAGAAAGTTTTTGATTGATACAGGGGCAAGTAGGACCACCATCAGTCACGCCGAAGTTCCAGGGGCTCCGCTCTCAGGCTCTAGAAATGTTTCCCTTGGATTTTCAGGAAAACCTATCGTAAATGAAATTTCAAAGCCAGTTACTCTAGAAGTAGGTCCATTGTCCTGCACTACTGATCTGTTACTTACGAAGTCATGTCCAGAAAATTTATTAGGCATTAAGACACTGAAAGAGTTAGGTGCAGTTATATGCTGTTCCCCAGAGGGAATACGATTGTTCCTACGTGACTTCAAGGGTCACTATGTATTACGAGATTTTGATCCAAGATTGTCTAATGTTCCGCAGCATCTATGGGCGCAAGGTCCAACTGATGTTGGCTATATGCAAATCACACCCCATCGTGTGACTCTTAAGCCAGGTGTAGTGTTACCACGAATCAGACAGTACAGATTGCCACCTGAGGCTGTAGCAGCCTTATCCAAAATTATTGACGAGCTCATGGCTCAAGGAGTAGTTGTAGAAACTGACTCCAATGTATGTAATTCTCCGATCATTCCTGTCATGAAACGTACTGATCCAAATGCACCCCCAGTATATCGATTAGTGATTGATCTTCGGGAACTTAATAAATGTATTATTCCCCAGTACCCAGTTGTCCCAGATATCTCTTCCCTATTGACAGCCATTGATTCTGAAGCCTCATTTTTTTCGGTCATAGACCTCAAGAACGCGTTTTTCAGTGTCCCCATTCATCCAGACAGCCAGTTTCTTTTCGGATTTTGTTTAAATGGAAGGAGCTATATGTTCACACGAGCTCCTCAAGGTTTCACAGAAAGTCCTAGTATTTACAGTCAAGCACTCAAGAGACAACTAGACAACATTCACATGCCAACTGACACTGCCCTGCTCCAGTATGTCGATGATCTACTGATCACAGCCCGTTCTGAACGTGCTTGCGAGCGAGCATCACTTACAGTCTTGTATTTCCTTGCCGAGATGGGGCACAAAGTGTCCCCTTCGAAGCTTCAATTCTGTGTCCAGCAAGTAATCTACTTAGGCCACTTGCTGTCCAAGAGGGGTAGGCAGTTGACACCCGACCGTATCCAGTTAATAGCGAGTCTTCCTCAGCCCAAGACCCAGAAGGAGGTACGTGCTTTTATCGGCCTTACTTCTTATTGCAGACAATGGATTCCTCAGTATGCATTTCTAGCCAAGCCACTGATACAGTTAACGACACAGGAGGCAGCCGTATCGACTGTCCTCCCTTGGACATCTGAACATACACTTAGTTTCAACGAGTTAAAGAAAGTTTTATGCCAAGCTCCAGTTCTAGCTACACCGAACTACAGTAAGCCTTTTACACTTTTCGTTACTGAACGTGAAGGTACAGCATTATCTGTTCTCACACAAGATCAAGCAGGACAATACAAGCCTTGTGCTTATTTTTCGAGCACATTAGATCCTGTAGCCCAGGCTCTGCCTGCGTGCCTCAAGTCAGTTGCAGCCACAGCACTAGCTATCAGACAAAGTGATTCCATAGTCTTAGGACACTCCCTGACAGTACAAGTTCCACACTCTGTGGAAGTTCTTTTAAACCGAACACAAACTCAGCACTTGACAATTGCACGTTTAACAGGTTATGAATTGACACTGTTCCAGCCACACATAGAAATCAGACGCTGCAACGTTCTAAATCCTGCTACATTGTTACCATCAGTTAATCCAAATCCTGCCACACACGACTGTGTGGAAGTAGTTACCATTACGACAAAGCCAAGACAAGATCTGACAGATATTCCATTACCAGATCCCGACCTGACACTTTATGTGGATGGTTCATGCATGAGAACAAATACAGGAGAACTAGTAGCCGCGTATGCAGTGACTACTGACACCGAAGTTATAGAGACACACCGTATTGACACCCTGTCTGCTCAAGCAGCAGAGCTAGTTGCTCTGACTCAAGCCTGCATACACGCCAAGAACCTGAAAGTTAATGTTTACACAGATTCACGTTACGCATTTGGAGTTGTACACGACTTTGGAGTGCTCTGGCAGGAGAGAGGTTTCATGACTTCTCATGGAACCAAGATTCAGCATGGTCTCCTTGTTCAAGCTCTGTTAGATGCCATACATTTACCGACATCCATTGCTATCATGAAGTGCAAAGCACATACGAAAGTTACTGACACTATTTCCCAAGGTAATGATCTAGCAGATCACACAGCCAAGCTTACAGCACAGACTCCAGACATTCCAGTTAAGCCAACACGGACACATACTCCAGATCCAACTACATGTATGACAGTTAAGGACCCTACTCAAGATGTCATAGATATCCAGTTACATGCTACTCCTGAAGAAATCAAGAAATGGTCCGAACAAGGAGGGGTCCAGACAGATCAAGGATGGTTGACGAAGGGTAGAGCCACATGGTTTCTCCCCGACTCTATGGTTCAAGTCATTGTTAATACCACACATAGTCCAGCACATTTAGGAGAAAAAGCTATGTTAGACAGTATCCAGAATATTTGGTTCAACAAGCATTTACGAGCTGCAGCCAAGCAGAAAGTCCGTACCTGTATGATATGTTGTCAGTTTAATCCAGGTAAAAGTGTCCCGGTGGAACAAGGTGGATTCCAGCCCCCTGACCACCCTTTTGAAGTCCTCCAGATGGATTACATTCAGATGGAGCGATGTCGAGGTTTCAAGTATGTCCTTGTAGTTGTATGCGCTCTGTCCAGATGGACAGAGGCATATCCAGTTCCAGATTACACAGCCGCGACCACTGCCAAGCAGTTGGTTCGTGAGTTCTTCCCACGTTATGGACTCCCTAGAGTCGTATATTCTGACAACGGCCAGCCATTCTCATCTGAGTTGATGAAACATGTGTCCCTTTTGTTAGGGTACCAGTGGAAGTTCCATTGTGTACGCCATCCTGAAGCAGCCGGTCTCGTAGAGAGACATAATCAGACCCTGAAAATTCGAATTGCAAAAGTTTGTCAAGAGAAAGGTGTAGACTGGCTAGTAGCTCTGCCAGTTGCTTTGTTCTATATGCGCATGGTCGCACATTCCAGATCAGGTCTGTCCCCGTATGCGGTCGTTTTCGGCCGCCCCCCTAACATGTGGGGTACACCTAGGCCCCGAAGTATTACCGATGTTTCAAGTAATATGCTGACAGATTACCTAGCTTCCTTGATGTCTGCCCTCAACTCTTGTCGTTCACAGGTTGCCGCCGCATTTCCAGACAATACTGAGGTGGCACCGCATGAAATCGTTCCCGGATCCATGGTCCTAGTGCGAAATTTCGATCGTTCAAGTCCGCTGGAGCCTCGCTGGAAGGAGCCCCGACAGGTCCTCCTGGCCACCCGTACAGCCGTGAAGTTGGAGGGACGCAAAGGCTGGGTGCATCTATCACACATCAAGAAGTTTTATGGATTGAAACCAGTTTCAAAGAACATTTCCGTGGAGTTGAAAGACTGCCAAAGTACTATTCTTAAGGACTGTCCCGCAAAAGACACTGTTACTGAACCCTCCCTGTTAGAGACAACTCCGCAACAGGAGTATAAGAAAAAGTTAAGGTCTAGTAAAATAAGTCAGCCAGTTTGATTGTCTAAGTCCTCCCCTAGGTGAAACGGTTAGACCGGTTTCTGACATGTATAAAATAGACCCCCATAGTGAGAGAGTTAGTCAAAACTCAATCCGATGTATCGTTTTTCTAAGTTTCGTTTTGTTTCTCAGCATTATGATTTCCTGCACCAGTTATGCATTTTACTTGTATTTTCCAGTTTCTCATGTGAATAAGTCTTCTAATGTTACAGTAGAGCACACGTTTAGTGATCTGCCTCCTCATGAACTCTCTTACCGCCTCGCTATGCGTAACAATTCCTTTATCCGCATGTTACATTATTCACACCAGACCAGCAATGCCACTAATTGTTGGGTGTGTGGTCGACTCCCCCCTTTCCAGACACCGAAGGGAGTTCTGCCACTCTTTCCTTATCCATTTTCACATAATGGTTCATGTGGAGCATGGTCCACGTTAACGTCATCCTCAACAGATATGTCTTTCCTTAACAGTACATGTTTTCCAGACCAGCAAGGTCTCCCCCACAGAACCGGGTTAGATCTAGAGAATGAAGTTTACAATTTAGGAAATTATTCTTCGAATTTCATGGTCCTGAATGTTCAGTCTGATACTACTCCAGACTTACCTGCTATTTCAGTATTACCAGTCAAAGGCGAATTATGTGTCCGAAATAATGGTTCCGTACATGTAGGACACAGTGATTGTACTACTATTGTCAAGTATAGTGACAGTAGGAAATCTATTTTTAAAGCCTCACGTCATTCTTATTTTATTTGTGGTCAAACTGCATATGTTCGTCTGCCCCTCGACTGGGAGGGAACCTGTTACATTGCCTTCCTACTGCCACCTGTTTTCCTAGCCCCATCCGATTATCATAGAAATACACATCTAGTACACATTAGACATAAAAGGGAGATCGAGTCCCCAATTGTCGATTATACTGAAACTGCTCTAGAACAGTATACAGATTTCAATAGAGGTTTCTTCTTCTTTATAGGACCTGTCCAGAATAGTAAGCTAATCCGTAGGTTAACCAGAACCCTTGAAGCTGTAGTAAATGAGACTGCCTCTGCTCTAGGTAACTTAACCGAAGAGCAATCTGCTATGAGATTTGTCGTTTTGCAAAATCGTCTCGTCCTTGACGTCATACTGGCCGATAGGGGCGGGGCATGTAGAGTCATCGGATCTAGTTGCTGCATTTTCATTCCAAATAACGCGCCGTCTGTTTATTCAGCTATAACCAGACTTCATAAAATTGCCCATATGTTACACCAAGATCCAGGCACCTGGACATGGTCCGGTTGGTTCTGGAATATAATTTCCGCCTGGGGGTGGAAAGTCTTGTCCCTTCTAGGTATTGCAGTAGCGATCATATTCAGTTGCTGCCTCTGTATACAATGTGGCCCTGCGATTTGCGGCATTTGTGCTACCTCTTGTATTCCTAGTCCCAAGTCCCGTTCTAAATCCCGTTCCAAGACAATTCGAGATGAGCAAATGATACTGTATGAAATGATAGATGGTATCATGAATATTGATGTTTCCTGATGGAAACGTAGTGACAAGGAGGGAATGTGGAAAAGTAAATTTTGCCATGTTCTGTGTCCCTACGCGTCCTCCATCATATGTTATGTGTGCATGATTAATATGCATATGTATTCCCCATGTTCGATTAAAGACGCAATTATAGTTGTGTCCACCTCTAGTATGCCTGTTTCCAGTTCTCGTGAATGATACGAATATCAGGCCTATGTAAAGCTACGTTGCCACGTTTCTCAGTGTGCACGTTATTTCATTATAAAGTCCCCGTTCCTAGGCCTCAAAAGGGCCCGGACGCCAGATTCCGCTCCTGTCTCCTGAGCCCTCGCTGAGGAGTAATACAGCCCCCACCTGTATCCTCGACCCTTCACTTACTTCCTGCCTCACAGTGCCCGGTTCAGCCTGGCTCTGCCTCTGAGTCTGCCAAGACTATGTTATGATTCTAGTTATCAGTCCAGCCCCCCTTCTCTGCATTCCTAAAGCTACTGAATCGCATCAATAGTTTCCGTCATAGTCTAGCCTTTACGTCTCCATGTTAGAGAAATACTGTATTTAATGGTCATTTAATATTCTTCATCACGCACTACATGTAGAATAATGCATGCACCAGTCTTAGAGTCTGTTAGCCTTTCCCCTCCTGACTTCTAGTTTATATCAACATGTTCTCTAAACATCAGATACTAGATACTGTTTAGGTACATGTCGCCCTGACTCTCCAGACTTCAGTCTCTGCTCCTAGCACAGAGTTCGTAGCCCCCAGCTTCTCCTAGTAACACGTCATTGCCAGTTTGCGCGCACCATCAGGTTAGAGGTCCCGGCTCCTTAGGTAGCCCCCTCCATGTTTCCGCCCCATTCATGACATATTCTGTTACGTTTGCATCACATGTCTATGTATACGCCCTGTTACACCTACTTTCACCCTTATCTTTCGCGACTGCTACGCGTCACACCCTTTGCTCCACCCGCCGCTCCGCCTATCATATGTACTGTAATGCAACTGTTTTAATATATATATGCCTGTGTATTGTTATTAAAGGTTACGCCAGTCCTTTCTCCAGAGCGCGCTCATCCCAGATCCAGCCCCGGCAGCTGCCGGGCCACGCTAGTCCAATCCGGCCCCCCTGCCGGGCCCTGCCATCCTATTCTTATGCAGGTTGTCCTGTTCCTGTCCTTATGCTGTAATAAACCTGCAAAACTCCTACTACCTCGAATCTTGACTCTTATTTATTGAGCTATCTGTTATTGCTATGCCTAGACAAAAATAGATCCGGTATTATTTATTTATATACCACACTTTGGCTCATCATGGTACTATGCTTGGGACGCTTCATTGAGGGAAAATATGCTAAAATGGACACAGCAAGCCAGAAAATCAACTTGATCCTCAAGCCACACACGTCTTCACACGTCGAGAAAAGAGAACTTTCTTCAGTCAACTTCACAGCCAATCCTATACCGGGTGGGGTAGCATGGGACAACACTGACTATGAAATTTATGGTCCGGTTGAAATCCTGAAATATCCACACCAAATCAAGATCTCGTTGAGTGACTTTGTAAAACCAAGCTCATTTGCTGATGATTGGGACTTTGAAAGCGTTAATGATATGATGTCTGACCTAGTGATGTCTGCTAAATTTACCAAACATGATTATTTGCAGGGTTCGTCTAATTATGATAGTATGTACTGTTACAACCACTATGGTAACCATTTTCTACATAAATCGGCACAACCTAGAAATGTTTTAAATTATAATCAATGGGAACATTGTGCAACCCCTCCAAAAGGAAGCTCAAGAACCTTTTATGACAAATATTCATACTTTTCAGGGTTCAACACAAGTAATGCTGAAACATTTTATTTCAAATTATCAAATAAGACAGGAACAAAAACCATGCTTACAAACACAAAATTGATATATTCGGACTCGTTTTTTGAACAAATGAATACATTTGGTTTTAATTATTGGGACAAAAATGTTGAAGTAAAAAGTGTTTGGGGTACAAAAGAATGGCAAGTACAAGGTATAGAATCAATGTTTAGAGCCTGCATGATCCCAGAACAAATTATATTTTTGAATGACACTGTTCAACAAACTACCTGTCTTGGCCTAGCCAAAATCAAAGACTTAAATAAACCGTCTATTCCAAAGCCAACAATAAACAGCAATAGCTCTACAGATGAAGAGATAGACGTAAACTATGTATTAAACCAAAACAGAACACATCCTGATTGGAAACAATGGTTAATCTGGCCCACAGATACTAATAACTGTCAAGACAGATTCCTGAACAAAACACAGGGGTTCACATTGACCAGGCCAGACCCTAGATATTCCCAAAGACAACACCCAGGGATAATCACCACCTACAGTGTGGGCAAACTCTGCCTCCAATGGCTACAAACTTCCACACTGACAGAAATTAAGCAACACCTAACTTTACTTACTGATGGTGCTGACTTGCGTGATTTTATTATGGGACCGCGCAAACAGCGTCAAAAACGCTTCATAGCAGCCTCTGTATATGCAGCTTACAACGAGGCCTGGAAGGTAACTCAAATTGAGACAGCAGAAAGTATACGGGAAATTGACCGTATTAATTTGGAAAAATCACTTTCTGTAGTGGACAATGGGTTAATGACTCTGTCCTCCAGAATTTTTTCATTGGACAGCATTGTGTCTTCAGCAATCGACATAATATCGCAAGACTTACTGTTGTTACAACACGGTCAGTCTCAATTGCGTTCTATTGTACAGCTTGGCTGGACGTTACAAAATCTGCGTTCAGGCTATGTGCCTTGGCGTTTAATCAACACAACGTCACTATTCAATATCTTTAACCTTATTGATAAACAAATCAGTATGGCACAGAAGGGTGCTGATTATACAATCCTGAGCATTGAGAAACTCGAGAGATTACCAGTGACAATCTCAGAACGACCTGTCAGTGAATGGATAATACATGGGATGATTAATATGCCAATATCTACCTTCAGGTTTCAATACTGCCAAAAATATATACAGGCTGGCATGTACGAAAAATTGGGAAAAGGGTACATTAAGTCAACATGGAACTTGCCCTATTCACATGCATGTGTCAGTAATAAAGGACAGAAAGTGTTTCTTAGTGGCAATAATTGTGCGATGTCACTAAGTGGTACACTTCTGTGTAATGGAATTAGTTTGCATCGAGCCTGTGAAGGGAACTCAAATAACCTTTCATGTCACCAGCTAGGCGCACCTGCAACAGAGATAGAACCATTCTTTAAAAGACTCTATAACGGGAGTTACATTCTAATTGTGGATCGCAGATATTGCAGTTTACTGCCCGGTATTCCTTATCTCATAACTACGACTGCGAAGGTCATGTGCTGTGGACGCTTATTGTTCCCCAGCTCCTTTCCAGACAGGGAGGCAAGGGCATGGCCTAACTTGAAAATTACTTCTATTCGAATTGATACTTTAAGCAGAATGAAAACAGTGCTTCTTCAGACGCCGACCAGACTCACGTCATCAAAAGAAACGTATGATCTCCTAGTCGCAAGGACGACTGCAGAGATTCACTCATTGTTATCAACTAATTCCCCCATACATTTCGCAGAAATCCTGAATGAAATCTTAAATATTTCTGATACCAGTGGAGTCTCAAATGTATTTAAGACAGTATTTTCGATGGCATTAACACCATTCAAAGCCATACTGGGTATTTTTCCAGACTTCGTCCATTCGATTTTTGGCGGACTTCCCCTCATTTTGGGACTAATTGCAGGAATCCTATTCTTGGTCCTTATATTTCGTTATGGCAAACCATGTCACAGACAAAACACCTGCGACAAGGGAAGAAACAATCCGAGCCATTGGATACCGGGACCGGATATCAAAAATCCTGGGACTTTCCCGGCTTAGAGACCTGAACATGACTTGGTTTCTTTCATTTCGACCAATGTGGCACCGATGTGTTTTACCTGTATTAAGCTGCTTGCTGTGCGGAGAAGAATGCGTGTTGGACACCTGTCTGACGCTACAATCGGATGCGCCAATGGATGCAGAAACATTGTTGGGTCCGGTAACGGCTCATGCATTGTGCTGCCCTCAACGGCTGCCAATCCTTATGACGGCATTCGTGGAAACTTCACCACTACGATTAAGGGGTAGTGAAGTTCAAGATGAAAGCAGCATCGATCAGGTACGACCTTCTGTCAGCAATACTAATCAAAACGTCAATGGAGACAATCATGCACATGAATGCATGGTTACATCTTTTTCCGAGTTAGTGGAACTTTCACAGGAAGCTGTTGACAGCTTTTTCGACAGTCTCAATGATATGATGTTCTCACCAGAGCAGAAATAAAGACTTTTGAGCAAGCTAGCACACGGCGTTCCCAACACCCTGAATTTGGCCTTCAACTTTAATAATAAAGTAGCATGAACAATTTTCCCTCCAGTTCACGGACAGCAATTTTTTCAGCAGCCCCAAAATATTTTTACGATTTTTCGGGACACTTATCTTCTGCTTAAAGTAGAAACTATTATTAGAGAACTAAATTTCTATTTTTAGAAACTTTATAGACATTAGCTGCCCGCTGGTATGTTCATAATTATTTTAATTCTGTGATGAAGTGGTCTCGAACCTTTTTTCTGTATTAAGAGCCATTTCATGTGTAATTCTCATATTTGAATAGTAATAATGTATACAAATGCGTGATTACTTTAGCATTATTCTACAGCTTGAGTGCATATAGTACATGTGACTGTTTTTTCCGTATATTACATAATTTCGAAATGCATTATATGTATTTTGGGGTGCTAAGGTATACACGATACTCTACAGTATGTTTTACTATGCCTAGATTCATAAATATGGCCATAGTTAGCGTGGAGTGGGTGTGATGTATTCCTATAGGTTCTGTATCGATCCCCCTATTCCTGACCCTGTTCTGGTTAACAAGTTAACTAGCAGCCATCCCATGATGCAGAAACCGTTATCTGATTAAGCCACACCACGGCACAGGAACGTGTTATCTGATTAGGTCATAACGCTTGCCATCTAATTAGGCAAGCAATATTCCTCCAGCCCCTGACAAGGCATACGGAGTTCTCAAAACAAATCAAACCTATGACAACCTGGGAAAAACCCTGTGGCCATTGTTTTGATTTCACCGAGAACTTCAGCAAAAGTATGTGCTAACGACCAGTTCGTATGACATCCTTATTGACGTATCTATGTCCATCCTTACGTCAATCTCGGCACCTTACAGGTATAAATATTACCGATATTGCCTTAAGCAAACACACGCGGTGGTGACGAGATCGGAGCAGCCAGACTTGCCGAAACCCAGCGCAGAGCAGACCCCGCTGGCGCAGCCCCGCCTTCCTGACACGCTGAGAAGCACACGCTGCCTTTCTCCTGCCGAGAAATCCAGCTCCGGCGCTTCCAAGCAGCCCTTGCAGGCAGCCTGGAATATCGAGACCAAAGACGAGAGATACCATCCCTCAACCATCCTAGATCTCAGGTACAGAACTGAATAACCCCTTGCAGAGAATTCTTGAGTCAGTCACTTGGCAAAAACAAACTTAACTTAAACTGCTACTTTCTATTCCCGCCCACGTATTAGGCTTAGGTCAGGTACCCTGGGGTAGGCGTAGTTAGAAGCACCAGTTGAGTACGATTAGTCAAATATATATATATGTATGTATCTATTTTATCCATTTTAAACCACCATATGGCTTAGAAACCATATAAATGTTTTGACAGTATTATTTTATACTTCTGCTTTTATTGTATGCACTTTACTTAACCATAAGTATTGCGATAATATCGATTCATTTCTCTTGTATGAGAAAAGAGACTGATCAATAAATAACATCTTTTATTGAACACGCCCCCTCTCTTCCTTTTCTCTACAATCTGGTGAAACTAAGAATGCACGTACTGACTGAGTAAAATAAGTTGTCTTTTGTTTTCACACGACTCTAGAGATACACTCTTGATTAGGGGAGAGCAAAGTTGTCATGTTCTATGGTTGTCAGAAACTAAATCCCTTCTTGCCTATCCAGGGAGGTTCAACTCCTCCTTGCCTATTCGAGAAAGTTTCTAGTGAACTCTGAGCTAGCTGGCAAACCCAAAACTTTAAGTCTAATATCGACAGTAGAAGACCTAGTTAACGTCTGGTCTAGGCCTATACTATTGAAGGTATTATTCCAATGCGCAGAGCCTATTGGGATAATAGAAACTACACTACACATTCATCCACCCATCATTCATCCTGCATCCATTCCTGCATCCATTCATGCATCCACCCATCCATCTATCCACCCTGCATCCATCATTCATTCATGCATCCACCCACCCATCCATCCTGCATCGATCATTCATTCATGCATCCACCCATCCATCCACCCATCCATCCACCAATTCTGCATCCATCCTGTATCCATCATTCATTCATGCATCCACCCATCCATCCATCCACCCTGCATCCATCCTGCCTCCATCCTTCATTCATCTACCCATCCACCCATCCTGCATCCATCCTGCATCCATCATTCATTCATGCATCCACCCATCCATTCATCCACCCATCATTCATCCTGCATCCATTCATGCATCCACCCATCCACCCATCCATCCACCCATCCTGCATTTATGTATTTTTATGACCATATAACTTGCACCCAGCTTGTCAGTGTTCAATACCAGTCTCAAACCTTGTACTCCAGCACCAATGATACATGATTAATATTAATTGTTTTTAAAACATGTATTTATTCGACACCAATTTCACACCTTAGTCGGAACATTATTTTCATTTGTTTTTTAAAATATCTATTTATTTAACACCAAAGTAAGTCATGTATACAGTTTTTATGGTTCGATAAGAGGCTCGAACCTGGTTTCCCAGCACCAAAGTCGGCTGCACTAACCGTCAGGGGTTATGTACCCGGGCTATGTATTGACCAGCCAATCCTGGCGCTGTATGCAGCGCCAGGATTGGCTGGGGGGGGCACCATGACTCCTCGCCCAGTCGCCCTGTGTAACCCCGGGGGCTGCGGCCCGCCCCCTGGTCCTCTCTCTAAGGGGGAATTCACAGGAAAACGATCTGCGCATGCCCGGGCATGTTTGTGCCCAAAAATACACTTGCGCAGCTGCAGCAGGCCCATCCTCCCCCCCCCCATACCCCCCCTGTGCACTCTGGGAAAGTCGGGTGTCTCCCGGTTTCCCGGCCGGCAGATAGCGCGATTTTTTTAAATATTTGTATTTGGCTTCTAGTGACGACGCGGTAGGTCCATGGGGCTACGCCCCTACGCCCCAATGGACGCACCGCGCCTGGCGTTTCACAAGGTATGGGTCTCCCCTTCTCCCTGGCAGGGTTTTAATTTCTTAACCGCCCGCTTTGTGTAAACAGTGCATTGCAGTGATTAAAAGAGCCTTGCATCAAACAAGAACAGAATAGACCCAAAACACGAATGCCCATAATTGGGGTGCTGTGGGCCCCCATATACTCCACCGGCTCCACTAATGACAGCTGAAGCCCTGAGAAGCAGGCTGTCTCCTCTTCTTTCACTCCTTCCCACCATATCTGATCATCACACCGATCTCGAAACAAGTCTCCTTCTGAAAGAAAATGATCTTCAGCATGCTGACCGCTTTTCTGCGCCAGGAGCACCATCTGCCCTGAGACTAGCACGGAAATTGATCCCCCAGGTCTTATTGTAAAACATTCCTAATTGTGCTGCAGTGGCCCCTGGGCAGAAGTGTCACTGCACCTCCAATGACAGCTTCTGCCTCCCTGTCACCCAATAACACGGGCTCCGATCTCACCCCATCCCCTCCCTCCCGCCTCTCAGTGTAATGTAATTGCAGCCTCTCTTCCCCCCTCCCCCTTCCCGCCCCCCTCCCCCCCTGTGAACACAGCCACGGTTGCGGGAAGGGGGGACGGAGCAAGGAACGCGTCACAAAGACACGTACATTTCTTTTTGTAAGTATAAAAATGTACATGCGCCCCGCCCATCTGTTAGCAACGAAAGTCGTTTCCAAATACATCATATACGCCTCAATGTCACCTATACAAATTATCCGCTCTTCTAAACAGTTTATCAGATGTTCAGCCATTCTCTGTAGCAGAATTCAAATCTCATCTTTCTTCTGAACTCATTGTGGATCTTAAAAATTAACCTAAGATCTCCAATAATTAGAAATGAAGTCGTTTATCAACACCACACGGAGTGCAATGAATGCCGACAACTAGTACTACATAAACGGGAACCCCCATTCATTGTATTATGAAGAACACTTATGAAAAATACGGTAACGGTCAATATCCATCATAACTAGTGGAAGACAATGTACGGCTGTCTCACCAAAACACGTGCATGAAATATTTATCAGTCTTGATGTTAACAGTGACTCTTTTACACATGACAATGAAACAATAGTGTTTGGTGGTTTTGCAGTGTCTTCTGGGTATTCAAAATTCACAGGGAGACTGCCCTCTGGCAACAGCAGATGGTACTGCACCTGCTGCTTGGTAGAAGGTTCAATTTATCCCTCCTTCGCCTCCTAACTCACTCTCACAAGCACTCTTTCTCTCTCTCTCTCTCTCTCTCTCGATCTCTCTCTCTCTCTCTCTCTCTCTCTCTCTCTCTCTCTCTATCTCTCTCTCTCTCATTCTTTCTCTCACACACACACCTCTTTCTCTCTCACTCTCTCACACACACACACAAACACACACACTCTCTCTCTCAAAAAGAAACAGTGGCAAAGACCAATGGTTTGGAATTTGAAATGAAAATTATGGGGTTTATTTACAAGCCCCTTGCGCTGCCTGTACGCCTCTTTTTCCCATATTAAAAGTGACGCAGCGGTGGCGCAAGGAGTTTGTAAATAAGCTCCTAAATTTATGAAGCGCTCCAACACAACACCCATTAATTTTTGTGCTACCCCATATTTCTAAGAGTGGCGTAAAAAGGAGGCAGCGCCAAAATTAAGACCAGGTAAAACCTCGTCTTACCCTGGCGCAACGAGGAGAAATGTTTAATTTCTCCTTGTTTTTGCTGTTTCCATGTGTGCAGCCTTGTGCAGCACATATAGAAACACCAAAACACCATTGATTGTTTATGTGCAGGAGGAAGGTGTCCCTTCCTGCACATAAACAATCATTATATAAAAAAGAAGTTTTGCACATTGAAATTTTAAAACGCATTTCAGATTGTTTATGTGGACGAAGGAACACCTTCCTGCACATAAGCAATCATTCCCCTAAATGCAAGCACCCGTGCACGGGTCCCTGCATTGGCGCTAGGCAGCTAAATTAGCGCCAACACCGGGGGAAACGCAAAGCTGCACCGTATTCTTGTAAATACGGTACAGCCCTGCGTTTCAGAAGTGGCAGAGTGCAGCATTAAGCCAAGGAGGCTAACTCCGCACTCTGCCACATCCTTGTAAACATGCCCCAAAAGTGTTTCTTCTCGCTGTGCCTCCGTACGCTTCCCCAAGGGAGACGCGGAATTCTGACGCATTCCCAGGTTTACGAAACGTTGTAAATCTGGGAATGCGTCAGGTTCCACAGCAAAACCCATTGCTCGCACTTTTCATGCAAAGTGATGCTTGAAAAGGGGACGTAAATCGAAGGGCATGAAAAGCCAAGCAGGGTGGCTTAGCGTGGCCTTGTAAATATGGGCCAGCACACTGCTGCGTAAAAAAAGTGATACTCCAGCGGCGCAAAGGGCTTGTAAAGAAGCCCCCTGGCTTTTTAGGTTTTCCTGAAATGAAGAAGATTTCCCATTTCCTTTAGTTTTAGGGGTAGGGTATTCCATAATTTGGCTGTACAGGTGACAAAGCTTCAGCCTCCCCAAGAGGATTTTGTGAATTTGGGAAAAATTACGTTCTTGGCTGCAGATGAGCGCTATGGCCTATAGAGGATATTGCAAGAAAAGTAGCATTTAAGATACCCAGGGCCTGAATAATGAAGTGCTTTAAAGGCAATGCACAATTAGGTCGGATTCCTTGATATGTTCGCTTCTTAAGCCAAACTGAGTAGGGTCAAGCAGATTATTTGCATTTATAGCGGAAGGCGGCTCTAGATTCATGGCTTTCTCTGCTATCAGCTCACAGCAACCTCTCAGCAAATGTACTCTACTTGTTTATTATAAACAAACCCTATACACATTTTAATTCCTTAATGCCATTAAAAGTCCACACAACCCACACCTTTATACCTTTCTACCCCAACTACCTCATATTTGTACCTTCACACATGGACAAAACACCACTCTATCCTATACCACTAACCAATCCACTTATCCAGGGCTTAATTTCTAAAAAAAATAAGTGCTAGGGCCCTCGTCAGTGGCCACTGCTGCTTGTGCCACCCATTGCCCCTGCTACCGCTGCCAATGACAGTACCAACACAACTACTGACCATCACACTGCTACAAGTGTGACAATTCGGACAATTCCAGGCCCCCAAAGCTATAAGAACGGCCTGTGAGGCAGGTATTAGTCATTTTATAACACATATTGTAATAATAACCAGCAGTTGTTGTGTTCTCTAAATTAGACAAACATCACCACCATGTGGCAGCCTCTCATAAGTGCGGTGTTGACAATTATGTGCTGGTACCCAGCACCGGAAACCATTGGCTCAAATTACCCACTGCACTTATCACAAACACAACCCAAATCCACACCATATTTTACTATATCCCATCCAGATACACACTCCCTGGTCTAATTTATATTAACAACCCCCTTTCTGTCACCAACAAACCCATACTCAGTCTTTCATCTTTTCATCCACCAACTCGCTTCTCCTCTTTTTACCACAAACACACAATCACACAAACCATATACTCAATCGGACATTTTATCTCTTTTACCAGTTAAGTCTTACACAAACACTCAACTCTTGTTCATCCACTCACACACACACTCTTTTCTAAAAACACATTTCCACTCCCTTTACCTTGCAAATTCCACTGGCCAACAATACTTTACATACAAATTCTACACAGAAAACAAAAAAAATCATTATCTCATCACACTACTCCTTAAAAGCAAAACAGAACACACACACCAGCACAACAAAATCTCACATGCATAATCTATACTAATATAATAAAGAGAGAACCCAAACCTTTGAGGCGGGTAATCTCAGGAACCACAGCAGCAATCACAACACCCAATACAGCGTTGGAAAGGGCAGTTGCAGCAGAAGAACATAGGCTATGCAGACGCCCACCATAAGAACCGTGCCAGCAAAGTAGTGCCTTGTGGGCGTGTCTGCATTGTGCTGTGGGTGTGTGCTGGGGGCGTGACAATCGCTGGGGGCATTCCGTCACAAGTGTTGTTTTTTCTTCCCAGGTTCTATACATTCCTGCTCCCTTTAAATAGTAATTCAGTGGAGGTCCCATTCTCTTAGAACCACCCCAAGCACAGTTATGGGCAAAAACTACAACTAAAGGCCCTGCAAAGCATTATGGGATAAGATTAGCATAATTTTTAGCATTCATGAAAGGGTTTCAATGTTTTTGAATTTTACTCATCAGGGACATCTTGGGACGACGAGGTGAACTGCAGCTTGATGTATAATATTTTAAATGCTATTGCATTTGCCTCATCAGGGACATCTAGGGACGGCGAGGTGAACTGCAGCTTGATGTATAATATTTTAATTGCAATTGCATTTGCCTCATCAGGGACATCTAGGGACGACGAGGTGAACTGCAGCTTGATGTGTAATATTTTAAATGCTATTGCATTTGCCTCATCAAGGACATCTAGGGACCACGAGGTGAACTGCAGCTTGATGTATAATATTTTAAATGCTATTGCATTTGCCTCATCGGGACAACTGGGGACGACAAGGTGAACTGCAGCTCTTTTTATAATTATTTGGATACTCTAATATTCACTTCCCACTGCTAATCTCGTCCCATAATGCTTTGCAGGGGCTTGATCTCAAAATCATCACCTTTCTCACTGCTTGCTGGAAGCTATTTTCACTTTTGTGAAATGACTATATGCATTTTAGCATGTAGAAATACTTGTTATTTTACCTTGAATATATGAGGTTTCTGTTTTAATAATTGGAAATCTGACAGAACGAAATATTGCGGATTTATTGTACTAAGTTCGCGCCAATTCAGCCCACCCCTACTTTAAATACCCCTGCACCCCATAATCATAACCCACCCTTACTCTATAAAATACCCCAACACCCTTAAACACTAACTCATCTTAGCCCTTTAAATATACCCTGTACCCCAATACCCAAACCTATCTCTAAACCCTAAAAATACCCCTGTACCCCAAAACCCAAACCTACCCCTGAACCCTAAAATATCCCTGTACCCCAAAACCCAAACCTACCCCATAACCCTAAAATACCCCTTAACCCCAAAACCCAAACCTAGCCCATAACCCTTAAAATACCCCTGTACCCCAAAACCCAAACCTACCCCTGAACCCTAAAAATACCCCTGTACCCCAAAAACCCAAACCTAGCCCAGAACCCTAAAATACCCCTGTATCCCAAAACCCAAACCTAGTCCTGAACCCTAAAAATACCCCTGTACCCCAAAACCCAAACCTAGCCCTGAACCCTTAAAATACCCAAGTACCCCAAAACCCAAACCTACCCCCCAAACCCTAAAAATACCCCTATACCCCAAAACCCAAACCTAGCACTGAACCCTAAAAATACCCCTTTACCCCATAACCCAAAACTATATCTGAACCCTTAAAATACCCAAACACCCCAAAACATATACCTCAGTACCCCAAAACATATACCCCTATACCCATACTTGCCTTATCCAAACACTTTAAAAAAAACACACTTTTACCATTCATGCATTTACAACGAATTTCGTTGTAAATGTATGCGTGGTAAAAGCATATAAAATGTAATGCCATGCGTTATAATGGCATTGCGGAGTCATGGTACTTTCGTAATGAAAGTATGCGGAGTGATGATATGCGGAAAGAAAGTTGCGGAATAATGGGTGTTTACCCTCCCCCGTAAGTACATTGGTGGCACGGCGGCCCACATCTCCAGCAACATACTCATATTTTTTCACCACCGATTGGAAAAATGCACAGGTCTCTCTCATTGATGCCCAGCACCGACATACACTTTTAGACACACCTCCCACCACAAGTTCTAGAATTGCGAACTTTAGAGATGGGGAGCTACGTTCGAATCTCGGCATCAGCTCAACATCCTGTGATTCCAGGCAAATCGCTTTGTCTCCCCGTGCCTACCACAAACGAATGTGTTCTTCTGTAATGTAAATTGTGCTCATGCCATGTTGTCGAGTTCGCGCTATATAATATTGCAAGGAAAATAAAGTAGGGAAACTCGAGTTCACACACTACTGAACGCACACTCTTAACTGCATCAGCAGTGCACTGTGAATCGGAGCGTTTCACAGGCCTGTCACAGATAAGAAATGCTATCAAAACGAAATCCTACGAAACAATATACTACTGGCCGGCAGCAATTCATACCCAGACAACGTCGGGACGGGCTGCTAGTACTAATATAATAATGAGCGAGCCCAAACCTTTGAGGCGGGTAATCTCAGGAACCATAGCACCAATCACAACACCCAATACAGCATTGGAAAAGGCAGTTGCAGCAGAAGGATATAGGCTATGCAGACGCCCACCATATACATTTAAAAGGTAAAAGAACCGTGCCAGCAAAGTAATCCCTTGTGGGCGTGTCTGCATTGTGCTGTGGGTGTGTGCTGGGGGCGTGACAATCGCTGGGGGCATTCCGTCACAAGTGTTGTTTTTTCTTCCCAGGTTCTATACATTCCTGCTCCCTTTAAATAGTAATTCAGTGGAGGTCCCATTCTCTTAGAACCACCCCAAGCACAGTTATGGGCAAAAATACAACTAAAAGGCCCTGCACACCATTATGGGATAGGATTAGCATCATTATTAGCATTCATGAAAGGGTTTCAATGTTTTTGAATTCTACTCATCAGGGACATCTTTGGACTACGAGGTAAACTGCAGCATGATGTATATTTTAAATGCTATTGCATTTGCCTCATCAGGGACATCTAGAGACGACGAGGTTAACTGCAGCTTGATGTGTAATATTTTAAGTGCTATTTCATTAGCCTCATCAGGGACATCTAGGGACCACGAGGTGAACTGCAGCTTGATGTATAATATTTTAAATGCTATTGCTTTTGCCTCATCTGGGACAACTGGGGACGATGAGGGGAACTGCAGCTCTTCGTAGAATTATTTGGATACTATAATATTCACTTCCCACTGCTAAACTCATCTCATAATGCTTTGCAGGGGCTTGATCTCAAAATCGTCACCTCTCTCACTGCTTGCTGGAGGCTAATTTCACTTTTGTGAAATGACTATATGCATTTTAGCATGTAGAAATACTTGTTATTTTACCTTGAATATATGAGGTTTCTGTTTTAATAATTGGAAATCTGACGGAACGAAATATTGCGGATTTATTGTACCAAGTTCGCACCAATTCCGCACCCCATAATCATAACCAACCCTTATTCTATAAAATACTCCAACACCCTTAAACACTAACCCATCTTAACCCTATAAATATACCCTGTACCCCAAAACCCAAACCTATCCCTAAACCCTAAAAATACCCCTGTACCCCTGTACCCAAACCTACTCCTGAACCCTAAAAATACCCCTGTACCCCAAAACCCAAACCTACCCCTGAACCCTAAAATACCCCTGTACCCCAAACCCAAACCTAGCCCATAACCCTTAAAATACCCCTGTACCCCAAAACCCAAACCTACCCCTGAACCCTAAAAATACCACTGTACCCCAAAACCCAAACCTAGCCCAGAACCCTAAAATACCCCTGTATCCCAAAACCCAAACCTAGCCCTGAACCCTAAAAATACCCCTGTACCCCAAAATCCAAACCTACCCCTGAACCCTAAAAATACTCCTATACCCCAAACCCAAACCTAGCCCTGAACCCTAAAATACCCCTGTACCCCATAACCCAAAACTATATCTGAACCCTTAAAATACCCAAACACCCCAAAACATATACCTCAGTACCCCAAAACATATACCCCTATACCCTGTTCAGTTCTTTAGCTTTATTCGATTTTTTGTTTAAAAACATAAAAGCATACATTTAAAAACACTCATGACAAGAATTACATACAAATACACAAAATAGAAGGAAGATAAAACATTAGTCCATGTTGCATAAATAAGTTCCTTTGTTTCATAGTAGAATTCATGTTTTTCCATACCCATGGCCAATGAACATTGTGACCGGATAGTTCAAGGTGGAAAAGTCATGGCCACACAGTGTACGCGTATTTCTGCCCTTCGGGTGAACTGACTCTGCCCTTAATTTTGGTCTAGGCGTATATGCCCAGCTCGGGTAGAAGTCTTGTAGGTCCCAGATGGATATAAGGCCAACACCTTCACGGGGGTACAAAGTTCGCAGGTAAGTAACGACTGAGCTGCTTTTAAATTTTATTAGAACGAGGTCCCCGTCAATATCTTTCTGTAGGGGGCCTAGCCAGCCCACCCTTCTAACTGACTTGATAGTACCATCTAGACCAAGGGGCAAAGGCCTGTTTTTAGTTAGCCAATATATGACTTTGTTAAGTAAGTCTTGTTCCCGCTCAGTTTTTCCATGTTTGATTTCGGGAACTCCTGCAAGAACACACACAAAGGGTGCAGCCTCCGGGGGTAGCTGTATGTGAGTAGTATTCTTATTAGGCTCTACTTTTGAAACAGTATATTGTAAAGGACCCGGTTTGTGATTAGCTTTAGGTACATCGGGGAGTGAAGGGATAGGGACTAGGGGACAAGTTTGAATGTTACTTTTGGTACCAAGTGAGCTCGGACAAATTGATGTTAAAGAAATTTCAGTGCGGGTTTGGCTGGCCTTTAAACATTTCTCTATTCCCAACAGCCTATCCTCTAGGGTGGTAATTTTAACAATCAGTGGAGAGATGAGTGAGCCGACCATTTGTTCAATCTGAGCCAGAAAGTTCGAATTGAGGGAGGTTATCCATTGGTCTATTTTTTCTTCCGATTTTTGGAGGGGGTTAGTTGCAGTCAGTGGGGAGCTAAAACATAATTTTTGCTGTTTTGATTTATTCCCTATGTGCTTATCCCCATACCACTTCCTTTTACTAGACAAGGACTGCGAAGAGACTGTGTTTGGTGTATTAACATTTTTGGGTTGGGCCCTGGGGCTGGCGATTGGGGTAGACATACTGGTTTGTTCAATGAGGCAAGGGGAGGAACTTTTAATTTAATTTCTGGGTTCCACTGTGGCATACCTTGTTTTGCAGAGTGAATTTAGTTCATCCAGGAGTGAGAGGTGTTGCGTTATGCCATTGGTTGGGTCAAGCGATTGGTTAATAGATGTACTAGTCTTGGCAGTTTCAATCAAATTGACGGTGGACGGAGATGGCCTGCTTGGAACTTGTGTCCCTGGATGCAAGCCTCTATGGCTGATACATCTATTAGTCACCCCCTTGTGTGTCATGATGGGGTTTGCGATTGTTAGGCTATCACTAGGTTATGACAAGGATATTAGGATGTTCTCAGCTAAAGTTCAGTTTGTAATCCCTTGCCTAAATGCCATAAAGGACATAAAGTTATTACCTTAGCAGTCAGGGGGAGTGGCCCCGTCCTGTTCTCCTCATGCCTCTGAGGGCCACAGAGGGCCCGCCCTTTGCCCGGGCTTAGCCCGCGCGCGAGCCCGCTACGCGAGGGCTGTCCTTTTTCTATCCCCTCCGGGGGCGGAAGTAGCAGCAGAGGAGTCTGGGGGATGTAGTTTCCCCACCCCACGGCAGCCACTATCCTGTAGTTCTGCGGCGGCGGGGGAGAAGCATCAAGGATTCCCAAATGTCCTGTGGGCAGCAGTGAGCAGGTAGGGGTGATTCTCCCCCCAAAACGAGTCTTCTACCCCCCACAACGAGTGTTCAAAGGAGCGCCCACTCCACCAGGGCTGTCCTTCTTTTTCTATCCCCTCCGGGGGCGGAAGTAGCAGCAGAGGAGTCTGGGGGATGTAGTTTCCCCACCCCACGGCAGCCACTATCCTGTAGTTCTGCGGCGGCGGGGGAGAAGCATCAAGGATTCCCAAATGTCCTGTGGGCAGCAGTGAGCAGGTAGGGGTGATTCTCCCCCCAAAACGAGTCTTCTACCCCCCACAACGAGTGTTCAAAGGAGCGCCCACTCCACCAGGGCTGTCCTTCTTTTTCTATCCCCTCCGGGGGCGGAAGTAGCAGCAGAGGAGTCTGGGGGATGTAGTTTCCCCACCCCACGGCAGCCACTATCCTGTAGTTCTGCGGCGGCGGGGGAGAAGCATCAAGGATTCCCAAATGTCCTGTGGGCAGCAGTGAGCAGGTAGGGGTGATTCTCCCCCCAAAACGAGTCTTCTACCCCCCACAACGAGTGTTCAAAGGAGCGCCCTCTCCACCAGGGCTGTCCTTCTTTTTCTATCCCCTCCGGGGGCGGAAGTAGCAGCAGAGGAGTCTGGGGGATGTAGTTTCCCCACCCCACGGCAGCCACTATCCTGTAGTTCTGCGGCGGCGGGGGAGAAGCATCAAGGATTCCCAAATGTCCTGTGGGCAGCAGTGAGCAGGTAGGGGTGATTCTCCCCCCAAAACGAGTCTTCTACCCCCCACAACGAGTGTTCAAAGGAGCGCCCTCTCCACCAGGGCTGTCCTTCTTTTTCTATCCCCTCCGGGGGCGGAAGTAGCAGCAGAGGAGTCTGGGGGATGTAGTTTCCCCACCCCACGGCAGCCACTATCCTGTAGTTCTGCGGCGGCGGGGGAGAAGCATCAAGGATTCCCAAATGTCCTGTGGGCAGCAGTGAGCAGGTAGGGGTGATTCTCCCCCCAAAACGAGTCTTCTACCCCCCACAACGAGTGTTCAAAGGAGCGCCCCAATACCCCAATACCCCTATACCCATACTTGCCTTACCCAAACATTTAAAAAAAACATGCTTTTATCATTCATGCATTTACAACGAATTTCGTTGTAAATGTATGTTGGTAAAAGCATATAAAATTTAATGCCATGCGTTATAATGGCATTGCGGAGTCATGGTACTTTCGTAATAAAAGTATGCGGAGTGATGGTATGCGGAAAAAAAGTAGCGGAATAATGGGTGTTTACCCTCCCCCGTAAGTACATTGGTGGCACGGCGGCCCATATCTCCAGCAACATACTCATATTTTTTCACCACCGATTGGAAAAATGCCATGTTGTCGAGTTCGCGCTATATAATATTGCAAGGAAAATAATGTAGGGAAACTCGAGTTCACCCACTACTGAACGCGCACTCTTAAGTGCAACAGCAGTGCACTGTGAATCGGAGCGTTTCACAGGTCTGTCACAGATAAGAAATGTTATCAAAACAAAATCCTACGAAACAATATACTACTGGCCGGCCGCAATTCATACCCGGACAACGTCGGGACGGGCTGCTAGTCCATACTAATATAATAAAGAGAGAGCCCAAACCTTTGAGGCGGGTAATCTCAGGAACCACAGCACCAATCACAACACTCAATACAGCGTTGGAAAGGGCAGTTGCAGTAGAAGGACATAGGCTATGCAGACTCCAACCATATACATTAAAACTACCCCTGTACCCCAAAACCTAAACCTAGCCCTGAACCCTATAAATACCCCTGTACCTCAAAGCCCAAACCTACCCCTGAACGCTAAAAATACCCCTGTACCCCAAAACCCAAACCTAGCCCTGAACCCTAAAAATACCCCTGTACCCCCAAACCCAAACCTTCCCCTGAACCCTAAAATACCCCTGTACCCCAAAACCCAAACCTAGCCCTGAACCCTTAACCCCTTCCACGCTAATGCCAAAGCCAGCTTGTCATGGGCGTTACCTGCGCTACGCGGATGACGAGCTGGCTTTGTCACAAACCGCGCGTTTTTCAAAAGTCAGCGCACAGCGGGAAAACGCGGTAGCGCGGAAGCGGTTAAAATACCCCTGTACCCCAAAACCCAAACCTACCCCTGAACCCTAAAAATACCCCTGTACCCCAAAACCCAAACCTAGCCCTGAACCATAAAAATAACCCTGTACCCCAAAACCCTAACCTACCCCCTGAACCCTAAAATACCCTGGTACCCCAAAACCCAAACATATCCCTGAACCATTAAAATACCCCTGTACCCCAAAACCCAAACCTACCCCTGAACCCTAAAAATATCCCTATACCCCAAAACCCAAACCTAGCCCTGAACCCTAAAAAAACCCTGTACCCCAAAACCCATAACTATCCCTAAACCCTAAAACTTCTCCAGAAGCACGAGATCTCCTACTCATTGGCATATCCTGCCAAACTCCGCATCAAACAGGGCTCCAAGACTCTGATATTTCCGGACCCCAGAGAAGCGTTGGCATTTGCTAAAAAACTGGACAGGTTACATCGCACTTCGTCTGCCAACTCCCAAGCTGCTGCTGACGATAATCTCAGTGACAATGATTGACTTTACTGGCACGTTCTGTCTTCTTTATGCTCCTGGTTCAAATGTGGACTATTGTATTTATGTTGACTCCTAGGCCATCACAGCTTATATCCTTGCCGTCGGCACAAGGTCCTCTACTTCTTGATGTTCACTCTTTGCAGTCTGCCACCCCTTATGTTTTGGCCACTCTGCCTTTCTGGCAGAGGTGTGTGCTGAGTGCTGCCATGCCCTCACAGGATGCTTCCCTTCTTAGACACAGTTCTTTTCCATCCTAGTTGTGGGTCCCTGGGGTGGGAATGGGTGGTACCTGAGACTGATTGGGGGGTTGGTGTGGGAGCGGGTTGTGGGGTTCTCTGGGGTGGGCTCGGTGGTTAGGTGGTGGGCGCTTGGGATTTGCGACCTCCCAATGAGGCACTACTGTTTTCGTCTTCACTGGCTCACATATTGAGCCCTTTCAAGTTAAGTCTCCTGTCTTCTGTTGTTCAAACTCCTGTTGGGGGGATTGTATTGTTCGATCTGTTGCCTCCTCATGAACACCTTATTGTATTTTTGATTGCACTGTCTCACAGAGATTCCACGGCTATTGCACTGTTGCTCTTCCTCGTTATTCACTGCACTGTTCTGCGCATCTGTACACAGTTTCTGCCTTCTCCATTTTCCCTTTTCAGCACCTCGTCCTTTGATACTGCACTATGTTTGACACTACACTATGGACCTGGAATGTTCGTGGGTTTAACGACCACCACAAGGCACGACTGGTGCATGCCCACCTCATTTGGCATAAGGTGGACATTTGTTTTTTACAAAAGACCCATCTGCTACCCGACACCTCATCCAGACTCATTTCCCGTCAATGCGCAATGGGCTACCATGGCAGACCTCCCAAGTGTTCATTGATACTGGGGGTTGATTTGTGATTTTGCATGGCACTCTTCGGGCCCAGCCTCTGACGCTTGCTGTCTTGTATGGCCCAAACTGCAACGACCCGGACTTCTTCGCGCAAGTCAGGCACCACATCTCATCATTTGGCCCCGCTGCGCTCCTCTGGGGGGTGATTTTAATATTACATTGTCCGCTGCTTTAGGCCGGTCCGGCACTCATGCCCCCCACCCGCGTGCGGTTTCACTCCTCAGC
This sequence comes from Lissotriton helveticus, assembly GCF_964261635.1. Classification (NCBI taxonomy): domain Eukaryota; kingdom Metazoa; phylum Chordata; class Amphibia; order Caudata; family Salamandridae; genus Lissotriton; species Lissotriton helveticus. The sequence continues at coordinate 191,786,790 of NC_136057.1, forward strand.
TCCATTATCTTGGACAATTCCTTGTACGACGCATGGCGTCATTCCCACCCTGCTGTGCGGGAGGGCACTTGTGTCACTGGTACCCATGGCTGCTGGTCCCAACAAGATTTGTGGATCACCACTCCAGACGCCTTGTTCTGGCTTCCCTCTGTTGATCATACAGCGCGCATTCTCTCAGATCATGCTCCCGTTCGTCTGTGCCTCCGTCTTCCACAATCCCCCTGCCATGCCTTCTCCTGGCGGCTTCTCCCCAACACACTATGCGACTCGTCTTCTGTGATGAAATACAATCCGCAATTGTGAATTATTTCGAGCTCAACGAGTGTTCTGTGGACTCTCAATCTACGGTTTGGGAGGGGGTTAAAGCCGTCATCCGTGGGGAATGTATTTCTAAGCAATCCGGCTTCCTCAGCTCCATCCGCTGCACTCTCGATAAACTGGAAGGGGAGATTAAGGTACTCGACGATTCTAACACCCAGGACTCTCACCCTGACATGCTTGCTCAGATACGCAGGAAACTCACTGACTTCGCCGACAAGGCAAATAGAGAACTTGCGTTTCTCGTTAGGGAGGCACGAGCACGCCATTTTGGTGCGGGAGACCGTCCTGGTAAAACTCTCGCCAACCTCCTCCGCCAGCCTCAGGCTGCATACTACATCACCGCCCTTCAGGACGGCGGCCCTGCCCGAACTCCCTCCCCAGAGGAAATTAAGGCACGCTTCACTACATTTTATGCACAACTCTACACGGCCGGATCGGTACCACAGGGTGAAGTGCTCAACCAATATTTTGACACCCTCCAGCTCCTCTGGCCACACTCACTACTGGCACACCAGTTGACTGCCTCGGCCCGCCGACAGAACTGCCTGCTGGTCCTGTGCATCCACCATCTCCTGAGCTGCTATACCGGCTTCAGGTGCAATGTTCTTCTCCTTGCTCCATAGCCTTTATTTCGCTGCTTATTCACTCCCCCCGTCTTCGGGAGTTCCTAGATGAGCCCTTCTCTGAAGAAGAAATTTTAGCGGCAATCAATAGTATGCCCAGGGACAAAGCCCCCGGTTCAGATGGCCTGCCGGCCTCCTACAAAGCCTTTGCCCCGCTTTTGATTCCTCATCTGTGCTCCAATGTATATTGAATCTTTCGAAACGGGTCAGTTCCGTCCGTCGCTGCGTGAGGCCTTATTGACTCTACTCCTAAAGCCTAACAAACCACCTGAACAATGAGACCCCTACCGTCCTCTATCCCCCATCAATACAGACAATAATATCTTTGCCAAATTGCTCGTTTCCCGTCCCCTTCCTCTCATGCCGCTCATTGCCTGTCCTGACGATTCCGGTTTTATCCCCGGACGCGCGACCTCTCACAACCCCTGGACCATTTTTGTTGTCCTCCATCAAATTATCCCGTGCTTCCGGCAGTAGCTGCCCTGCTCGATGCCATAAAGGCCTTCGACACCTTGGAGTGGCCCTTCCTCTTTTATCTCCTTCCCTGGTTGGGTTTTAGCCAGGTCTTTTTACCTAAAGTGCTTCTCCTTTACCCTCTTTCTACTGACCGTCTCCGTATAAATGGACTGACTTCTGAGCCTATCCCCATCGGGCGCGGTACTCGACAGGGTTGTCCATTGTCCCCCATGCTATTTGCTGTTGCAATGGAACCCCTCGTGGCTCGTCTCCGGCAAATTTATACCCAGAGAGGCATCGGCTTTGCGGCCCGTACCCTGCTAGTCTCTATGTATGCGAACGATGTCACTCTTTACGTCCGCAGTCTCCAAGAGAACCTCAGCCCACCGGTCCGTGAAGTGATACGCTTTGGTGGCAACTCAGGAATTCAGGCCAACTGAAATAAGTCTGTACTGTTCCCCCTTACAGACGCCATGACACCCGTTTGTTCCTGACTATCCCTTCGTGTGGGCATTGGAGCCCATCAGATATCTGGGCATTTGGTTAAGCAGGGATGTGGATGCACTTTGGAGAGTTAACTTTGGCCATGCAGTGGACAGGTTTGAGTCCAAGATCCCTTTCTGGAACTGGCTTCCACTTTTGTTGGCCGAGTTCCATTGCCATTGCCAAATTGATGGTACTTCCGAAGTTTTTATACGTATTCGTCAATATCCCCATCCCTCTCACCGCTCACTTTTTCCGTAAGGTTCGCTCTTTGCTCATCACCCTCATCTGGGCCGGTCGACAACCCCGGATCCTACAGCACATCCTACAGCACCCTCAAGCTTCCGATGTCGCATGGCGGGCTAGGCGCCCCGGACTTCAAGCTGCATACCCTTTGTACTAAAGCCAGTTTTCTTCATTTCTGGCTCCACCCCACTCTGTTCCAACCTCAAGTCGCGGCAGAGGCTGACCTCTCCGCCCTGTGGCCGCGCTGGCAAAACTCCTTTGCACTGAAATCGACACGGTTGAGACTCTGCGTTGGGCTTGGGAAGGGCTCCGCAAAGGGTCTGGCTCTTATATGCTCTCCGCAAACACTATGCCAATCGCTCATCACCATGCCTTTCCCCCTCTTCAGTCTTCTGGGATGGCCAGGCGTGCCACTCGACTGGGCCTTTCCACAGTGTTGGACCTCTACCCTCGGGATACATTCTTCTCGCCTGCTGCAGATTCTGGCCCCATGGACACCCTGTTATACTACCAACTCAGAGCAGTTTGCAAAAAGCTTCACTCCACATTTCCCCAATGCCCCTTTTCAATGGCTACCCTTGATCTTCTCTGTGTACCCCCCTGTGAGAGTGTAGGGCGGATATACAGACGTGGAGGCTGGATGTACTTTCGAACAGAGGTGGTTTTATTATCAGTAGACACAGGTTCCTGTTTAACAAGGCTATCACGAGTCTCTTTCTCTGGATGAATATTCCCTCTCTCAAGGTGGCTAGTCGCAGTGGCCCCGGCCGTTCCTCCCTCCTCAGGTTGGGGATGGATAGAGTGGTCTTCGTAGTCGTCCATGGTGTCACTTCCCCGGAGGCTCGCCCAAGAGAAAAGAAAAAGGAGCCTGTCAGGTCACTGTGTCATAGAATTATACCGTGAGGGAAGGAAGGGGTTGGAATATGGCGAGTATGTAATGATAGACCTTGTCGGGGTCGGGTTGTCAGGACTTCATACACCAGCACAGGGTTTAAAAAACAATAGATCAGGTAAGGCTGTGCACAATTTCACCGGTACGTGTACCCCCTGTTTCATGCACCACCGTCCTCCCTCCTACCGCTCCCCTTGGCAACACTCTTCCAAGTACGAATCACTTACATGGCCCCGCCGTAACTCTCCTGAGTCACGGCCGCTCTCCAGCGTCCTCCGTTGGAATCCACCACTCTTCCGTCCAGTGGTCGTCGGGCTCCTCCGTCTCCTGGTCACGCTAGCTGGTTTCTCTTCTCTCTTCCTTACTCGGTTCCTCGTCCCGTTCTTCTGTCTCGGCTTCCCGCTCTTCACTCCGAGTCCTCAGTTCCTCCTTCCAGCCGGTCAAAGACGCCTCTTCCTGTTCTGGCCTCCGTTTCGTTGGTCCGTGTTGAGCATTTCTGGGGTCAGCTCCTCCTCCTTGTGCTACGGAGCCGCTCTGCAAGGAGAGAGGAAAGGTACGTTGGTGCTGTCTGATTCGCGTCTCTCCCGCTTCCACCTGTGTCCGTCCCCTCCGCGCGAAGGATCCTGGTTGTGGCAGTCCCAAGTATTGTGGTCTTCCATGGCTCCCCTTCTCAGACCCCCTCTCCTAAAGAATTGGTCTCCAAAATGTATGCCTACACACCAGCAGCATCTTCCATCTCCACTGACCGGGCGCGTGTTGCTTGGGGTGAAGATCGGGGAGCTGAAATTTCTCAAGCCAACTGGTTATATTGTTGCAAGCAGATCAAACGCCTCTCCCCAAACTATCGCTTGAGCCTTATTCACTTCAAGTACATACATCGGCTATATTGGACTCCTGCCCAACTTCACAAATTGGGACTTGTTACTAGTGATAGATGTCTGCGCTGTTCTGCGCCTGCGGACTCTTCTCTCACCTAGCCTGGCTGTGCCCCCGGGTATCCGCATATTGGCGTGAGGTCTGCGCTTCCATCTCTGCAATCACTTCGTCACTGATCCAACCTGACCCTCTGCTTTGCCTCTTATGCTTTGTTAAATTTTGTCCGGACGCCACCCGCCACTTGACTGCTATGCTACTTGTCCTCATGCGGCGTAGCGTCTCTATGTGTTGGGTTCGCAAGCCTGCTCCTAAGGTTGCCCTCTGACTTGAAGATGCTTCCCGCTGCCAAACCCTCCTGTCTGAGTTCTGGGACCTTCAACCAACCAGATCTCGCCCAATTGACATTCCCGCTTTTTAATGAGAAGGAATCAGACGCATACGACTTTGATCAAATCAAAGAAACAACGCCTTTTCCATTTCACCACCTGTATAACTAATCTTTACAGAGATACAAGGAACTATACCATAGTGGCTGAGTCAGCTGACCAGCAACCAGGTTCCCATGAGGAGCCAAGGTTCGTAAAAGGCTGTCCTACAACTGCACAGTCCTGATGAAGACCCGCTTCTGATGCGCAAAATAATCGCATCGCCCCCCAGGGTCAAAACGTCTACGCATTTCCTTCTTTTATGAATCAACTATACAAAATCCCGTAGGACCCAAGAATTTATTGATGTACCTAGTGGATTATTGCATATATAGTTGTCTTCGCCAAGAAGTCCGTGAATTGACATTTTTATATGTTGTTTTAAATGTGTATCAGTCCTGCACAGAATTTATGTGTTTTATATGTTTTATGTTTGTTTTTTGGACAGCAAAACTAATATTTGAATACAATACAGAGAATATGAACGTATATGAGTAAAACTTTACTGGAATTTTCCTTTGTGGTCAGTGTGTTTGGTTATACTGGTATAGGTACCACTGTCTTTGTACCCTCCATAGGGACTAAGTTTTCAAATAATACAATTGAAATACTATACTACTGTGTATTTCTGTCCGACAGAACCATTATTATCAATTTCAATTGACATTTGGGGCCCGCTCATGACCCATCTCTTAAGTCATAATTCACAATGCTCTGCGACATCTTCTGCGCTCCCCGCCGGCACCCCGCCCGTGGCGGCCACCGGTGAAGGTCCGTGAGGTGTTTCCCCTCTGCTCCTATCTCCCCCCTGCTCCCTCTGCCTTTCCACCTCACTTATGGCGCCTCTATATGATCAATGTTTCACCCCCTCTGTGGTTATACGTGATTGTTTTCTGGCATTGTTTCCAAATGTCACGATGGCTAAGATTGCCTCTGCTGTGCTGTATTGTACTGTTGTGCTCATTTCCTTGAAACTGTGTAATCCTGTAACTGTGCTGTGCATCTTTATCAGAAAAGGATTTTGGAAATGAAAAAAAAAAAAGAAAGAACATTATTTCACATAATAAGGGAGTGTCCCAAAATCCAGTCCTACTGGACTAACATAACCTGTTGCTTAAGCAGTTTACAGGGAGTGGCGGTGCCATTGTCGGCCAAGTTATGTTTACTTAACATATGGGAGGCGACAGACCTGGGGAGGGGAGGAGAGAACTGGAGTGATTTTAGCACTGGTAATCGCTAAAAGAAACGTATCAAGCAGTTGGGGAGTGGAAACAACACCAACACTCAGTGATTGGAAAAAAGATATGGACTGGAGCATGTTGACAGAAAAAAACGGCATACCTGAATAGGGGCTGACCTCAAAAGTGGGAAAGGATCTGGGCAAAGTGGAACGAGTATCGAGGATTTTTGTGTACTGTCTCAATGGCCCAAGCCTGACAAAGGGGGCTAGAAGATAGAAATGATCAAAAGCCAATTGTGAGGGGAAATTGAAGGAAATGTTGGGAAAAAGCAATGCAGATTTTTTTATTTTTTTTTATTTATTTAGGATTTATAATGCACATGGCTGCCCCAGCAACGAGGCGTCCCAGCGCAACCAGAAACTTGAGAGAGAATGCAAGAGAGCCCAGCCTAGGAAAAAACATTTGAAAATGGGAATAGCCAGGTTTTTATAGTTTTGCGAAATGCTAAGAGATTGGGCATAGCTCTAATGCGCGCTGGGAGCGAGTTCCAGAGCTTTGCCGCCAAATAACGGAAGGAACGGCCCCCTGCCCTCGCTCTCTGGACTCGGGGAGCACAGACAAGTGCAAGGTCGGCAGATCTCAATGCTCGCCCAGGCACATAGGGTGTCAACAAGCAGGAAAGCCCACCCGGGGCTTGATGCGTCAGAATGTGAGATACACAGCACCTTAACCTGAATGCGTTTCTCAATGGGTAGCCAGTGAAGCTTAGGGAGCACATGCGCCACCGAGCAGGATCAAGGTAGGTCCACCAAAGGGCGCGCTGCCGCGTTCTGGACCCTCTGTAAGCCTTGGATGCTGGCCTTATTAGCGCCCAAATACAGAGAGTTACCGTAGTCGAGCCTGACGCCCTGACGCCTGAACAATGGTTTGAGGAACTCTAGGTGGAAAAAAGCCAAGCAGGGGTCTCAGCCCTAAAGTCCAAAACAGACAGCAGCAACAGCTTTTGTCTGTTTCTCAAATGTTAGTCCATTGTCAAACCACATGCCCAGGTTTTTCACAGCCTCCCTAGGTGACGGGGTAGGTTTGAGACGGCCAGGCCACCACTGCTCAGACCAGAGATCCCGGTCCTTGCCAAATAATAGGATCTCTGGGGCATATTACCAAGGGCCTTATCGCCGCATTAGCGGGAATTTTTCCTGCTAAAGCGGCGATAATTTTATCGCCCTATTACCTAGCTGTCGCTAACACCAGTTAGCGACAGCTAGTAGGAGATAGCAATCATCTTGGGGCCCGCTTTGCATGTCAGCGATATTTATCGCTAATGACATGCAAAGTGGGCGTGCCAAGATGTTAGCGACTGGAAACAGTCGCTAACATCGCTATCTCCTATTACCTACTTTTGGAAATATTTGCACTAAGCGCGAATATCTTCAAAAGCTAACGTCTGCCCAGAGCAGTTCTTAGCCATGTTATCCAATGGTAGGAGGATAACATGGCTAAGAGCATTAGCTCGGTAATGCATGAATATCGCGGACTTTTCAGCGATATTCATGCATTTCGGCCGATTTTTATCTCTTTTGAGATAAACCTTGATAATAGCAAGGTTTATCTGCGATAAAAATCGGCGGAGCTCGGCGATAATAATATTGCTGCTAAGCCAACATAGCGATAATTATCTCTAGTTGTTGGTAATATGCCCCTCTGATTTACTGGCATTTCGCTGTAGACAGTTTGCTGTCATCCAATCTGAGATAGCTAGTAAATCTTCCTTACATTTCTCCAAGTTAACACAGCAATTTTTGGAGAAAGCAATTTCCAACTGGGTGTCGTCGGCGTACGACACCAAGGACAGTCCCCTGCTTTTAGCCACCTCTGCCAGTGGCCTCATATATAGATTAATAATTAATAACTAAATAACTAGATAATTAATGTAACACGCTGCTATGTTTTCCGAAATGGTGATGTATCAATATGTCGTGTGTATGTATTCTTGCTACAATGCTGAAATAAAAAGAAGTTAAAAAAAACTATCACACAAAATTGTAAAGGTAAAAGAGGAGGTGGCCTAGCTGTTGTATTCAAGAAAACATTAAATATCACTAAAGCTGACGAAGTCTCCATACTAGTTTGTGACACCCTCTTCACCAGATGCAACCCTGCACCATCTCCCTCCTGTAACTTCCTGCTCCAATAGGCCTCCCCCTGGCAATGCAACATTCCCAGAAACACTTCTGGACGATGGGTCCGATTCACAGAATGAACTTAAGACTCAATCCTAAACTTACTACTATTTTGGTATTCACAGAATGCACTTACTACTTTTAGCATTCACAGAATGAACTTACTACTTTTGGTATTCACAGAAGTTAGGATTTTGTCTTAAGTCTGTCTTAAGTCTGTCTTAAGTCTGTCTTAAGTTTGTCTTAAGTTTGTCTTAAGACAAACTTAAGACAAAATCCTAACTTCTGTGAATACCAAAAGTAGTAAGTTCATTCTGTGAATGCCAAATGTAGTAAGTGCATTCTGTGAATACCAAAATAGTAGTAAGTTTAGGATTGAGTCTTAAATTCATTCTGTGAATCGGGCCCAGAGTTTCAAACCGTTTAACACTACACTCCAATCTCTGCATTCTGGGTGACTGTGAGAGGGTATATGCAGTCCACTAATTAAAGTGATTAAAAAGAAAAACAATATCCCACGAGGTATTAATGTGTAGACAGTTAAGTATGTATGCCAAAGGCAATACTAGCAAGGAAAAGGGAGACTCAATTGTTTTTTTAGAAAGTGCTCATAGCATCATATATTTAAAGTATAAACAAGATATACAGTTATAGCAGCACTGTATTGAAATAAATCAAAAAGCAACCCAAATTGTACTTGGTGCTCAGTGTGTACATGTGACACAAGGTGGCGACGCAAGTGACTGGTGCACAGCATAAACGGCGCAAGTGGTGTGAGTGGAATAATACGCCGCTATGCCTGCACCCGGAACGACTCCTGGCACGGCTCGCTGCTTCATTCAGCATCATCACGCCGCCAAATTACTAGCAGTGTTTACACCGCGATGATTGACTCCGAGGATTTCTAACACCAGAACCCACCGACCCAGAAGGTTCCAATTGCCGAAGCCCGTTCTTCACCTGCTAGCTCTTTTCAATCATTAACAGCAGATGCAAATAGAACACTAGCACAACCCTGCCTTCGTGATAAATATACCCCCGCTCGAACTCTGAGGCCAGCATTTGGCATGATCCCAGCACCGTTTACTCACTGCAACCCATCCTGAAGACGATCCCAACTAAAGCGGATCGAAACGTCGTCGACAACACAGCACAGTCAATGGCGCGACCCCCCTCAGTGGCTCACTTTAATTGTCATCTGTACATTGTACCTAATCTGACTGAATTATAATTTAGAGCCATTGTTCTCGATCATCACTCTGTATATATTATTCCACTCACACCACTTGCGCCGTTTATGCTGTGCACCATTGTCACTTGAGTCGCCACCTTGTGTCACATGTACACACTGAGCACCAAGTACAATTTGGGTTGCTTTTTGATTCATTTCTATACAGTGTTGCTATAAATGTATATCTTGTTTATACTTTAAATATATGATGCTATGATCACTTTCTAAACAATTGAGTCTCCTTTTTCCTTGCTAGTAATGCCTTTGGCATACATACTTAACTGTCTACACATTAATACCTCGTGGGATATTGTTTGTTTATTTTATCCTTCTACCCTGATCCCAACCCGGTTTAAGGATTATACTCCTGTTCTTTTTTACTACCCACTAATTAAAGTGGGCACCTTTCACCAGTCCAAATGACTCTTATGATGTATAAGGTCAAAGATAACCTTTAGAAAGCTATCCTAGTGGTAGCTGTGGAGAGCAGCCTTCAAGCTTAATCTTGAAGGAATGTAAAGCAGCATGTTTGACCACAATATCACCTTTAGCATTAATTAAATGACAGGATTTCCACACAGTAGTTATAACAATATGTATTTCTTAATATAACACTCTCTAGCATTCTTTACATGAGGATACATAATAGTAAGTAGCAATAATACACAGTGGGCCCAGAGGGGGACCAAACCATATACTAAAATAGTGGTATAAGAAACACGACTCGAGTCAATACAAAGTCGAGCAGGTGTAGAACTGCTGGGACCCCACTTTATCACCCAAGGTGAGTACATAGGACCCCACGGAGGACGGGTGCAGTGTGATTACATGACCGCGTATGCCGTACAATTCAATGGGAGAGTTGGGTTTGCAGTTTTAAGGTTTAAGGACCCTTCCCAAAGGACTAGGACGAAACCCCATGGAAGTTAGGAGGTTGAAGAGACACTCCACCCATGGCTACCTACGTTCCCTGGTTACCTATCCCAGGGAAGCCGGGTGCATAGGCCTGAAGTGGCGTCGGAAACCAGCGTCGATTTCAATGTGTCTTCAAACAATAGTCACTGCAGGGAAGAAGACAAGTGTCCGGTGAAACCCAAGGATGGATTCTCAATGGAAGGAACCTGAAAGCAGAGGGGACAGAGTGTGGGTCACTGGGAGTGAGCAGAGGCTCGGAAGATTGGTGCCCACCGATGTCGGGTACTTCAGGTGAGGAGATGAATACTTGACTCTTCAGCCAGGAGTCGTCGACGACAACCAGGAGCAGGGTATGAGCTGTCCGAAGAAGGATGTCAAGTGCTGAGGGGTCGGTTTCTGGCTGGAGCACAGAAAAGCCTTGGCAGCGGTAACACACAAAGGACGAGTAAGGTCAGAGTTCCGCCCAGCAAGGACCAAGGGACTCACCAATTGCAGGGAAGTCAGGGCAAGCATGGAGAAACCAGGGTAGCCTAGAAAAGCAAAGTTGACCCTCATAGGTACCCACAGGCCGGAGGCCCAGGAGTCGCAAGGGGACCTCAGGCAGTATCAAAAGAACAGCAGATTACAGGGCATGAAGAGCAAGGAGGTCAAAGTCCTTTGGTGGTAATGTGCACAGAGGTGAGGGCTATTGACAGCCCAGTGCATGAACTTGGGGAACGCCAACAAGCATATACACTTGCAAATGGGTGTGGTGCACAGGGTTCGGGTTATGCAGTCCCCACAAGGAATACTGGCCTCAAACCTGGTGAGAGGGCATCTCATCCTCAAGTAACATTGGAACCTACCTCCTGTGTTGTTGGAGTCTTTAGAGTCCTCAGGAGCAGCAAGCCAGTCAGTTGCGGTTACGGTGCCTGCAGTTGCAGGGGAGTGACTTCTTCACCCCAAGGAAGATCCTTTGGTTGTCTTTAGTGCACCACAGGTCCTGCACAGAGCCTGTACGGAGCAAGGGCACAGAAAAAGCTTTGGACGGAGAGGGAGACAAAGTCGACCCAGTCAAGGTCCAGTGAATTCCAGAGTGTCCAGAAGGTTAAAGTTAGTGGTTTGTTCTTGGTAGAATCTTGTCCATGGAAAATCTAAACACCTACAGCCAGGTAAGCCCCTTTGTACCCACGGGGAGAGGGTTGGACAGATTCAGGGTACCATCCCAGTGGATGTTCTGGACAATGGGGAGGATACTCCCCTGTCCTTTGTCAATTTTCGCGCCAGAGCAGGAGCCAATGGCTCCCAGAACTAGTTTCAGCTGGACTATGCACTTGGAAGTGCCTCCACACAGCCCCAATACACTAAATCCCGTCTGGGAGGTGGTCACACCTCCCTGTGACAGGATGTCTATTGTGCTACCTTCCCCTGCTCGAGCTTGGCTCAGCAGTAGGATGGCAGAAATGTGTCAAAGGTTGGCAGCATCTATTTTGTGCTGTCCGGGTTGAGAAGGCTAGCAGCAGGTAGAGCGGTGAGCCCGACAAAGCTCACTTCAGAAGAGTGGAATCGTACCTCCAACACCAGTTACTGGTGTAGAGGTATAAATTCCAATAGGTTTTGTCTCAGCAGTTTTCGAGATAGCATTGACCACAAGGTTATAATGCACCTCTACCTATATGTCTGGCTGAGTCACAGACATCCTGGGATAATGGTCTCTGAAGGCTGCAGAGGGGCCCTGCTCATGCATTGCCACCCTCTCACGTAAAACCCAGCTCCCTGTCTTCAGGATTGTTAAGGCCTGCTACAGGAGTTACTGATACATTTTAAGTGTAGTGACATATAGATATAGGAAACCTATACCTAAAGTAAGTTGTGCAAGCACCACCTTGCACAGGTTGCAGCAGCAAACCTGGAGTTCCATTTTGCATGGCATCTCATGGGTGCCATAATACAGGCTTCAGCCCATGGGAGGCCTCTGGGGTACCTATGCCCTGGGTACATGTGCACCATATACTAGGGACTGATAAGGTTACCTCAGTATCCAAACTGGAGTGTACCTAGTACACAACAAAGCCAATTTATTGAGAAAGCATATAGACTGGGGTTCTGATCAGCTGTATCCCAGTAAGACTAGTCAGAAAACAGTGCAACATCAGCAAAAAGTGGAGGTAACCATATGAAGCAGATCCTACTTTCCTAAAGTGACTTAAACATTTGGTCTGACAAGCTCAATATGCCCCATCCACAAACAATCATCACTGGCCTAGACGCACTGAACCTACTTCAGATCGTCCGCAAACCCACACACATCGCTGGATACATCCTAGATGTAATTTTTGCAAATACAGAACTAGTTACCTTTCAAACAATGACTCTAGTCACATGGTCAGACCACCATTTGTTTGCTTCCCAACAAAAAACAACACAAAGCAACACACCTTAAACCTCCTTACATGCATCCACCTAGTGACCCTGGAACAAACTCAGTGGCATATGTACGAGGAAGTGGCAGAGTGAGTCGTTAGGTGTCATGGCTTAATGCCTCCCTCCAACATAATACTGGGACTCCTTCCAGCCCCAAGCCAATGGCAAAGCCTTTTTTTTCAGCATTTGCAATCATAATACTCATCATTTTGCTCCACTTTTAAGTTTGTCATTCTCCACTTTCAAATTCATCCTTTATATGTCCTCGTGCAAGGAAAAGCTATTTCCATAGTTTCTCATGTAGTCGCTGGGCCATCCGAACTTCTGCACGAAAACACGTTCCAAAGCCAATCCAATTCAAATCAGGGAAGAGGAAGATGGCGGCCGGCTAAGAGGTCCGCTCAGGAGTTCCATGCTCGCTGCGGACTTAAGACATGGAATACTCACACCAAATCAACATATAGCATCCCGCAAAAAAGGAGGAACTGAATATGAACCTCGGAGCATAAAGAAAAGAAAATTCTTATCAGGGAAACGTAACGGAATGCCAAACACCCTACCACGATGTCCACTGGAAGGTTACTCGGCCAGAGCTGCTCTGCACCGTGCGCTGAGGACGTACTCTGGGCTACGGGCAGCCGCATCAGAGGCGAGTAGAGGCTGTAGGAGGGCCGCCGGGAGAATCCCCTTCCTGATCCGGGGTAAAAGTGGCAGCGGGACCACTGGCACCAACACAAACTCTAGCGCTGCCGAACCAGCCGCAACACGAAGAAAGGACACAGACAGCCCGCCTTTCCAGTTCCGGGTAAGATGGGGAAGTGCTACCTCCTCTGCAGCCGAGAATCCAGCCAGAATAACAGGAAAGGCAGGAAAACTCGGGGGCACAATACCAGAGGCTGAATCACAGGCTGAATCGCAAGCTAATATGGAGGAATCCACCCCCCCTTTTCCCAAGTGAAGCTGAGAATCCTTGGTGGCCCCAGAGAGCGGCGGATTTCAGCAGCACCGGACTGGAGGACGGCACACTCGCCTATGAACAAGGTACCTGGTGGGGGGGGGGGAGAAGGAGTTGCTTTACTTGATTTGCTAGATGGTTGCAGAGGGAGCAAGCAAACAACAGAGGGAAAGGAGGGAAAGGGGGTAAAGGCTGCAGCTCCACACACACTTTGGGAGTTAAGGGGGGGTGGGGAAACCCAAATCCCCCAAATTGTTCCAGATCTAGTAGAAGCAGGGGATCCCGAACAGGCAAACAGCATAAGATCAAGCTACTGCCTTAGGAACAGACAGTTCCTCAAACACAGCTCACTCCCTCCTACAAAGCAGAGTGTGGCCCCTAGAAGCACAAAAGGGAAAAACAAAGGGAATCTTAACTTAGAAATCCAACCCTTCAAAAAAAAGGCAAAGCAACAAAGGGGAAAGATCTGGGGAAAGGACAGACAGAACAAAAAATCAGAGTGACCTCCTCCCTAAGGTCCTTCTTCAAAGTACAACAGCTAGTCCAAGTTCAGGGAACGCACGGTAATCATTCTGCACCACAAGAAAAAAGCAAATTTGCACCTTTTGGCGCAGACTCCACCATAAACACAAACTTCATCCCCGGAGCAGAACACAACACCATAACTGCAGGAGATAACAGTCTGGATATGAACAAAGAGAAAGAGACGGCTACACCTCCACAAGCCGAGTTACCCAGAGGCTCCACCATGGCAAAATCTGCTGAATCTACAGCACCACAACCAGTTAGCAACATGAGGGAAGAGCAACCTGCCCTAAGTCAAACGGAGAAGTTTATGGAAAAGATGCTGGGAGAAATGAGAGAAAAATTCGCAGTATCGGAGGCCAATTAAAGTAAGATTCAGGAAGTATGCAAGACCCTTGACCGCAAATTAAATGCGCAAGGAGAAAGAGTGACAGTGGTGGAAGCAGAAGTAGAAGCTCTTAGCAGAAAAGTGGAAACTAACCAAGAGGAAATCAGAACACTGTGACACAGCAATAAAACCATGGAAGAAAAACTCGAATTGTTAGAAAATCAGGCATGAAGAAACAATTTGAGAATCTTAAACGTTCCAGAAAATCTGGAAGGGGCGGACACCAAAAAATTCATAGTGTCACTCCTTGAAGAATACTTCCCCTGGGCCAAAGAGGCTGACCAGGTAGATGACATACAGAGGGCACACCGCGACCCCTTTGGCAAAAATAAAGAGAGGAAAACACCAAGGAAAATTTTAATTAACTTTAAAACATACACCCTGAAAGAAACAATCTTAAGTGAGGCCTTAAGGAAAGGCACTTTTAATAAGGACGATTGGTCTTTCAGAATCCGCTCAGATATGTCTAAAGCTACCCAGGACAGGCAGTGGGAATTTGGACAGCACATGCAAGAACTAAAATCTCTCGGAGCTAGATTGCAGATGAAGTTCCCTACTGTCTGAGGATCATGTGGAGGAACAAAATGTACAACATCAGGGACCCCAAGGAGGTCGAAAAAATTTTGGAGCAAATTCAGGATCAAGTGCGGACCGCAACATATAATAAGAAAGGTGAAGCATTCGAATTGGGCGAAGTATGGAGCTCAAAGAGGGCGAAGAATACCGCCCAAAAAGAAGAAGGGAGGCTTCCTCAGGGTGGGTAATGATGAATTTCCCAAAAAAGCACAAATACAAAATAAAAAAAGAACACAGGTGGGGATCAAAGTAGGGAAAAAAACAGAAAAAATTTCCTCACCAATGAAAACAATAGGAGTCTACGAGGCCTGTAAACATGAACATGTAAAGCCATGCACTTCCCAAAAATAACATAAGAAGATGAAGACAAACACCAAAGAACTTAGCATACTCTCCTGGAACGTCAATGTCCTTAGAACCATCAATAGAAGGAGGAGAATCCTTGAATATCTAAAGTCAATAGACAGCGAGATCATCATACTGCAGAGACGCACCTTCTTAGAACAGAATGGAATCAAATAATGAAAAATCTTAGCTGGGTGGATGCCTATGTATGCACTAACCAAGAATGCAACATTACGGGAATAGCAATGATTTTTTAAAAATCGCTCAAAGTCAAGATAGAACACACAGAAGTAGACAATAAAGGCAGATGGGCAATAACTAGAGTAAGAATATTTGACAATATATTCACCATAGCAGGTTATTACGGTCCAAATACAGACGACCCAACCCCCCTTCAAAAACTCTACACACAACTCCTATCAGCAACTTCCCCGATAATTTTAGGGGGTGACTATAACATAATCCTAGATCCTAAAATGGATAGATCCCCCAGGAAGACAAGCAAACCTGCCAAAAATGAGGGAGTGGTTAGGACAATATACAAAAGATTTGGACCTAATGGATATGTGGAAAGAGAAAGGCGACAAAAGACAGGCCTTTACCTTTCACAACAAAAAATTAGTACAAAAAATCAAGAATCGACTACTTCTTAATAAATAGGAGTCTACTAGGAATTGTCAGGAGAATAGAGCATCTGCCGGCTCACCTGTCCGACCATTCAGCAGTCCAACTTACAATGCAACCGACAAAAAACAATTCACAAACCAGATGGACTGTTGATCGCACTAATAGACCCACAGGTAATAGAAGAACTTAGGACAGAGACAGACAATTTCTTTGAGAATAACAAAATTGGGACCTCGAAACAAACCACCTGGGATTCCTACAAGGCAGTGATCAGGGGGAAGTTGTTAAGCATGGGGGCATACTGGGCCCGATTCACAGAACTAACTTAAGACAAAATCCTAAACTTACTACTTTTGGTATTCACAGAAGTTAGGATTTTGTCTTAAGTTTGTCTTAAAACAGACTTAAGACAAACTTAAGACAAAATCCTAACTTAAGTCTGTCTTAAGTCTGTCTTAAGTCTGTCTTAAGACAAACTTAAGACAAAATCCTAACTTCTGTGAATACCAAAAGAACCAAGTTTAGGATTTTGTCTTAAGTTAGTTCTGTGAATCAGGCCCATACATCAAAAGTCACAAAGAAAGAAATAAGAGACTTGTAGAATGATATAAAACAACTCGATATACAAATAGCACCAGAACATACAACAGCCACTAAAGAAGAACTAGAAAAGGAAAGGCAAAAAAAAAAAGAAACACTCACAGACATCCTTACTAGTAAAGTGAGGAGAAAATGGGAAGCCAGAAAACTATCAAACCATGAGTATGGAGAAGGATGCAGCAAAATGCTGGTGTGGAAAATAAGGACTGACCAAACCAGAAACAAAGTATCCAGCATCCAACAGCATAACCAAATAGAACCAAGCTCTGAGAACACAATAATAATGCAGAGTTCACAAATTTCTTTTCCAATCTATATAATGAAGAAATGAATCCTTATGAGGATCAGCTGGGGAACTATCTAGATCACCAGCCTCTTCCATCCTTATCGGAAGAAGAAAAGGAAGAACTAAATGCAGAAATTACAATTGAAGAAGTAGGAGACGTGATAAGAGGACTGAAAAGAGGGAAATCAGCCGGCCCGGATGCTTTACCAAATGAGCTCTATATCAATCTAAGGGAGACCTTTGCTCCTCCAATATCGGAGTTACTAAACATAATCTTCAGAGGTCACGATAAAATCCCTGACTCCTGGAACGATGCAACTATTAGTATCATTTTAAAACCGGGAAAAAATCCAACGATCTGTGAATCATACAGACCTATATCACTGTTGAACTGCGATTACAAAATTTGTATGCAGATCATGGCAAAAAGGCTAGCAACAGTAATGACTAAGCAGATCAACCCAGAGCAAAAGGGTTTCCTGAAAGGCAGACAAATACAAGAAATAACGCACAGACTCTTTGGTGCAATAGACATAGCCATCTGTGAAGAAAAACCATTAACAATAATCACCTTCGATGCTGCCAAAGTATTTGACAGAGTCAACTGGACTTTCTTAAGCAGGGCCATCAGCAAATATAATCTGGGGGAGAGCTTTCTCTGTATGGTGGAGGAAATATATAAAAAACAGAGAGCAAAGATCTTAATTAACAGGAACCTCAACGAAAATACTACAATCAGAAGAGGAACACGACAAGGATGCCCGTTATTGCCGCTACTTTGTAACCTCTCCATCGAGCCCCTAGCAAGCAACCTCAGAAATCATAGCTTAATATCGCCCTTTAAACACCATGGATGGACCAAAAAGGCTGCGTTATACGCAGACGATCTGATGGTGTTCACAGACAATTTCCAAGACTCTATTGCAGCATTAGAAGAAACTCTAACTAACTTTGTGAAAGTGTCAGGGTATCAGACCAACCAGGCAAAGACGGAGGTTATGAGCTGAAACACGCAATTCAACAACCCATACTCCAGAGAAAAAATAAAATATTTGGGAATTAATCTGGTTAAAGACCTGGAAAATATGCCCCAGATAAACCTTAACAGAATCGCTGGAGAAACTAGAAAAGTACTTAAAGTATGGGGTGGTTGTCACTAAGCTTCTTGAGAAGAACCAATATAATAAAAATGTCCATCCTACCTAAATGTACCTACCTGTTCAACTCTATACCTTTGGAATACAAGAGGGATGCTCTGAAGAAAATCCAGGGGAAAATAACAAGTTTCATCTGGTCATCCAAAGGAACAAAAATAGCTTGGAGTAAATTAAGGAGAAAAAAAGAACAAGGGGGGGATAGCTAGTCCTGACCTTTTCGAATACTACAGAGCATTTCATTTTAAAAAAATGAGACCACTCTGGAAAAGCTGCCAATACTACCCTGAATTTCTACAAACAATGACAGGAAGAACAGATCACTTTCTATATAAATTTGGACACCCAAAATTCTTCAAAAAGATAAAACTAAAGATCCTTAACACCATAGTAAAATTATGGTACCAAATAAGAAGCACGTTGAACATACCATATTATAGTACCCTGGCTCCCATATGGGAATCTCCGGGCACCCCAGACTGCCTCAAAGATTGCATGGCCACCCAGTTGAAAGCAGCTGGTGTTAAAGAATGGGGCCAATTGACGATAGAGAACACCATAAACACCTGGGATCAACTGACCACAATCACTAATGCTTCGCTATCCAAATTCAAATACTACCAACTCACTAGTTGGGCAAAATCGCTTACAGATAGAAAAAAGGGAAATGAAGAACTAGAGAAAGAGATGAAGAAAGATTCTCCCATTAAAAAAAAGAGATATCTCGATGGTACTTGGCTCTAATAACAGCCGGGGAAGAAAACTTCCTGATTCCAGAAACAATCTGGAGGAAAGACCTGCCAGCGCTGGACTTAAATAACATGCGGCGAAGATCCTTGGAGAAATGCTGGTCCACTGTAAAACCGACAGCCTTAAAAAGAAACCACTTATTTACCATTCACAGAGCCTATTGGACCCCAAAAAGACTATCCAAGTTCAAGGGAGCCAGAATAAAGACATGACCTAAATGTGAAATGGAGAAGGCAAACGACATACAATGCCCCCACTTTGACTCCTTTTGGCAGAAAGTTGGTAAGACGATAAGCACGGTATTGAGAAAACAACTGGATGTAAGTATAAATCTTATCATCTTTGGGATTGATAATACAAATGATAAAGTTAACAAAAAAATAGGAAAATCTGTTGTTTGTGTTGATTTTATTGGCAAGGAGAGAGATATGCATAAACTGGGTAAGACCGACCCCCCCAACACATGAGGATTGATTGAACTCGATCTTGAAAATAAACAGGAAAACCTAGTAAAAAATATAGGGGCATATTACCAAGCAATAGCGATAATTATCGCTATTGCTTGGTTAGAGACAATATTTTACTGCTGAGCTGTGGCGATTTTTATCGCAGATAAACCTTGGTATTACCAAGGTTTATCGTAAATGCGAGAAAAAACACCCGCAAAGCATGAATATTGCTGAAAAGCGGAGATAAACCCCCTTGATAATATGCCCCATAGGGGCATATTATCAAGCGATTTATCTCTGCTTTATTGGCTTTAAAAGCCAAGAAAGCGGAGATACAATTATCTCCTTATCAGCAACAGGGTGCTAACACGCAAATTCGCATGTTAGCACCCTTTTTCTCTACGCTTCCCCTTGCATCTCTAATGAGATGCAAAGGGGGCGTTCCAGAGAAAAATAATAGGAGAAATGTTGTTAAGCGACATTTCTCCTATTATCAAGGATATCGCTAACCCTGTTGGTGATAAAAAATAGCAGCGCTAACCGCGGTTAGCGCTGCTTTTTTTTACACCTGGTATTTTCCTGACTTAGCCATGGTATCCTATGGAAGGTGGATATCATGGCTAAGTTTGTGAGCTCCTATCATCAAGCTAACGCCAAACTTCGAGAGATTATCGTTGGTTTTCCAGCAATAATCTCTCATTTGGCAGTTAGCGCAAGGATTTTTATCACTTCTGAGATAAGCATTGCGGATAGCACGCTATCTCAGTGATAAAAATCCACGCTACCCGGCGATAATGATCCTAGCGCTAAGTGCGCTTAGCGATAATTATCGCTGGGGCTTGATGATATGCCCCATAGTTTCTGGGAAATATGGGAAGATCACCGCCTAACAAACACCTAGGGCCTGATTCAGAGAACTAACTTAAGACAAAATCCTAAACTTACTACTTTTGGTATTCACATAAGTTAGGACTTTGTCTTAAGTTTGTCTTAAGACAGACTTAAGACAGACTTAAGTTAGGATTTTGTCTTAAGTCTGTCTGAAGTTTGTCTTAACACAAACTTAAGACAAAATCCTAACTTCTGTGAATACCAAAAGTAGTAAGTTTAGGATTTTGTCTTAAGTTAGTTCTGTGAATCGGCCCCCTAATTGTCATTTGACTCCAAAATATATAAAGTCCAATGATTACGCGATGACAATAATTCAGACGGGAAACATTCCGACAGAGTAGCTAGGATGGCTTGCCCCCCCTTACGAATAAATAGAATTATTGATTATGGTAAAGGATCAAGGAGACCCTAACTAAAACAACCGTCAAAGGGAAACTCCCCACTCAGATGGCCTTTAAGGGGCAGTGCTGGTACAGATGTTGCAAAGACGGGCTCCCGACAACTCCTTATACATAAAATCGCAGAATGAGGATAACATTTAAAAAAATAAAAAATCAGATTCAAAGCAGTTTATTAAAACCCAATGCATTTCAAGCCTCTGGGGCCCTTCATCAGGGGAAACGCTAAAATAAACAATTGAACATGCATTACATTGCCATACGTTATTCAGGAAGCCTGAATATGGCGATGTAATGCATGTTCACTTGTTTATTTTTCAGTTCCCCCTGACGAAGGGCCCCTGAGGCTTGAAATGCATTGGGTTAAATAAACTGCTTTGAATTGGATTGGCTTTGGTACGTGTTTTCGCGCAGAGGTTCGGATGGCCCAGCGACTACATGAGAAACTTTGGAAATAGCTTTTCCTTGCACGAGGACATATAGAAGATGAATTTGAAAGTGGAGAATGACGAACTTAAAAGTGAACAGAGTGTAATGAAGCCAAATGATGAGTATTATGATTGCAAATGCTGACAAAAAAGGCTGTGCCATTGGCTTGGGGCCGGAAGGTGTCCCAGTATGATGTTGTTTCGTTCAATACGTGCTTCACGGGATAAGCGCGTTGTCAATGAGCACGCAAAGTCAAAAGTTTCATGGATGAAAATAAAGGAACAAAATATGTTGAAGAGTAGGTGTGCTACCCAACAATCTATATTGTGTAACGCCTCACTCCACCACTTCAGAAGAGCAAGACTGCACCATATTTACAAGGATATGGCGCAGCCTTGCGTTTCCCCCTGTGCTGGCGCTGCACTTAGCAGTGTAGTGCTGACGCAGTCACCCTTCCACTATGGAGCTAGGGTGTCTGCGTGCAGGGGAGGATTGTTTATGTGTAGGAAGGTGTCCCTTCCTGCACATAAACAATCCTAAATGCCATTTTGTCACGCTTATGTGTGCTGTTACATGTAGCACACGTGAAAGTTAAAAAATGCATTATGTTAACAGATTGTTTATGTGCAGGAGGGGGTACCTTTTTGTACATACACAATCCATGGCAGCATGCTTTTTCCATGTGTGCTGCATAAGGCAGCACACATGAACAAATAAACACGAGGAGAAATAATGCATTTCTTCTCATTTTGCCAAGTTAAGACCAGGTTTTCCCTGGTCCTAATTGTGGCACTGCCTCCTATGTACGCTGCCCTTGTACATAGGGGGGGGGGGGTCATCAAAATCAATGGGTGTTGCAGTGAAATGACCCCTTTCACGCTAACCATAGCGTGAAAGGGCGCCTTATCTACAAGGCAGAGTTAAGCCTAAGTAAGTGGCTTAACGCTGACTTGTAAATAAGGCTAAGCCCCTATCGCATCAGAAAAAATTATGTGGTGGAGCTAGGGGCTTGTACATATGCCCCTCAATTTGGAACTCTTAGAAATACAACTAACATCCAGTACAATTCAAGACACAATGGGCGCGATTCACAGAATGAACTTAAGATTCTATCCTAAACTTACTACTATTTTGGTATTTACAGAATGCACTTACTACTTTTGTCATTCACAGAATGAACTTACTACTTTTGGTATTCACAGAAGTTAGGATTGTGTCTTAAGTCTGTTTTAAGTCTGTCTTAAGTCTGTCTTAAGTTTGTCTTAAGACAAATTTAAGACAAAATCCTAACTTCTGTGAATACCAAAAGTAATAAATTCATTCTGTGAATGCCAAAAGTAGTAAGTGCATTCTGTGAATACCAAAATAGTAGTAAGTTTAGGATTGAGTCTTAAGTTCATTCTGAGAATCGGGCACAATAAATTCTGTTCAAAAACTATGAGCGGCTACAGGAAGGACCACAACAGAACAAAAGAAAACATACACCTTGGAGAAATGCAGAGCTAAAGGAGATAAAACAGCAAATTAGAAACCTTTAATATACCTGAATAACGACAACCACCTATCAAGACAAACTTCGTCTACAGAAACTTAGCAAATTTTACACGTCAGCAATCAAAAAAGCTAAAAAAAATACCATTCAGAAAGAATTCAAAAATGCTAAGTGTGCAAATAAAGATTTCTATGAAATTCTCACAGAATTTCAGAAACCAAATTGCCTAGAAAGAGCTTATCCCATTACCCAGGAATTCACAGACAAATTGGTAAATCATTACACAACCAACGCATGTACGTTGGACTCCTATTTAAAATAAAGAAAAACTACCAGCACCAACTCTTTTCCAAAGAAAACGCTACAAGGGTTTGCTAATCTAGCTTCTCCATTCCTTCTAATAAATATCACACAATGAATTTATGGATCTGGTCAAAGGAAGCAGGCCAGCCGGCAGCCCTTCTGACCCGTGTCCACAACAAATCTGTGAGAAAATTCTTCAAACTACATCTGCTGTCACACAAAAAGAATCATCAACAATTCCTTTACTACAGGAACATTTCCAGAAGATCTAAAAAGTCATACATACGCTTATTACTAAAGAAAACAAACCTGGATCCGCTTAACCACGACAACTACAGACTAATTAAAAAATTGAACTTTCCTGGGCACACTGCTAGAAAGTGATGCATTCGCCCAGATGTCACAATTCATTGAACATAATCCCATACTTTCAGACTTCCACACTGGACTACATCCAGAAAAATTCACAAAATGTGCCCTCATTGCCATCTGGGATGACCTTAGAACACAGTTGATTGGAATGGGGTTGCTGCACTACTTCTCTTGGACCTCTCAGCTGCCTTTGACACGGTTGACCATGACTCTCTAATACAATGACTCTATGAAGTCGGCATTGACGGGACAGCTCTCTACTGGATCACATCCTACTTTTAAAACAAAACTAATGTCATCCAAACAGGATGAGTGTGGCTCAATGGTTAGAGCGGCAGACCCTGATGCAGAGTTCTGGCCAGGGACCAGGGTTCGATTCCCCCCTCGGCGGGGTCTTGGGCTCAATTTCCTTGGACCTGTTAATTCTCGCCACGGTGCCCATTCTAATCACAGGCCCCACGCTGCAACTCTGGGCAATAGCTTGCTTAGCCTCCACACCAGTGTTAAGGATGCCTGGCTTCACCCTGGGGGTGCCCAGGAGTGGACACTTCAAAGGGAAAGCCAGGAGGGGTTCCACAGCGGTATGAGTATCAGCGCCAGGAAGCCGAATAGGTGACACCGCAAGGTGACCGTCTGGTGACAGTGCGCTCTATAAGTACCATGGGCCCGATTCACAGAACTAACTTTAGAAAAAATCACGAACTTACTACTTTTGGTATTCACAGAAGTTAGGATTTTGTCTTAAAGCAGATTTAAGACAGACTTTGGACAGATTTAAGACAGGCTTAAGTTAGGATTCTGTCTTTAGTCTGTCTTAAGTCTGTCTTAAGACAAAATCCTAACTTCTGTGAATACCAAAAGTAGTAAGTTTAGGATTTTGTCTTAAGTTAGTTCTGTGAATCAGCCCCCATGACATTTTCTTCTACAAACACAACACGCCATATTATCAAGCAAGGGCGATACTTTATCGCCATTTTTATCAGCAGGAATCTGCCTCTAAAGCGGCGATAATGGGCTTGATAATATGCCCCTGTGAATTCCCATAGAAGCCCAGGTTAACACCAGAACCTGGGCTTCTATGGTAATTCACTAAGGCAATTATCAAGCCCAGTTTCCTGACGATAAAAGCGGCGATAATGTATCGCCCTTTGCTTGATAATATGGCCCACCTTTTCCTGTCCAAACTGTACTTCACAAAAGCAGGTGCCCTTCAAGGCTCTATCATCTCATCCATGCTTTTCAACATTTACATGAAGTCTTTACCGGCACTGACCAATCAATTTCACCTCGTGTGCTACAACTATGCAGATGACACAAAAATACTCCTTCAATTGGAAAGCCTCAAAGACATTGGAAACTCACAAATTTTCAGTTGCCTCAGAGCCGTGGATCAGTGGATGTCATGAAGCCATCTCAAATTGAATGCTTACAAAACGGAAATACTCACGTGTGGTGATTGGAAAGATAATGACTCACTTGCCACCTGGCCTGATGATCTGGGACACCCAAAGTATCAAAGGAGGCAAGAAACCTTGGAATGACCATGGACTCAAAGCTTTCAATGAATGTCCAAGAGGACAAACTAGCACGATCAAGCTTCATTACTATAAAAACTCTGGGACGCATCTACCCCACCTGGGATATCCACACAAGGTCCAGGCTATTATCTCTCTTGTTCTGTCTAAACTTGATTACACCAATAGTCTCTACCAAGGATCATCTTTAACCACAGCCATGAAAAGACTTCAACGGATTATAAACTCTGCTGCCAGACTACTCTTACATATAAAGCCACAAACCTACATCTCCCCTGCCTTGAAGGCCCTCCATTGTTTACCGGTTTACCGGTTGGCAGAAGATGCATATTCAAGCTGCCTTGCATCACCCACAAAGCGAAACACAGACCATGACTGCTCTGCATCAAGAATAAAATCATCAAATACATTTAACAAAGGAATCTCTGCTCAAGATTAGCACCTTCCCTCAAAATCCCACCATTCATGAAAAAGGTGGCACATCCTACTCTGTACAAGTAGCCAAACTATGGAACTCTTTACCCCCAACCATAATATCCTACAACTGCTTTACTATTAAATTACAAAAACAAATAACTAAAGTACAGGAACACTTGAAAGTCTGAGTTTATTAAATCCAACTTATATATATATATAGATATATATATATATATATATATATATATATATATATATATATATATATATATATATATATATCTATATATATATATAGGATCACTGAAATAATATCGAGGGACAGAATATCGACCATCAAAAATATCGTTGACAAAATATCGACAGTCAAAATATCGAGTTTCTATCTACAAACAGGTAAGTACAAAAATATCGAGTTAAAAATATCGTTTACAAAAATATAGTTGTAAAAAATATCGTATTTACTAAAAACAGTGTTAAATTAAATTAATATTAATAATTAATTACTAAAATATACTTAAAATTACTTAAATTAACTTATAATAATTAAATAATTAATGAAAGTTATATAAATATTTTTTTATTTCATATTTATTAAAACATATATATAGTAACAAAATATAATAAAATAATACCCAAAAACTGAAAACTGACCCTGAACCCTAAAAATACCCCTTTACCCAAAAACCCAAAACTGACCCTGAACCCTAAAAATACCCCTTTACCCAAAAACCTCAAACTGACCCTGAACCCTAAAAATAAAAACGAATTTTTTTACTATCTATATTATATACTTACATATTTTCACTTTCTATATTATTTACAGTCGATATTACTTCACTTACCTTAAAAACGATATTTTGGCTGTCTATATTCTGTCCTGTCGATGTTCTGTCCAAACGATATTTTGGAGTCGATATTATGTCTGTGCACCATATATGGATATATATATATATATATATATATATATATATATATATATATATATATTCACTGAAAAAACCATAGGTTATAGACCATATATAGTTAGGAATTAGCATTTACAAAACCTTGAAAATTCACTGAAAAAACCATAGGTTATAGACCATATATAGTTAGGAATTAGCATTTAAAAAACCTTATTTTACTCACACAAAACCATTGAAATTCCATATATAGTTAGTTGCACTAACTATATATTGCGCACCCGCAATCCACTGCTGATGATGTCACATATTACATCATTCATGACATGGTCAGTGACATCACTGATGACATCTCAAATGACATCACTGATGACATCACTGATGACATCATCCAGTGACTGTGTGTTTCTGTAAAGTTTAAATATGTTTTAGATATTGAAGAATGAGTAGATGTATAACTGTCTGGACGAAGGATTTAGTAGGTGCATGACTGAATGTATGAGTGAGTGATTAAATGTGTCTCACTGAGTGCATGGGTTAGTGACTAAACTGTCTTAATTTGTGCATCATTATGTCTGTTGTTCTGTAAACTACTGCATGTGTTGATCAGTAGCTATATGATTAACTATATGGGTTATTGATTGATTGTCCAAGTATTTGTATGGGAGACTGAGTGTGTGTGTGGCTGGCTGGGAGGTGTGTGACTCTGTGCAGATCAGTATCAATGATTGTATAAGAAAGTAAGTATGTGTTACTATATGTTTGAGAATGTAAGGTGCTCTATGTTTAACTGTATAGACAAGAAAATGGAAGTGTGATTGATTCTTTACAGGACTGACTAGGTGTGTGAGTAACTCCATGGATGAGTGGCAGAGTGTGAGTGTCTGTATAGGTTTATGAGTGCATATGATAGTGTTGTAAAGATGAGTGATTGTATGTATGAATGATTGTATGGGTGAATGAGTGAATGTGTGTGTAGACGTAGGAATCAGTGAGTACGTATGTAGTAACTAGTATTGGTGTGTCAATGGTTTCAAAAATTATACTCTGTTTTTAACACTGGGTGAAACAGAGGTTATATTAAAATGTGAGGAGATGCATTGTATTGTCACATGAATGATATCATCAGTGATGTGGTCATTGATGTCAAATGAGATGTCATCAGTGATGTCATCAGTGATGTCATTTGAGATGTCATCAGTGATGTCATCAGTGATGTCACTGACCATGTCATGAATGATGTAATATGTGACATCATCAGCAGTGGATTGCGGGTGCGCAATATATAGTTAGTGCAACTAACTATATATGGAATTTCAATGGTTTTGTGTGAGTAAAATAAGGTTTTTTAAATGCTAATTCCTAACTATATATGGTCTATAACCTATGGTTTTTTCAGTGAATTTTCAAGGTTTTGTAAATGCTAATTCCTAACTATATATGGTCTATAACCTATGGTTTTTTCAGTGAATTTCAATGGTTTTTTAATAGCAAATATCATAAGCTGTCGAATGTCAAGTACGTGGTAAGAAATTTTTTTCTTCGTGTTTATGCACACTGATCTGCTTTGATTGCTGCCCCCCACCCCTCATTTCTATTAGGAGTACTCTCTCTTTGCAGATAGTGAAGGGTAGTTAACGCAGCCCTTTCCCCCTTTGTAATCCGTCGTGCCTGCTTCTCTCTCCATTTGATTGATTGTTCTCTTTGGTTCATTCTCTATTTACAAACAAGCACAGAGTCGCAATACTCTGTTTAGTCTTTGCAGATAGCGAAAAATCGTGTAAAAAAACAAAAGGAATCGAGCAAAATCAGTAGGCCACTAATGGGATCTCTTTTGACCTCGCTAAAATAGAAACATTAGGAACAACCTGTTGAAAATAGCAATGCGTATGTATATAAGCGGCGTTCATTTGTGTTCACAGTACCCCTTGTTGATTGTTTCAATCGAGCATTGAATTGTTCGAAGTTAATTCTCTTAACGATCTTCTCTACCTGCAAACGAGGAAGAATAGGAATATTCTATCTCCCTTTGCAGATAGTGAAGGGTAGGTAACGCAAGCCTTTAACACGTCGTACCTATTTCATTCCTCATTGATTGATTGATTGTCCGAACATTGACTGTTTGGGAATTAGTTCTTTTTGGAGGTATTCCCTGTTTGCAAATAAACGTAGGAAAATCTTTGCAAGTAGTGAAAGGGTACGTAATGCGGACCTTTCTCCCCCGTTGTAATCTGTCATGCCTATCTACTCCCCACTGATTGATGCACCTTTTTCACCCGGACCATTTACTAGAGATACGTCATCTGGCCCGACCAGAGAGCACCCCTAGTGAAAAGGACATATGCAATAATAACGAAGTGATCACTGTATCCTGTTAACAGAAACTTTACCATGAAACAACCTGGAAAGAAAAAAATAGGAAAACGAAAATCAGTAGGCCACTGATGAACATGAACTTTTATTAAACAACAAACAAAGAAACGATAACATAACGTAATGATAAAACCTATTAATGTCCTAGAAACAAGAAAACGTTAAAGTATGCCAGTGGTGAGAGACCAGAAAAACAGTCCGAGAAACCAAATCACCCCTCGCTGTCCCAACTCATGCACTCTGAAAGTTCAAAGTTTTGAGGAGTGCTTGTAACATTGTCTGAAGCCTATTTGCAATTGCTTCATCTTCACTATTCTTAAAGTAAGTGGGGGCTGTTGTGATGCGGTGCCACCCTGAACCGCTTGACGGAGGCCCCCGAGGGACGGTGTCATGTCGCGGACTCGGAGGGGGCGCTTGGCTCCGGCCCCCTCCCCAAGTCGTGTTGCCCTGGTTTTGCCTGAGATCGCCCCCGACATAGGTGGCCGGCTCCCGGGGTCAAGCGGAACTTTTTTCCTTTTGGTGACTCTTCCATTCTTCACCTTGTCCCACAATCCGTTTCACCTAAAGACACGCTGTAGTGGGGCACCCCTTTTCCGTTTCATTTGCCATTCAGCCCGCTTTTGCTACACTGTGCCTCTTCCGCTATTCAGCTGTTTACCGCCCGCTCTTTCGACTACAGCGTCTCGCTCACCATGTACTTGAGTTGCTCCCGCTCTTGCGGTGCAGCGATAGGCGGCTGCCACAGGACTCTCAAAATGGCGGCCATCTCTTCAGATTTGGGCGTGGTCCACTAAATGGGCCTGCGACACCTTGGAACTCGGACGCTTGTCTGCTAGAGCTTGGGCTCCATTCTCGAAAGCGTCCCCTCATCCTTGAAGATTCTACAAAAGTCTTGGGGGCCCCCGACTCCCGCAGGCTTCTGGTGGGGAGCGCCTAGCATGATTGCTCGTGGAATGGCCACGACGGAGCTACGAAATGGTGGTGCTCTCATGCTAACGCCAGCTTCAGTCTGAAACATCCAGAAACACTGTAGACTACCAATTCGATCAGTTCCGGTAGCGCTCCAACGTCACCCGGTAGAGAAGAACTTGCCCTCCCCTCTTTGACTGATGGTTCTTGTTGCCTGTCCCTTCTGTTGTCATTTAACAGAACTATTTAGCCTGCTGAAAGGGGTTGTGTGCCGTCCGCTGGTTGGTGGAGACATTTTGACTATATTCTGGACCTGCGTTGTCGCGTAATGCGTCATATGACGCGCCGCGTTAGAAAGTTTAATAAATTATGAAACACAATAAACAATCCTTAAAAAATAAAAAAAATAAAAAAATAATCAACAAAAGCAACAGCTAGGTAATACACATATAATTTTATCTCCGCGAAGCGGAGCGCTGTTACAGATATATATCTTGTTTCTGAACGTTAATTTCTCAAAATGCACTGAAGCACATATATTGAGACCTAGCAAAGGCACATCGGGCTACCAGTCCCTACAATTTTTCCAAGTTTCGTGCAAATCCATTCAGCTGTTCGATCCTACCGAGAGACAAGATGGCGGCCGCTACGGACTGTTTGGAATGTTTACAGACACCGGAGAGCCAATCAGCTTCGCTTCGCAAAGCTCCGTAACGCGAAAAGTACGCGAAGCGGTGCGCTGTTACAGATATATACTGTTTTTTTTAACGTTAATTTCTCAAAATCCACTGGAGCACATATATTGAGACCTAGCAAAGGCACATCGGGCTACCAGTCCCTACAATTTTGCCAAGTTTCGTGCAAATCCATTCAGCCGTTCGATTATTATTATTATTATTTTTTTTTGCCCCGCGGGGCCCTTTTAAAACCTCCACATCAAACCTAGGGGGTCAGCGAGGATCTACTATGCCCCCTTATAGTTATTTCCCCCTTTGTTTTGACCTCCTCTTGTCTCTCGATCCTACCGAGAGACAAGATGGCGGCCGCTACGGACTGTTTGGAATGTTGACAGACGCCGGAGAACCAATCAGCTTCGCTTCACAAAGCTCCGTTGCGCGAAAAGTCCGCGAACCAGTGCGCTGCCTGGTCCGCGCTTACAGATATATATCTTTTTTTAAACGTTAATTTCTCAAAATCCACTGGAGCACATATATTGAGACCTACAAAAGGCACATCGGGCTACCAGTCCCTACAATTTTGCCAAGTTTCGTGCAAATCCATTCAGCCGTTCGGGCTAAAAGTGAGGCCAACCGCCCTATGGAAATTAACATGGGAAAAACGCGTTTTGGGACCCCCCTTTTTTCTCGGCCCCCCCTTGACGAACCCCCCCCAAATTTTCAAAGGCTGCTCAGAAACAAAATGTGCCATTTTCCTGAAAATTTCAGCCAATTCCGTCCACAAACGGCAAAGTTATTAGACATAGAATTTTCAAAAAACCCATAGAGAAAAAATCCTAACTATATATACCTACTGGCGACCGCCAGTAGGTAATATATATATATATATATATATTACCTTCCTAATACATCTATACCTCTCCTGTACTTATGTATATTTATATTTATTACTTTACTTATAATTCAGCATCTCCTATGCACTACCCTATATTTCAACCTATACCTCTCTCAATATATACGCTACCTCCACTCTCTGACTCATCTCAAGCCTCATTCTACTACACTTATCCCCAAAATAACATTCTCTAGACTCTTCCCTCCTCTACCCCTCCTTGCATTATCTCATACCTCTTTTACTATTCAGATCTCCCAAACAAGTCTTTCTAAACCCTATCCTCTGACTTGTCCCCCCTCTACCTCCCTTTCACTCATCCCAAGCCGTCTCCTACTGCTATGAGCTCAAAAAACTTACAGCCTGATTCATGTACGGGCCGTTTTGCGTGGCCCTAATAGCGAATCATAGCGACTCGCTATTGAGGACACGCAAAACGGCATTCATGTAGGAATTGCTAAATCAATAGCGATTCCTACATGTTCTCTATTTGTGAGTAGCAATTTGCTACTCGCAAAAAAAGGAATAACTCCCCATTCATTCCTATGGGCCAAAAGGCCCATAGGAATGAATGGGGAGTATCCCTTATTTGCGAGTAGCAATTTGCTACTCGCAAATCAGATAGCGATTTTAAGGGTGCCAGGGGTGTCCAAAGGACACCCTGTAGCACCCCTAAAATGCACATTTGAACAGGTGTTGCGCACACACATGTCCAAAGGACATGTGTGTGTGCAACATGCAACTTAGAAAAATGCTTTTAAAAGCATTTTTCTATGTTTTTGCTATTTACCGAGAGGTCTGACCTCTCGGTAAATAGCGGCCCAATTTTGCTAAATCGCAATTTTTGCAAGTGTCATGAATAGCATTTAAGGAATCTCTAATAGAGATTCCTTAAATGCTAATCCTCGCATATTTGCTAATTCCTCATTAGCGATTTTTGCATTTGGGATTGTGAATCCCAAATGCCAAAATTGCACTCGCAAAAGGCAAGATTCTGAGAATCTTGCCCTTTGCGAGTGCAATTTTGCTTCATGAATCAGGCTGATAGTGCCTAATAATTCTTTGGTGTTTTTTTGTTCACTGAATAACGCTGTTTCTGACTCTACAAAGCAACCCATAATTCAGTGGGGGATTGGAGCCTTACAACTGTTTTCAGGAAAGTCAAATTAAAGCAAGCCTTAGCAAAGCCAATAGGTCTCAGCTTCGCAGGGTCTATTGGCCTTGTCAAAGATCGTTTAGTGCTGTGCTGTTTTGTGGTGTGGTATGGCCTGTCATTGCATGGTGTTGTATTGTATGGCCTGTCATTCTACGGTATAGTGTGTTATGACTTGTCATTTTGTAGTAGGGTATGGTATGGTCTGTTATTTCATTGTGTGGTATATTATTGTATGGCTTGTCATTGTATAGTATGGCCCATCAGTATATGACATGCTGTGGGAAAAGCCTGTCATTATATAGTATGGTATGGCCTGTCATTGAGTAATATGGTATGGAATGATATGGTATGGCCTCTCATTGTATAGTATAGTATGGTATGGCCTGTAAATGTATAGTAAGAAAAGTCTATTGTCCTATGGTATGCTATGGTATGCTATGTCCTGTCATTGTGCAATATGATAGGGCATGTCATTGTATAGTATGCATGGCCTGTCATTGTATGTATATATATATATATATATACATACAATATACTACTGGCCGGCAGCGATTCATACCCGGACAACGTCGGGACGGGCTGCTAGTATATATATATATATATATATATATATATATATATATATATATATACTAGCAGCCCGTCCCGACGTTGTCCGGGTATGAATCGCTGCCGGCCAGTAGTATATTGTTTTGTGGGATTTCATTTTGACAGCATTTCTTATCTGTGACAGGCAAGTGAAACGCTCCGATTCAAAGTGCACTGCTGATGCACTTAAGAGTGCGCATTCAGTGGTGTGTGAACTCGAATTTCCCTACTTTATTTTTTCTTGCAATATTATATAGCGCGAACTCGACAACATGGCATGAGCACAATATACATTACAGAAGAACACATTCATTTGTGGTAGGCACGGGGAGACAAAGCGATTTGCCTGGAATCACAGGATGTTGAGCTGCTGCAGAGATTCGAACGTAGCTCCCCAGCTCTAAAGTACGCAATTCTAGAACTTGTGGCGGGAGGTGTGTCTAAAAGTGTATGTCGGTGCTGGCCATCAATGAGAGAGACCTGTGCATTTTTCAAATGGGTGGTGAAAAAATATGAGTATGTTGCTGGAGATGTGGGCCGCCGTGCCACCAATGTATTTACCGGGGGAGGGTAAACACCCATTATTCCGCAACTTTTTTTCCCGCATACCATCACTCTGCATACTTTCATTACGAAAGTACCATGACTCCGCAATGCCATTATAACGCATGGCATTACATTTTATATGCTTTTACCAATCATACATTTACAACGAAATTCATTGTAAATGCATGAATGGTAAAAGCATGTTTTTATTTAATGTTTGGATAAGGTAAGTATGGGTATAGGGGTATATGTTTTGGGGTACTGAGGTATATGTTTTGGGGTGTTTGGGTATTTTAAGGGTTCAGATATAGTTTTGGGTTCTGGGGTAGTTTTAGGGTTTAGGGATAGGTATGGGTTTTGGGGTACAGGGGTATTTTTAGGGTTAGGGGCTAGGTTTGGGTATAGGGGTATTTTTAGGGTTCAGGGGTAGGTTTGGGTTTTGGGGTACAGGAGTATTTTAAGGGTTCAGGGCTAGGTTTGGGTTTTGGGGTATAGGGGTATTTTTAGCTTTCAGGGCTAGGTTTGGGTTTTGGGGTACAGGGGTATTTTAGGGTTCAGGGGTAGGTTTGGGCTTTGGGGTACAGGGGTATTTTTAGGGTTCAGGGGTAGGTTTGGGTTTTGAGGTACAGGGGTATTTTAAGGGTGCAGGGCTAGGTTTGGGTTTTGGGGTACAGGGGTATTTTTAGGGTTCAGGGGTAGGTTTGGATTTTGGGGTACAGGGGTATTTTAAGGGTTATGGGCTAGGTTTGGGTTTTGGGGTACAGGGGTATTTTTAGGGTTCAGGAGTAGGTTTGGGTTTTGGCGTACAGGGGTATTTTTAGGGTTTAGGGATAGGTTTGGGTTTTGGGGTACAGGGTATATTTATAGGGTTAAGATGGGTTAGTGTTCAAGGGTGTTGGAGTATTTTATAGAATAAGGGTGGGTTATGATTATGGGGTGCGGAATTGGTGCGAACTTGGTACAATAAATCCGCAATATTTCGTTCCGTCAGATTTCCAATTATTAAACCAGAAACCTCCTATATTCAAGGTAAAATAACAAGTATTTCTACATGCTAAAATGCATATAGTCATTTCACAAAAGTGAAATTAGCTTCCAGCAAGCAGTGAGCGAGGTGATGATTTTGAGATCAAGCCCCTGCAAAGCATTATGGGACGAGATTAGCAGTGGGAAGTGAATATTATAGTATCCAAATAATTCTACGAAGAGCTACAGTTCACCTCATCGTCCCCAGTTGTCCCAGATGAGGCAAATGCAATAGCATTTAAAATATTATACATCCAGCTGCAGTTCAGCTCGTGGTCCCCAGATGTCCCTGATGAGGCAAATGCAATAGCATTTAAAATATTACACATCAAGCTGCAGTTCACCTCGCCGTCCCTAGATGTCCCCGATGAGGCAAATGCAATAGCATTTAAAATATTATACATCAAGCTGCAGTTCACCTCGTAGTCCAAAGATGTCCCTGATGAGTAAAATTCAAAAACATTGAAACCCTTTCATGAATGCTAATAATGATGCTAATCCTATCCCATAATGCTTTGCAGGGCCTTTTAGTTGTATTTTTGCCCATAACTGTGCTTGGGGTGGTTCTAAGAGAATGGGACCTCCAATGAATTACTATTTAAAGGGAGCAGGAATGTATAGAACCTGGGAAGAAAAAACAACACTCGTGACGGAATGCCCCCAGAGATTGTCATGCCCCCAGCACACACCCACAGCACAATGCAGACACGCCCACAAGGGACTACTTTGCTGGCACGGTTCTTTTACCTTTTAAATGTATATGGTGGGCGTCTGCATAGCCTATGTCCTTCTGCTGCAACTGCCCTTTCCAACGCTGTATTGGGTGTTGTGATTGGTGCTGTGGTTCCTGAGATTACCCGCCTCAAAGGTTTGGGCTCTCTCTTTATTATATTAGTATAGATTTTCACTGCGGAATATAGGGCCCGATTCACAGAATGAATTTAAGACTCAATCCTAAATTTACTACTATTTTGGTATTCACAGAATGCACTTACTATTTTTGGCATTCACAGAATGAACCGACTACTTTTGGTATTCACAGAAGTTTGGATTTTGTCTTAAATTTATCTTAAGACAGACTTAAGACAAAATCCTAACTTCTATGAATACCAAAAGTAGTAAATTCATTCTGTGAATACCAAAATAGTATTAAGTTTAGGATTGAGGCTTAAGTTCATTCTGTGAATTGGGCCCATAGTGCCTTATTAATGTCAAATCCTCGACAGGTTAAAAAATACACTTTTAGGAATTTTGAGGAGGCCTCATCATATTTTACTTGATGCTTGTTGTATGATTTACTTAGCAAATATTTTCATTGCTTGGCACCTGCACAGGCTCTATGATGCGTGGCATACCGTCGGCCCTGGCTCACCTCTAGTTGAAAGAAACATACATCTTTCACAGAGTGCATTGAACAGAATGTTTCTACAATATGTATTTTCTCCTCAGTTTGCTAGACTGAAAAACACACACCACCTCGAGTAGGAAAGCAGAAAGAATTCCGATTTGCTACCTAGTTCATCAGAAAGTAATTTTCTGGGCAGAGCACTTTATATTCTTTGATCTGGAAGTATTATCATAATCTGTATTTTGACCCAGCCAGCGCACTCACTGACCCCCACCCCACCTCAGTTTTCACTTTCACTTTGAGGGCTCGGAATAAATGAAGACAGCCTGGAAATGCAGAAAATACACGCGGTACTT
This sequence comes from Lissotriton helveticus, assembly GCF_964261635.1. NCBI lineage: Eukaryota > Metazoa > Chordata > Amphibia > Caudata > Salamandridae > Lissotriton > Lissotriton helveticus. Next base: position 191,822,290 of record NC_136057.1, read on the forward strand.
CCAGGCCATCTTCATTTACATTTATTTGCGGAGGCATTTTCACCCCCCTGGAAACCCATCCACGCCCCCCAGGGGGTCACCCCACAGTTTGAAACCTCTGTCATAGGGGGAGCTCCCATTCTCCAGCTTCCGGGCACAGGGATAAGGGCTGCCTGGCACTCACCAAGCCATAAGGCAACAAGACAATAAGGAGACAAAGCTACTGGCAGATCAATTGGCAACCAGCTCTTCAAACAATTACCTCTGTCATAGCTTAAATCCAAGGAGCAAAGCGGCAGAAGTCGCAAGGATGAGGTCAGGAAGCAACAGGTCTCTTCTTACAGACATCAAAAGTCAATATATTCAAAGTGACTCTGACTTGGAATCCATACTGGATGCTAATTGATCTTCCTCATCAGCCAGTATAATGGACTGTCCCCCGACAGACCTGTGAAATCTTGGTTTTCTAATAAATGGAAGCAAATCTACTTTAATTCCTTTGAAACATATGAGGTTTTTATGTTTCCTTATTGACTCGGAGACTTTGGGTTTTCTTATTGATCAGAGAGAAATCAATTCTAATTATTAAATAGATTCATCACATTTTAATGACGCCAACTCTGGCTCTTGCTCCACCCTCTTTGTGATGGACAATCTCTCGGCTGTATGTTATATCAACCATTTCAGGGACAAAGTTGAGACCCACCGCATAGGTTGCCAAAAACCTATTGGAGTTTTCTCTTCAAAGAAAATATAGATAACAGCAGGGTACCTTCTAGCCAATCTAACTACAATAGCAGGTTGGTGCTCCCTGCATTTTAAATATGCAAGTGAATGGTGTATTCACCCTCCAATTTTCAAAAAGCTTTTTACCAAATTTGGACTCGAATGCTTTTCTTCCTGATTCAACATCCAACTTCCCTCATCCCTCAACTTCCCTAATTTTACAGTTGCAACTGGATACTCAAGCTTTGACAACTCACGCTTTTCCTCAGTATTGGTCTCTTCACCTAACTTACACTTTTCCTCCATTTGTCATGATAGTACAAGTTTTACCACAGGTACATCACCAAGAAGCTAATTTACGGTTGACACCTCTCCTGTGGCAGAGCCAACCATGGTTCTCTACCGGCTGGAGTTGTCAGTATATCTCCTCATTCTGATTTTGTCTTTATCCAGTTTGCTTCTAAAGTCTCAGTCAACATCACACAATGACTCCCAATCACTCCCTGGTATTGGTGGCATGGATAGTTTCACGTCAGTCTGCTGAAATTATGAAATTTCAACAGAGGCTTCTCAGTTCAGCCCAGGAACCACCAAACTTTAAACATCCGCTTGGATGGTCTGGCACTGCAGATGCTGGGACAGGGTTTCATATCTCTTTTCAGCACATGACTCTGGTAATAAATTTCTTAGCATCCTTAGCTTCTCAAGGGAAAGTGTACAGGACTATAAATACATACAAACCAGCAATTCTGGCAGAACATGTAGGAGTGGATGAGAGACATATCGAAGAACATCCTCTGATTAGCCCTTTGGCTAGACTTTGGAAGGAAGTAAAATTTAATAAACCTCCATTACTTAAATACAACCAAATATGGCATGTGAATTTGATTTTTAATTTGTCCAGGGAAGAACCAAAACAAATCCAACATCAGTTTTTTATCCTTATTTTCCTCTTCAACCTAAGCTCTATTAGGAAATTGTTTAAAAGAGTTTAAAACAAACGTGTTAGAAGCGGCTGTCTCTAGTTGGCAGAGGTATACACTTCTGACAAATAGGAACACACCTTTTCTAGTCAGGGCAAGGGGATCACACACTTAGATAACCCCTGCTCACCCCCTTGGTAGCTTGGCAAAGCAGACAGGCTTATCTCAGAGGCAGTGCGTTAAGCATTTATGACCACAAACAGTAATAAAGTGAATACACTACAAATGGACACGACACAGTAGTATTATGAAAAATAAGGATGTTTATATAAGGCTTAGCACAAGACCAAATAACGACAAAAATATACCACAATTTTAATAAATACTCTTGGAAGGAAAAATAATAGTTCAAGCGTAGTTTCTTCTTAGCACAAAGTCTTTAGTAACAAAAGCAACTCTTCTTCTTTAAAACACAGTTCTTGGCAACAATGTAACCCACACGGAACTCTCACGACGTCGAGGCAAAGTTAATCCAAAGGTTCAGCGTCGACCGCGAGGAGCGCTACGTCGAGCCTGGAGTCGCACAGACCCCCACAACACAGTACCTTGGAAAAGTGAAGCACACGATGATCAGCGACGTCGAGATGTCCGGCGTCGCGTCTTCGGCGTCGATCGAGCCTCGGAGTCGGGGTGATCTGCAGCAGCGTCGACAGATGTCAGGCAGGAGCAGCGCTCATGAGGCGAAGCAGGATACGGTGTCGTCGTCGATGTCGATGATGATGTTGCAAGAGTGAGCAGCGCTCACGGCGTCGAGAGGGCTCTGTGTCGAGGCGTCGGCAGCGGCTTCGCTACTAGCGTCGATTGGGCCTGGCGGCCGGCGTCGAACGTGCGGGATACGGGAGCCACACTCCAGTGGCGTAACGAAACTTGAGGGGGCCCCCCTGCAAGGTACGTGGAGGGGGCCCCTCTGGACACAATCAGGAGCTCTCCGCTGGCCCGTAGTCAGAATGATATTTTTAGGGGAGCCTGGCCCTCAGCTATGACGAAACATAAAGCTGTGCACAATACGTATATTCTTTCCAAAGTAGTATTTGTAGGGGAAATGTACAGTATGAAAGATTTGAAATTGCACACTGCGTTTGGGTGCTTTTTCAAACAACATAAATTCTATCTTGGTTGGGTTGAGCTTCTGCTAGGGGCTGGGCATGCAGGTTTGCATGGTATGCAGGCAGTGTTTGAGGCACTGGATGTTAGAAGTGGAGGAGACTTTCAAGTAAAACTGTGTATCATCGGTGTGTTGAAGGAAGCGGAGAGGTCCAGAAATATCAGGAGGCAGTGGTAACTTCATCTGGAGGGCATTGTTTACGACGTGTAAGGTAGTAGTCTCCTAGCTACAGCATGATCTGAAGCCAGACTGGTAGTCGTACATAGGTAAATGGCTTCATTTTCAAGTGCAAAGCATTCACAAATGGTGATCATGCAATAGTAAATCAATTTAATTATACACAGACCATTGGCTGGTGTTAAAGTCAACTTCTCCTGTCCCTAAACTGCAAGAAGTGTGACTCAGAGCTCCTGTCATTGATGTCAAATCGCGAGTCGTGCTGGGATGCTGAACGTAGAGAGGGCCACACCAGGATCCATGTCAAACAGCATCCGATCAACCTTGAGGCCATCCGAGGCATGGACTTCAAACTTCACCCACTCGCTTTCCCGCCTTCGTCAACAACAATACCATGATTCCACTCATAAGCAACCCACCGTCATCAAACACCACTTCAAATCCAGCTTGCCTCTTCAGAGACCACATTTTCCCCATAAAACGTTCTAAGTCAGAAGGTAAACCTTCCACGTAAACCTTCCACTGGCAGGAACCTAGTCCCTGCATCCTACCCTCGCTCCATCACGGTCATCCTTAACTTTTGATTTTGAACTGGTCTAACACGATCAGATGGCCACGATTGACGCTTATTCGTATCCCCTGTTCTACTTATTAGATTTTTATCTCTTTGGTATAGTCTTGTTCATAAAAATTTACTACATTTTCCTAAATTGGCTTGGGATTTTTGTTTTGTTGTGTTTTCACTTTATTACTGTTTGAGTACTGCATAAATAATTTACACATTACCTCAAAGGTAAGACTGACTATTGTGTGGCAAGCTACCAGAGAGTTAAGCATAGGTTTAGTTAGTGACTCTAGTGGTTTATGTTGATAAGGCTTGTGATTATTATTTGAGGTGGGTTTTCACTCTCTCAACTAATACTCCAAGTTCTTACAGCAAGCAAAACTGGGAAACCGAGGCTGCTGAGATTTTGTTAAATTCAAGCATGGGTAGGTATTCAAGGCACTGTCTTAGCAATGTTGGTTTAGACTGCCTTGAATACCCACCTCTGTAAAATCTATTATGACAGATGTTAATTGTGAATGATGCAACCAGATCGAAAAGAATGTGGACACTGACAACCAGCATACACCTCTCCTCTAATGTTACCCAGCTTCAACAGCATAAGCAGCCCCATTCTATGGTGTAGAAGAACGTCTGCATATACATGACGGGGGAGGCCATGCTGTGCTATGCGATACTGATTTGAGACCAAGATGCCCAATCTAAAGCTTATTTTGAAATGGGAAAGAGAGAAATAGTGTAGTAGCTGCAAAGGTCTATCGTATGAAGAGGTCACTTCATTTTCCTTTCCTCTCCCACTTTCATTTATTTCCTCCCATCTTTGCCTGTTGTCCTGCCTCTTCCTTGACGGCATTGTGTTTGTTCTTCTCTCACAACTTGTTCTCTGCAGTCCATCACTGTAGTCCTTCAGCCCAGTCAAGTCAGTTTCTCACCCAGATTACGTAGGACACTGTGTTTGAGTGTATATAGCTCAATGGTGTGGGGGCAAAGAAATCACTGAAATATTTGCAACAGAATGTGAAAGCAGCAACAAATAAGGTTTCTCTCATAGGGAGCAGAGGACAGAAGCAGCAGCATTTTAAACTTAACTCAAATGCAGTAATCGTACTGCACAAATAGCAGCATTGTAGGCTTCTTGGCAAGACAAACCAGATAGAACACCGGCTAGAAGGTGAGATTTCATCACACAGAGAAGAGGTATACCTTAGGCAGCAGGACTAGAAGCTTCGCTCACACAAGGAGTAGAGGTAAAACACAAAAGTACCTTTGCAAGTTTTCTTTAAACATAGAAAAATTGGCAGATGCAGTGCAAGCTTTCCTTAGACTAGGACAAAAAAGGCACAATATAGACAGCAACTATAACAAGCACTGGCAACGCCAATAGGTCTTGCCTATACAAGAGTTGTTGGCTTTGGCAATGTGGTTTTGCCATGTTGTACGCCAGTGTGGCTGCTGTCCAGGTTGGCTACAAGTTAGTGGCACGGAGTGTCCTAGAGTGAAATGGGGGGAGTAGAGTACCGTACACTGGAGTTGTTGGAGTAGAGTGGAGTAGGGGAAGTAGAGTGTCATAGAGTTGAGTAGAGGGGAGTAGAGTTCATTGGTTCAGTGGCAGAGAGTGTTGTAGAGTGCAGTGTCAGAGTGCACTACCGTAGAGTGGTGTGGAGTGGAGTGTGGTGGAATAGGGTAGAGTGGACTGAGGCAGTAGGGTGGACTGAACTTGAGTAGATTGGGGTGGATTGGTTTGGGGAAGAGTGGGTTGGATTGAGTGGGGTGGGGTGGATTGGAGTGGGTGGAATAGATTGGCATGGGGTGGATTGGAGTGCATTAGTTTGGATTGCAGAGGGGTGGATTAAATTGAGGTGGATTGGATTGGGTGGGGTGAACAGATTGGGGTGGATTGGATTGAGGTGGATTGAAATGGAGTGGGGTGGATTACATTGGACTGGGGTAAATTGGATTTGGGTGGGATGGATTAGATTGGATCGGGGTGGATTGGATTAGGGTAAAGTGGTTGGATTGCAGTGGGGTGGAATGTTTAGAATTTGGAGTGGGGCAGATTGTTTTGGATTAGAGTAGGGCACATTGCAGTGGGGCTGATTGGAGTGGGGCATATTGTTTGGAATTGAGTGGGGTTGATTGGAGTGGGGCAGACTGCTTTGGATTGAAGTGGAGCAGATTGTTTGGAGTGAAGTGGGGCACATTGTTTTGGATTGGAGTGGGGCACATTGTTTTGGATTGGAGTGGGGCAAACTGGTGGGAAAAACTGTTTTGGATTGGGACAGATTGTTTTCGATTGGAGTGGGGTAGATTGGAATAGAGTAGATTGTTTGGGATTGGTGTGGAATGGATTGGAGTGGGAAAGATTGTTTTGGAGTGGGGCAAATTGTATTGGATTGAGTGGGACAAATTGTTTTGGATTGGAGTGGGGAAGATTGGAATGAAGGAGACTGTTTTGGATTGGAGTGGGGCAGATTGTTTTGGATTGGAGTGGGGCGGATTGTTTTGGATTGGGGCAGATTGGAGTGGGGCTGATTGCTTTGGATTGGAGTGGGGCAGACTGGTGGGGCAATCTGTTTGGGATTGGGGTGGAATGGAGAGGAACAGATTGTTTTAGATTGGAGTGGGGCAGATTGGAGATGGGTAAATTGTTTTGGACAAGAGTGGGATGGATTGGACTGGGGCAAATTGTTTTGGAGCGAGTGAATTGGAGCGGACTGGATTGGAGTGGGGTGGCTTGGATGGGGATAAGGTGAATTGGATTGGAGTAGATTTGACTAGGCTGGATTGGGCTAGATTGGATTGGTGTGGAGTGGATTGGAGTGTGGGGATTGGGTGGATTAGAGTGTGGTGAATTGGGATGGAGTGGGTGTATTGGGGTGAGGTGGATTGGAATGGAGTGGGGCAAATTAGAGTAGGGAAGATTGGAGTGGGCGGACTATAGAGGGCACGTTGTTTTAGTTTTGAGTTGGATGGTTTAAAGTGGGGCTGTCTGTTTTTAATTGGAGTGGGGCAGACTGGAGTGGGGCAGACTGCAGTGGGGCAGACTGGAGTGGGGCAGACTGGAGTGGGGCAGACTGGAGTGGAGCAGAATGGAGTAGGGACAATTGGAATAGGGAATATTGTTTTGGATTGTAGTCGGCGGATTGGACTGGGACAGATTGTTTTGGATTGGAATGGGGCAAATTGTTTTGGACTGGAGTGGGGTAAATTGTTTTGGATTGAAGTGGGGCAGACTGTTTGGATTGAAGTGGGGCAGATTGTTTTGGATTGAAGTGGGGCAGATTGTTTTGGATTGAAGTGGGGCAGATTGTTTTGGATTGAAGTGGGGCAGATTGTTTTGGATTGAAGTGGGGCAGACTGTTTGGATTGAAGTGGGGCAGATTGTTTTGGATTGAAGTGGGGCAGATTGTTTTGGATTGAAGTGGGGCAGATTGTTTTGGATTGGGGAGGGCAGAATGTTTTGGATTGGAGTGGGGCCGATTGGAGTGGGGCGGGTTGTTTTAGATTGGAGTGGAGCAGATTGGAATAGGGTAGATTGCAGTGGGATGGATTGGAGTGGGGCAGATTGTTTTGGAGTGGGGAAGGTTGTTTTGGATTGGAGTGGGACAAATTGTTTTGGATTGGATTAGGACAGATTGTTTTGGATTGAGTGGGGCAGATTGTTTTGGATTGGAGTGGGGCAGATTGGGATAGGGTAGATTGGAGTGGGTTGGATTGTTTTGGAGTGGGACAGATTGTCTTGGAGTAGAGTGGGACAGATTGTTTTGGATTGGAGTGGGGCACATTGTTTTGGATTGGAGTGGGGCACATTGGAATGAAGGAGACTGTTTTGGATCAGAGTGGGGCAGTTTAGAGTGAGCAAATTGGAGAGGGTCAGATTGTTTTAGATTGGGGCAGATTGGAGTGGGAAATATTGTTTCAGATTAAAGTGGGGTGAATTGGTTTGGAGTGGGTGGATTGGGGTGAGGTGGTTTGAACTGGAGTGGGGCAGTTGGAATGGGGCAGATTGTTTTGGATTGAAGTGGGGCAGATTGTTTGAGACTGGAATAGGGCAGATTGCAGTGGGGCAGATTGTTTTGGATTGGAATGGGGCAGACTAGAGTGGGACAGGTTGGGAGGATTGGAGTGTGGAGGTATGGAGTGGATTGGGGTGAGTGGTTTGGATTGGGGTGAGTGGTTTGGATTGGGGTGAGTGATTTGGATTGGATTGGTCTAGTGTGGATTGAATTGAGTGGGGCGGATTTGAGTGGGGTGGTTTTGGGTGTCCTGCACAATTATGTGTTAAAGCATCATTTCAGAAATTTCACATAAGAAAGAAAGGATGTCGCTTTGCAATAACATAATCCCAATTTTTTTGAGAATAGCTCCCATGATCAAAAATAATATAAAACATGAGTGCAAAGTGAGAAAAGAAGACTTGCCAAAATAAAGTTAACTATACAAATTAAACTTTTGCTATTTTATTTGTCCTGCTGGGTATTTTTTTGCCAGTCATACGCCGTCTGTTTGCAGTCAATCAATCAATCAATCAAAGACATTTATAGAGCACACTACATACCCGTAGGGTCTCAAGGCGCTGGGGGAGGGGGGGTGCCGCTACTGCTCGAACAGCCAGGTCTTCAGCTTCTTCCTGAAGGAGAGGTGGTCTTGGGTCAGGCGCAGGTCGGTCGGGAGGGAGTTCCAGGTCTTGGCGGCCAGGTAGGAGAAGGACCTTCCACCTGTAGTCGCTCTTCGGATGCGGGGGACGGCGGCGAGGGCGTGGTTGGCTGATCGGAGGTGGCGTTTGGGAGCGTAGAAGTTGATTCGGCTGTTGAGGTAGCTCGGGCCTTGGTCGTGTAGGGCTTTGTGTGCGTGGGTGAGGAGGCGGAAGGTGATTCTTTTGTTGACGGGGAGCCAGTGAAGGTCTCTCAGATGTCCGGACATGTGGCTGGTTCGTGGGATGTCGAGGATGAGTCTGGCAGAGGCGTTCTGGATCCGCTGGAGTCTCTTCTGGAGCTTGGCGGTGGTACCGGCGTAGAGGGCGTTGCCGTAGTCCAGTCGGCTAGTGACGAGGGCCTGGGTGACGGTCTTCCTGGTCTCGGTGGGGATCCACCAGAAGATCTTCCGTAGCATGCGTAGGATGTTGAAGCACGCCGAGGAGACGTTGTTGACTTGCCTGGTCATGGAGAGGGAGGAGTCCAGGATGAAGCCCAGGTTGCGTGCATGGTCTGTTGGTTTGGGTGCGGTGCCCAGGGCGGGAGGCCACCAGGAGTCGTCCCAGGCGGAGGGTGAAGAGCCCAGGATGAGGACCTCCGTCTTGTCGGAGTTCAGTTTCAGGCAGCTGGTCGTCATCCACTCGGCTACCTCTTTCATCCCTTCGTGCAGGTCGGCTCTGGCGGCGGCTGGGTCGTTGGTCAGGGAGAGGATCAGCTGTGTGTCGTCGGCGTAGGAGATTATGCTGAGGTTGTGTTGGCGTGCAATGGCCGTGAGGGGGCTCATGTAGACGTTGAAGAGGGTGGGGCTCAGAGAGGATCCTTGAGGGACGCCGCAGATGACTTCGGAGGCCTCTGACTTGTACGGTGGAAGGCGGACTCTCTGTGTTCTTCCGTCGAGGAAGGAGATGATCCATTCCAGCGCCTTGTCCTGGATTCCGACGTTGCTGAGGCGCTGTACTAGGGTGCGGTGGCAGACAGTGTCGAATGCCGCGGAGAGGTCTAGGAGGATGAGGGCCGCTGTTTCTCCGTTGTCCATCAGGGCTCGGATGTCGTCGGTGGCGGCGATGAGGGCGGTCTCGGTGCTGTGATTGGCTCGGAAGCCGGACTGAGATGGGTCGAGGGATCCAGTCGTCTCGAGGAAGGCTGCCAGTTGCTTGTTGACGGTCTTCTCGATGACTTTGGCTGGAAACGGGAGGAGCGAGATGGGGCGGTAGTTCTTGAGTTCGGTGGGGTCCGCCGTTGGTTTCTTTAGTAGAGCGCTGAGTTCGGCGTGCTTCCAGCTCTCAGGGAAGGTGGCGGTGTCGAAGGATGTGTTGATGATGTCTCGCAGGTGGGGTGCGATGACAGCGTCGGCCTTGTTGAAGACGAAGTGAGGGCAGGGGTCAGTCGGTGATCCGGAGTGGATGGAGTTCATCGTTTGGATGGTGTCTTCGGTGCTGATCGGGGTCCAGGCGTGGCGGGTGGTGGTGGGGGGTGGTTGTTCGGTCCTGGTGTGCGTTGGTTGGTTGTTGAAGCTGTTGTGTATGTCTGCGATCTTGTTGTGGAAGTATGAAGCGAGGGAGTTGCAGAGGTCTTGCGATGGGGTGATGTCGTTGTTTCCTGCGCTGGGGTTGGATAGCTCTTTCACGATGTTGAAGAGTTCCTTGCAGTTGTGTGCGTTGTTGTCCAACCGGTCCTTGAATGCAGTTTTCTTGGCGGCTCGGATCAGCTGGTGGTGCTTCCGGGTGGCCAGCTTGAAGGTGGTCCTGTTGTCCGGTGTAGGTTCCCTTCTCCAGACTTTCTCGAGGGCTCGGCAGTTCTTCTTGGAGCTCTTGAGTTCGTCGGTGAACCACGGGGCTTTCTTGCTGCCGGGTCTGCTGGGCGGGGTCCTTAGCGGGGCGAGCTCGTCCGCGCAGATGCTGATCCACTTCGTGAGGTTGTCGGCAGCCTGCCTGGGGTTCGCTGAGCTGGCAGGAGGGTGCTGGCTCAGGGAGGTGGCGAGCTGGGGCACTAAAAGTTAAAAAGAACAAAATAGTACCTCAATCAGGTCAGGAGCAGCAACGGACACTGATTAAGTTGAATCAATCAGTGCTTGGTCCCTGCTCCACAGAGATGAACAGAAATTATGTTAGGCATGCAGTGATGAATTACTAGGCTGTAAAGAAGAGTGCCACACAAGCCAAGTGGTAAGAAACTGGCTGGCTCCAAGCCCTTTTCTCTAGACAAGAGTGTCTCATAAGCGAAGCGCATGCTCTCGCAGGCTGGACCCTAAAAATTACTCTTAGGAAGAGCAGCTGATCCATGGAAATTAGTTGGGCAGGCATCTCTCCCACAACATGGTGCATCACAGAAAGGAGTTGTGCAAGTGTCCTTCACATAGTTATATGAAGTAGCAGGAGAACGCTCCCTCACAATATAGGTAGAGAATGGTAGGAGATGAGTGAAAAACTTGCACAAAACATGAGCAGCATGGGCAGCAGCTCTTAAAACAGGTAGGTTACTGGAAGTAAATGTTATATCATGCATATCTGTAGAGCGCACTACCTCGGGGTTTTCAGGTGCTGAAACTCACTTTACAAAATAAATACCCTAGATGACAACTGTGCAAACCTCACTAACATTTACAAAATAGAGAGACAGGAAGCAATCATCATTTCAAGACTCCTTCACAAAACATGTACATACTGCTAGCAGGGTCAGGTGTGCAAATCTACCAAGGAGCATTAGGTCATGTAGCAGGCTTTAGAGCTGTCCTTGATTTCCTGTAACAGTATCTTACATGAACTGATGTTCACAGGCATGATTTTTGTGGTAAAACAGAAATTCAAAGTGCGATTGGATTAAAAGTTTGAGTGGTTGATTGTGTTACACATAAAAGGGCACACTGGCACCATTTATAAGTGTGCAAGCATCAATTCTGAAGTGTGAAAGTAATACCTGGTGTTTTGGGAATACATTAAAACACCAATTGCAGTTATCATCCTGACAGTGAAGTCGATTGTTGTTATTTAAAATGTACATTAGCGCTCCAAACTATAACATGCAAGGATTTCTGGCATGCACCTGCAGGACTAACTATGCATTTCAAACATTACTTTTGTTGTATTTACTGCTCATTGCAATATATTAGGAAAGTTGTCCAGTGGTTCCCTTTCTGCCAGAAAGAGTGCATATGTGAAAGAAATGCAAAACTTACCCACACCACAGTTTTAAAGAGGATGTCATGTCTGGGGAAAGATTCCGTTCCATTTCCTGCGTGTCGGAAAGATTCAGGCCACAGGCAAAGAGAGAGACTTTCCGTCCCACTCTTTTTCTCTAGTCAGGTCAGACTCCCAGCACGCATGCAGAGAATGCTGAGGGGAGTTAACTAAACCTTTCATGCACGTGATCTATCTGCCTCCGCCTCTCTCAGAGGTCATACCCTGGACAAACTGCCTTCCTGCTTCTACAGCCTGCTATCAGCAACACAACAACTGCTGTGTTTTCGAAGGGGCCTCATTGCAGAGGTTATTTTTCTTTAGTAAGGCTGCAATTCAAAGGTTGAATATTTTCTTTTTACATTGTGCACATTTTAATTTAAAGCGTTGTAATAATACTGCACAAGCTGCCTGTGTCCTGGCCACGGCCCTAGCTCTCCGGCCGGAGTAATCTGCCAAGGGGCCCCCCTGGAGCTTGGGGGCCTGAGGCCCCCCGCACCGCGGGGGCTGCGTGGGCCTGTGTTACGCCCCTGCATGAAAGGTTTAGTTAACTCCCCTCAGCATTCTCTGCATGCGTGCTGGGAGTCTGACCTGACTAGAGAAAAAGAGTGGGACGGAAAGTCTCTCTCTTTGCCTGTGGCCTGAATCTTTCCGACACGCAGGAAATGGAACGGAATCTTTCCCCAGACATGACATCCTCTTTAAAACTGTGGTGTGGGTAAGTTTTGCATTTCTTTCACATATGCACTCTTTCTGGCAGAAAGGGAACCACTGGACAACTTTCCTAATATATTGCAATGAGCAGTAAATACAACAAAAGTAATGTTTGAAATGCATAGTTAGTCCTGCAGGTGCATGCCAGAAATCCTTGCATGTTATAGTTTGGAGCGCTAATGTACATTTTAAATAACAACAATCGACTTCACTGTCAGGATGATAACTGCAATTGGTGTTTTAATGTATTCCCAAAACACCAGGTATTACTTTCACACTTCAGAATTGATGCTTGCACACTTATAAATGGTGCCAGTGTGCCCTTTTATGTGTAACACAATCAACCACTCAAACTTTTAATCCAATCGCACTTTGAATTTCTGTTTTACCACAAAAATCATGCCTGTGAACATCAGTTCATGTAAGATACTGTTACAGGAAATCAAGGACAGCTCTAAAGCCTGCTACATGACCTAATGCTCCTTGGTAGATTTGCACACCTGACCCTGCTAGCAGTATGTACATGTTTTGTGAAGGAGTCTTGAAATGATGATTGCTTCCTGTCTCTCTATTTTGTAAATGTTAGTGAGGTTTGCACAGTTGTCATCTAGGGTATTTATTTTGTAAAGTGAGTTTCAGCACCTGAAAATCCCGAGGTAGTGCGCTCTACAGATATGCATGATATAACATTTACTTCCAGTAACCTACCTGTTTTAAGAGCTGCTGCCCATGCTGCTCATGTTTTGTGCAAGTTTTTCACTCATCTCCTACCATTCTCTACCTATATTGTGAGGGAGCGTTCTCCTGCTACTTCATATAACTATGTGAAGGACACTTGCACAACTCCTTTCTGTGATGCACCATGTTGTGGGAGAGATGCCTGCCCAACTAATTTCCATGGATCAGCTGCTCTTCCTAAGAGTAATTTTTAGGGTCCAGCCTGCGAGAGCATGCGCTTCGCTTATGAGACACTCTTGTCTAGAGAAAAGGGCTTGGAGCCAGCCAGTTTCTTACCATTTGGCTTGTGTGGCACTCTTCTTTACAGCCTAGTAATTCATCACTGCATGCCTAACATAATTTCTGTTCATCTCTGTGGAGCAGGGACCAAGCACTGATTGATTCAACTTAATCAGTGTCCGTTGCTGCTCCTGACCTGATTGAGGTACTATTTTGTTCTTTTTAACTTTTAGTGCCCTGCAAACAGACGGCGTATGACTGGCAAAAAAATACCCAGCAGGACAAATAAAATAGCAAAAGTTTAATTTGTATAGTTAACTTTATTTTGGCAAGTCTTCTTTTCTCACTTTGCACTCATGTTTTATATTATTTTTGATCATGGGAGCTATTCTCAAAAAAATTGGGATTATGTTATTGCAAAGCGACATCCTTTCTTTCTTATGTGAAATTTCTGAAATGATGCTTTAACACATAATCGTGCAGGACACCCAAAACCACCCCACTCAAATCCGCCCCACTCAATTCAATCCACACTAGACCAATCCAATCCAAATCACTCACCCAAATCCAAATCACTCACCCCAATCCAAACCACTCACCCCAATCCAAACCACTCACCCCAATCAAATCCACTCCATACCTCCACACTCCAATCCTCCCAACCTGTCCCACTCTAGTCTGCCCCATTCCAATCCAAAACAATCTGCCCCACTGCAATCTGCCCTATTCCAGTCCCAAACAATCTGCCCCACTTCAATCCAAAACAATCTGCCCCATTCCAACTGCCCCACTCCAGTTCAAACCACCTCACCCCAATCACCCACTCCAAACCAATTCACCCCACTTTAATCTGAAACAATATTTCCCACTCCAATCTGCCCCAATCTAAAACAATCTGACCCTCTCCAATTTGCTCACTCTAAACTGCCCCACTCTGATCCAAAACAGTCTCCTTCATTCCAATGTGCCCCACTCCAATCCAAAACAATCTGCCCCACTCCAATCCAAAACAATCTGTCCCACTCTACTCCAAGACAATCTGTCCCACTCCAAAACAATCCAACCCACTCCAATCTACCCTATCCCAATCTGCCCCACTCCAATCCAAAACAATCTGCCCCACTCAATCCAAAACAATCTGTCCTAATCCAATCCAAAACAATTTGTCCCACTCCAATCCAAAACAATCTTCCCCACTCCAAAACAATCTGCCCCACTCCAATCCATCCCACTGCAATCTACCCTATTCCAATCTGCTCCACTCCAATCTAAAACAACCCGCCCCACTCCAATCGGCCCCACTCCAATCCAAAACATTCTGCCCTCCCCAATCCAAAACAATCTGCCCCACTTCAATCCAAAACAATCTGCCCCACTTCAATCCAAAACAATCTACCCCACTTCAATCCAAACAGTCTGCCCCACTTCAATCCAAAACAATCTGCTCCACTTCAATCCAAAACAATCTGCCCCACTTCAATCCAAAACAATCTGCCCCACTTCAATCCAAACAGTCTGCCCCACTTCAATCCAAAACAATTTACCCCACTCCAGTCCAAAACAATTTGCCCCATTCCAATCCAAAAAAATCTGTCCCAGTCCATCCGCCGACTACAATCCAAAACAATATTCCCTACTCCAATTGTCCCTACTCCATTCTGCTCCACTCCAGTCTGCCCCACTCCAGTCTGCCCCACTCCAGTCTGCCCCACTGCAGTCTGCCCCACTCCAGTCTGCCCCACTCCAATTAAAAACAGACAGCCCCACTTTAAACCACCCAACTCAAAACTAAAACAACGTGCCCTCTATAGTCCGCCCACTCCAATCTTCCCTACTCTAATTTGCCCCACTCCATTCCAATCCACCTCACCCCAATCCACCCACTCCATCCCAATTCACCACACTCTAATCCACCCAATCCCCACACTCCAATCCACTCCACACCAATCCAATCTAGCCCAATCCAGCCTAGTCAAATCTACTCCAATCCAATTCACCTTATCCCCATCCAAGCCACCCCACTCCAATCCAGTCCGCTCCAATTCACTCGCTCCAAAACAATTTGCCCCAGTCCAATCCATCCCACTCTTGTCCAAAACAATTTACCCATCTCCAATCTGCCCCACTCCAATCTAAAACAATCTGTTCCTCTCCATTCCACCCCAATCCCAAACAGATTGCCCCACCAGTCTGCCCCACTCCAATCCAAAGCAATCAGCCCCACTCCAATCTGCCCCAATCCAAAACAATCCGCCCCACTCCAATCCAAAACAATCTGCCCCACTCCAATCCAAAACAGTCTCCTTCATTCCAATCTTCCCCACTCCAATCCAAAACAATTTGTCCCACTCAATCCAATACAATTTGCCCCACTCCAAAACAATCTTTCCCACTCCAATCCATTCCACACCAATCCCAAACAATCTACTCTATTCCAATCTACCCCACTCCAATCTAAAACAATCTGTCCCAATCCAAAACAGTTTTTCCCACCAGTCTGCCCCACTCCAATCCAAAACAATGTGCCCCACTCCAATCCAAAACAATGTGCCCCACTTCACTCCAAACAATCTGCTCCACTTCAATCCAAAGCAGTCTGCCCCACTCCAATCAGCCCCACTCAATTCCAAACAATATGCCCCACTCCAATCAGCCCCACTCCAATGTGCCCTACTCTAATCCAAAACAATCTGCCCCACTCCAAATTCTAAACATTCCACCCCACTGCAATCCAACCACTTTACCCTAATCCAATCCACCCCGATCCAATCTAATCCATCCCACCCAAATCCAATTTACCCCAGTCCAATGTAATCCACCCCACTCCATTTCAATCCACCTCAATCCAATCCACCCCAATCTGTTCACCCCACCCAATCCAATCCACCTCAATTTAATCCACCCCTCTGCAATCCAAACTAATGCACTCCAATCCACCCCATGCCAATCTAGTCCACCCACTCCAATCCACCCCACCCCACTCCACTTAATCCAACCCACTCTTCCCCAAACCAATCCACCCCAATCTACTCAAGTTCAGTCCACCCTACTGCCTCAGTCCACTCTACCCTATTCCACCACACTCCACTCCACACCACTCTACGGTAGTGCACTCTGACACTGCACTCTACAACACTCTCTGCCACTGAACCAATGAACTCTACTCCCCTCTACTCAACTCTATGACACTCTACTTCCCCTACTCCACTCTACTCCAACAACTCCAGTGTACGGTACTCTACTCCCCCCATTTCACTCTAGGACACTCCGTGCCACTAACTTGTAGCCAACCTGGACAGCAGCCACACTGGCGTACAACATGGCAAAACCACATTGCCAAAGCCAACAACTCTTGTATAGGCAAGACCTATTGGCGTTGCCAGTGCTTGTTATAGTTGCTGTCTATATTGTGCCTTTTTTGTCCTAGTCTAAGGAAAGCTTGCACTGCATCTGCCAATTTTTCTATGTTTAAAGAAAACTTGCAAAGGTACTTTTGTGTTTTACCTCTACTCCTTGTGTGAGCGAAGCTTCTAGTCCTGCTGCCTAAGGTATACCTCTTCTCTGTGTGATGAAATCTCACCTTCTAGCCGGTGTTCTATCTGGTTTGTCTTGCCAAGAAGCCTACAATGCTGCTATTTGTGCAGTACGATTACTGCATTTGAGTTAAGTTTAAAATGCTGCTGCTTCTGTCCTCTGCTCCCTATGAGAGAAACCTTATTTGTTGCTGCTTTCACATTCTGTTGCAAATATTTCAGTGATTTCTTTGCCCCCACACCATTGAGCTATATACACTCAAACACAGTGTCCTACGTAATCTGGGTGAGAAACTGACTTGACTGGGCTGAAGGACTACAGTGATGGACTGCAGAGAACAAGTTGTGAGAGAAGAACAAACACAATGCCGTCAAGGAAGAGGCAGGACAACAGGCAAAGATGGGAGGAAATAAATGAAAGTGGGAGAGGAAAGGAAAATGAAGTGACCCCTTCATACGATAGACCTTTGCAGCTACTACACTATTTCTCTCTTTCCCATTTCAAAATAAGCTTTAGATTGGGCATCTTGGTCTCAAATCAGTATCGCATAGCACAGCATGGCCTCCCCCGTCATGTATATGCAGACGTTCTTCTACACCATAGAATGGGGCTGCTTATGCTGTTGAAGCTGGGTAACATTAGAGGAGAGGTGTATGCTGGTTGTCAGTGTCCACATTCTTTTCGATCTGGTTGCATCATTCACAATTAACATCTGTCATAATGGATTTTACAGAGGTGGGTATTCAAGGCAGTCTAAACCAACATTGCTAAGACAGTGCCTTGAATACCTACCCATGCTTGAATTTAACAAAATCTCAGCAGCCTCGGTTTCCCAGTTTTGCTTGCTCTAAGAACTTGGAGTATTAGTTGAGAGAGTGAAAACCCACCTCAAATAATAATCACAAGCCTTATCAACATAAACCACTAGAGTCACTAACTAAACCTATGCTTAAATCTCTGGTAGCTTGCCGCACAATAGTCAGTCTTACCTTTGAGGTAATGTGTAAATTATTTATGCAGTACTCAAACAGTAATAAAGTGAAAACACAACAAAACAAAAATCCCAAGCCAATTTAGGAAAATGTAGTAAATTTTTATGAACAAGACTATACCAAAGAGATAAAAATCTAATAAGTAGAACAGGGGATACGAATAAGCGTCAATCGTGGCCATCTGATCGTGTTAGACCAGTTCAAAATCAAAAGTTAAGGATGACCGTGATGGAGCGAGGGTAGGATGCAGGGACTAGGTCCCTGCCAGTGGAAGGTTTACGTGGAAGGTTTACCTTCTGACTTAGAAAGTTTTATGGGGAAAATGTGGTCTCTGAAGAGGCAAGCTGGATTTGAAGTGGTGTTTGATGACGGTGGGTTGCTTATGAGTGGAATCATGGTATTGTTGTTGACGAAGGCGGGAAAGCGAGTGGGTGAAGTTTGAAGTCCATGCCTCGGATGGCCTCAAGGTTGATCGGATGCTGTTTGACATGGATCCTGGTGTGGCCCTCTCTACGTTCAGCATCCCAGCACGACTCGCAATTTGACATCAATGACAGGAGCTCTGAGTCCCACTTCTTGCAGTTTAGGGACAGGAGAAGTTGACTTTAACACCAGCCAATGGTCTGTGTATAATTAAATTGATTTACTATTGCATGATCACCATTTGTGAATGCTTTGCACTTGAAAATGAAGCCATTTACCTATGTACGACTACCAGTCTGGCTTCAGATCATGCTGTAGCTAGGAGACTACTACCTTACACGTCGTAAACAATGCCCTCCAGATGAAGTTACCACTGCCTCCTGATATTTCTGGACCTCTCCGCTTCCTTCAACACACCGATGATACAAAGTTTTACTTGAAAGTCTCCTCCACTTCTAACATCCAGTGCCTCAAACACTGCCTGCATACCATGCAAACCTGCATGCCCAGCCCCTAGCAGAAGCTCAACCCAACCAAGATAGAATTTATGTTGTTTGAAAAAGCACCCAAACGCAGTGTGCAATTTCAAATCTTTCATACTGTACATTTCCCCTACAAATACTACTTTGGAAAGAATATACGTATTGTGCACAGCTTTATGTTTCGTCATAGCTGAGGGCCAGGCTCCCCTAAAAATATCATTCTGACTACGGGCCAGCGGAGAGCTCCTGATTGTGTCCAGAGGGGCCCCCTCCACGTACCTTGCAGGGGGGCCCCCTCAAGTTTCGTTACGCCACTGCTTTCATGCACGTGATCTATCTGCCTCCGCCTCTCTCAGAGGTCATACCCTGGACAAACTGCCTTCCTGCTTCTACATCCTGCTATCAGCAACACAACAACTGCTGTGTTTTCGAAGGGGCCTCATTGCAGAGGTTATTTTTCTTTAGTAAGGCTGCAATTCAAAGGTTGAATATTTTCTTTTTACATTGTGCACATTTTAATTTAAAGCGTTGTAATAATACTGCACAAGCTGCCTGTGTCCTGGCCACGGCCCTAGCTCTCCGGCCGGAGTAATCTGCCAAGGGGCCCCCCTGGAGCTTGGGGGCCCGAGGCCCCCCCGCACCGCGGGGGCTGCGTGGGCCTGTGTTACGCCCCTGGCGCTACATAAAACTAAAAATATATATATAATTTCCCCCAGTTTGAACGTTATACTACGCAAGTGAGCGGTCCCGATCCTTCCTACCGAGCCGCACTGATACATGTTCCTTCTCTTTCCCTTCTTCCATTTATTTTATTTGAGTTTTTCCTCGAAGCCATTCTTTCCCTTGTACCTTCATTTGCCCCCTTCTAGTTATGTGCTCTTTCCTTTAGATTGCTTTTTTTTTGTATTTCATGCATGCCTTTCCTTGGCACGCTTTTCCCTTCTTTGCACTCTCGTTCAATTTTGCTCCCACCTTTTTGCATTGTCGTTTCAGTTTTAATAATTTCTCAGTCACCTCATTTAGCCTCTGTGCCCCCATAATCAAAGTTAGGGGTCTTGTTAACATTGTATTCTGCCCCAGTAGTGCCCCACCTAAACTGGATTTAGGGGGCTTCAATGCACCCCAGGCAGTGAAGTTTAGATCATTTTTCCTGGGGGGTCCCAATTTATAGACCCACTTGTGCAGCCCCGTTTCAAGCAACACCGTCGTTTTCCTGAAAGCGCAGGAGACCTTGAAAACACCCCCCTATCGGGCTAAGATGGGCAGGTCCGACGGAAAGTGTGGATTCAGCACTGACCACAATCAGGAGTGTGTGTGTGAGGGAAGGAGGCACAGGCCTTCGACATTGGCTGGAAGCCCTGCGTGGGACTGGACTCTGTTTGCACTTTAGAGAGTGTCACTCCTTTAGACTCAAGCGTGGGGGGCGGGGTGCTCCATTTCAAGTGACTCAATTTTAAAAGTTAAACTTTTTGGAAAAACGATCTTCACTTTTGAGCTAATCTAGTCAATGTGCTCAAGTTTGCAGCTTTAATATAGTGCTTTATGCTGCCTCTGAGCACTTCAATTTTTCGTAGCTATAGGAAGTAGGGGCGGTTAGGGAATTTGCTGAGGAGCACAACTGAGCTGGTTCTCCGTGCAACTTTTTTTTTTTTTAAACACAAGCATTTCACTTAAATTATTTGCTGAGCCATGCTGAAAATAATAAAAAACTAAGGGGCAGTTTCAGGGTCACTGCAGTAGACACCGCCCCACTCTTACTGCCCTCACATGTCCCAGAATTGTACTTGCTCTTTATTTCACCCAGATTTAATATCTGGAGGGGCTGCGCCTATGGCCGCTGTTTAATTACCTAAAAGTCAAAGACAGTGAAACATGCAGATACCATGAGATTGTGCTTCATGGTAAATGGTGCACCTGGAAACAAACGGGGTGCTCCCATCGCAGAGCTGAGAAGCGCCGAGAAGCCACAATCCTGCACCATGCATTGTGAAAAATACGTTGCCAGGGGCATTTCAAATGTGTACTCCAAGGAGAGAACCGTAATTACCTAAACGGGTAAAAGCGCTTTACATTAAAGCACTGGACCAGTGATTTATCAGAATATTGTCAATATTAGCTGCCATCCAGGTCACCCGCCGATGCCGCTTCTAGCACCTACTGTTGTGACGGAGAGGTTGGGATCCGACAGTGTGGGCGACTGACAGTAGGGCATTAGGACCCTGTGGGTCCTCAGGCAGAGGGACCAGGTCACCGGACACCAGATCCGGTGACGGGACAGGAAGGGCACAGACGATGACCAGGACGGGGACGAGTAAGGACGTGCTGACGAGCCACTGTACGAGATGAGAAATAAAGGAATACCCGACTAACCTGTCTCCTGTGTTTTGATGTGCCGTCCAGCAAGCACCACGACATGACAACTGGCGACGAAGGGGTCAAGAATCGACGCGTGGTCATCGAGGAATACTAGAAGAAATGCCAAGAGCCCACCTTGGACGGGCATCGTCATGGAAAGTACAGAGAAATTGAAAGAGTAAGGTGCAGCGACGCGAGAGAACACCGCGATCGCTGAAAGAAAAGGTCCGACTGAGCCCGGTAAGCGCTAACACCAGGCTCGTGAAATTGAAGAAATTAGCGCGATAGCCGCGGCGGCCATGGTGGAACAAGGCGGATAGGGCCAATCAGCGAGCAGAACAAAAGGGCGGCCATTGTAGGGTCAGGCGAATGAGGATTGGCTCCGAAATATCGCGAGAGCATCAGCGGCCATTTCAGGATCAGGCAAACGAGCCAATAGGAGAAGAGAAAAAGCGGGCGGCCATCTTGAGGACAGGCAAAGAAGAACAGAATCGAAAATAAAGCTAAAAGAGGTGCAGAAGCACAGGAAAAGGCCGAAATAAAGGGAGAAAGGAATAATTACAAGAAATAATTAAAACAAAGAGTGTGAAAGAGCACCACAAGGCAAGCAAGAAACTACAAAAAGTGGAAAAGAGCAAAAGGACGAAAACAAGCGCCAGAAAGCACGAAATAAAGGAATAAAACACAAAAACAGTGCCAAAAAGGGCATGACAAGGAAAGAAAGAACAAAGATTACCAAAGTATCGTGAGAACGACGGCGGACACTTTGAATGGGACACTCAAGAAAAGATCATAGGAAACAACAGAGCAGCCACTTCAAAGCAAGGCAAAGGACAAATAAGAAGAATAACGCAAAAAAAAAAAAGTGAAGAATAAAGGATAAACAAAGTGGAAAAAGAGCAATAAGACAAAAAAAGAAGACAGTGCAATAAAAAAGAGAAAACCAAAGAAAATAAGTGAAAGAAAGAGAAAAGACATAAACAAAAAGACAAATAGACAAAGAGAAAGAAGAAGAAAGAAATATATATATATATACAAGAAAGAAGCAAAAGCGAGTGGAAGAAGCCAGAGAAGGCTAAATAAAAGACAGGAAGAGAAATAACAAGGAAAAGAAGAGAGAAGAAAGAGAAGCAAAATAACGAGGAGAGAAGGGATAAAGACAACCAAAGAAAAAGAAAGAGAAAAGGGAGAACACGAAAGAAAAGAAAACAAAAGGAAAGACATAAATATAAGAATAAGTCGCAGGAAGGCTGCAAATATAAGAAAACAAGGAAGGAAAGACATAAATATAAGAATAAGTCGCAGGAAGGCTGCAAATATAAGAAAACAAGGAATAAAGAAAGAAAAAGACTAGGAAAGCCCAGAAAAGGCCGAATATATAAGAATAAGTCGCAGGAAGGCTGCAAATATAAGAAAACAAGGAAGGAAAGACATAAATATAAGATTAAGTCGCAGGAAGGCTGCAAATATAAGAAAACAAGGAATAAAGAAAGAAAAAGACTAGGAAAGCCCAGAAAAGGCCGAATAAGAAAAGAAGGAAGGACAAATAAGAAAGAAGGAGAAATAAAGGAAAGCCAGAGACAAGGCCAAATAGAGGACAGAAAAGAGAAGTAACAAAGAAAAGAGGGACCAAGACCCACCAAGAAAAAGGAAAGAGGAAAAGACAGAAAAGAGAAATAACAAAGGAAAGAGGGACAAAAATAACCAAAGAAACAGGAAAGAGAAAAGGAGAACATAGAAGAAAAGAAAAGAAAAGGAAAGACACAAAGACAAAGGAATTAAAATGGGTAAAAAGGAGTAACGTGACAGGACTTTGGCGCAGGAGAAACAGCAGCAAAAGGAAAGGACAAAGACATACAATGAGCAGAATGGACAGGCGCCACCAAGGAAGATCAAGGCAAGAGACACCGCACGGCCAGAACCAAAGGTGGTGAGACAGAAAGAAAAAATATCGATATTCAGACAACCGGTTCTCCAAAGACTAACTGACGGTGACAAAAGTGAAAGGATCGATGATAAGAGCTGTCTCCGACGGACAGCGAATAACAAGGAAAAGGTAGCGTTTCAAGGAGCTAAAGGCGGATGAAGAAGAAATGGCAGCGACAACTGCAGCCACCTGGAAGGAGGAAGATAGAGGACAAGGAAGCGATGGAGACACTAGATCACGAAGAACATTCAGTAAATAACAGAGACTCATTGAAGAAATGTATAGTGACAAATACTCTCTCTCTCTCTCTCTCTCTCTCTCTCTCTCTCTCTCTCTCTCTCTCTCTCTCTCTCACTCTTTCACCTGCATCAATATAACTGTGAATGAGGACTATGATAAATGGGCCACGAACATTTGTTTGCAACAAGGGGGGAGGTGTCGTGACGGAGAGGTTGGGATCCGACAGTGTGGGCGACTGACAGTAGGGCATTAGGACCCTGTGGGTCCTCAGGCAGAGGGACCAGGTCACCGGACACCAGATCCGGTGACGGGACAGGAAGGGCACAGACGATGACCAGGACGGGGACGAGTAAGGACGTGCTGACGAGCCACTGTACGAGATGAGAAATAAAGGAATACCCGACTAACCTGTCTCCTGTGTTTTGATGTGCCGTCCAGCAAGCACCACGACATGACACCTACTACAGGGGCTAACGTTTCTAAAGCACTTCCACTTTTAGTAGGCATGGTAACAACGCCGAGATTTCTTTACATGAAGGTCAATTCCTATAGTTTACCAAGACCACACAGCTAGAAAATAGCAGGGTTTCACCCCCGTCTCCCGAGTCAATGTCATCACACGTGTGCCGCCTGTTGTCTAAATCTCCCATAGTTACAAATGGCAAGGAGGTGCTACTGAGTGGCCGCTCGGACGGGCTGGGTACTTCCAACAGCATTTTTTAAAATTAGTTCATGGGTTGGGCTTCTTGGCGCTGAAGGGGTTCACAAACATTGCTCGCATTTAAAGGACTGACAATACATCCCCCCTACCTCGTGTGTGTCAGCCCGGGCTGAGACAGCTCCCCGGGTACACACACAGACAGGTTATGAGCTGGCCGCCGCACCGAGTACTTCACTAGTCTTTAAAAGACCAATCACTTGTTAACGAGGCTTTGTTGTAAATGCTGATAACACCAGAGGCGATTGCTCTGTGAGCAATCACCATACCATCCTGTTTGGCAACTCTCTGCTGGAGGACCCAGCGCCACAAAATGTACTAGTGTTTTCCCGTTTTTTACATATAAATACAGACAAATGAAAACTTGTTTTCCGTCTGTATTTATATGTAAAAATCCGTTTAAACGGAAAACCGGGAGCCCTAGTTATATGCAATCAATGGGGCATATTATCAAGAACGGCGATAAAATTATCGTCGCTTTAGCGACAGGAAACTGCCGCTAAAGCGGCGATAATGGGCTTGATAATATGCTCTTGTGAATTCCCATGGCAGCCCAGGTTCTGGTTTTAACCTGGGCTGCTATGGGAATTCATAAGGGCATATTATCAAGCCCATTATCGCCGCTTTATCGGCAGTTTCCTGCGGCTAAAGCGGCGATAATTTTATCGCCGTTCTTAATAATATAACTCTATATTTATAAAATATTCACGTTGTGTGTGCGTGGAAGCGTGTTTAAATTACTGATAAGCAAGAACTTCAGAGTGCGTGTTTAAGCCACCCTTGTAAACGTCATCTGAAGGGGAGTGCAGAAGACAGCCGAAGCCTGGCTGTGAAGATGTAAGGGGTCATGTTGGTGCATGGGCAGGGTCAAGGATGACAACTTTCTTAGTCTAGCACCTGTCTAGGATCACACAGTGTCACCGAGTGGCGCCTTCATTTGCGAGATATTTTCTTTTATTTTTAGCTGCAAGCATACTCCCTGACCATTCAATTAAAATGATTTTAAATTAAGGCAACTGAAAATGATTTTAAATGAAGGCAACATTTGCATTGAGTTTACAAGCTATTGGCAATGTAAATGACAATGCCTTTTATTTATGTTTTAAAAAACAAAACCAAAATAAAAGGCATTTTTATTTACAATGCCAATAGCTCAAACTTGCGAAAATGCGAGACCTAGTGCATTGCAAATGCTTGTTTGCATTGGCCTGACCAGTATATTAATGTCCCAGCATAAAAAATAAAAAATCACTTAAAGCCTTCATTTTATCCTCATATCATTGCACATTTAAAACCGCAAACATGAGATTTAAGCACTTTAAAATGTGTCCCAGTGCTGCTTTAATGGTCCATAGCTAATAAAATAAAGTAACTAAAGAAAGAAAAGCAGTGTTAAATATGAATACTGACTATTAAGTATAAAGTCCATTTTATCATGTGTGGGCCCTCACAGAATTTTAAAACAGTTTAGTGGAAAAGAAGATAATGCTACTGGACTATCTCACTCCACGTTGCCTCATTCACAGCATAACTCACGAGTGACAAGTGCTGCCCAGTAACTTACTGCCAAGTCATCCAAGTACTGCACTGTATACATACTAGGTATGCAATACTAGTATAGATGGTTACTAGAGGTCCCTAATTATGTATTCAAAGCACTGCACTGTATATAACCCTGAGGGTGCAGCACCAGAGGCTTTAACTAGGAGCCAGTGGAGTCCTGTACGACAGAGGTCTTCAAACTATTTTGCTCTGAGCCCCCCTAATCAAAATGTTTGAAAGTTGCCCCCTCTCCAAACCTATATGGTAAGGATTTGGGTAGTGGAAGGTGGAGGGGTGATCACAAGGGGTGGGGATCATGAGGTCATTTTATGGGTGCTTTTCTGTAGCTTGTGATCCACACTAAATGTAAAAAGCAACAGCATCAAACAAGAACAGATTTGACCAAAAACACTACTGCCCATAATTCGGGTGCTGTGGGCCCCCATATACTCCACCAGCTCCACTAATGATAGTCCGTCCGTCCGTCAAAAAACAACTTTATTTGGTTTATCA
The DNA here is from genome assembly GCF_964261635.1 of Lissotriton helveticus. Lineage (NCBI taxonomy): Eukaryota > Metazoa > Chordata > Amphibia > Caudata > Salamandridae > Lissotriton > Lissotriton helveticus. The sequence continues at coordinate 191,848,092 of NC_136057.1, forward strand.
CAACCATAAAGCACACAATAAATAATTTATGACAATCAAAATTTAAAGCACAGGGTTTCCGATAAAAAATTGTTTGAAATATTTACAATTTTTATAAAATTTCCAGTCCTGTTCCAACCCCAATCATTTATTCTTTGTCCGCTTTCAGTAGGAGGTTGTCCACCAGTGTCATGAATTTTACGCCACAGCAAATTAAGATGTTTGATGAGCCCCTCCATCCAGCTTGATACAGCCTGCCTGCAAGTGCGGATATTTAATTAATTTAGATTTGCTTTTAGCAACTTCCTTCTTTTGTCTTTTAAAGTGGCACAAACACACATCAAGTGGCATATGAATTCTGTGTGATAGCCACATAGACGAAAATGTTTATCTTGGTGTTTGCTCTTCCACGTGGGGACCGGGGGTCATATTATCATGCATGGCTTTATAATTATCGCCGCATTAGCAGAAGAAAACTGCTGCTAAAGCAGCAATAATGGCCTTGATAATATGCCGTGGAGAAATCCCATAGAAGCCCATGTTCACACCAGAACATGGGAATTCACAAGAGCTTATTATCAAGCCGAATATCGCCGCTTTAGCAGCAGTTTTCTGCCACTAAAGCGGCGATAATTATAATGCCGTTCTTTGATAATATGCCCCCAAATCCTTCGAGTTATGATCTCCTAATTGGTACTGCATAAATCTCTTTTTTAATGTTAGTCGAAAGTGAGCCGCTAAGTAGGCTTCTTGTTTTAGTTTTGTACATGAGTTTATGGCAGCCCAGGCGTTTCGGCGTTTGGTTAATCTTCTTTTATCTTCCATAAAGAATCGTTTCTTAGCCGGGGCATTGCACACTCTGTTAAATTCTTTCTTTCCATCTTGCTATTCCAAGCTTTGTCGATTTCTAAAACTTCCAGGGCTGTACACAAGTAATTGCCTCATGTGTTTGGTTTTTTCTGATGAAACTGAGACCTTATTTTGGTCCAGCATAAGTTGTTCAGAGATCCAGATTCTGATGTTCGGAATTTCCAGCACAATTTTGCAAAAGTTGCTTTTCTTTGATATTCCTAGTTCTGAAGACAAAATTCCAAACGTATCTGTGCTGGAGATGCTCCTTTGGGTAGGTTAAAAACTGCTTTATATACTTTTGTCTGCAGCTCATTTAAAATATCAATTTCTTGACCATGCCATATTTCAAGGCCACTAATGATAGCTGAAGCCCTGAGAAGCAGGCTGCCTCCTCTACTTTCACTCCTTCCCACAATGTCTGACCATAACAGCGATCTCGAAACAAGTCTCTTTCTGAAAGAAAATGAGCTACAGCATGCTAACCCCTTTTCTGCACCAGGAGCTCCATCTAGCCTGATACTAGCATGGAAACTGAGGGGCATATTACCAAGGGTGTCGATAGGCAATTATCGCCGCTTTAGCTGCCATTTTCGGCCGGTAAGCGGCGATAATTTCATAGCACAATTAGCAAGCTGTCGCTAACAGCAGTTAGCGGCAGCTTTTAGGTAATAGCGAGCGGTTTGGTGCTCGTTTCGCATGTTAGCGATATTTATCGCTAATGACATGCAAAGTGGGCGTACCCAAACTGTTAGCGACTGAAAACAGTCACTAACATCGCTATCGCCTATTAGCAAGGCAGGCGTAGCGATGGAAATATTAGCGCTAAGCGCGAATATCTCCAAATACTAACACTTGCCCAGACCAGTTCTTAGCAATGTTATCCAATGGGAGGTGGATAACATGGCTAAGAGCATTTCATCGCTAATGCGTGAATATCGCTGTATTCTCAGCGATATTCACACATTTCGCCGCTCTCGCCTGAATTTGTATCGCTATGGAGATAAACGTTGCTAATAGCACGTTATCTCAGCGATAAATTCCGGCGAAGCTCAGCGATAAAAAAATCGTTGCTAAGCCTATTTAGCGATAAATATCGCTACTTGTTGGTAATATGCCCCTGAGCCCCCAGGCCTTCTTTTTATTGTAAAACATTCCTAATTGTGCTGCAGTGGCCCCTGGGCAAAAGTATCACTGCACCAGTTTCATCGATGACAGCTTCAGCCTCCCTGACACCAGACAACACGGGCTCCGATTTCACACCATCCCTCTCCCTATCCCTTCTGTCTCTCAGTGTAATGCCCGTCTCACACCATCCCTTTCCCTATCCCTTCTGTCTCTCAGTGTAATGCCCGTCTCTCACCGTCCCTCTCCCTATCCCTTCTGTCTCTCAGTGTAATGCCCGTCTCACACCATCCCTCTCCCTATCCCTTCTGTCTCTCAGTGTAATGCCCGTCTCTCACCGTCCCTCTCCCTATCCCTTCTGTCTCTCAGTGTAATGCCCGTCTCTCACCGTCCCTCTCCCTATCCCTTCTGTCTCTCAGTGTAATGCCCGTCCCTCTCCCTATCCCTTCTGTCTCTCAGTGTAATGCTCGTCTCTCTCCCTATCCCTTCTGTCTCTCAGTGTAATGCCCGTCTCTCTCCCTATCCCTCTGTCTCTCAGTGTAATGCCCGTCTCTCCGTCCCTCTCCCTCTCCCTTCTGTCTCTCAGTGTAATGCCCATCTCTCACCGTCCCTCTCCCTATCCCTCTGTCTCTCAGTGTAATGCCCGTCTCTCCGTCCCTCTCCCTCTCCCTTCTGTCTCTCAGTGTAATGCCCGTCTCTCCGTCCCTCTCCCTCTCCCTTCTGTCTCTCAGTGTAATGCCCATCTCTCACCGTCCCTCTCCCTATCCCTTCTGACTCTCAGTGTAATGCCCGTCTCTCACCGTCCCTCTCCCTATCCCTTCTGTCTCTCAGTGTAATGCCCGTCCCTCTCCCTATCCCTTCTGTCTCTCAGTGTAATGCCCGTCTCTCACAGTCCCTCTCCCTATCCCTTCTGTCTCTCAGTGTAATGCCCGTCCCTCTCCCTATCCCTTCTGTCTCTCAGTGTAATGCCCGTCTCTCACCGTCCCTCTCCCTATCCCTTCTGTCTCTCAGTGTAATGCCCGTCCCTCTCCCTATCCCTTCTGTCTCTCAGTGTAATGCCCGTCTCTCACAGTCCCTCTCCCTATCCCTTCTGTCTCTCAGTGTAATGCCCGTCTCTCACCGTCTCTCTCCCTCTCCCTTCTGTCTCTCAGTGTAATGCCCGTCTCTCACCGTCCCTCTCCCTTCTGTCTCTCAGTGTAATGCCCGTCTCTCTCCGTCCCTCTCCCTATCCCTTCTGTCTCTCAGTGTAATGCCCATCCCTCTCCCTATCCCTTCTGTTTCTCAGTGTAATGCCCGTCTCTCTCCGTCCCTCTCCCCATCCCTTCTGTCTCTCAGTGTAATGCCTGTCTCTCTCCGTCCCTCTCCCTATCCCTTCTGTCTCTCAGTGTAATGCCCGTCTCTCACCGTCCCTCTCCCTATCCCTTCTGTTTCTCAGTGTAATGCCCGTCTCTCCGTCCCTCTCCCTATCCCTTCTGTCTCTCAGTGTAATGCCCGTCTCTCTCCGTCCCTCTCCCTATCCCTTCTGTCTCTCAGTGTAATGCCCGTCTCTCACCGTCCCCCTCCCCATCCCTTCTGTCTCTCAGTGTAATGCCCGTCTCCCACCGTCCCTCTCCCTATCCCTCTGTCTCTCAGTGTAATGACCGTCTCTCACTGTCCCTCTCCCTATCCCTTCTGTCTCTCAGTGTAATGCCCGTCTCTCACCGTCCCTCTCCCTCTCCCTTCTGTCTCTCAGTGTAATGCCCGTCCCTCTCCCTATCCCTTCTGTCTCTCAGTGTAATGCCCGTCTCTCACCGTCCCTCTCCCTCTCCCTTCTGTCTCTCAGTGTAATGCCCGTCTCTCACCGTCCCTCTCCCTATCCCTTCTGTCTCTCAGTGTAATGCCCGTCTCTCACCGTCCTTCTCCCTATCCCTTCTGTCTCTCAGTGTAATGCCCGTCTCTCACCATCCCTCTCCCTATCCCTTCTGTCTCTCAGTGTAATGCCCGTCTCTCACCGTCCCTCTCCCTCTCCCTTCTGTCTCTCAGTGTAATGCCCGTCTCTCACCGTCCCTCTCCCTATCCCTTCTGTCTCTCAGTGTAATGCCCGTCTCTCACGTCCCTCTCCCTATCCCTTCTGTCTCTCAGTGTAATGCCCGTCTCTCACCGTCCCTCTCCCTATCCCTTCTGTCTCTCAGTGTAATGCCCGTCTCTCACCGTCCCTCTCCCTATCCCTTCTGTCTCTCAGTGTAATGTCCGTCTCTCACCGTCCCTCTCCCTATCCCTCTGTCTCTCAGTGTAATGCCCGTCTCTCACCGTTCCTCTCCCTATCCCTTCTGTCTCTCAGTGTAATGCCCGTCTCTCTCCCTATCCCTTCTGTCTCTCAGTGTAATGCCCGTCTCTCACCGTCCCTCTCCCTATCCCTTCTGTCTCTCAGTGTAATGCCCGTCTCTCTCCCTATCCCTTCTGTCTCTCCCGTCTCTCACCGTCCCTCTCCCTCTCCCTTCTGTCTCTCAGTGTAATGCCGGTCTCTAATGCCCGTCTCTCCCGTCCCTCTCCCTTCTGTCTCTCAGTGTAATGCCCGTCTCTCACCGTCCCTCTCCCTTCTGTCTCTCAGTGTAATGCCCGTCTCTCTCCGTCCCTCTCCCTATCCCTTCTGTCTCTCAGTGTAATGCCCGTCTCTCACCGTCCCTCTCCCTATCCCTTCTGTCTCTCAGTGTAATGCCCGTCTCTAATGCCCGTCTCTCCCGTCCCTCTCCCTATCCCTCTGTCTCTCAGTGTAATGCCCGTCTCTCTCCGTCCCTCTCCCTCTCCCTTCTGTCTCTCAGTGTAATGACCGTCTCTCACTGTCCCTCTCCCTATCCCTTCTGTCTCTCAGTGTAATGCCCGTCTCTCACCGTCCCTCTCTCTATCCCTTCTGTCTCTCAGTGTAATGCCCGTCTCTCACCGTCCCTCTCCCTCTGTCTCTCAGTGTAATGCCCGTCTCTCACCGTCCCTCTCCCTCTCCCTTCTGTCTCTCAGTGTAATACCCGTCTCTCACCGTCCCTCTCCCTTCTGTCTCTCAGTGTAATGCCCGTCTCTCTCCGTCCCTCTCCCTATCCCTTCTGTCTCTCAGTGTAATGCCCGTCTCTCACCGTCCCTCTCCCTATCCCTTCTGTCTCTCAGTGTAATGCCCGTCTCTAATGCCCGTCTCTCCCGTCCCTCTCCCTATCCCTCTGTCTCTCAGTGTAATGCCCGTCTCTCTCCGTCCCTCTCCCTCTCCCTTCTGTCTCTCAGTGTAATGACCGTCTCTCACCGTCCCTCTCCCTATCCCTTCTGTCTCTCAGTGTAATGCCCGTCTCTCACCGTCCCTCTCTCTATCCCTTCTGTCTCTCAGTGTAATGCCCGTCTCTCACCGTCCCTCTCCCTCTGTCTCTCAGTGTAATGCCCGTCTCTCACCGTCCCTCTCCCTCTCCCTTCTGTCTCTCAGTGTAATACCCGTCTCTCTCTGTCCCTCTCCCTTCTGTCTCTCAGTGTAATGCCCATCTCTCACCGTCCCTCTCCCTTCTGTCTCTCAGTGTAATGCCCGTCTCTCACCGTCCCTCTCCCTATCCCTTCTGTCTCTCAGTGTAATGCCCGTCTCTCACCGTCCCTCTCCCTCTCCCTTCTGTCTCTCAGTGTAATGCCCGTCTCTCTCCATCCCTCTCCCTATCCCTTCTGTCTCTCAGTGTAATGCCCGTCTCTCACCGTCCCTCTCCCTATCCCTTCTGTCTCTCAGTGTAATGCCCGTCTCTCACCGTCCATCTCCCTATCCCTTTTGTCTCTCAGTGTAATGCCCGTCTCTCCGTCCCTCTCCCTATCCCTTCTGTCTCTCAGTGTAATGCCCGTCTCTCTCCCTTCTGTCTCTCAGTGTAATGCCCGTCTCTCACCGTCCCTCTCCCTCTCCCTTCTGTCTCTCAGTGTAATGCCCGTCTCTCACCGTCCCTCTCCCTATCCCTTCTGTCTCTCAGTGTAATGTCCGTCTCTCACCGTCCCTCTCCCTATCCCTCTGTCTCTCAGTGTAATGCCCGTCTCTCCGTCCCTCTCCCTCTCCCTTCTGTCTCTCAGTGTAATGCCCGTCTCTCCGTCCCTCTCCCTCTCCCTTCTGTCTCTCAGTGTAATGCCCATCTCTCACCGTCCCTCTCCCTATCCCTTCTGACTCTCAGTGTAATGCCCGTCTCTCACCGTCCCTCTCCCTATCCCTTCTGTCTCTCAGTGTAATGCCCGTCTCTCACAGTCCCTCTCCCTATCCCTTCTGTCTCTCAGTGTAATGCCCGTCTCTCACCGTCCCTCTCCCTATCCCTTCTGTCTCTCAGTGTAATGCCCGTCCCTCTCCCTATCCCTTCTGTCTCTCAGTGTAATGCCCGTCTCTCACAGTCCCTCTCCCTATCCCTTCTGTCTCTCAGTGTAATGCTCGTCTCTCTCCCTCTCCCTTCTGTCTCTCAGTGTAATGCCCGTCTCTCACCGTCCCTCTCCCTTCTGTCTCTCAGTGTAATGCCCGTCTCTCTCCGTCCCTCTCCCTATCCCTTCAGTCTCTCAGTGTAATGCCCATCTCTCCGTCCCTCTCCCTATCCCTTCTGTCTCTCAGAGTAATGCCCGTCTCTCTCCGTCCCTCTCCCCATCCCTTCTGTCTCTCAGTGTAATGCCCGTCTCTCACCGTCCCTCTCCCTATCCCTTCTGTCTCTCAGTGTAATGCCCGTCTCTCACCGTCCCTCTCCCTATCCCTTCTGTCTCTCAGTGTAATGTCCGTCTCTCACCGTCCCTATCCCTCTGTCTCTCAGTGTAATGCCCGTCTCTCACCGTTCCTCTCCCTATCCCTTCTGTCTCTCAGTGTAATGCCCGTCTCTCTCCCTATCCCTTCTGTCTCTCAGTGTAATGCCCGTCTCTCTCCCTATCCCTTCTGTCTCTCAGTGTAATGCCCGTCTCTCTCCCTATCCCTTCTGTCTCTCCCGTCTCTCACCGTCCCTCTCCCTCTCCCTTCTGTCTCTCAGTCTAATGCCGGTCTCTAATGCCCGTCTCTCCCGTCCCTCTCCCTATCCCTCTGTCTCTCAGTGTAATGCCCGTCTCTCACCGTCCCTCTCCCTATCCCTTCTGTCTCTCAGTGTAATGCCCGTCTCTAATGCCCGTCTCTCCCGTCCCTCTCCCTATCCCTCTGTCTCTCAGTGTAATGCCCGTCTCTCTCCGTCCCTCTCCCTCTCCCTTTTGTCTCTCAGTGTAATGACCGTCTCTCACCGTCCCTCTCCCTATCCCTTCTGTCTCTCAGTGTAATGCCCGTCTCTCACCGTCCCTCTCTCTATCCCTTCTGTCTCTCAGTGTAATGCCCGTCTCTCACCGTCCCTCTCCCTCTGTCTCTCAGTGTAATGCCCGTCTCTCACCGTCCCTCTCCCTCTCCCTTCTGTCTCTCAGTGTAATGCCCGTCTCTCTCTGTCCCTCTCCCTTCTGTCTCTCAGTGTAATGCCCATCTCTCACCGTCCCTCTCCCTTCTGTCTCTCAGTGTAATGCCCGTCTCTCACCGTCCCTCTCCCTATCCCTTCTGTCTCTCAGTGTAATGCCCGTCTCTCACCGTCCCTCTCCCTCTCCCTTCTGTCTCTCAGTGTAATGCCCGTCTCTCTCCATCCCTCTCCCTATCCCTTCTGTCTCTCAGTGTAATGTCCGTCTCTCACCGTCCCTCTCCCTATCCCTTCTGTCTCTCAGTGTAATGCCCGTCTCTCACCGTCCATCTCCCTATCCCTTTTGTCTCTCAGTGTAATGCCCGTCTCTCCGTCCCTCTCCCTATCCCTTCTGTCTCTCAGTGTAATGCCCGTCTCTCTCCGTCCCTCTCCCTTCTGTCTCTCAGTCTAATGCCCGTCTCTCACCGTCCCTCTCCCTTCTGTCTCTCAGTGTAATGCCCGTCTCTCACCGTCCCTCTCCCTATCCCTTCTGTCTCTCAGTGTAATGTCCGTCTCTCACCGTCCCTCTCCCTATCCCTCTGTCTCTCAGTGTAATGCCCGTCTCTCCGTCCCTCTCCCTCTCCCTTCTGTCTCTCAGTGTAATGCCCGTCTCTCCGTCCCTCTCCCTCTCCCTTCTGTCTCTCAGTGTAATGCCCATCTCTCACCGTCCCTCTCCCTATCCCTTCTGACTCTCAGTGTAATGCCCGTCTCTCACAGTCCCTCTCCCTATCCCTTCTGTCTCTCAGTGTAATGCCCGTCTCTCACCGTCCCTCTCCCTCTCCCTTCTGTCTCTCAGTGTAATGTCCGTCTCTCACCGTCCCTCTCCCTATCCCTCTGTCTCTCAGTGTAATGCCCGTCTCTCACCGTTCCTCTCCCTATCCCTTCTGTCTCTCAGTGTAATGCCCGTCTCTCTCCCTATCCCTTCTGTCTCTCAGTTTAATGCCCGTCTCTCACCGTCCCTCTCCCTATCCCTTCTGTCTCTCAGTGTAATGCCCGTCTCTCTCCCTATCCCTTCTGTCTCTCCCGTCTCTCACCGTCCCTCTCCCTCTCCCTTCTGTCTCTCAGTCTAATGCCGGTCTCTAATGCCCGTCTCTCCCGTCCCTCTCCCTATCCCTCTGTCTCTCAGTGTAATGCCCGTCTCTCACCGTCCCTCTCCCTATCCCTTCTGTCTCTCAGTGTAATGCCCGTCTCTAATGCCCGTCTCTCCCGTCCCTCTCCCTATCCCTCTGTCTCTCAGTGTAATGCCCGTCTCTCTCCGTCCCTCTCCCTCTCCCTTCTGTCTCTCAGTGTAATGACCGTCTCTCACCGTCCCTCTCCCTATCCCTTCTGTCTCTCAGTGTAATGCCCGTCTCTCACCGTCCCTCTCTCTATCCCTTCTGTCTCTCAGTGTAATGCCCGTCTCTCACCGTCCCTCTCCCTCTGTCTCTCAGTGTAATGCCCGTCTCTCACCGTCCCTCTCCCTCTCCCTTCTGTCTCTCAGTGTAATGCCCGTCTCTCTCTGTCCCTCTCCCTTCTGTCTCTCAGTGTAATGCCCACCTCTCACCGTCCCTCTTCCTTCTGTCTCTCAGTGTAATGCCCGTCTCTCACCGTCCCTCTCCCTATCCCTTCTGTCTCTCAGTGTAATGCCCGTCTCTCACCGTCCCTCTCCCTCTCCCTTCTGTCTCTCAGTGTAATGCCCGTCTCTCTCCATCCCTCTCCCTATCCCTTCTGTCTCTCAGTGTAATGCCCGTCTCTCACCGTCCCTCTCCCTATCCCTTCTGTCTCTCAGTGTAATGTCCGTCTCTCACCGTCCCTCTCCCTATCCCTCTGTCTCTCAGTGTAATGCCCGTCTCTCCGTCCCTCTCCCTCTCCCTTCTGTCTCTCAGTGTAATGCCCGTCTCTCCGTCCCTCTCCCTCTCCCTTCTGTCTCTCAGTGTAATGCCCATCTCTCACCGTCCCTCTCCCTATCCCTTCTGACTCTCAGTGTAATGCCCGTCTCTCACCGTCCCTCTCCCTATCCCTTCTGTCTCTCAGTGTAATGCCCGTCTCTCACAGTCCCTCTCCCTATCCCTTCTGTCTCTCAGTGTAATGCCCGTCTCTCACCGTCCCTCTCCCTATCCCTTCTATCTCTCAGTGTAATGCCCGTCCCTCTCCCTATCCCTTCTGTCTCTCAGTGTAATGCCCGTCTCTCACAGTCCCTCTCCCTATCCCTTCTGTCTCTCAGTGTAATGCTCGTCTCTCTCCCTCTCCCTTCTGTCTCTCAGTGTAATGCCCGTCTCTCACCGTCCCTCTCCCTTCTGTCTCTCAGTGTAATGCCCGTCTCTCACCGTCCCTCTCCCTATCCCTTCAGTCTCTCAGTGTAATGCCCATCTCTCCGTCCCTCTCCCTATCCCTTCTGTCTCTCAGTGTAATGCCCGTCTCTCTCCGTCCCTCTCCCCATCCCTTCTGTCTCTCAGTGTAATGCCCGTCTCTCTCTGTCCCTCTCCCTATCCCTTCTGTCTCTCAGTGTAATGCCCGTCTCTCACCGTCCCTCTCCCTATCCCTTCTGTTTCTCAGTGTAATGCCCGTCTCTCCGTCCCTCTCCCTATCCCTTCTGTCTCTCAGTGTAATGCCCGTCTCTCTCCGTCCCTCTCCCTATCCCTTCTGTCTCTCAGTGTAATGCCCGTCTCTCACGTCCCTCTCCCTATCCCTTCTGTCTCTCAGTGTAATGCCCATCCCTCTCCCTATCCCTTCTGTTTCTCAGTGTAATGCCCATCTCTACGTCCCTCTCCCTATCCCTTCTGTCTCTCAGTGTAATGCCCGTCTCTCTCCGTCCCTCTCCCCATCCCTTCTGTCTCTCAGTGTAATGCCCGTCTCTCTCCGTCCCTCTCCCTATCCCTTCTGTCTCTCAGTGTAATGCCCGTCTCTCAGCGTCCCCCTCCCCATCCCTTCTGTCTCTCAGTGTAATGCCCGTCTCTCTCCGTCCCTCTCCCTATCCCTCTGTCTCTCAGTGTAATGCCCGTCTCCCACCGTCCCTCTCCCTATCCCTCTGTCTCTCAGTGTAATGACCGTCTCTCACCGTCCCTCTCCCTATCCCTTCTGTCTTTCAGTGTAATGCCCGTCTCTCACCGTCCCTCTCCCTATCCCTTCTGTCTCTCAGTGTAATGCCCGTCTCTCACCGTCCCTCTCCCTCTCCCTTCTGTCTCTCAGTGTAATGCCCGTCCCTCTCCCTATCCCTTCCTTCTCTCAGTGTAATGCCCGTCTCTCACCGTCCCTCTCCCTCTCCCTTCTGTCTCTCAGTGTAATGCCCGTCTCTCACCGTCCCTCTCCCTATCCCTTCTGTCTCTCAGTGTAATGCCCGTCTCTCACCGTCCCTCTCCCTATCCCTTCTGTCTCTCAGTGTAATGCCCGTCTCTCTCCCTATCCCTTCTGTCTCTCAGTGTAATGCCCGTCTCTCACCGTCCCTCTCCCTCTCCCTTCTGTCTCTCAGTGTAATGCCCGTCTCTCACCGTCCCTCTCCCTATCCCTTCTGTCTCTCAGTGTAATGCCCATCTCTAATGCCCGTCTCTCCCGTCCCTCTCCCTATCCCTCTGTCTCTCAGTGTAATGCCCGTCTCTCACCGTCCCTCTCCCTATCCCTTCTGTCTCTCAGTGTAATGCCCGTCTCTAATGCCCGTCTCTCCCGTCCCTCTCACTATCCCTCTGTCTCTCAGTGTAATGCCCGTCTCTCTCCGTCCCTCTCCCTCTCCCTTCTGTCTCTCAGTGTAATGACCGTCTCTCACCGTCCCTCTCCCTATCCCTTCTGTCTCTCAGTGTAATGCCCGTCTCTCACCGTCCCTCTCTCTATCCCTTCTGTCTCTCAATGTAATGCCCGTCTCTCACCGTCCCTCTCCCTCTCCCTTCTGTCTCTCAGTGTAATGCCCGTCTCTCTCCGTCCCTCTCCCTTCTGTCTCTCAGTGTAATGCCCGTCTCTCACCGTCCCTCTCCCTTCTGTCTCTCAGTGTAATGCCCGTCTCACCGTCCCTCTCCCTTCTGTCTCTCAGTGTAATGCCCGTCTCTCACCGTCCCTCTCCCTATCCCTTCTGTCTCTCAGTGTAATGCCCGTCTCTCACCGTCCCTCTCCCTCTCCCTTCTGTCTCTCAGTGTAATGCCCATCTCTCTCCGTCCCTCTCCCTATCCCTTCTGTCTCTCAGTGTAATGCCCGTCTCTCACCGTCCCTCTCCCTATCCCTTCTGTCTCTCAGTGTAATGCCCATCTCTCACCGTCCATCTCCCTATCCCTTTTGTCTCTCAGTGTAATGCCCGTCTCTCCGTCCCTCTCCCTATCCCTTCTGTCTCTCAGTGTAATGCCCGTCTCTCTCCGTCCCTCTCCCTTCTGTCTCTCAGTGTAATGCCCGTCTCTCACCGTCCCTCTCCCTCTCCCTTCTGTCTCTCAGTGTAATGTCCGTCTCTCACCGTCCCTCTCCCTATCCCTTCTGTCTCTCAGTGTAATGTCCGTCTCTCACCGTCCCTCTCCCTATCCCTTCTGTCTCTCAGTGTAATGCCCGTCTCTCACCGTCCCTCTCCCTATCCAGGGGCGGCTCTAGGCTCATGGCGGCCCCGAGCAGGGAGCATAGGTAGGGGGCCCGGAAGAGGGGGTCCGGGAGGGGCAGAGCACGGAGGCCAGTGAAGAGGGGGGGTCAGGGTGTTTGGAAGTGGAACAGGCCCCCAAATCCCTGCCAGAGGCAGCCACCCAAATATGTATCCATCCTCAGAGGATTATTATATTAAGGATATATATTCGCGTGTTGGCCCCTGGGGTTTGGTGGCCCTGTGCAGGTGCACAGCTTGCACATGCTTAAGGCCGCCCCTGCCCTATCCCTTCTGTCTCTCAGTGTAATGCCCGTCTCTCACCGTCCCTCTCCCTCTCCCTTCTGTCTCTCAGTGTAATGCCCGTCTCTCACCGTCCCTCTCCCTCTCCCTTCTGTCTCTCAGTGTAATGCCCGTCTCTCACCGTCCCTCTCCCTATCCCTTCTGTCTCTCAGTGTAATGCCCGTCTCTCACCGTCCCTCTCCCTATCCCTTCTGTCTCTCAGTGTAATGCCCGTCTCTCTCCCTATCCCTTCTGTCTCTCAGTGTAATGCCCGTCTCTCACCGTCCCTCTCCCTTCTGTCTCTCAGTGTAATGCCCGTCTCTCACCGTCCCTCTCCCTATCCCTTCTGTCTCTCAGTGTAATGCCCGTCTCTCACGTCCCTCTCCCTATCCCTTCTGTCTCTCAGTGTAATGCCTGTCTCTCACCGTCCCTCTCCCTATCCCTTCTGTCTCTCAGTGTAATGCCTGTCTCTCTCCGTCCCTCTCCTATCCCTTCTGTCTCTCAGTGTAATGCCCGTCTCTCACCGTCCCTCTCCCTATCCCTTCTGTCTCTCAGTGTAATGCCCGTCTCTCTCCCTATCCCTTCTGTCTCTCAGTGTAATGCCCGTCTCTCACCGTCCCTCTCCCTATCCCTTCTGTCTCTCCCGTCTCTCACCGTCCCTCTCCCTATCCCTTTGTCTCTCAGTGTAATGCCCGTCTCTCACCGTCCCTCTCCCTATCCCTTCTGTCTCTCAGTGTAATGCCCGTCTCTCACCGTCCCTCTCCCTATCCCTTTGTCTCTCAGTGTAATGCCCGTCTCTCACCGTCCCTCTCCCTCTCCCTTCTGTCTCTCAGTGTAATGCCCGTCTCTCACCGTCCCTCTCCCTCTGTCTCTCAGTGTAATGCCCGTCTCTCACCGTCCTTCTCCCTCTCCCTTCTGTCTCTCAGTGTAATGCCCGTCTCTCTCCGTCCCTCTCCCTTCTGTCTCTCAGTGTAATGCCCGTCTCTCACCGTCCCTCTCCCTTCTGTCTCTCAGTGTAATGCCCGTCTCACCGTCCCTCTCCCTTCTGTCTCTCAGTGTAATGCCCGTCTCTCACCGTCCCTCTCCCTATCCCTTCTGTCTCTCAGTGTAATGCCCGTCTCTCACCGTCCCTCTCCCTCTCCCTTCTGTCTCTCAGTGTAATGCCCGTCTCTCTCCGTCCCTCTCCCTATCCCTTCTGTCTCTCAGTGTAATGCCCGTCTCTCACCGTCCCTCTCCCTATCCCTTCTGTCTTTCAGTGTAATGCCCGTCTCTCACCGTCCATCTCCCTATCCCTTTTGTCTCTCAGTGTAATGCCTGTCTCTCCGTCCCTCTCCCTATCCCTTCTGTCTCTCAGTGTAATGCCCGTCTCTCTCCGTCCCTCTCCCTTCTGTCTCTCAGTGTAATGCCCGTCTCTCACCGTCCCTCTCCCTTCTGTCTCTCAGTGTAATGCCCGTCTCTCACCGTCCCTCTCCCTATCCCTTCTGTCTCTCAGTGTAATGCCCGTCTCTCACCGTCCCTCTCCCTCTCCCTTCTGTCTCTCAGTGTAATGCCCGTCTCTCTCCGTCCCTCTCCCTATCCCTTCTGTCTCTCAGTGTAATGTCCGTCTCTCACCGTCCCTCTCCCTATCCCTTCTGTCTCTCAGTGTAATGCCCGTCTCTCACCGTCCCTCTCCCTATCCCTTCTGTCTCTCAGTGTAATGCCCGTCTCTCACCGTCCCTCTCCCTATCCAGGGGCGGCTCTAGGCTCATGGCGGCCCTGAGCAGGGAGCATAGGTAGGGGGCCCGGAAGAGGGGGTCCGGGAGGGGCAGAGCACGGAGGCCAGTGAAGAGGGGGGGTCAGGGTGTTTGGAAGTGGAACAGGCCCCCAAATCCCTGCCAGAGGCAGCCACCCAAATATGTATCCATCCTCAGAGGATTATTATATTAAGGATATATATTCGCGTGTTGGCCCCTGGGGTTTGGTGGCCCTGTGCAGGTGCACAGCTTGCACATGCCTAAGGCCGCCCCTGCCCTATCCCTTCTGTCTCTCAGTGTAATGCCCGTCTCTCTCCGTCCCTCTCCCTTCTGTCTCTCAGTGTAATGCCCGTCTCTCACCGTCCCTCTCCCTATCCCTTCTGTCTCTCAGTGTAATGCCCGTCTCACACCGTCCCTCTCCCTATCCCTTCTGTCTCTCAGTGTAATGCCCGTCTCTCACCGTCCCTCTCCCTATCCCTTCTGTCTCTCAGTGTAATGCCCGTCTCTCACCGTCCCTCTCCCTATCCAGGGGCGGCTCTAGGCTCATGGCGGCCCTGAGCAGGGAGCGTAGGTAGGGGGCCCAGAAGAGGGGGTCCGGGCGGGGCAGAGCACGGAGGCCAGTGAAGAGGGGGGGTCAGGGTGTTTGGAAGTGAAACAGGCCCCCAAATCCCTGCCAGAGGCAGCCACCCAAATATGTATCCATCCTCAGAGGATTATTATATTAAGGATATATATTCGCGTGTTGGCCCCTGGGGTTTGGTGGCCCTGTGCAGGTGCACAGCTTGCACATGCCTAAGGCCGCCCCTGCCCTATCCCTTCTGTCTCTCAGTGTAATGCCCGTCTCTCACCGTCCCTCTCCCTATCCCTTCTGTCTCTCAGTGTAATGGCCGTCTCTCACCGTCCCTCTCCCTATCCAGGGGCGGCTCTAGGCTCATGGCGGCCCTGAGCAGGGAGCGTATTTAGGGGGCCCGGAAGAGGGGGTCTGGGCGGGGCAGAGCACGGAGGCCAGTGAAGAGGGGGGGTCAGGGTGTTTGGAAGTGGAACAGGTCCCCAAATCCCTGCCAGAGGCAGCCACCCAAATATGTATCCATCCTCAGAGGATTATTATATTAAGGATATATATTCGCGTGTTGGCCCCTGGGGTTTGGTGGCCCTGTGCAGGTGCACAGCTTGCACATGCCTAAGGCCGTCCCTGCCCTATCCCTTCTGTCTCTCAGTGTAATGCCCGTCTCTCACCGTCCCTCTCCCTATGGCTCCGCAGGGCGAGCGGCGCGAGACGTCTCCCCCTGCGGATTTCGCACATAATGGTAGGGTCCAGGAGCGCGATAGAGAGGGAGCGTCAGGGCAGGCATTAGTGCGTAGCTTTTTGAGATTAGGCGCAAGGAGTTTAGAGAGGGGGTTTCTTCCGCTTTAGCGAAATTTGAGTTTCAAGCAAGTTAATCACTTTGGTGGTATAGAAGGGGGGTTTAATATAGTCAGAAAAAAATTTAATTTTATCGGAATGGAAATGAGCGAACATCTGATCGCGGCTTTGCGAGTGATACAACGAGAAGGGAGAGAAGACATGCTGACACAGGCAGCGCGTGATGAAATGCTTCCCCTGAAGCGCCCACCACAGAGACAAGCGGCAAAAGGGGTTAAGTATGCTATTGAGGCCTGTCAACCGGTTTCCGTCAAGAAACGAAATGGGGGAGCTCGTTCTTTGAGCGCTGGTGTGGAGGCGTCTGTGCGACCTGGCGAGACTGGAAAGGTCAGGACAGTGCGAAGAGCGTCTTCCCTCACACGTCAGAAGCCAGCGAGTGACTTCGACAACAGACCGAGCGTCTCTGAGGTAAATACGCTGGTGGCGGGAACTCCTTCAGGGGCGGAGACGAATAATACACAGGTGGCTATGAAGAGAAAAGGGAATGAAAGGGCTATTAAGAAGGTGGCCCTTACTCAGGACAGTTTGGGTGGGCAGGGGTTTCCTTTACCTCCTCATCCCTTGAATTGTCTTCCTGTTCGTGACGCAACGGGCATGGACCATGGACAGGACAAAGTCAGTCAGAAGTTCATTATGAGGGGAAGGACGGGTTTGTTGGTGGCTTATTCCAGCGACAGCGATGAAGAGGTGGTTTATGGTCCTCAACCGACACGCGCCCCTCATATTCAACTGATTCCTATGCAATTACCTAAGAATAGTACGAGTTTGACTAGAACTGTGCAGTCTGGAGCACGAGAGCCGCCCTTGGCTTTGTTAGTTGGTTCGCATGCAGACAACCAAGTGGAAGTATTGCAGGGGACACAGGATGTGAGTGATTCTGAGGTAGAGGAGGAGTATTATGAGGGTGATGACACGGAAGAAGAGTGCGAACAGGAACAAAGACAGGGAACATTGTCAGCGGATCAAGGAGCCAGGCGGTGGGACACTCAATATCTGTTTCCATGTGCCCACCCTTCACCGTACGACACACCACACACGAAGAGAGTGCAAGTCGGGACCGGAGACGGTCAGTTGCTTTGGGTCGAGCGCCCATCGTTCACTGACGACCAAGCTATGCACCATGTTTCCAGGGATGGGGTTGCTGCCTCACGAGTAACGAGCGACATGGCTGAGGCGCAAATGGTTCAATTTCTGACTGCGCCATCTGTTCTGGCGGCTGCTCCTACCGGGTCAAGGTATACCGAGGAGCTGGGTAAAGTATACGTCAGCGAATCCAGAGCGGATGTTTTGCGATCAGACGGGTCTCAAGAGCGGAGTTCTGATCTGAATTGGTCAAAGTTTTATGGGGGAGTGGGGGATGGAGTTTGCCCGGGTACTAGTGGTGGTGTTCAGAGGGGTGAGTTTGGTCAGGCAGCAAAGGGTCAGGTTGGGAATTCAAAGAAAGGTAAAAAGAGTGTCCTTTCCAAACAGAGTGTAGGGGGTACTGTGGGGAAGGAGGTTAGGGTTGGGGGGGACAACAAATTCTTCTTTGTTGTTTCAGAGGTCAAGTGCGGACTCTTCTGTGGTGAATGTGACCCCAAGAGACTATCAAGAGCGGATGTCTCCGAATGAAGTACAGCGACGTGCGGGACAGTTACCAAGCGGTAAGCATCAATGGTGGTCAGTGTGGGATGGGGGAAGGGATCACAGGGCGGTCTTTCAAGAGTTACCTGTGGTGAAAGTTGTTGGGGGAGGGGAAGGCGGAGAAAATGTTTTGCCCAGTACTTCAGCGGTGTCTGGTACACTGCCTCTGATGAATGCAATAGGCACACGTGTTTTACCTCAGGCAGTTAGGCGGGAGGGAATGCTCAGGATGAGGCATCGGAGCAGGGGGTAGCTATTAATGTTAGGCAGCTGCTTCCTGATATGGGTCTGGCGATGCCTTTGGGGTCACACTTGTCAGAGAAAACTAAGCAGCGAATATGGAATCACGAGTTCGTGGACATATTCAAGTTGCTTCACCGAGATGTACAGGCCAAAGAGGGTTCAAAAGAGGAGGAATGGGAGTTAGCGCGACGTCCCAGGGTGCCTCGTACGATTGAGAATTGGACTTCAGCCTTCTTGATATACACAAGCATCTATTGTGAAAGGTATCCGGAAAGGTCTGTGGCCCTTTACAAATATATGGGCATAGTCAGGAAGGCGCAATTGCACTTTGGGGGATACTCTTGGCTTAACTATGACGAGGAGTTTCGAGCTCGTATTAGCCTTTGTGTAGAGAAGCCTTGGGGTGACGTAGATTCGGAGCTTTGGCTTCAATGGATGTCCACGTCTCATCCATCGGCTACGACACACACGGCAAGTGGTTTGCCAGTCCCCTACCGGCCCTTTCTATGGCGTCCCGCTCAATCTGGAGTGGGTACATGGGGAAGAGGCTTTTCATCAGGTACAGGAGCCTGTTGGAATTATAACAGAGGAATGTGCACCAGACAGTTGTGCCGTTTTAAGCACGATTGTTCCCATTGTGGGGGCGTCATCCGCTCACGCAATGTAATGCATCAGTGGGGGGTTTCAGCGGGCACAGAGTCATGGACCAGCAGCGGTTTCCAGAACAAGGGGGCTGGGCAGCAAGAGGTAGGGGGCTCCCTTTCCATACTTTCCCGAAAGGCTCCTACTCCAATTAGACTGAATAGCTTGGTGCCCTGGTTGAATAGATATCACGATACTGATTCAGCAACGCGTTTGTTCTGGGGGTTTCGGGAAGGTTTTAAGCTGGGATATCAGGGCCCCAGACGACAGAGGTGGGCTGACAACTTGCGTTCGGCTAAGGAATTGCCGGAGGTGGTACGTAAAAAATTGGACACTGAAATTGAAGCGGGTCGAATAGCGGGCCCTTTCCGACATTGCCCTTTGCCGAATTTGATGGTGTCCCCTCTGGGAGTCATTCCTAAGAAAGCTGCTGGCGAATATAGAATGAAACAGCATTTATCATGGCCAGAAGGGGGATCTGTTAATGATTTTATATCAGAATTGGACACATCAGTGTCATACACGACAGTGCATGAAGCAATGGAGCTTGTGACAAAAATGGACAAGGGAGCTGAATTGGCCAAATGTGATATTCAATCTGCGTTTCGTTTGTTGCCAATTCACCCTACTGATTTTGAACTGTTGGGCATGTTCTGTCAAGGACATTATTTTGTTGACAGGGTATTGCCAATAGGCTGTGCGGCCTCTTGTGTGCTTTTTGAAATGTTCAGCACATTCATACAATGGATTTTTTCCCAGACATGTCCAGGGGGTGTAAGTTGTCATTACTTGGACGATTTTCTGTTCATAGGGAAGGCAAACACGGGACAATGTAAAAAAGCACTGACACATTTCCAGAGGCTTGCTGAGTTTTTGGGGGTCCCTTTAGCACCGGACAAAACCGAAGGACCTGCAACAGTCATAACTTTCCTGGGCATTGAATTAGATACCACGCACATGACAGCACGCCTCCCACGGAGTAAGATTTGTGAGATAAAGGCTTTTCTTCTCACTGTTTTGGATACCAATAAGATCGAAGTGAGGCAGGTGCAGCGTTTGTTGGGTTATTTGAACTTTGCTTGCCGAGTGGTGAGGGCAGGAAGGACGTTTTGTAGACGTTTAGGGATGGCGTTATCTGGTGCTTATCTCCCACACCACAGAGTTCGAGTGATTAAAAGCATCAAAGAAGATTTGCGAGTGTGGCTGTGTTTCTTAGAGGAATTCAATGGCATACCTTTACATTTTGTGGATGACAATTTTATATGGCAAGTTCAAATCTATTCTGATGCTGCAGGATCCAGTGGTTTTGGCATTTTCTGGGAAGGAAGGTGGTGTGCAGAGGGTTGGCCAGAACATTGGAAGAGTCACGGTAGGAGCATTGCCTTTCTAGAGCTTTTTCCGCTGATTGTAGCTTTGCTAGTGTGGGGCCAAGAATTTCAAAACAGGTCGGTGTTATTTACTGTTGATAACATGGCAGTGGTGCATCTGATAAACAAGCAGAAGGCTAAAGATGTTAGAGTCTTGCAACTATTGAGAATGTTCACGCTTTTAAGTTTACGCTTCAACATGTTGTTCAAAGCCAGACATGTCCCAGGGATTGATAATTGCATTGCAGATGCTCTTTCCCGATTTCAGTGGCAGAAGTTCCGCGAATTGGCGCCCGGAGCAGATCTCCACAAAACGGAAGTGCCACACAACCTTTGGGCCCTAGGGGAGTGAGGATCGTTCAGCTAGTCGAGCAGTAAATTGCCCCTTCGACTAGAAGAAGTTACGTGCAAGCATGGCAAGAGTTTTTGCATTATACACAGAGTTTGGGCGGCTCAGAGTCAGTGGGGAAGGTAAAAGGTAGTATTTGCGATTTTGTTTTGACTCTCATAGATAAAGGTTTGTCTCACACTACCATCGCAGGCAAGTTGTCTGGTTTATCTTTCTATGGTCAATTGTTGTGGGGTTTTGACCCGGTGGATGACCAGTTAGTCAGAAAAATGTTGAGGGGTTTGCAGCGGGGGTCAATAAGTTTTCAGCGGCCACGAGCTCCCATCACATTTGAGTTGTTGCAGAAGTTGTTAAAACAGTTGAGGTTGATCTGTTATGATCGCTGGGAGGTTGGGCGCTTTAGGTTAGCTATGCTGTGGATGTTCTTTGGAGCTTTCAGAGTTTCTGAGGTGTTGGGGGTGGGAAGTGACAGAGATCTTTCCAGTGCTGAGATTTCAGTCAGAGAACATCGTTTGGGGATATGGATAAGGAAGTCGAAAACTGATCAGCTAGGCAGAGGTACGTGGGTTTTTCTGAACAGTAGTGGGTTGGCAGACTGTTGCCCCGTGCAGGAGTGGGTTCGATTTGTATCTAGGGACACGTTTCAAATTGGCCATATTTTCATTCATAAATCTGGAGAGAAAATCACTAGTTCCCAATTTTTAGCGGTATTGAGAAGGGCCCTGACATTCGTGGGGGAAAACCCAAACTTTTTTGCCACACACTCTTTTCGTATAGGGGCAGCTACAGAGGCTGGCAGGTTGGGTTTGGGTTTGGAAGTACTAAAACGCATTGGCAGATGGAAGTCTAACAGTTACAAACGTTATGTGAGAAAATGACTTTGCTGTTTGGTACCCTGTTGGGTTGCGTGGGTCTAATTTTTATTTCATTTCAGGTACTGTGCGGGGTGCAAATTCGAAGTTTAAGCGGCAGACCTGGATGGTAGGCCATTCGTTTGTAAAGTGGGCAGCCCTGTTGTGGAAAAGTCAGCCCATAACGCACTGGATGCCCAGGCTGCTGGCGCAAGGCGCCTCTTAGTTCCCATCATAAATAATTACCAAATAAAGAGACGGGCAATGGAAGCAGGAAGACAAGGAAAAAGGTTCATTTCTCATGAAGAGAGCCTGTCATTTGGGACACTCGCATAGTGTCTTCGGGAGGTGCTCTAACAAGTTTCTCTGAGGCTTCGTCTTTTATACACAGGTTTGTGGCACACAGGCATCCTTTATTACAATCAAGACATTGTGAAGTATGAAGATATTCCAACACGTGGCTACAGTAGGGGCCCTTATCCTCCATACAATAGGAGGGGCTGTCACTCAGCTGAGTGTTCTGCTGATTCCATCGGAATGTGTGCGCCTGATCGAATCTCAGGGGGTGGGGTGGTCATGATCAATAGTGGCTCCTTTCAAGAGAGGCGAGTGCAAACAGTAGTGGGCAATAAACTGTATCCTCAGGCCAAGGGATGACCAGCGGTCCATGTGGACAATTAGGTTCAGAGGAAGAGGTCATCAAAGGAGAGATATTCATGAAAGGAAGGGTCAGTGTGGAAAATCGAGCGTAGAGAAAAGGGTTTATCAGAAGAGAGGTATTCATGGAGGGAAAGGAGGTGTTGGTCAGGCGCAGGGTGTGATTCCTAGAGGCAGAGTCATGCGGGAGGGGAGGGCTCATGACTTGTGCATGTGAGAGCGGGGGCGGTCAGGGTGGACGGGGGAAGTTTGCAGGGTCAGGGAAGGGCGCTGATGATCGATCGCAAACAGAGAGACCATGGTACCTAAAATGGCTGCTGTATATATGTGTGTATGGGTTTATGCTGGCGGGATAACACAGTCAGTGTTTTGCAATATCCATTCTGCTTACGACAAGAGGTACAGTGAACACAAATGAACGCCGCTTATGTACACATACATTGCCATTTTCAACAGTCGCCGCTTTTTTACATAAGCAAGTTCAATTTCTACATAGTCGATGCGATAGGCAGAATGCAATACATGTTAATTTACATTTGTTGGGTTCTTCATACAAGCCTAGAGATCGGCATAATATTTAGTCGGAGTCAAGAAAAGAGGTTCCGAAACATTACAGAATCAAGTTCAGACTTTTTCTCCGATGACATCAACATACAGTAAAAAGTGCTATATGAGACTTTTGGACTTGAGTGACCGATGAAACATTTTTGAAAGCAATAAAAATTGAGGGGGAATTCAGTTCGATGTAAACAACTAGTCAAAGGGTGGGTAGAAAGTTCAGGAAGGGGGGGTCTTAGTGTAAATGTCTTTCTCAACAACGAGCCACCACTGGTAGACTCTGGTAGTCCGTTTTCTTTTCGTTGGCGCTTTTGAGCACCGGCGGTGGAGCTGTAAGTCCAGCTCGGAATCATCCTTACGCGTTGCAGGGTGCGATCAGTCCTCTGCTGTTAGATCACAGTCCTGTTTCCTAACTGATCTTCTTAGGGGTGCCTTATGCTGGGCACCTGCGTGTCTTTCTTTTTTTCGTGGCAAAACCTAATTCTATAGTCAAAGCTTATATGAAAGAGTTTGTTGAATAGTCGAGGGAGGAGAGGGCGGAGTGGGGCCAGATCTTTGAACACACCAAGGGACCAAGGGAGCAAAGGACAACGAGCAGGCAGGCCCATCAGTCGGACTAAAAAGGGGACGGGGACTTCAGGCACGAGTGGGTCAGCAAGTTGAGGGCTTCAAGGCTGCCCTTCATTCCTTCGTCTGCCGAGTTTGAGAGTTGTGCCTCGTCCCGCGTCTCGTTGCTCTGCGGCTCCACCTTTGGTCGTGGTCACACGTGCTTCATGATCTGTGGCCAGGCGGTGCGTCACGTCCAGCTCCTCTCCCCCGGTGATTGTACCTTTGAATGGGTAGAAAACAAGTTTTAGAAAAACTGGCAGGAGAAGACATTTATACATCTCAATTCCATCCCCAATCCTATGTAGGTGGGGGATAAGTTCATCGGTCACAGTCGGAAGTCATCACTTATGGAGTCTGTAGGAGTGCATTGCTTATTGAATTCATAAACCTGTTTGGCGTTCATTCGCGACATATGATGAGAGAAATTGGACTTTTATACATGGTGTATTATATCAAACTCAAAATCGAGTCGTTATGTAGAGACTCGCCCTTTTCCCTCTTTAACCCAAGTACTGACAATCTCATATTTTCCTTCGGAGTCAGCTAACTCTTGCAAGCAGGGGCGTTATCGTCATGAAGAAGGGGGAGGGGGGGCAGATGTAAAACATGCTCTTCTTGGGGAGTGAACGTTAATAAAGGTCATCAATTTCGCTTTCGAGGGTAGATGACATGAAGCTGGGGTTAATCGGGGGAAACGGGGACGCTTTGGAACGGGGAGCTGGGGTCGATCGGGAGAAGCGGGGGCACTTTGGACATCTGCACTTAAGTGCAGAGGGGTGGGACAATCTCGGCATTGGGGATCGCATTTCTGATGAACTGACAAACAGAAGACCATTGACGTTATAGTCCCCATATAAAAAGGCCAGATTAGGGGACGTCAGTCGTCTGACCTGTCCTTTCTTTCATGACCAACTCGGGTTCTATTGTTTTGCAGAAAGGAGAGGTAGTAATATGGCAAGTTACAATCGTTTTAGTTTCTGTCAATTTTGCCGAACACCTTTGTGTTCGAAGAGTCCCAATTAGGTTCGGGCCGGTGGGGCACAACGTTCTTGCGCAAGGGAGGAGGGAACAGGGGGGCCTTCAGAGAGAGAGAGAGAGAGAGAGAGGGAGAGAGAGAGAGAGAGAGAGAGAGAGAGAGAGAGAGAGAGAGAGAGCAGAGAGAGAGAGAGAGAGTCGCTCGCACTCTAAACGAACCATTCGGTACACGTATGTCGTGGAGAGAGAGAGAGAGAGAGAGAGAGAGAGAGAGAGAGAGAGAGAGAGAGAGAGAGAGACGTGTAAAATAATGGTCCATTCAGTGCGCACACAACACAGAACAGCAGGGGTTAAGTAATACGGAGACACAGGCGGAGGGATGACGTAGATCCATACATCACGTACACACAAACTCAGACGGGGGAGACAGTACATGTGTTATATACAAAAATCCAAGACAAAACATAAAACAGTTATTGGCCAAAATTATCTTTTCCTGTATGCTGTGCATCCTTAGCATCCTAAGCTCTTTTTACCTTTTTCTTCTCTTTTATTCGTCGGCTGCCTTTACTGGTGGCTTTGATTGTACACACTTACGCCATTGGCAACTGGTCATGAACTGACCTGGTCGGGGGTAATGCTCACGGTGGTATTTTCGAGTCATTTTAGCAAATGTGTTTCCAGGCTGAGACAACAGTTGGTGTCAATTGCAGAGCAATGGGGCAGCTTTTAGTTACTTGTCTATGAGGATGCGAAAGGGAGGTAGTAGGTTTTTAAGTATTGGCAATATTCCTAGTCCTCCCGGCGGAGGGTACTTGTGTAAACATTACCTCGGAATATTCCTTAAACTTTTCCCTATTTAGTTAAGTGTGGAGTGCTTAATCATGTGTGTACATTATTTATTTTTTTTGGTTGCATTATTCGGGGTGCGTGGGCACCATAATCGAACGCCTTTTTCCCGTCTCTTCGTCCGTTAGATCACCATTTTCTTTTTTCGTATTTTTAATCGATGTTCCAAAGTGACCTGCAGAAAGAGGGAAAAAGAAGGGGGCGGGGGCAGCATTTAAGAACACATCAGCGCGCATAAACCCGAAAAGGCTTTTACTTACTACATACTCGGTCTATCTCCCCGGAACGCAGTTCTTGCCAACTCGGCATTTAAGCCCAGATTAACCTTTTAGTGTGGGAGAGATGATTATCGGAAGCCGGTGGATAGCATAGGTCACCCAAGTGTGGTATTACGGATCGTATGTAGGGAAGCCAGATGGCACTCCTTCGGAGCGACTTAGGGGCATTTTAGCACAATTTTCCTGATACAGGTAGCATATAAAGTATAGACTGAATTCCAGGGTCTTTTAGCGGTTGCTTTAGGCTGTACAAAAATGTGCAAAGTACATACAACAAAAACCTGGACCATTCATATTTGCAGTATTTCTGCGTATTATACCTTTTAACCCTTATCTAATCGAGCTGAGTCATTTCACCTATATTTTAGTTATATCGAAAATAGTGATCATTCATTCGAAACTTATCAATTTACGCGGGACAACTATGTTTGCTTTTTCCAAAAATCTTTAATAAGAATGTCGGTGCACAAATACGGCCTACAACCCCGTGGGCCTGCCACGGAGCAGGCTGGAACTGTATATGTGGGGATACTTATTAGCAGAATGGAGTCGGTGGTCGTTTATTTCATAATAAAAAGTGCGACAAGTGCAATAAAATCATGTCGAGACTTCAGTGTGAGCGAGTGTCATAAGTGTTGGGCTTCGAACTTTCAATAATCATGATGCGCCAAACTTAACAACAATTCATTGTCCGAATGTTCAATCAATACCCATCTGATGTCAATTTCCTGTCTGAACACATAATCAGTACCCATCCAATATCAATTCATTGTCCGAACATATAACCAGTACCCATCCCATATCAATTCATTTCCCGAACTGACAGTACACATCCCAAATCAATTAATTGTCCGAACATATAATTAGTACACATCCTATATCAATCCATGTGGTTAAAAAACCCTGCATACATATCTCATGACACCAGGGCTGAACAATCGGGGTACAACAAGGAGTTGAAAGTTTCATTTGCATCGGCTCCATTTTGGGTGCAGTCAGGCAGAACCAGGCATAGTCTAAATCTCCACTAACTCGTGGTTGGCCCAGAGCTTCCTTTGGCAGTCCAAAAGTTCCGTTAAAGGGCAAAAGAAAGGATCGGTGGTCTGAACCATCAGTCAAAGGGGGGAGGGAGGCAACAATTTTCCTACCGGGTCATACTGGGTTTTCACCGGAACTGATCCAAACTGTAGTCTGCAGGATTCTAGTCATTCAAACTTGAGGCTGGCGCCAGCATGGGAGCGCCGACGTTCTGCGGCTACATTTCCATCGTTCCGTGGGCAATCATGGCAGTCATTCCCCATCGGGGGTATCTGCGGGAGTCGGGGACTCCCGCGGCTCCTCTAGAATCTTAAAGGTCGAGGAGAACTTTTATGATAGTGGCATCCACAAGCAACCGGGCCATTCCTTCATGCTGGGCCCGCTCTTGCAAGGTCGACCGCCATTTTGAGAGTTCGGCAGCTACCGGCGATCGCGGGGTCAAATGAGCAGACGGGCTCCAACCTGCTTGGCGAGGTGTTGCAGCATCGCCACAGTGGATGAACCCTCTTTCCGGGTGCGTGGAGCGCCTAGGGTGCAGCTGGGGAGCCTCCATCTGGGGAGGCGGGAGAGGCTTGTTCGCACCGCCTCTCCCTCCCGGTGCACCCCACGGCGTCTCGCTTGACATTTGTTATGGCCGGACCAGGCGATGAGGACGAGGGGGGGGTCGGAGGCATGTGCAAGACATCCCCCCCCCCAGGATTGTCGCAGCCATTATAGAAGAAAGAAGGAAGCGCCCAGTACGTTTTCGGGCCGGGCCTCCGGTTGATGGCGGCCAGACGCTCTTCGCCACGGCCCTAGGAACGGGTCCCTTGGTTCATCCTGGGGACAGACCTTGGCGCGTGGTGCCGCCTTCGGGCTGTTAGCGTAGTGGCCTCTCCACCCCCAGGCCTCCCATGGAAGCTGCTCCAGACTGTCTGAGAGAGGGGGGGGGTCGAGGACATGGACATTCCCCCCCCTGCAACTCTCCAGGGTTGTCGCAGCCGCCACCGCGGCCAGATCATGTTGGCCCCGGCCTCTCCACAGGCCCAGCTAATGCGATGACCTCCGGCCGACGGTTGGCAGCAGGACCCGCCCCACAGGTGTTGAAGATCTCGTCTTCCGGCTGGGCGTAGCCGCAAACCTGTTGCACTTTGGGAGTTTCCAGAATGGGGGCGGATGTCTGCTGACTTGTATCTTTCCCAGGTTGCCGTTATTTGGGCGTGGCAGGCGGTGGGACAGACATGTTTGGAGCAGTGAGGGGCGCTGAAGCCTCGTTGCCTCGTGGCTGTCGCAATGTCAAGCTTGGCTTCTCTTATCATTTTCAGGTTTCTTATTACGGGCTTATTTCTAACGTTTCTTGTTTCTAGGACAATAATAGGTTTTATCATTAAGTATCGTTATCGTTTCCTTGTTCGTTATTTAATAAAAAGTTCATCAGTGGCCTACTGATTTCGTTTTCCTATTCCTTTCTTTCTAGGTTGTTTCATGCTAAAGTTTTTGTTAACAGGATACAGTGATCACTTCATTATTATTGCATATGTCCTTTTCACTAGGGGTGCTCTCTGGTCGGGCCAGATGACCTACCTCTAGTAAATGGTCCGGGTGAAACTGGTGTATCAATCAGTGGGGAGTAGATAGGCATGATAGATTACAACGGGGGACAAAGGTCCGCATTACCTACCCTTCACTACTTGCAAAGATTTTCCTACGTTATTTGCAAACAGGGAATACCTCCAAGAAAAGAACCAATTCCAAACAGTCAATGTTCGGACAAACAATCAATCAATGAGGAATAAAATAGGCACGACGGGTTACAATTGGGGGCAAAAGCCTGCGTTACCTACCCTTCACTATCTGCAAAGGGAGAGAGAATATTCCTATTCTTCCCCGTTTGTAGGCAGAGAAGATCCTTAAGAGAACCAACTTCGAACAATTCAATGCTCGATTCAAACAATCAATCAATGGGGAGAAAAATAGGTATGACGGATTACAATGGGGACAAAAGTCTGCATTACCTATCCTTCACTATCTGCAAAGACTAAACAGAGTATGGCGACTCTGTGCTTGTTTGCAAATAGAGAATCTCTCAGAGACAATAGAATGAGTAATACTAGTATTTTCAAACAATCAAACAATCAATTTCGCAATTTGTCGTGTGTCACGACCTTACCCGGACCAGACCATGTGGACAGTTCTTCGCCTTCCTTTTTCCAGCGCCCAATCGTTCTCTTTCTCCATGTTTTTACCGCAGCATTCCTGTGGGATTCCAGTCAGGACAATAGGTCACTTGAGAGAGGTCCGTTCGGAATCGGTGAAGTTCATTCAATCGGCAGCCGGACGAGGGCCCTCTCAAGGCAGGTATACTCCAATCATTTAGATGTTCACCCCATCGTCTGGACCTCTCTTACCGGACCTTATGTCGCTGATGGGCCCAACGTTGGGCGCCAATTGTGGAAAAGTCAGCCCATAACGCACCGGATGCCCAGGCTGCTGGCGCAAGGCGCCTCTTAGTTCCCATCATAAATAATTACCAAATAAAGAGACGGGCACTGGAAGCAGGAAGACAAGGAAAAAGGTTTATTTCTCATGAGGAGAGCCTGTCATTTGGGACACTCGCATAGTGTCTTCGGGAGGTGCTCTAACAAGTTTCTCTGAGGCTTCGTCTTTTATACACAGGTTTGTGGCACACAGGCATCCTTTATTACAATCAAGACATTGTGAAGTATGAAGATATTCCAACACGTGGCTACAGTAGGGGCCCTTATCCTCCATACAATAGGAGGGGCTGTCACGCAGCTGAGTGTTCTGCTGATTCCATCGGAATGTGTGCGCCTGATCGAATCTCAGGGGGTGGGGTGGTCATGATCAATAGTGGCTCCTTTCAAGAGAGGCGAGTGCATACAGTAGTGGGCAATAAACTGTATCCTCTGGCCAAGGGATGACCAGCAGTCCATGTGGACAATTAGGTTCAGAGGAAGAGGTCATCAAAGGAGAGATATTCATGAAAGGAAGGGTC
Source organism: Lissotriton helveticus (assembly GCF_964261635.1). Classification (NCBI taxonomy): domain Eukaryota; kingdom Metazoa; phylum Chordata; class Amphibia; order Caudata; family Salamandridae; genus Lissotriton; species Lissotriton helveticus. The sequence continues at coordinate 191,876,462 of NC_136057.1, forward strand.
AGTGTGGAAAATCGAGCGTAGAGAAAAGGGTTTATCAGAAGAGAGGTATTCATGGAGGGAAAGGAGGTGTTGGTCAGGCGCGGGGTGTGATTCCTAGAGGCAGAGTCATGCGGGAGGGGAGGGCTCATGACTTGTGCATGTGAGAGCGGGTGCGGTCAGGGTGCATGGGGGAAGTTTGCAGGGTCAGGGAAGGGCGCTGATGATCGATCGCAAACAGAGAGACCATGGTACCTAAAATGGCTGCTGTATATATGTGTGTATGGGTTTATGCTGGCGGGATAACACAGTCAGTGTTTTGCAATATCCATTCTGCTTACGACAAGAGGTACAGTGAACACAAATGAACGCCGCTTATGTACACATACATTGCCATTTTCAACACTGTTCACTGAGAAGCAGATTTATGGACGATCACTGGGTATTCCTAGCGCTCAGCACGAAGTAGTATGGAAGGGTAAAGGAGGAATGAAGTGGGCCGATTTGTTTCCAACATTAACACAGATGTTCAACATGAGAGGTTGTCCGGACCACCTTATCATCCATTTAGGCGAGAACGATTTGGTTACAATGTCAGGCCTCACGCTTATCAAGCAGATGCAACTTGATTTGACGGTGCTGAAGACAAATTGGCCGACCACTCGCTTGTTTTGGACAGAGTTCATCTACAGACAATCTTGGCGACAGGCCAGGTCTCATGCAGCAGTTGAAAAGGCCAGACGAAAATTAAACAAAGCTATGAGGTTATTTTGTAAAGTTATGAAGATTGGGGTTTTATCGCATGACAACATTTCGAGTAGTGAGGGTCATCTTTTTCGAGATGACGGTGTCCACCTGTCTCAGTTAGGCATGGCCTATTATTTGGTTGAAATCAGAGACATGCTCACACAAGAATTACAGGTGAATCTATGGTGCAATTCAAAGTTATGAAGGAGCATTCCTCCTCTTTTGGGTGGGGCCAGGAAAACTCTTTGGTTTTCCTGGGTGGCATAAAATCCCCAGGGAGGAGAAGTCTAGGGCGGGCTCCTCCAGTTATTAGTTAGATAGGGGGAATTATACAGAACAATGGAGGGGAAAAAACGAAAAGAAAATGTTGGGGAAGTTATGATGAGTTCAATACAAGAAAAGAGATTATTTGATGGTTTCGGTATAAAGTCTAAATTTATAATGAAATGAAATAAATAAATAAATAAATGGTTTCGGTTTAACTGCCAAATTTACATGATTGATGATCTGTTGGGAAATTTTATGAATATACATATCCTGAATAAAGTGGCCTTTTCTGCTATGAGAAAGCGAGTGGTCTCAATTTGTGGGCGATCTCTTCTGTCTCTCAGTGGAATGCCCGTCTCTCACGTCCCTCTCCCGTTTCTCACGTCCCTCTCCCTATCACTTCTGTCTCTCAGTGTAATGCCCGTCTCTCACTGTCCCTCTCCCTCTCCCTTCTGTCTCTCAGTGTAATGCCCGTCTCTCTCCGTCCCTCCCCCTTCTGTCTCTCAGTGTAATGCCCGTCTCTCACGTCCCTCTCCCTCTCCCTTCTGTCTCTCAGTGTAATGCCCGTCTCTCACCGTCCCTCTCCCTTCTGTCTCTCAGTGTAATGCCCGTCTCTCACCGTCCCTCTCCCTATCCCTTCTGTCTCTCAGTGTAATGCCCGTCTTTCACCGTCCCTCTCCCTCTCCCTTCTGTCTCTCAGTGTAATGCCCGTCTCTCACCGTCCCTCTCCCTCTCCCTTCTGTCTCTCAGTGTAATGCCCGTCTCACACCGTCCCTCTCCCTCTCCCCTCTGTCTCTCAGTGTAATGCCCGTCTCTCACCGTCCCTCTCCCTATCCCTCTGTCTCTCAGTGTAATGCCCGTCTCTCACCGTCCCTCTCCCTCTCCATTCTGTCTCTCAGTGTAATGCCCGTCTCTCACTGTCCCTCTCCCTATCCTTTCTGTCTCTCAGTGTAATGCCCGTCCCTCTCCCTATCCCTTCTGTCTCTCAGTGTAATGCCCATCTCTCACCGTCCCTCTCCCTTCTGTCTCTCAGTGTAATGCCCGTCTCTCACCGTCCCTCTCCCTCTCCCTTCTGTCTCTCAGTGTAATGTAATCGCAGCCCCCCCACCCCGGCGCGAACACTCCCACAGTGACGAGGAGGAGCATCGACCCGTACATTTCTTTTAGTAAAATTGCAGTAAGGGTTGGAGCCCATTCCTGGCATGTGACAAGTGTCACTCTGTCATGTGGCATATGCCACAGCTGATGTGACATATGGCGCAGATTTTTTACATGGTCTTTTATGATTATCAGTTGAGGATTTCTAAATGACTATCTTTCACTCGGCTAAAATAAATAAATTGTTTAAAAAACATTAAAACAATATAAAAATAGACTTTCCCCAGGTGGGGTTTGAACCCTTGTCAAAAAGTACTCACATACCCTGTGAACTGCCCCTGTACCAACTGTTCTGCATACATTAGCTCAGCCCAAAGCCTTTGTGTCTTTCAAAAAGGGTGATGTCCCTTTTCTCTTTCCAAGCTGGTTGTCTTAGAGCATGGCACAAATTTACAATTGATTTTCGTTATTTATAAACAAAGAGCCCTTCCTTCCTCCCATTCTGGCACTTGGCCCATGCATTTAGCTTTCTTACACAACCATTCCCAAAGTCTCATTCCACAAATTAAGGGATTTACTTCATAGCAAACCTGCCCCCCCTCTTCCACGTGCCAGTGCATGTCACAAATCTCTGACATGCACTGGCACGTGACTTAAAAGGACACAAATCTCACAGACACTGCTAGGGGTGATTTACAAAAGGTAATCTTTCATTTGTGGAATTTAGAAAATAAATGTAAAAAATAAATAAAAAACGATTTTCCCCAGCTGGGGATTGAACCCTGGTCTAAAAGCACCCACATCTGCTGTGAACTGCCAGTGAGCCATCTGTGTTGCTGGAACAATCCCTAGCCAAAAGCTTAATTGTCATTCGAAAATGATGTCAGTCCCTTCTCTATTTCTATTGTGTTTTGTTTAGATGCTGTAAATGCACTGTGACTAAGGAGGTCATAGTTCTCCCAGATACTGCTAGGGGGTCATTTACAAAGCCACAGCTTTCATTTGTGGAATTTAGGAAATAAATAAAAATAAGAATTAAAAAAAACGATTTTCCCAAGCTGGGGTTTGAACCCTGGTCTAAAAGCACTCCCAGCTGATGTGAACTGCCAGTGAGCCATCTGTATTGCTGGAACAATCCTCAGCCAAAAGCTTAATTGTCATTCGAAAATGATGTCAGTCCCTTCTCTATTTCTATGGTGTTTTGTTTAGATGCTGGAATTAACATAAAATCTTGAATTTTGTTGTTTATGGGAGAAAGAAAAAGGCCTCTACAAGAATGTGACTTAGAAACATTTTGGACTTGCAGACCTCTGAAGGACTGGGACCTACCACTAGAGCAAACCTCGTGAAAGTGGGATGTTCCTGGCTTGGGAAGTGTGTCTGATTCAGTTGGAAACAAGGTTTTCCGGATCTGATTCGGCAAACACAAATCCGATTCAGAGTCCTTGTGAACGACTTGCAAATTGGGTAACTAGGCCCCGTTTCCTGTGGGAGTTCTTGATGTCGCTGCCAAGGACCATAATATTTACCTTACCCAGGTTGGCCTCTTATAATTTATTTTTGGTGTTGATTTAAAGGGAACTCAATGACATTTCCAGGGCTATCGGATACAGGATAATTAGATGAACTATACAATGTGATATTTAAATATGTTGATTGTCGAATTCTGGGGTGAATACTCAGGCCTGCATTACTGTTATACCAATTTCAGCTTAATAGAGAGAGAATAGACAGCAGCCTTATTTCCAACATCTGTTAGTAGGTCCCTGTTTAGAAATTCAAGTGCCACCACCTACTTCAATTGTGGCCCAAATGATGTGGAGTACGGAAAAGAATTCACTGAGTAACTTTTTTTTTGAACTCCTCAATCTCTCCAATTATGCATAAAATCCTTATTTAAAAGAACAATAAATGCTACAGTATCGTGTATTTAACATATATATAAAAAAATAACTTTGTTTGTCAATACAGTGATGGAGATAAGGATAAGAGCGTTGATGTTATCTTCATTGAGGAAATTTTACCAAATTCATTTTTGATAGAAAGAGAAATTCAGTTTCTCCTCATCCCAGTTTTCAAGATCAGTGAGCAGCTTGGATTCAATCCATTGAATCCTACCCTGGAATTTGTTTTAATCCAATATTAAAAGGGGCATTTGGGCGCTAATGACATGGATTGGCTCTGTGTTCTTGAGCCTTCCCATGTGTCAGGAACAGAACAAAATTGAAAACAAGCATTAAGTACCGGGTATGACCAAAAGACAAAGAATTCTGTGTCATATGTACAAACATAGGGGCCTATTAGTATGGCGCACCCCCGAGGTGGAGGCACTGTCCGCAGGGGCAGCGGCGGTCCCTCCGGTGCAATTGGGATGTGACCGCCACATTGGCGGTCACATCCTGTATCTTTAACGTTGTGGCGTGTGCTGCTTGAAGCAGCACCCGCCGCAAGTTTAAAAATGCATGTTTAACATTTACATGCACAAAGCGGCAGGCACAGCGCGGTGCCTGCCGCTTTGTGCATGTAAATGCTGGGGGGTACCATAGGTACCCCCATGTGCACCACCCACCCCCCCGACACCCTGGGGGCCCGCAACGGACCTCCAAACATCAACGACCACATGCTTTTCCACCACGGAAAAGCTGCAGTGGAAAAGCATGTGTCAATGCACATCCTAATTTGGCTGACGGTGTCTTGCAGACACCGCCACCAAATAGCCCTCCACACCCCGCGGATCAGCGGCAGACGGATCTGCCGTACGGCGCTGGTACCACCGCAATCCCACCGCCATCCTAATCTGGTGGTGGGTGATGTCTGTGGCCGAGGCGGTGAATCCGCAACCTCCAGGCCGGCGGTGGCTTCCGCCGGCCCGGAGGATGCGGATTCACCGCCATCCTAATCGGCCCCAAAGTTGGATGATGGTGCATCATTGGTTGTAATTTTCTTATTGCTTAGATGGACAGTAAACAGGTAATAGATAATTGGAAGAAATGGAAGATGTAAGACAAGTAAAATAATTGACCTATGTTTGTTTTCCATCGACTTGAGTGTGATTGTTATTTTTATGCGGCATGAAATTAATTGTAATAAAAACTGTGTTTTTGTTCAGTAATTCATGTTCCATTTTTTCTGTCAAGGCTATTGATATCATCATGTTGTTTTTTAAAATGACATAATTTGTTTAGAGTGTAAATTAAGGCATATATTTCATTAAAAAGTGCCTCTTTGGAGCCTCTATATTTTTCTTGTAATTTTTTTTATTTGTACTAAATTATTTACAATTGCTTCATACCTGTGGCTTATTTACTTTTGCTGTTTATTTATATTAACGGCACCTATTCTTTGTCTCAATGAAACTGAGAACAAATTATTTCCTAGGCGGGGTCTAAGTCATCGTACATGCTGGTCTATGCTAGTTAGATTTTTTTTCAAGAAGTTATGACACTCAGCCATACTTAATAATTGTGGACAAACATATCCTGGCTATCTGGATGCTTCACACGTTTTAGGGTCAGGGTGGATTCATACCAATGTTTAAATTTATCAGGGACTAAGGAACCTGTTGATCATATTTAATAAGAAAAACATCTGGGGCCAGATGTAGGAGCCCTAATACCGGTCGGTAACGGCCGATTTTGTCCGTTACCGACCGGTATTTGGCTTTTGAGATGTAGAGGGCATCTGATTTACAGAATCGGTAAATTTACCGATTCGGTAAATATACAGAATCGGTAAAATACCGAATCGGTAAATGTACCGATTCTGTAAATCAATATGTAGGTGGCACTTCACAGAGTGCCACAGGCCCTTTAGGAGTCGGTATTTAACACCAAATCCTATTGGGTGGTAAAATACCGGCTTCAGGTGTATATGCACATCTGTGCATGTACACCTATGCCATGTGACACACAGACATGCCCTTAGGGCATGTCTGTGTGCCACATGGCACACAAACCTGCACTTGGTGTGCTACAGGGTGTCAAAGTGACACCCCGTTCCCCCTGCCAGGATTCAGTATTTACTGATTCGGTAAATACCAAATCGGTATTTCCCTTTGATTCCTATGGGCTTCAAAGCCCACATGAATCAATTGGAAATACCGATTCGGTATTTACCGAATTGGTAAATACCGAATCTTACAGATTCGTTAATTGTGTTTTAAAAATTACCTACATCTGCCTCCTTCTAATTTACAGATTCATAAATACCGAATCGGTAAAATTCGGTATTTATGAGTCGGTAAATTAGATTTACCTACATCAGGGACTAGAGTTATTTTCAATATGTGTTTAATAAGCCACATATGGGATTTCACATGACATTTTGCAAGATTATGGGAGTGGTCAATGTCGTCCGTCTGAACCACAATAAATAGAGAACTGAAATTAATATAGTGAACCTGAAGCAAATGTATAAGCTTGTGTGGGCAAGCTACAGGGGTGAAGAATTAAACGAGGGACTGCCATTAAAAGTAAAGAGATTCGAAGTGTGAAAGACATCAATAATTTCCGTGCCCTCTGTCTTATAACTTTTTACTGCGGGATCCCCTATTTAATTATAAGTAGTAGCATGAGTGTAATCATTATAACATTTTCCCTTTATTTCTAAATATATTTAAATTAAAATCCACTGCTCTAATTATTGCTGCTCCAAGACACATGGTCTTCCATCTGTCTATATTAATAAAAATAAATTTTTTTAATAAAATTTTGTTGACGCTTCCATACATAGTTAGATTTACAATTATAGTAATAAAATGTGGGAAATGTTCCATAATATACTACATGTATCCAAAAAGACAGCTTTGAATTCAATTCAACACTATTGTATTGTGTAATAGTAATATGGATAGCTGCAGATATGTAAATGGAAAAAGTAGGTGCTGGGCGACCATGTTTAAATGTCATTGTATCCGGTAAGTCGGTTTTAATGTAGCCATTTACGGCCTGAGAATTTGTGCTACAAGTTTATTGCAAACATAAAATATACCAGCTTATTTAGAAGGCAATTGTAGTAGGTTGTTGAGAAAATCTCCTTCGATTCAATGCTTTGTAGGAGATTAAGGAATATGATAGTTGACCAGGTACATCTAATAATTGATATATGTTATTAGTAGTGTTGTTTGAGGTGATCGCCAAAAATTTTAGGAGCCACGGTCAATTTATTATCAAAACCTATTTAAAATAATGCTGAATGTCTATGGTATGGGAAAAAGTTTGAGTGTCTTATTGTTCCAATCGATGCAGCAGGGGTCTAAATTAAAGAACTTGGTCTGTGTACAGTATTCATAAGAATGTATGGATATTTTTTTAATGATTTTTACAGCACATCTCTGCCATAAGTATGACCGTTTGTGATTGATGGCAATTTTTGGGTATTATGTTTGCAATGGCATAATAAAGTTTAATACTGCTTAAATAAGGCATCCAAAAAGTAATAATTGGATAATGGCAGCTTTAAATGCCACATTGTTAGTAATCATGGTATATTTATGTCAATTTCTATCATCATTCTGGCTATTCTCGGAAAAATAATGTCTATGACTGACATGTTGTGAAAGATCTTAGCATTAGGATCGGCATCCATGCATAAAGTAGTCATCTTTACCATTATGGTATAAAAATCTGGCATATGAAAAACTAAACCTGTTCAGGCTAAGCCGAATCTTTCAATAAGATTCATTGCCATTAAGAGAATCACAAGCGGGCATATAGGGGTTATTCTTGAAAAACATTTTTTTATTAAAAATTGATTTTCCTTTTCAGACAAAACATTACTTAATTTGAGTGTGTTTACACATTATAAGATGTTCATATTAAAAGAAAAAAGACATGCATTCTTATTGAAAGGGCTAAAACTATGGGTTGGTGCTTAGCCATCTTCTGTGATCAAGTGGCCAGATTGAAAAATTGGCCATATGGTGCATGAAAATGTGGTATACACTTACGAGGGTATTGTGAAACTTTCCATAAAAATAAATGGACACAAATTAGTAAGTCCTTCTCTTTACAACATATATCTTAGAATTTGACATTATTCTGAAAACTGCCAATAATTAATTACATGTCACCTAAATAACATTTCAACTAAAACATCTATCATTACTTAAAAAACTATAAATTAAAATGTGATATTTAAAAGTGTATGCACATAAACCTGAACCTATGTAGGGTTTGATTATTCAGCCAAAGACTGTAAAACATTGAAAATTTAAGTAACCAGGCATTTTCCAAGCATTTTCCAAGCACAAACACATTAGGCGAACGGATATCCTTGTATGTTTAAATTGGGTGTAACCAGACAACTTGTAACATGTTCACAAATGTAGGTAGCAAGTGTTATACTAAATATAAAAATGATGAAAGACAACAAAAGATAAGCCATACTTAAAATCTGAAATAGTTGTCCATTTAACTGTGTCTTTTAGTAGAACATGAAATAAAAATGTTTGCATGGAAAGACTAAAACGTAGGCAGCTTATCATATTGGAAAATGCTAATTTAAAATATAGATTTTGAATCAAAGTTTTGAAAATATAAAATAAGTGTACATACTTCACACCTGACAATAAATCCATCTTATTAATGTACATTACTGAAAAATGAAATAACAGAGGACTGTAATCCTTAATTTTCTTATTGCAGATGACAATCAAAATTCTCCAAAAACATGAAGAGTTAAATAGATATGAAGCAGAACTTGTACTGATGAGAGGGTACTTCCTAGACTCCAATGATGATGAAGTAGATGAAGTACAAACATTGAAAAAAGTGAAAATGGGCGCACGGAATTACATTTTTTGAATGATTGTCTTGTTCATAACAATGAGTAAGGGTAATATTATCTTAATGTAGAGACAAAAAATAACAGAATAGCATACCTATAATAAGAGTTATAGATTTTTAAAGCAATAGTAAATCAGTGCTGGAATATACATAGACAAAATAACATTGAAGTAAATTGCAAAATCCTCTAGTGACAATAGGTCACTTGCAGGTCGAGTCTGCAGCGGCATCTCAAGCAAAGTGGAACATAGTCACCCCACTGCTGTTTGAGCAGCGCAAAAAAAAAAAATAATAATTGGAATAACTCAATGTTATTATCAGTAATTTTTCAGTGTGAACTCAGAGCTAGGTTAGGGTGGGCGGGCTGGGCTATCTGAGCCAGTGGGAGGAGAAAATATGTCTTACATTAGTGCACATGTCAGTTTGGCCTGCCAGCCAGGTGAAGAACTGTCCTAGGCTTCCAGGCACTGCCTTAGCAGACAAACAGGGAGCTCAGACTAATCTCGATACTGCTGTGTTGCTGGTGACAGAAGAGTTGTGATTGGCTTAGGGGAGTGTGGAAGTCTGAGTGTTTCTGTTCCATGAAGGCAAGAAGACAAGAAGAGAAGAGGATGGAGGAGAGGCAATAGCCGTACACAGGTAAGTATTTTTTTCATCCCACAAAACCCCAGTTCTGCAGCAGCCGGCACTGGGTCTAATTCCTTGGAACAAAGTAAAATGTAAGAAGTATCGGCCCCAGGACTGGGACCAGGTCATAACAGTCAAATACTTTTTACATAGCCCCAGGTGCATAGTTGTCCTGGCGCTTTCTGGATGCAGAACAGGACACACTGTGTTACCCCTGATTTTATGTATGTATGTATGTATAGGCATTTATATAGCGCACTACTTACCCGTAGGGTCCCAAGGCGCTTCGACCGCTGCGAAACCCTTCCTGGCTTCCCTGAGAGATGGTCCCTTAATGGGTATCTCCAGGGTGAGACCAGGCATCCCCGGCGGTCTGGTGGGGCCGTTAGTGAAGATGAGGCAAGCTAATGCCCAGAGTTGCCGAGTGTGATCGCTGATCAGAGTGGGCACCGAGGCGAGAGAATTATCGAGTCCGCTGACCCTGGTCCAGAAACCTGCCGCGCCGGGAATCAAACCCTGGTCCCGGGCCGTCCTCTGCTCTCGGGTCTGCCGCCTCTAACCAGTGAGCCACACTACTTCACTTTTACCGCTCAAGCAGAGAGGCAAGAAGGAAAATGTGAAAGCACAACAGGCACACACAGCTGATGTTGGATGTTGGTTGCTCACCGTTCTCTGTAGATACAGCGTAAGCTTTGTGCGTTGATTTGCAGATTGGTGACTAACATGTGTCGGCTGCAGTAAACACAATGAAAAGCCTCAGGAACCTCATTGGGTCAGTAACATAGTGGTGTGAAACTTTGGGGCAGGTGAGACTACATATCCCACTATGCACTGGACCACATTGATTTGGGCAATCCCTCAGAAGGCCCAATAGCAAAGAATTATTTGGATTCAGTGATTGTTTTTAAATGCTGTTTGTAGGGGAGTAGTTTTTCTAATCCAGGGTAGACATGAGGGTGTGTCTGGCTTTAACAGGGGCACCCATTTTGAGGGGTGTTGCGTTCTAGCCAAGGACGGGGGTCTTCCAATAAGTTCCAAGTTTGTTGCCATTTGATTTTGGCTGGTGGGCAGAGTTCTGTTATTGGCAACACAGGTCTCCTCTTGGACCCTTTTAAAAGAAATGTGTACAGATCCAAGATTCTGATGTCATGGGGGTCCCTGAAATCCTAAATTTAGGGAATGTAGGGATGTGGGAGCTAGGAGCAAATGCGTTGCTAGCCTCTGCAGCTAGTCTGCCCTTGAAGTGACCTCATCTGGTGGTGGAGGCCACCTTTTCTACCCAGAAAACACTATTTCTGCCCACCTAAAGATAAAAGAATTTAATTTTAGGGGGACAGAACAGCTTTCCCAAATTAGAGGTATGGCCAGCTTTCCTCTGTGTGAGTGACTCCTGCATAGCTAATTTCCAAGCTTTCCCCATTGCAAGTGCGCCTGGGGCATGGGGAGTGTTCTTTCCTCCCAGCTCCATATCAGAGGAGGGGCAGCCTTTGAAGCTCACAGTTCTGATGTGCCAATTCACTAGGATGCTGGGGATGGGAGAGGTGTCACCTCCTGTCTTGGCTACATCAGGCATGGTAAGCCAAGCACAGTAGAGCTATGGGTAAACTCTAAGGTGCAAAATAGGTGCTTGCCACATCACCCAGGGCACAAGAATTGTGTCCGCAGTGAGAAGGCACTTTGTTTGCTACCAAACATTACTTATTCTAGTGGCACAAATAATGGAAGAGCCAATCTCGATAGTGTCCGGTTGGCAGCCAATGTTATGCTATTGACCGCTAACATATATACTAATTTACAATGGGGAATGCTACTATAGGGAGATGTAGGCTTTCCCTTATTTATTCACACCTTTAATGCAATTAACCCTGATGCCTGGCCTGAGGGGCCCTACATTAAGGAGTGTCTGTGATAAAGTAAAGGCTGTGTAGGTGTCTGTGCCACACATTGTGAAGGCACAGAAGAATTTGTGTACTTTGTACTGCTTCTACAATAACTGGCCTGCTGTCTTTAGTTTACATAGGTCACCCAGGGTGGCATAAAATGTGCTGAAGCCCTGGTGACTCCTCTACTACCAATGCCCTGGGTACTCTGGGTACCATATGCTTCAAAGTCATAAGGTGGTAAAATGTTTGCCAATTTTGGATTACCAAGTGGAAGATAGCAGTTGTAGGAGAGAGGACATGCACTGGTGTATAGGCACCAGACTCATGTTCACTTGTCATATCCGTCAGCCTTTAGAGCAATGAGGTTGGGGTGACTATACAGAAAGCGGCACTTCCCTACACGTGGGGCCCGATTCACAGAACTAACTTAAGACAAAATCCTAAACTTACTACTTTTGGAATTCACAGAAGTTAGGATTTTGTCTTAAGTTTGTCTTAAGACAGACTTAAGACAGACTTAAGACAAAATCCTAACTTAAGTCTGTCTTAAGTCTGTCTTAAGACAAACTTAAGACAAAATCCTAACTTCTGTGAATACCAAAAGTAGTAAGTTTAGGATTTTGTCTTAAGTTAGTTCTGTGAATCGGGCCCTAGGATTATAGCATGAGTATGGCAGTTTAAATATTACAATTCAAACTATCAAAGTAACCCATTTTCAATGGTCAGAACTTTCTTTCTAAATATTAACACATCACGCCTATGAAAGGCCATTCTACCCATAAAGAAGAATACAATGTTTTTAAAAGTAGGAAATTTCAAAGTATATTGGCAGATTTCCATAAACAATGCACACAACATAATGCAGCAAGAGAAGTTGTTGTGCTGTAATACAAGAATGGAAAAGAACAGAACAGTGCCACCTTACAAACTTAGGGCCCGATTCATAGAACTAACTTAAGACAAAATCCTAAACTTACTACTTTTGGTATTCACAGAAGTTAGGATTTTGTCTTAAATTTGTCTTAAGACAGACTTTAGACAGACTTAAGACAGACTTAAGTTAGGATTTTGTCTTAAGTCTGTCTTAAGTCTGTCTTAAGACAAACTTAAGACAAAATCCTAACTTCTGTGAATGACAAAAGTAGTAAGTTTAGGATTTTGTCTTAAGTTAGTTCTGTGAATCGGGCCCATATGGCGCATTTCAGCTCTATAACTACGCAGGTGAAGTTGCACCAAGTCATGCAGACTTGCACCAGGATGCAAAGGTGAATATAATATGGGCAGTTATTATTTTTCTATCGGAAGACATACACCCAGCAGAAAAAAAAATAATTAGAGGCATATTCCTTGTAATATGTGTGCTACAGAATAAAGCACATATTCAAAAAGGAAGTAACAAAGCAACATTAAGCTTTTTCTCACTATTACTGCTCTACCTGGCAGGTGCACGATTGCCACATTAAAACAAGTTCACTACCTTCAATAATTTAGGAATGCATTAAAATACAAGGGTGGGTGTATGGGACTGCTCATGGCCCACCCATTGTAAGGTCAACCCTTCACAGTGTACCCAATGTTATTTTTTTGTGTTAATATACAGAGTCACACAAGGTGAGGCAAATTGGTCCTCAAGTGGCTTTCCAATCCTAAATTGGATTTTGAAGTCTGAACCTAAACTTCTAAATGCTGCCCGCGAGATCATGCGACACTTGGATGATTTCTGCGGCAATCTCTGAAAAGTGTGTACAGAAAATGGCTTTGAACTTCCTGCCATAGGAGAACTAGGACCATTCCATCCGAGCCAATCCCACAATATTGCGTGTTGACTGGGCTGAAGAAAAACGTTTCTTGTGCAAGGAGCTTCCCTGCAGCAGCAAATCTATTTCAGCTGGTTCTCTGTGAGAAGTTATGCACTCCATGTTTCCAGACTCATCATCAGATAGAACCTTTAGCCTTGTCAGATGGATGATTGTGACCTCTGAGAAAAAAAAATACTTATGGATGATGTTGAGTTTGGAAGATTTGTGGACCACCAAACACACAGTGGTAGTGCAGTAACCGCCACAACAGTGGTCCGACTGCTGTATTACAAGTATAGCATTCAGATCACCATAGGATACCACAACCACCAGGGCACTGCAATCCCTGGGGGTAGATCAGTAGTCTGAGGGCCGCAATAAGCTGAAAGTACCACTGCAGCACCGCCAAGCATGTTACTAGTTTCCTAACATCCAACCTTTTAATGGAGGTGAGTCCCCAATAAAAAGGGTGGCAGTGAGAACACCTAGGGGGCCTTACTGGGCACCCTGTTCAACAGGGCCATGAGCAGCATCCAGGGGGGCACATGGTGTGCACCCATGTGTGCATGCACCCCCTTTACGGCAAACCATGGACTTTACAGTATATGCCGTGAATGAATGGGCTTTAGCATTGACATTGCTAGGCCTTTTTTATATGTGTTACAAAAAGTGGGGTTAAACCCATATAGTCACGGGGACCTGGGCGCTATGTAGTACATATGTAGAAGGGTCCCCGTAAGGGTAGTGTATTGTCAGTAACATACACTAGAACATGATTAAGAAAAATTAAACAAAAATTAAGAAAACAATTCCAGATTGGTAATGTTGATTTATTACCAAACACTGCGTGATTGTCAATAACAATACATACACTTTATTTATAATTAGCAAGCCCCGAAAAGGGAAGGGGAACAAAGGGGAGGGGGAAAGGGTGCTCAAAGGAGTGGTGAGAACATGGAAAGTTAGCACAGTATAAAAAGGTAACAAATGTATTGAAAATTTAGTGACAGTGTAAAGATAATTATAATGCAAAAGCCAAATGATAAGGCCAAAATCACAACATTGTCAATAGACCACATTCAACGGGCACATCTGATTACTAGATTGATCGGGGGTGTGCCGGAGTATCAACAAAGAAAAGTCGACGTTTCGACCCCTAACAGCAGGCTGATTAAAGTCCTTTCGCGGGGTCTTCATCAGGACGTCATACACGGAGGGGGAGAGGGGCAAGTCTGTGTGAGAAAATTTTTGGACTTTAGTACGTGGTAAGGACGACAATTCATCCTATTTAATATCTATACCAAGGAGTGAGTTAAAAGCTAAAATGAAATTAAATTACCATGGGGTACGGCCAAATTGGGCTCTGTACATGGAAGGGACGCCACGCTAGGAAGTCGTGGTCTATCGCTTGTGGTGGAAGCCTCAACTAAAGAGGAGACAAGTAATCAGTTAAATCTGCATTTTGGAAAAAGTCAACCGGCTATTCTAGCAAAAAATATATGTTGGGGTACTAGGACCCTGTGGTGGAAGATAAGGCATCAACCAGAATAATAACCGAGCCTTATTACCAAAACGTCCCACTCAGGGATTAGTCACAATAAATATAGAGTTGTACCTCTACGTTCTGAAAAGGGGATCCGCCAAGGATCAACGAAAAAGGCACACTGTGGAAGGGATGGCTGCTTGGGTCACCTTTAGTCAGCTGTAAAAAGTAAATAAAAAACTTTATCTACCGGACAGGCGAATATGATACCATAAGAGTTTCCTGCAGGTGGCAAATACTCACAGAAAAAATGTTAGCGGACAACGCCGTCTACGTAGTTTGTTCAACCAGACTCCGTCACGTCAATGGCGCGGAGCGGGGGATTCAGAAAAATTTTGACTCGAAAGCGGGATTGAGCTTCCAGCGCTCGTATGTCCTTAGGACCTACAGTAGATAAATCAGTGGGTTACCTGTGGTCCTAAACCCTACTTCTAAAACCCACAATGTTAGAGAATTACTCACAGGAAAAGGGACGCAGCGCCGTCTACAGCGGGCTTGCCATGAATTCCGCAGAAACTGCAATGCGGAGTTTGTGGGAGGAGCCAACTTGTATGCTGATTCAAGGAAAAGGAAAAGTTACTCACGAAAGCCGGAATAGGCAATTGAGTACGATGAAAGGGCCGAGTTGACATGGTGCGAGTGTACAGACCAAAAGTTCAAAATTATTTTGCAAAAAGTTGTGATGCAACAGAATTTAAAAAACCAGATTTGAAAATACACGATCAATGGTGCATCTCTCACACAGGAGGATGTAAACCAATTTGCTTGACTCGAGTATACAGACCAAGTGAACAAATTTATTTTGCAAAAAGGGGTTTTGAAATGCAGATTATAAAACACACGGTCAATGGTGCATCTCTCACACAGGAGGATGTAAACCAATTAGCTAGACTTGAGATCGAATAAATAGTCATAGAGCGAGTGTGTAGACCTTGTCAAATAACACAATTGTATCCAAACAGATGGAGAATTTGAATGCAAATTTTTTTCTAAAAACACTGGTGCATCTCTCACACAGGAGGATGTAAACCAGTTAGCCAAATATCAAAGAACTGGTATTGTAGAAAACGTGATCCCAGGAATGTACTGAAAAAACATTAGATCATCAGCGCCCCATGTGCATGCACTTCTCTAACCTGCGAGTGTCAACAGGTATGATGGATCAATGGGGAACATTTAGTGGTATAAGCTGTATACAGTTTTAACCCAATGCTGCCAGTTGTGCTAAGCTACTGTCCTGCTCATTCAACCCATTCTTAATGGAGTCCAAAAGTGACATCCATTTAGACTCACGTGTGTTCAGTATTGTTAAAAGATTACCTCCTCTTCTACCAAGTGTAACTTTTTCAATAACAAACCATCGTAAGTCTGTGACCAAGTGTCCCGCTGTCAGCCAATGGTCTACTAGGGGTGCCCCTGCCACTTTGCATCTTAACCTACTGCAGTGGGAAGAGATCCTAGACTTGATTTTTTGTTGCGTTTGACCTACGTATAGCTGGCTACATGGGCACCGAATGATGTAAATGACTCCAGTAGAATTACAGTTGGTGTAATGTTTAAGATTAAATGTTCGTCCCTCGTGGGCAAATGTTTTAGTCTGAATTGTCGTGTCGCACGCGGTACACGTGCCACATCTGTAATGGCCAATTACAGGGGGCAAGTTCCAAAGTGATGTTAAGGTTGGATGGCTCACTGGTTCCAGATAAGAGTGGACCACCATGTCCCTTATGTTTTTGGCTCTCTTAAAGGAGTGGAGAGGCAGTTCTGTTTGATTAATGACATCAGCAACCAACGGCCAGTTTTGGTTAACGCCCGTTTTCTTAGCCAGAAAACGGGTGTGGTATAATCCCCGAGATTTCCTACTTAATCCTGAAAACTCACCACGTGCCTCAACTGACCGTGTCATTTGTGTCACGACTTTCTCCACGCGCAGCAATGACATAAAAAAGATTATTAACCAAAACTGGCCGTTGGTTGCTGATGTCATTAATCAAACAGAACTGCCTCTCCACTCCTTTAAGAGAGCCAAAAACATAAGGGACATGGTGGTCCACTCTTATCTGGAACCAGTGAGCCAACCAACCTTAACATCACTTTGGAACTTGCCCCCTGTAATTGGCCATTACAGATGTGGCACGTGTACCGCGTGCGACACGACAATTCAGACTAAAACATTTGCCCACGAGGGACGAACATTTAATCTTAAACATTACACCAACTGTAATTCTACTGGAGTCATTTACATCATTCGGTGCCCATGTAGCCAGCTATACGTAGGTCAAACGCAACAAAAAATCAAGTCTAGGATCTCTTCCCACTGCAGTAGGTTAAGATGCAAAGTGGCAGGGGCACCCCTAGTAGACCATTGGCTGACAGCGGGACACTTGGTCACAGACTTACGATGGTTTGTTATTGAAAAAGTTACACTTGGTAGAAGAGGAGGTAATCTTTTAACAATACTGAACACACGTGAGTCTAAATGGATGTCACTTTTGGACTCCATTAAGAATGGGTTGAATGAGCAGGACAGTAGCTTAGCACAACTGGCAGCATTGGGTTAAAACTGTATACAGCTTATACCACTAAATGTTCCCCATTGATCCATCATACCGGTTGACACTCGCAGGTTAGAGAAGTGCATGCACATGGGGCGCTGATGATCTAATGTTTTTTCAGTACATTCCTGGGATCACGTTTTCTACAATACCAGTTCTTTGATATTTGGCTAACTGGTTTACATCCTCCTGTGTGAGAGATGCACCAGTGTTTTTAGAAAAAAAATTGCATTCAAATTCTCCATCTGTTTGGATACAATTGTGTTATTTGACAAGGTCTACACACTCGCTCTATGACTATTTATTCGATCTCAATTCTAGCTAATTGGTTTACATCCTCCTGTGTGAGAGATGCACCATTGACCGTGTGTTTTATAATCTGCATTTCAAAACCCCTTTTTGCAAAATAAATTTGTTCACTTGGTCTGTATACTCGAGTCAAGCAAATTGGTTTACATCCTCCTGTGTGAGAGAAGCACCATTGATCGTGTATTTTCAAATCTGGTTTTTTAAATTCTGTTGCATCACAACTTTTTGCAAAATAATTTTGAACTTTTGGTCTGTACACTCGCACCATGTCAACTCGGCCCTTACATCGTACTCAATTGCCTATTCCGGCTTTCGTGAGTAACTTTTCCTTTTCCTTGAATCAGCATACAAGTTGGCTCCTCCCACAAACTCCGCATTGCAGTTTCTGCGGAATTCATGGCAAGCCCGCTGTAGACGGCGCTGCGTCCCTTTTCCTGTGAGTAATTCTCTAACATTGTGGGTTTTAGAAGTAGGGTTTAGGACCACAGGTAACCCACTGATTTATCTACTGTAGGTCCTAAGGACATAGGAGCGCTGGAAGCTCAATCCCGCTTTCGAGTCAAAAATTTTCTGAATCCCCCGCTCCGCGCCATTGACGTGACGGAGTCTGGTTGAACAAACTACGTAGACGGCGTTGTCCGCTAACATTTTTTCTGTGAGTATTTGCCACCTGCAGGAAACTCTTATGGTATCATATTCGCCTGTCCGGTAGATAAAGTTTTTTATTTACTTTTTACAGCTGACTAAAGGTGACCCAAGCAGCCATCCCTTCCACAGTGTGCCTTTTTCGTTGATCCTTGGCGGATCCCCTTTTCAGAACGTAGAGGTACAACTCTATATTTATTGTGACTAATCCCTGAGTGGGACGTTTTGGTAATAAGGCTCGGTTATTATTCTGGTTGATGCCTTATCTTCCACCACAGGGTCCTAGTACCCCAATATATATTTTTTGCTAGAATAGCCGGTTGACTTTTTCCAAAATGCAGATATAACTGATTACTTGTCTCCTCTTTAGTTGAGGCTTCCACCACAAGCGATAGACCACGACTTCCTAGCGTGGCGTCCCTTCCATGTACAGAGCCCAATTTGGCCATACCCCATGGTAATTTAATTTCATTTTAGCTTTTAACTCACTCCTTGGTATAGATATTAAATAGGATGAATTGTCGTCCTTACCATGTACTAAAGTCCAAATATTTTCTCACACAGACTTGCCCCTCTCCCCCTCCGTGTATGACGTCCTGATGAAGACCCCGTGAAAGGACTTTAATCAGCCTGCTGTTAGGGGTCGAAACGTCGACTTTTCTTTGTTGATACTCCGGCACACCCCCGATCAATCTAGTAATCAGATGTGCCCGTTGAATGTGATCTATTGACAATGTTGTGATTTTGGCCTTATCATTTGGCTTTTGCATTATAATTATCTTTACACTGTCACTAAATTTTCAATACATTTGTTACCTTTTTATACTGTGCTAACTTTCCATGTTCTCACCACTCCTTTGAGCACCCTTTCCCCCTCCCCTTTGTTCCCCTTCCCCTTTCGGGGCTTGCTAATTATAAATAAAGTGTATGTATTGTTATTGACAATCACGCAGTGTTTGGTAATAAATCAACATTACCAATCTGGAATTGTTTTCTTAATTTTTGTTTAATTTTTCTTAATCATGTTCTAGTGTATGTTACTGACAATACACTACCCTTACGGGGACCCTTCTACATATGTACTAGGCCTTTTTTATAGGCACCACCGTGGCAATGCCAAAGGACCACCTGCCAGACTACACAATAACTCTTAATCTTGCGTGTGGCCGGCTGTAAGGTATGGCAGTGTGGAAGGGGGAGGTGGTGTGGTGTCGTGCTCTCACACCATCAAACTCATAATCAGGCACTAAGTATAAAACTTATAAATCTTGAACTGCCTAACAAAATTACTTTCTTGCACGCAAAATTCGAACAGCTCCTACCTGGGCCCTTTCCCTCCAAAACCAAGAGCTTCAGCAGGCCCGCGTACTAAAAACAATCAGGCTTCAGGAAAACTTTATCAGTTATGGTCTGCAACCTTAGCACAGTCAAGGATCTCCACTTTCATTTCTAAGTCGTGAGGTAAAACCTTCAACCTGACTTAACCTATTGATATATCTGACTGCATTTTATCTCAGTAAACCTCAAATTACACCTAGGTCCAGGTCCTCCAAGAACAGTGAATTATTCTTGACACACTTTCTTTTGAAAATATAATATCTCAGGTTCCCCTTATTGGTATTTCATTAATTTGAAGTAAATCTATTTATTCAATTTTAAATTATTTTTTCAAATTGAAGTTAGATTATTAGTGTGTTGTGTTTTAAACTTTTAAGTTTTTTGGATATTTGAAATGCTTTGCACATTTTCTGTAACTTAACAGTGTTTGCTCTGTGCTATATCTATCAGGAGCTAAGTTTATGTTTAAATTAATGAAATGTAAGCTTGGACCAAAAAGGTTTGTGACTTTATTACTTTGCTAACCTAATAACCCCCCGAAAGTATTAATTCATTTTCTTACAAGTACCCTATGGAGTTCTTTTCTATACTACATTCCCTCAACCTGCTATACAGCTGCTGGATTCTCAGACATGCACACAATCTCAGAGTTTAAAAAAGTTTCAAATAGACTGTTATAAATAATGCCTAAACACACACCAGTGCATAGCAACTTTAAAGTCTTCTGTGAAACAACAAAGAAGATAGAAGCTTCAATACTTAAGTAAGAGCACATTACAAGCTCCTCAGAGTTCAGGGCTTACACCTGGAATGAAGTATTAGTATCCAGTCTAAAAACATTATATTGCATTCATTTAGTGTCTGTGACTTTCAGTGCAGAACAAAATTATAAATAAAATGTGGCATGATGTCAGAATAAAATTGCCTGAGATCCCTAAACTTTAAGGGCGCAATTTATAGTTTGATAGGCAGCAGTCTGTCTGTCAGGGTGGCGGAAGAAATTTCTAACACCACTATGATGTACTACAGCACAACAGATTTAGAGTTACCCTCAAGCCCAGCAAAGATCTCTGTGCCTTCAGAGGGAAAGCTGTAACAATGTGTCCCCTGAAGGTACAAAAAGCTTTGTGAACAGCAGACATAATTTTTGACAGACAGCTACCAAACTCTGAAAAGCTTTTGGGGCTCATGACGATGTTGGACAGAATCACTTCTGCCAAATACTGACTCCGTCATAGGACCTACCGACTGCCCTATTACAATGCGAACAGACCTTGTTGTGTTGCATTGTTATAATTTACTATAGGAGCATGCCTTCTGGCCAAAAAACGGACATAATACATGCTCCCATAGGTACCTAAAGGTGTTTTCTGAGCCTCAAACGGAAGGTTGTGAACCAAAGGTGGCCAAGCTGGGGCACCCTAACACGCTTTTCAACATGGTTTCCATCTTGGACAGACCACCATGGAAACGATGTCGGAAACCATGATCGTAATCTCAAGGGCAGAAAGAGCCAAACTTTAGTTTACAGGCTGCATTCTGACTGGCAGACAGACTCTCCAAGCCAGTAGGAAGCGATCCGGCATATTGCATTCTGAACTCCTCCATCAAAATGAGGCGATCGGAAAGAAATCGAACCGACCCATTATGATGCGGCTCGCTTTCCGAGCCATATCGTAATGTGCCCCTTAGTGTCATGACTATGGTGTTATTGACCCTCAGACTATATGCTAGTGAATAAAGTGACACATATTACATTGTGTAACTTGACACAAACTTGTGCACCCAAAACGTTTTGATAGCAGTGTCACCTAACTGGTGATGCATGTGATAGATGGGTGTGGGTGTGAATAAAGCCACTAAGGAACGGTAGCTAAGTTCTGTGTTCAGCAGAACACTACAATAACAAAGATACTAATATGTGATTTATCCTGTTTCATTGGATAACCTACATTTCCAAGTCTACCATAGATGTTGTGAACCTTGTTGCAGTGTTTCTCATCTCACCCATAGACAGCCATGACAGGAGAGTTTGCAGTGGCTAAGGTGGTGTGCGGCATCGGAGGCCTAGTGGGCAAGATGCTAGTGGAGCCTTCTGGACGGCAGCCGGAGCAGAGAACAATGGGCGCGGCACCGCCAGTGTGCTCCGAGGGGGGTAGCGCTGGCCGAGTGCAGAACTGACTCCTGGTCGATGGCCTGGCGTGTGTGTTGTGGCAGCAAAGGTGTATATGTGACCGGGAGGTCCCCAGTGGTGACCCGATGATTGTTGTTGATCATCTCCCCTCCACCCAGCTTCTACATTGATTCTAGAGGTCAGATCAGGACACAGGGATGTGGTGTACCGCAGACTAACCGGGGGTTGGAGTCAAGTGAATTGCCTGCTGGGGTCCAAACAGCCTGTGGGGGGCCATTGGGACTGCGCCGGGCCCAATTGAAGGGCTGTGGGCCGGCTCACGTTACTCTGCTTACCTGCAGCTGTAGCATTGGGGCCTGTAGCATAGGGACTGGCACGGGAGGTGTTGGGATCCAAAAAGGCATATATATATATATATATATACTCAGTGGAGGGACACTGTGACCCTTTTTATGTACAATAGTGTTACGGCTTGAGCCCTGGTATGTATTGCCCATGACTGCAGGGGAAGAGTGCCATTGGAAGCACTGGGGAGCGGAGCCGAGCACAGGGCCCTTAGCTGATGTGAGGTAAAAAGAGCCCTGTGCAGCAGTGAACAGCCCTACATGGACATTTGTGGTTCTTTTGGCAGTGGCAAATAGTGGACCTACGGCATGACGGCCTGTTTGTGATTGCTGGACACCATATATGCTACTGACTTTTACCAAGCAAGGAGCCAAGCCTAGGCTTCATGCACAATGTGGAACCCAATCCGGGGAGTGAGATATACTGCCCAGGTCGGCTGGAGGCAGCGCTTGAGTTTGCAGGGTGAAACCGAGTAGGGGGGACACTACTATCGGCGGAAGCAGGCGGGCTAGCACTCACTGCGGCTTGTGGGCAGGAGGTATCCACCCAAGTCCCGATATTAAAGAGGTTAAAAGTAGCGACAGATATCAACAACCATTAACGCAAGGGGGAAGATGTATGTGCCAAAGGCTGTGCAGGTGTGGTTCGTACAGGAGGCTAGTCTGGGTGGTTATAGAACCGCCATCATGAAGGATGAGCGTCAAGATTGCACCATGACAAAAGATAAAACGGCAGCAGGAACTGCTAAGCAGAGCATGTTGGACCACTACACCGTAACATGGGCCTCGACAACCGACCAGGGAGGTGCACAGGGAGGCATTCCGGACAATGCCGCACTCATGGAGGCCACCACACAGTCCAGGGACACATTGGAAGAAAAGATTGGAGAGGTGGGCTCCGATGTCATACTTCTAAGACAGGATCTGTGGAATGCGGTGGAGCGCATTACTGAGACCGAGATCAGGGTCCAGAGAGTGGAGGATTTGATCGCTACCTTGCAGAAAAAAGTTGCGTCACGATCACCAGGGGTCTGCCCTCATGGGTGAAAGACACGGAGGGCAGGGCTAGGAGTAAAAACCAACGCTTTGTGGGATTCCACAAAGAATGTGAATGGGGGACTCACCAAGCCAGCTCGCCGCTGCCGTGAGGGAAACATCTTCATTCATTGCACCCTGCCCTGCTCGCCGGACCCCCGCTGTTGCCATCATCGAAAAGGGAGCCGGCCGTCACCAGGACTACTGCTCACAGGGTGCCCTGCTGTTCGCTGTTTGACCGCGTCAGCAGAGGGCGCCGAAGGGGCTGAAAGCCAGCGTTTCTCTCCCACAGGGCGGGCCTGTCTGCGCCCATTCGAGCCAGGAAGAGGCAGGGCTGGGCCTGGTCCCTTTCATCTTTCGTTTGCCTTGGAGCACAACCCACGAGGTAATGTCTGTTTCAATCTAGTGACTGATATAAGTTCCTTGGTTGCCATCTATATTTGATTCGAAATTCTACCTTGCGCTTGTGCCACCGCGCGCTTTGACTTTTATTCTTAGTACATTGTGTGATAAAAAAAAACTATAAGGTCTAACCAAACCAAAAATGGGCAAAAGGAAAGCAATGGAGGGAGCTGGCGGATGTAATGTGATGCCAATAGAACAAAGGAAGAAAAAGAGACAGAGGAAACTCCTAATAAATGCTGGTGCTAACTGTGGGATGAATAGGATAGACAACTTAATACGAGAATGTGAAAAAATCCTAGTTAATGAGCCTAGTACTCCTGTCAACAAACACCCCCATTAAGAGCCCTGTAGTCCCCCCCCAAAAAGCGGTATTTCCATCAATTTTTAATACATCAAATCGGGGGGAAATAGGGAGGCTTTGAGTCTGTCCCAGCCTGAAGCGAATCCCCCTGAGCATGAGTCTTTGATTGCCCAAGAAGAGAGTAGGCTGCCAAATCAGGTGGGCTTTATTGCCCAAAGTTCCAACAGATTTGCCTCCCTTGATACGATAAGTGTACACTCTCACTCGATATTAACACCATTATTGCCTGATACACCCGAGAAGGTGCAAAGTTTCACATGTAATAAATATATTGGGGACTCAGTAGCAGTTATAAAGGCACTTGGAGGGGAGATCAAACAGATGAAAAGCATGTTCACCGAGCTCTGTGTAACAGTCAACTCTACACTTAACCTTAAAACAAATATAAGTCAAGTAGGATTGGTCCCCCATGCAGCTCAGGAAAGCACACGCAGCCAAGTGGGCCCAAGCACAAACATTACAGACGCTGCGAGGTTTATGTCCGAATCACTCAGGGGGAAAGGAGGCTCACTACAGCACATACTTAATAGACACGTTTATACCAAAGACAGTGCAGATAGATCCTATCTCCTAGTAAACAAACAAGTACCACTGGGCATACACAATAGAACTCATACTCTGTCAGTTCCTCTAACAAACTCAGGCCTTAGAAATTGTGAGAACCAAAACACACCTACAAATATAGTTTTCCTAGTTAATGTCCCCAAACTCACTGAGACTAGAAGCCCTGAAAATGGCGAATCACTGATTAATACATCAATCCACTAGATTTGTCATGTACGAGGGTGTCGTTCCATCATTAGGGAGGACATAACTGAAGCAAGAAGATATATAATCCCCAATACGACATTAGATAGTATTGAAATAACACTGGCAGATGCTAGTCTGGCTGAAAACCTGGTAGCATTAGAGTATAGAACGTCCTCCCCTGATTCGTCCCGTATACAATTAAGGCGCCGTCCCATTCTAACTGCAACTGTAAGTGGTGGGGTAAAGGAACATGCTGTAGGAATTGAAGGTCCTAGGTCAAACTTGGACACTAATGATTGACTCTATCAGAATCTACCTGAAGAAGGGGAGAGGAGTCACAAATCCTTCTGTCGCAGCACCCCTTCTCTGACCAACCAAGGGCTACCTTTAGCGCCTCCCATTCTTATTCCACAAGAAAATGTTACACATAAGGAAACCTCAAGGCTCACTTCCGTTGATCAAACCCACTTAAACATCCTCTCCTGGAACATAGCTGGGTTAAAAAAAAATATGACAGTTCCCTTGTGGAAAAAGTTTGTAGAAACTCATGGTATATGTTTATTCCAGGAGACCTGGAGTGTAACTGCACTGTATAAATCCGGCTACAGTACATTCCATATCCCGGCAGTGTCTACGGGAAAGGGCAGGCCTTCCGGAGGACTAACAGCTTGGATCAGATTAGATCTGGGCTGCTCAGTCCTCCTACATAACACCGGAAGTTCCGACATTATGTGGCTTACAAGGAGATCTATTGGAGCTCTTTAATGTCTATATAAGAGGGACAGTAAATGGCAAGTCCTCGACCATCTTAACACAGCTAGAAAATAAAATAAACAAGTGCCCCCCGTCTGCGAAAATCATTGTCCAGCGAGTTTAACTGCACATTCGAGCCACTTAGCATTGAAGATCTACTGCATTTTACCACCAGTAAAAAGATGGTCTAAGATTGTAATCCAAGTTAGTGCTATAATACTACAATATGGCATAAAAGCAACAAATGGCAGAACCCTATCCGACATCAGGGGGAAAAATACTTACAATAAAATTGCATGCCCTAACCGCAATGATTATATCTTGGTCGACTTGTGCCTCTGGGCCGATGTCATTGACATGGAAGTGGGCCTAACTATTCACAGTGACCACAACACTCTAATGTTAAAATTAAAGAATAAATGGGCCCCTCACAAAAAAAAATATAATACCATTGGGAATTACCTCATCTCCACAAAGGAGTTAATTCTCTCTAATTGTGGTAGGCGTTGAAGATGGCCCAAGGTCGCAGAAGAGGACCAAAAACTATATTAGTGTCAAAGACAGCCGAACTCGAGGCAGCTTCAGATAACGTCCTTGCATGTGGCTTTGAAAAATATAAGCACGCAATTGGCCAAAGGCGGGTGCATTTCCAACATTTTACGTAAATGTTCACTCCCACAGCATCCATCTGTCAGGAGCAAGCAGCGGCACGCAGGGTAGCATCTGAATTCCTCGTCATTGGTCATTAAACATAGAACGGTCGAGTTCAATTTCGCAACGTGGCTTGTCTTGCATTGCTTCAAAAGCAGAACCAACCCCCAACAAAGCATCGAGCAGCGCTCATGACGCATCTTCATTTATTTATTATCAGGAACCACATGTTTTTTTATACACAGCATTGAGCAGTGCTTGCTGTGCGCCTTTATTTATTGACTGCGGTCATGGATGTGTGCCTGCAACAAATGCCTCCCTGTTCGCTTTGTGTGCTCTCCACTGTAAGCCACTATTATGATGTTTATTAAAAGCATGGTGGCTGCACGCGCTACCAGCATCTGGATGGTGCTCAATCCTCCACAAACACAGGACAAGCTCTGTCTGAGCTCCAGTATCATTGTTTTTAACTGCTCTTTGGCTCAAAAGCAGACCCCTCCTACCTAATACACAACATCGAGCAGCGCTATTGTGCACCGTTATTTTATTAATGACGCCTGTATGTTAAAAAAATGTCATGACTTGCCTCCAAATCACACCTCTCCCACCTCCAACAGAGCATGGGCACGCACAGCTGACTTTTTCACTTTGAATTTGACTACTTGCAATGTTTTTTGTTGGATTTGCTCTATAGCAGACCCTTCCCATCTCCCGACAGAGCATGACAGCGTGCCTTTAATCACTGATGAACAGCCAACTTTTACTTTACATGTATATGTAAATAGCTCAACTTGTTTTAGACGGGGGCATGGGGAGAAACGTGATTTGCTCAGAATCAAAGGTTGTTGAGCCAACGAGGAGTTGTCTGCTTTGGCCGTTACGCCACACCTTCTCCTTTGTCATATCGACTTTAAATAAAGAAAAAAAACTTGTACGGTTATTAAAAGATGTTAAGAGTGTGTGGGCATGCCAGTGAGGGATAATGTACTGCATTGATAAACACTTATAAGGTCCAAAAAGGCTAGAACTAATGGCTATGCCAGTGCTTGTTTTAAAATGATGTCATTGGCGGGCCTGCTCTACCAATTGCAGAACCATCCATATAAGATACTCTCTATGTGGTTTTGCCAGGAGAAGGCATCGTTTGGTCAATTTCTGTTGACAGGAGGGGCCTCCAGAGTGGCGCTGAGAACTTGATGTCAATCGACGTATTCGGGGCTGGCCATGTCGGATGTGCAATCGTACTATATGGCATTGCATCTTTTGGTGCCGAATGAATGGTGGTATGGGGACAGGAAGGGCACCGCTCATGCAGTGGAGAGAAGGTGTATACAAGAGACACCCTACATAGCATACTGTATTTGGCGCCTCTACGCAATTCTTTAACGACGGCCACTCGGGTGGTATTCTAGGTGTGGAAACAGTCTCTCCGCAGGATGGGGTGGTGGAATATATTTACTGGGGAAACCCCACTGTGCCACAAAGGTCATTTGCCGCAGCTAGCTGCATTATCCGGACATGGAGGGTGGGATAATATAGGAGTCTACACATTAGGAGACGTATTGCGAAGCTTGGTTCTGAAATCATTCCAAAATCTTCAACAAGAGTAGCAGATGGCAAAAAGTACACTTTATAAATCCCTTCAATTTTAGCATTGCGATTTATCCTAGTATGTTAGGGTTAGAGGCTATTCACAAATTCAGTCTGATTGAAGCCAAGGTCTTCATGGGCCATTTGCAGAACCATAACATCTCGAAGATCTATCAGTCACTGGTGACGAATAGCTTCATTACATTGGATAAACTTAGAGAAGCATGGGCTGTTGATCTTTGATAAATAGACGGAGATGATTGGATGGAAAGACTGTCCTTCCCTAGGGGAGCAGTGATAGCAATACCGTTGCGTATTAATCAATTTAAATACCTCCATGTGGGTGTAGTATACCAGGATCTGGCTATGGAGGGCAGGCCTAGAGTCATCCCCTATATGCCGGTGGTGTGGTTGGGAGGAGGGGGTCCCTAATGCAGAAAATTTGGCAGTGTACAGTGCTCACAAAAGTTTAGAGACTGGTTATGGCCAGTTTTGCAGAAGTGTTGGGGTGGGAGCTCCCCTCTTCAACAAGATTGGCAATTTTACATATCACGGGAGGCATAGGAGGTAAAGTATAGAAGCGGCACCTGTTATTGTTGGGGCTGACATTGGGTAAAAGGAATGTAGTAAGGCTGTGGAAGGCAACAGCCCCAAGTTCTCTCTCGTCATGGAAAAATGGTCTGGACTTTTTGCATGGGGTTAGATATCCCAATATTCAAGGGCAGGGGTTGCCCACAAAAGCACCCCAAAATCTGGAAAAGATGGGCAAACAGCCGAGGACTAAATTTGGACCCGGTGCCACCAGTGGATGCATATGTATCAATGTTGTTATACGGGCCTCTTAGTTAAGGGACCAGCTATATGGTGATGGAATCTATTTGTTGGGGTGGACGATGTGGTGGGAAATGAAATGCAGTAGTGGTTCAATGCGTTTATGTTATATGACAATTCAATTCAATTAAAATAATCTTTTTTGGATACTTAATATCAATAAAAACACAGGTCACATAAGAACTTTTTCGATAAAAAAATCAATAAATGACAATAAATAACAAGGACTTGTATATATAGCATAAACGGAATTATAAAAATTCATATTATAAAAGAGCGGCAAATATATAAGACAACCACTCCTTAAAATTGGTCAGTTTTTCTTGACTATAGCAGCATAGAGAAATAAGTGCAAAAATGCGGGCAATCAGAAACAGACAAATAACAGCCCTGCGTAATATGTTAAAATACAGTAAGAAAATAGCAGCATGAATATATTATATTAAAGTGCATACAGGTATTAGCTATATTTGATAAACCATAATATGCAGGGCACAGATTTCTACAAGATGCCACATAACATTAGAAATTATGGTTCAAAACATGTAACAGCTAAATGTAATCATGTGAAATACGATGTTTTTAAGGAGTGCTCATTGACACGCGTGAGCGAAGTGCCACCTTCAGAAAAAAAAAATATATTCTAAAGGTTGAGACTACACTCTTAACGTTAAAGATTTATAGGTACTTTCAGCAAAATAGATGGCTCATTTACAGATCATAGGGTCAGTGAGTGCTTTTTGACCAGGTTCCAAACCACACCTAGGGAAAATTGTTTAAATTTTTTTTTAATTTGTTTTCTAAATTCAACAAATGAAAGCTGTGCCTTTGTAAATCACCCCCTAGCAGTGTATGGGAAAACTATCGCCTCCTTAGTCATAGTGTATGTCAGGCATTAATGGCATGCAGTGTAGCATGTGGAACGGGGGGGCAGGTTTGCTATGAAAGAAATCACTTATTTAGTGGAATGGGAATTTGGGGATGATTGTGTAAAAATAAGAGATGCATGGGGCTAGTGGCAGACTAAAAAGGAAGGGCTATTTGTATTTAAAGCATATAAATTGAGAGAGGATTTGTGGCATCTAAACAAAACACCCTAGAAATAGAGAAGGGACTGACATCATTTCCGAATGACAATTAAGCTTTTGGCTAAAGGTTGTTCCAGTAATACAGATGGCTCACTGGCAGTTCACAGCAGCTGTGAGTGCTTTTAGACCAGGGTTCAATCCACAGCTGGGGAAAATCGTTTATTTTTTTTATTTATTTCTAGAATTCCACAAATGAAAGCTGTGGCTTTGTAAATGACCCCCTAGCAGTATCTGGGAGAACTATGGCCTCCTTAGTCATAGTGCATTTCCAGCATCTAAACAAAACACCATAGAAATAGAGAAGGGAATTACATCATTTTTTAATGACAATTAGGCTATTGGCTGAGGAAAGTTCCAGTAAAATAGATGGTTCACTGGCAGTTCACAGCAGCTGTCAGTGCTTTTAGACCAGGGTTCAATCTCCAGCTTGGGAAAATCTTTTTTTATTTATTTTTTACATTTATTTTCTAAATTCCACAAATGAAAGATTACCTTTTGTAAATCACCCCTAGCAGTGTCTGTGAGATTTGTGTCCTTTTAAGTCAAGCCAGTGCATGTCAGAGATTTGTGACATGCACTGGCACGTGGAAGAGGGGGGGCAGGTTTGCTATGAAGTAAATCCCTTAATTTGTGGAATGAGACTTTGAGAATGGTTGTGTAAGAAACTAAATGCATGGGCCAAGTGCCAGAATAGGAGGAAGGAAGGGCTCTTTGTTTATAAATAACGAAAATCAAGTGTAAATTTGTGCCATGCTCTAATACACCCAGCATGGAAAGAGAAAAGGGACATCCCCCTTTGTGAAAGACACAAAGGGTTTGGGCTGAGAGCAACTATGCAGAACAGTTGGTACAGGGGCAGTTCACAGCCTCTATGAGTGCTTTTAGACCAGGGTTCAATCCCCAGCTGGGGGAAATCGATTTTTAAATTATCTTTTTTTTTTATTTAATCCAGATGGAAGATATATCTTAAAAATATTCCACTAGCACTTAAGGGGGTTTATAACATAATTATACCTCAAACAACATAAACACAAAATGTGGCATACTGTGGCATATGTCATGGCATATGCCACATGCCAGACTTGGGCTCCAACCCCTTCTCTAAAATTGTTCACATGAGATGTTTTTATAACTCATTGTGGATCTTAGAAACTAAACTAAGATCTCCAAAAATTATGTTGGATGTCGTTCTTCACCGCCACACGAAGTACAATGAATACCGACAGCAATATACTAAGTAAGATAGTAACGAGTTAGTTCACTTTTTTTTCTGTATTATGAAGAACACTTACGAATATTACGGTGAATTTCCATCATAACTACTTAGAAGAAAATGTACAGCTGTTTAACCAAAACACGTGCACGCGTGAAACATTTCTCAGTTTTAGTATTAGAAATGACTCTTTTACACATGACAATGAAACAAAAGTGTTTGGTGGCTTTGCAGTGGCTTCTTGGTATACAAAATTCCCAAAAGACAGCTGTTGTCAGGCAGCCTGCCCTCTGGTAACAGCAGATGGTACTGCACCTGCTGCTTGGTGGACGAGTTCAATGAATCCCTCCACCCCCTACTAACTCACTCACACAAGCACACACACTCTCTCTCTCTCTCTCTCTCTCTCTCTCTCTTTCTCTCTCTCTCTCTCTCTCTTTCTCTCTCTCTCTTTCTCTCTCTTTCTCTCTCACTCTCACACACACACTCTCTCTCTCAAAAAGAAACAGCGGCAAAGACCAATGGTTTGGAACTTGAAATGAAAATTATGGGGCTTATTTACAAGCCCCTTGCTCTCCCTGTACGTCTCTTTTTCTCATATTAAAAGATGCACCGGCGGCGCAAGGGGTTTGTAAATAAGCCTCTAAATTTATAAAGCGCTCGAATGCCTGGAGAAATCTATTTAAGTAAATGTGGAAAATGTGGAAAGACTGGCTCAGTGAGTGAGGGGGACTGTCAGGCAACCATTGGTTAAAATACCAGGGGCCTTATTTACAACAAAACGATGCAGCGTGGGCGCAAGCCAGATTGCTGCGTCACGCTGAGTCTTTTCAGAGCACAGGGATGCATCATATTAACAACAATATTACGCATTCCTGTGCTTTCCTCTGCATTGGCACACAATTGGCTGTCATGCACAAGTGAAGGCACCCATGCGTGATGTTGCAAGGGTGCCTGCGTTGCAGGAATGATTTCCCCTTCCTGCCCTTAAAACAATCATTGATTGCGTTTTCCTCTTTCTATGTGTGCTGCAGAAGGCAACACTCATAAAAAAAGAAAAAACGAGGAGAAATAAAAGTGGGGCATATTTACAAGCCCCTATCGCCACCACAGTAGGACAAGGACACGGGAACCCTACTCACACAGAACCAGGGTAATAAACGTATTATCAAAAGACAGAAGATCCTGCAGACACTAAATGAAGTAATCTCAATGTGTATGAGAACAATGGCAATATATTTGGTTATAGTACTATTGGAGAGAGAAGGAAGCAAATACACCTATGATTTGTTTTTTAATCAAAAATATTGATATAATCCTTGAAATGAAATACTGTTACATAGTAATACATTTGAACATAGAGGGGCAGATTTACAAGGCCATTGCGCCTGTTTTACGCTGCCGTTGCGTCACTTTTGTGACGCAGCGGCATCGCAAAAGATGAGCCATGGTGCAAGGTATTTACAACGTGTCGCATCTGGGAGATGCGTCACGTTGTAAAGCCCTGCACCAGAAGGAGGCGTTCCTGCGCAGGGGGGCGTTCCGGCGCAGGAACGCCTCCTAAAAGTGGCTGAGTGAAATCTACAAGATTACACTCAGTCACTTTGGGGCCCATGCTGCGTCAAAACCCTGTGCCTGCTTGAAGCAGGCGTAAGGATTGACGCAGCATTGAAAGAATAGGGCCCCCAGAGCATTGCTGGAGCTGCATCACGCTTGCGATGCAAATCCAGCAATGCGCCACTTTTACGACACAGATGCGTGACGCATCTGTGCCGGTTTTGCCCCATGGTGCACCGCATTGTAAATGCGGCGCATCAATGGGGGCGGCGGTATGGCACACAATAAGTATGTTTATTTATATATATATATATATATATATAAATAACCCTACACGACCAAGGCCCGAGCTACCTCAACAGCCGAGTCAACTTCTACGCTCCCAAACGCCACCTCCGATCAGCCAACCACGCCCTCGCCGCCGTCCCCCGCATCCGAAGAGCGACTACAGGAGGAAGGTCCTTCTCCTACTTGGCCGCCAAGACCTGGAACTCCCTCCCAACCGACCTGCGCCTGACCCAAGACCACCTCTCCTTCAGGAAGAAGCTGAAGACCTGGCTGTTCGAGCAGTAGCGGCCCCCCCCCCCCCCAGCACCTTGAGACCCTACGGGTATGTAGCGCGCTTTATAAGTGTCACTGATTGATTGATTGATTGAATAAGTGGCGCATCCCTGCTGATATGCAGCGATGCGCCACTTATTGTAAATCTGCCCCATAGTTCTGAGTGAAAGGTGTCCCAGTGGAAAACAGAACCTAGAAAATTAGTGACATATATGTGAAATATATACAAGGTTTCCAATGCTTCATATAAATGACCATTTACATATACATGTACAGTATACAGCACTAGATACAGTGATCAGTGCTGGTGAACAATGGTTCGTTCATGCAACTTGTCGACGGCGTTTCGACCTTGTGTGCAGTGTAGGGTCTCTTCAGGACCTATGATCATAGGGACACCTATGAGAGATGAGAGATGAGGGATAATGTCAGTATGTGGTTCAATTTAAGCAACTGGTATTATGTGGTGGAACTAAGGTTTTGTTTGTATAGTACCTGTAGGGTAATGGACCGGCTCGTGTGGAGGGTGTGGCACCGTGCAAAGGATAAGAAAGATATACTCACGTGGGTCCCAGCCGGGAGCTACACAGGTGAGAAAAACGAGTAATTAGCATTCAAAAAGTGGTGGTTGGAGGCATGACAAAGTATTGCAACTTGGAACAGACCTGGAACTTACCCCAAGTGTGAGGTGGGTGGTGAGCAGGCTATTATGTGAATGAAGGCACAATGTAAGGATCCACGTGTGTGGAAGATGGCACGATCAAAGCTCTGTCACGATGGGTCTGTAGAGAGGGGGAGGGAGCATGTATGAATGAATGAATAGAGACTTGTATCGTGCAACTTAGCCCAGGGGCATCAAGGCGCCTAAAAGATGGTACAGCTTGTGATATGAACCGATGCAAGACTACAGATAGGCCTCTACAAAGAGCCATGTTTTCAGTGTTTTACGGAAAAGCATGGTGGATGGTTGCCCTTTCAATTCCGGGGGGATGGTGTTCCACAGCTTCGGGGCAAGATAGGAAAAGGCCCTCCCTCCCCACCTGACCTTAAAAACCCGGGTAACAGACAAAAGGTTTTTGTTGGAGGAGCGAAGAGCTCTGCTAGGCGAATAGGGGGATAGGAGAGACCTTATGCCTTCTGAGCTTGCTCCATACAGAGCCCCATGGATAAGGCACAGGATCTTAAAAGAGATCCTAGCCTGGATGGGTAGCCATTGCAAGTTCTTCCTGGCTAGCGAGGCAGAGGACTGGCTGGGGGCATCAAGGACAAGTTTGGCCGCAGCGCTTTGTACTATCTGTAAGCGCTGGATGAGCTTTTTGTTGATGCCTAAATAGAGCGCATTACAATAATCTAGGCCCAGATGTAGGTAAAATAGATTTACCGATTTTTAATACCGAATCCTACCGATTCGGTAATTAAAAATCGGTAAATCTAAGGGGTGGATATGTAGGAACATCCAGATGTTCCTTTTACTGAATCGGTAAATATCTGTATTTACCGATTCGGTAAATACCGACCGGTAATGCCCCATTCATTCCTATGGGCTTTGAAGCCCATAGGAATGAATGGGGCATTACCGGTCGGTATTTACCGAATCGGTAAATACCGATTTTGACAAGGGTGCAGGGGGTGTCACTTTGACACCCTCTAGCACCCCCAAAAAAGATTCGGGGCCATGTGGCAGGCATACCTGCCCTAAGGGCAGGTCTGCCTGTCATATGGCACAGGTGTGCATGCACACATGTGCATGCACACCGGAATCGGTTTTTTACCATGAAGTTGGATTTCATGGTAAAATACCGATTCTGTAAGGCTTGTGGGACTCAGAAGAGTCCCACCTACATCTCATTGTTACCGAATCGGTAAAAATACCGAATAGGTATGTTACAGATTCGGTAAATTTACCGATCGGTAAATTTACCGAATCTGTAAAATATGTGGCCCTACATACCATTTTGTGAATCTCGGTCGGTAACGGTCGAAAATACCGATTTTCGGCCGTTACCGACCGACCTACATCCGGCCCCTAGTCTCGAAGAGACAAGGGCCACAACAACCTGCTTTCGAGCATCTGGGGAAAGATAGTGTGCAATCTTTCTCAGAATCCTGATGACACCACAGCAGGTGGAAACAGTCCTACTGACCTGACGGTCAAAGGAAAGCGTGGTGTCTATCAGCACACCCAAATTCCGGGCGGAATGAGAGGGGAGGGGGCACACTCCAAGGGACGGAGGCCACCAGTCGCTTGACCAGATGTCTTGTTTGCCCCCGAAGATCAGAACCTCGGTTTTCTCTCCGTTTAACTTCAGGGAGTTCAGGAGCATCCACTGAGAAACTGCCTCCGACCAGTTCCTGAAGTTAAGGGCGGAGATACTCACAGAGTGGGAGATGGAGACCATGATTTGGGTGTCGTCAGCATATGACAACACCTCCAACCCAAAAGATCTTACTAACCTGGCAAGTGGGGCCACATAGATGTTAAAGAGTGTAGGGCTCAAGGCCGATCCCTGAGGGACCCCACACTGCACAGGTTTGGCGGGGGAAAGGAACTGACCCAGCTTGACCCTCGGTTCTCTCTGATTAAGAAAAGAGGTCAGGAGACTCAGTGCTGGGCCCCCAACTCCCATCTCCCTGAGACGAGTTACCAAGACTGAGGGAGATAGGGTATCGAAGGCAGCTGTCAGGTCGTGCAGGACCAGAAGAGGGGTCTGGTCCCTGTCAACCTTCGAGCGGATGTTATTGATAACTACCATAAGGGCAGATTCGGTACTATGGGCCCTTCGGAAGCCATGTTGAGATGGATCCAACAGGCTAGAGGCATCCAAGAAGGCGCTCAGATGTTGATTGAGGTGCGCCTCGAGCATTTTTGCTGGGGCGGGAAGCAGGTATTTTGGACGGAAGTTCTTCAGAACCCCGGGATCCAGTGTGGGATTTTTCAAAAGGGGCTTGACCATCGCCATTTTCCAGGAGGATGGAAAAATACCTTCAGTGATTGCAAGGTTCATCACCTTTAAGAGGGGCGGGAGCACTATCTCCCTGCAATCCTTGAGGATCTTAAGAGGACAGGGATCCAGAGGGGATCCAGATTTTATTTTGTCAAAGAGCAGATTTAGCTGTTCGGAGGTCATAAGAGGGAAGTTGAGGAGGCTACTATGGGGTTCATTCACCTTCTGTTCAGAGGGGGGGGGACAGGAGGGGATGAAACACCCAGATCGCGGTTAAGAGATTCAAGAGCGGTATGAATATCCACTATGTTTGTGTGAAAAAAGGTCGAAATCTTGTCATACAGCTCCTGAGAGCCCACTATGGGGTCCGGCATTTGGAGGGTGGACAAAGAATCAACAATCTTAAACAGTTCCCTCGGGAATTGAGGGAGGCCATCAGGTTAGAAAAGTGGGCCTTCTTTTCCTCAATTACCGCCGATTTATACTCTTTAAGGAGGCGTTTATGTTTTTCCTTTTCCTTAGGGTCTAGCAGAGTCCGCCAAAGCCTCTCCTGTTTCCTACAGCCCTGCCTTAGCAGCCTCAGCGAATTGGAAAACCAGGGAGCTGAGGGTCTCTTTCTGGCAGAGTAATGCTGTTTAGCAGGAGCCAGAATGTCCACTGCTCTTGCAATAGTATTGGAAAGCTCGAGGGCAGCTGCGTTAGTATCCCTCAAGATGGGTGACATGGAACTGTTAATGAGTGGAGCAAGTGTCTAATTTTTAATTGTCCTATAGTTCCTTTTTAGTTCCCACTTTCTAAGATCGAAGAGGGAAGTGGAGGGATGGTGAGATTTTAGTTCAAATCGAACAGCCATATGATCTTACCAAGCAAGGGGAATGGGGGAGCCTATCCTTAATCTCGGGTCATTAGATAAAACTCCATCCAGCGTATGACCAGCTAGATGGGTAGGGCTATCCACAAGTTGCAGCAGGCCACAAGAGGCCATTGAATCCACCAAAGAAGAAGTGTCGGTGGAACTAGTATTTTCCAGATGGAAATTAAAGTCTCCCAATACTGTCAGGTTGGGTCTGTCAATAAACTGTTCTGGAACTTTCAGCAGATCATGGCAAAAAAACAGATCTGGGTCCCGGTGGCCTATAAAATAAAAGGCCAGAAAAGGAGACCGTGGGAGAAGAGTTGAGAGAAAAATACAGAGCCTGGAAGGGATCAGAGGGGGAGGGAAGGGGTTTAATGCGACAGATGGAGGAACTCTTATGCAGTATACCCAGTCCTCCTTCCCTACCTCCAACTCTATCCATCCGAACTAGAGCGTAACCCTGCGGGATGGCATTAACGAGCTCAGGACCAGCGCATTCTGATGCCCAGGTTTCCGTGATGAAGACCCAGGAGGGCTTCCTAGCTGAGACAAAATCCCTAAAGGCAATATTATTTTTGACTAGAGAACTAGCATTAATGAGAAAACCCTTTTCAGTGATTAGTGAAGGCGTCTTTTGCCTCTCAGGGATAGGCTGCTTATTTGAGTTGTCAGGGATTTTACTGCGGCTGCCTTTGATGATGCAACTCCAGCTAAGGTTCCCAAGGAGCGCCACTGGAGGTTGCGAGTAATGACAGGGCATTCTACGGGACGTAAGAGTCATTAGCTCATTGAAGGAATAAAGAGGACTTACTTTAGGGAATTCAAAGTAGAGCCAGCCTCCCTGGCCACTGGCGCGTCCTCAGCGCGGACGGGCTCAGACGGGCTGGACTTAGGCGCGACTTCGGCACGCGCCTGCTGCGCGTGTCCGCTGGGTGCGGAGAAAGCCATCCAGCCTAAAAAGGGGTGGACCTACGTGTCAAACCCCGCGTGACTCTATGCAGCCAATCAGGGCAGGGGGAGCAAATGTTTGCCGGCACCCTCCATAACAAACGGGAAATCCCGTGGTGGACCGGGGCGCTGGCAGAAAAAACATAGTACAGGTAAGAAAACGCGTGGAGAAATGGCAGCAACACAGTGAGGAGCACAAATTAAAATTTAAAAGAGCAACACAAATCCCAGCAACATAGTATTCATGCAGCTAGAAACAATGATTCTGTGGCAGTGTTAAAACCGAGGCATCGCAATCATGCACTCAGTACGATAAGACAAACAGGCTACAATTCCAGCCAGCGAGCCTAAATAGGGGTGGGCCTCCATGTCAAGCCCCGCGTGACCCTATGCAGCCAATTAGGGCAGGGGGAGCAAATGTTTGCCGGCGCACTCCACGACAAACGGGAAATCCCGTGGTGGACCGGGGCGCTGGCAAAAGAAACGTAGTACAGGTAAGAAAATGCGGGGAGAAATGGCAGCAACACAGTGAGGAGCACAAATGTGCATTGGTAATAGTATGGTATAGTTGCTTAAAATGAGCCACATACTGACATTATCCCTCATCTTCTCATAGGTGTCCCTACGATCATAGGTCCTGAAGAGACCTTACACTGCACCCAGTGTCGAAACGCTGTTGTCAAGTTGCATGAACGAACCACCATGTAAATGGTCGTTTGTAACAAGCATTGGAAACCTTGTGTGAGTTGGTGAGCTGTGTTGTTTTGGAAGAGTAGGCTTGTTGTGCAGTAGACATGGAGAAGCGAAGTTGTGGAGAGTGGCATGTTGCTTTTTTTGTTTGTGTGTATTTAGGGTGGAAGGTTTATGGGTTAGGGGTGGTGGTTTAGCATGTGGGTCGTGTTGTAAGGTTTTAAATTCTACAAACGTAGACCCATCAATGTGCCTTCTTGGCCTGCTGGACGAGGAACATAGTACAGAACAGCTACACTATTGCTATCCGCATTCAGCTAATACCAGAACTAACGGCAAACTTGCTAAAAGCCCACAAAATACTGCTTGCTCTTCTACAAAACAGTCACACCATCAATAAAGCACATTCTGTAAATTCTCTAAACTGCCTACTACTAAAGGCTCAATCACTCTAAGAAAACAAGCATCACATCTACGACCTTCTCAACGACACACAGTGGGCGCACCCAAATACGTAATAATTTAAGGACCCTTCTCAAAGGACTAGGAAGAAACCCAATGGAAGTTAGGAGGTTGAAGGGAATCTGGGTGCACAGGCCTGAAGTGGCATCGGAAACCAACATCGATTTCAATGGGAGTCTTCAAACAATAGTCACTGTAGGGAAGAAGAAATGTGTCCGGTGGAACCCAAGGATGGATTCTTGATGGAAGGAACCTGAAAGCAGAGGGGACAGAGTGTGGGTCACTGGGAGTGAGAAAGGGCTCGGAAGGCGGCTGCCCACCGATGCCGGGTACTTCAGGTGAAGAGATGAAGACTTGACTCTTGATCCACGAGACCAGGAGGTGTCGACGACAACCAGGAGCCGGGTACGAGCTGTCCGAAGAAGGATGTCAAGTGCTGAGTTTTCGGTCTCTGGCTGGAGCACAAAAAAGCCTTGGCAGCAGTAACCCACAAAGGACGAGTAAGGTCAGAGGTCAGCCCAGCAAGGACTGAGGGACTCACCAATTGCAAGGGAGTAAGGGCAAGCATGGAGAAACCAGGGTAGCCCAGAAAAGCAAAGTTGACCCTCACAGGTACCCACAGGCCGGAGGCACAGGAGTCGCAAGGGGATCTCAGGCAGTATCGAAAGAACAGCAGATTACAGGGCTCGAAGAGCAAGGAGGTCAAAGTCCTTTGGTGGAAATGTGCACAGAGGTGAGGACTATTGACAGTCCAGTGCATGAAATTGGGGAACGCCAACAAGCATATACACTTGCAAATGGATGAGGTGCACAGGGTTCGGGTTATGCAGCCCCCACGAGGAATGCTGGCTTCAAACCTGGTGAGAGGGCATCTCAGCCTCAAGGAACATTGGACGTACCTCCTGTGTTGCTGGAATCTTGAGAGTCCTCAGGATCAGCAAGCCAGTCAGTTTCCGTTATGGTGCCTGCTGTTGCAGGGGAGTGACTCCTTCACCCCAAGGAAGATCCTTTGGTTGTCTTTAGTGCACCACAGGTCCTGCACAGAGCCTGTATGGAGCAAGGGCACAGACAAAGCTTTGGATAGAGAGGGAGACAAAGTCGACCCAGTCAAGGCCCAGTGAAGTCCAGAGTGTCCAGAAGGTCAAAGTTAGTGGTTTGTTCTTGGTAGAATCTTGTCCATGGAAAATCTAAACACCTACAGCCAGGTAAACCCTTTTGTACCCACGGGGAGACGGTTGGACAGATTCAGGGTACCATCCCAGTGGATGTTCTGGACAATGGGGAGGATACTCCCTGTCCTTTGTCCATTGTCCATTTGTCCATTTGTCCATTTTTTTTTTTAATTTTCTGGTATCGAGTCAGCGTCGCTGCTCGTAAAACCACGAATGTCATTGTTCTGCCGGATCCTGGCGGCAAGCACCTCTATTGTGAGCGTAAAGAGGAGTGGGGACAGGGGGCACCCCTGCCGGGTGCCTCTTTGAATAGGGAACTCGCTCAATAGGGTCCCGTTCACCCGGGCCCTGGCTCTCGGGGCAGTGTAGAGGAGCTGGACCCACTGTATGAAATTCGGCCCAAAACCGAACTTATGTAATACCGCAAAGAGGAAGGGCCAGTGTACCGCATCAAACGCCTTTTCGGCATCTAGGGATAGGAACCAATGGGGGTCGCTGCGGTCCCGTACTTCTTGTAGCCAGTTATGGGTTCTTCTAAGGTTTAATTTATTGGCTCTATGTGGTAAGAAGCCTGATTGGTCCAAATGAACCAGACCTGTAATAGCTGCTCTCAAGCGGCCTACCAAGATGGTTGCCAATAGTTTCACTTCCGTATTCAGCATGGAGATGCGTCGGTATGAGGCACAACTCTCTCGTGGTTTGCCCTCCTTATAGATTGGGACAATCGTAGCCCTAGCGATAGCTGGAGGGAGCCCTCCCCCCTCAAAGGCACCAGCAAAGAGGCCCCTAAGATGGCGTGACAGAAGGTCCGCCGCTCGCTTAAAGAGCTCCGCCGGGAAGCCATTAGGGCCCGGGATTTTCCCCGGTCTCAATCTAGCAATGGCCTCAGGGATGTCATCTACCGTTATGTCCGCCTCTAGAGCATCCATGGACTCGGGGGGCAGGACTGGTAGGCTTGTAGCCTCTAAATACTGCAACGCCTCCTCTTGGGTAGCAAGTTCACGGCCTGCATAGAATGTTTCAAAATGTGTGGCAAAAGCTTCAGCTATCTCCGTATCGGTATTGACAGTAGCGCCATCTATGGCTTTCACACTGTCAATCCACCGTGCGGCCCACTCTTTCCTGCTAAGTCATGCCAGGAGCTTCCCTGATTTGTCCCCTACATCGCAGAGCCTGTGAAGAGTGGCAAGGGACTGGATCTTCGCTTCGTTGGTTACCAGTTCCCTATATTGTTTCTGGGTGTCTAGGAACCTTCTAAGGGTCTCGGTGTTTTTATGGGTCAGATAGTCCCGTTCCGTCTCCAGGATAGCCTGTTCTAGGGCGGCCACCTCTGCCTGGAATCTCTGTCTTTCTTCACCTAGCCTAGAGTTTATCCTGTCCCTGAGTACCGGCTTCAAGGCTTCCCACAAAGTAACACTTGAGTCAACCGTACCTTCATTTTCTGCCAGATATACCTCGATGTCAGCCCGGATGCCTCTAAGTATGGTCGCGTTTTGCAAATCCCAGGCCGCCAGATGCCACAAGCCCGTGTTTCTACCCTGATCCCGTCCCACTCTCACATACAATGGCGAGTGATCCGATATGCCCCTGGCCCTGTATTCTGCAATATCGTCTGCTCTTAGGTATTGGCGGGACTTAAAAATGTAGTTGAGTCGTGAGAATACCTTGTGCGCCCCAGAGTAGTATGAGTATATCTGCTGTGTCGGGTGAAGCCACCTCCAGATGTCTGTTAGTCCTATGGCGGACATCTGACTGCAGAGTGTGGTCTTGGTAGAATCGCCTCTAGTCATGTCTAATCGCCTCTTGGGTGCTCGCCTCTAGTCATGTCTCCAGATCTGTCGAGTGCAGTGTTCATAACATCGTTAAAGTCTCCTCCCACTATTTGTATCGTATCAGAGGTATCCAGGAGTATATGAGTAAGCGCTGTGAGTGTACGGGGCTGCAGTTTAGGTGGCGCATAGACCGGGACTAGCGTGTAGGTGCGTCTGTTCCAGGTGCCCTACACTCCGGCATACGTTCCTTGTGGGTCAAGCCAGGTCCGGGCAATGCAGAACTGTGAGGCTTTTTTAACAATAACTGCCACCCCTCTAGAGTCAGAGGTATATCCCGCATGCGCTAAGACCCTGTGCCTCCCCCTAGCAATAAAGGCGCACTGAGTCCCCTTGAGGTGAGTTTCTTGCAGGAAGGTAATGTCTGGGTCCACCCTCTTAATGTAGGCATTTACCAGACCTCTCTTGATCTTAGAACCCAGACCATTGACATTCCATGTTAGGATGCTCAATCTCCCATATCCCTCACGTGGGGTGACTACGGCACTTGCCATTGGACTACGTGGTAGCTGCATGTGGCCTGACCCTGGCATGTGCAGGTAATGTGTGGGCTCAGTGTGTGCTGCTGCATGGCTCCATTGGAATTGTACCCCCCCAACTTCCCACCCCAGTCCCTTACCCGAACAAACATGAAAACCCTCTCTCCCACCCCACTCCCCACCTCCCTCCCCTTCCAGTCTTATCCTTGTACAGGACATAACTTTCCGTAAGAGTAGGCCTGTCGCCCACCCACAAACACCCTCCCTATCAAGCACCCTGAAAACAAAGAATTACAGAACAATAAAACTTTTGTAAAACAGGGAAGCGTGTCAACTTGCGTGCTCTCCTCTGTCGGGCTGCCATTCCCATGGTCCAAGCACACCACCATTCCAAAATCGTGTCATCGTGAGGATATCTGCACCTCACCAGGCATACTCAGTGGGCCAAATCCCAACAGTTCATGATTTGGAGTCTTGCGTCTCTGATTCAGGCGCACTCAGTTGTCCAGAGAAGTCCTGCTCCATCACGCGAATCTCTTCCACCATCGGGTGTGCGGATTGGCTTCCTTCATCCACTTCTTCCTCACCAGACGTACGACCCACCAGATCAACATCTTCTCCGTCCTCCGAGCGAGCAGTCGATCGTAGTCCAGCAAATCTTGAACCTGTCCCGGCACTACCTGTCGGCGAGGCCGAACACCCTTTCCTCAAAGGTCTCATATCTCGGCTATGGTAGGGTGTTGTCTGGACTTGCCTCCTAGACCTCCTCGATGTTTTCAGCCTTTGTGCTTTCGGTAGTTCCCAGTGGGTAGGACTCTGCATGGATCTTACTGGCGGATCTCGGCCAACT
The DNA here is from genome assembly GCF_964261635.1 of Lissotriton helveticus. Lineage (NCBI taxonomy): Eukaryota > Metazoa > Chordata > Amphibia > Caudata > Salamandridae > Lissotriton > Lissotriton helveticus. Next base: position 191,919,538 of record NC_136057.1, read on the forward strand.
CTTTCCCTGCTGTTGAGGATCGGGCGTTCCTCCAGCCATTGACAAGCGTCCTCCGGGTGGGTGAAGAAAAGTGACTGCTCCTTGTATATCACCTTAAGTTTTGCTGGGAAGAGGAGCATATATGTGATCTTCAAGTCTTTGAATTTCGCTTTCACGGAGTCGAAGGCGCGGCGTTGTTTCTGCACCTCCTGACTATAGTCCGGAAATACCATGATATGTGCATTTTCCAGACGGATCTCACCCAGTTTCCTCGCCTCTCTCAAGATAAGGTCCCTGTCAGTGAAATTAAGAAAGCGTGCTATGACTGGTCGCGGTCTTGTTCCATCCGGACGTTTCGCTAGGAGGGCCCTGTGCGCCCTCTCAATGATGAAGCAGGGGGAGAATTGCACCGTTGAGAAGGTTTCCGTGAGCCAAGTGCGTAGGAAGGATACCATATCTTTTTTCTCAATTCCTTCCCTAAAGCCAACAAAGCGGAGGTTGTTCCGTCGTGCTCTATTCTCAGCGTCGTCGACCTTCCATAGAAGTTGGCGATGGGAAGCCTGCAGCTCCGCCATGTCCTTGCGTAGGGTTGTAATCGAGTCTTCCGCCTCACCCATCCGCGTCCCTGCAGAGGTGACCCTGTCGGATAGGTTCCGGAAGTCTTGTCGCAGAAGAGTCACCTCCGAACATACTCCTCCTATTTTTACTTCTAGGGCAGCTCTGGACTCCTGAATATCTGTTCGCGAGGCTTGGATAGCCTCCATCAGCAGCGCGGTATCCGAGCGTGCACTCGACGCATCGTGTGGGCCCACCATCGCCGTGTGTGGGGCAGTGAAATTGTCCATGGTCCCCTGTTTGGGCACTTTCGGAGGGATATCTCTCTTCCCCATGGCTCGTTGGGTCAGTTTGTCGAGTGCCCTGGGCGAGACCCGGGTGTCGCTCACCACCCGAAGGATGGTCCGCCGGTTCCCCGTCCCTCAACGGGTGCCTGGTGAAGGAGCCTCAGCTCACTGCTCGCACGGGATATCGGGGCTCCCCTCTCGCTTATCCAGCTAGCTGGGTCTCTGGCGGGTGGCGGCAGGAAGGACCATCTGTTTCCGCTGTTTTCTGTTGGCTGCCTCTCGCAGTCCCCGGGATCACGGAGGCGGGCCCCGCTCTTAGACCAGGTGACAGCCGGGGAGGCAGGTGCACGATGTAGAGCCACCTCGTCGGATCAACCCCCCCAGGCGATCGTCCATGCGTGGCCCCCCCGTTCTTAGATGCTTCTCCCCCTAGGCAGTCCCGGACCCAGCAAGGGCCGCGCTAGACGGGGTGGGGGGAGGGTTGATGATCGCTTCGTTACAGAGGGGTGGGCGGCAGCCGGAGAGCGATCCTCGGAGCATCAGCCTCTACCTCGCGGTAACGGTCGCCATGTTGGTAAAGGCGCCGGTAAAGAGAGGAAGTCGGGCAGCTCTCTGCCACTGTCTTTACTGCTCCCGGGGCCCACCCGGCCGTGCTCACCTCCGCGACTGATGCTTCACGGGTCCCGCGCGCGTGGTGGTCCGCAGGACAGCCTCAGCTCCTCCATGCCGGCGCCGCCGCCATGTTGGTGTAGGGTCTCAAACCCGGCGGGGCCCCCGACACCCCCTCTGCGACCCTCAATGTGCTCGGACCGCCACAGGGGCACCCGAGCCCGAGTCAGGAAGCAGCGCCACAAGCCCGTGTGGTTCTGTCAGGTCGAGGGGCCCCGGATCAGCTCCGATCGCGGACCTTCAATTATGCCGCCGCCATTTTGAGGACCACCGGGTTCCCGGGGGGCTCGCCTGCCAGTAGGCGCCGTGCCGTCACTTGTGGCTCGTTCCACGAAACAGTGTCCCCCAAGGGGTCAGGCCGGCCAGGGGCACCTTCTATGACAAATTGGTGTGATTTGGGATAGCAAGAGCGACGGATATATAGGCAGCCAGCCGGAGTTCCGGAGAGTCACGTCCTAGCCAGACATGGTGCTGGCCACGCCCCCCATTTGCCCATTTTCATGCCAGAGCAGGAGCCAATGGCTCCTAGAACTAGTTTTAGCTGGACTATGCACAAGGACACCAAATGTGCCCCTGATGCAGACTTTCAGGCACTTGGAAGTGCCCCCAACCCGCCCCAATTCACTAATTCTTGTCTGGGTGGTGGTCACACCTCCCTGTGACAGGATTCCTATTGTGCTGCCTTCCCCTTCTCGAGCTTGGCTCAGCAGTAGGAGGACAGAAATGTGTCTAAGGTTGGCAGCATCCATTTTGTGCTGTCCGGGTTGAGAAGGCTGGCACCAGGTAGACCGGTGATCCCACAAAGCTCGCTTCAGAAGGGTGGAATCATACCTCCCACACCAGTTACTGGTGTAGAGGTATGAATTCCAATATTCCTCAGCAGTTTTCGAGAGAGCATTTACCGCAAGGTTATAATGCACCTCTACCTATATGTCTGACTGAGTCACAGACAAGCTAGGATAATGGTCTCCGAAGGCTGCAGAGGGGCCCTGCTCATGCATTGCCACCCTCTCACGTAAAACCAAGCTCCCTGACTTCAGGCCTGCTACAAGAGTTACTTATACACTTTAAGTCTAGTGACATATAGATATAGTAAACCTATATCTAAGGTGAGTGGTGCAAGCACCATCTTACACAGGTTGCAGTAGCAAACCTGGAGTTACATTTGGCATGTCCTCTCATGGGTGCCGTAATATAGGCTTCAGCACATGGGGGTCCTCTGAGGTACCTATGCCCTGGGTACATTTGTACCATATACAAGGGACTGATAAGGATACCTCAGTATCCAAACCGGAGTGTACCTAGTACACAACATAGCCAATTTAGTGAGAAAGCATATAGACTGGGGTCCTGTACAGCTGGATCTCAGTCAGACTAGTCAGAAAGCAGTGCAACATCAGTAAAAAGTGGGGGTAACCGTAAGAAGCAGATCGTAACGTTCCTACAGTGACCTAAACATTTGATTTGACAAACTCAATATGCCCCATCCACAAACCCACACACATCGCTGGACACATCCTTGATGTGATTTTTGCAAATACAGAACTAGTTACCTTTCAAACAATGGGGCATATGTACGATGAGGTGGCAGAGGGAGGTGTTAGCTGTCATGGCTTAACGCCTCACTCCGCCACTTCAGAAACGCAAGGCTGCACCATATTTAAAAGGATATGGTGTAGCCTTGCATTCCCCCCTGTGCTGGCGCTACACTTAGCAGTGTAGTGCTAACGCAGTCACCCTTGCACCATTGTGCAAAGGTGTCTGCGTGCAGGAGAGGATTGTTTATGTGTAGGAAGGTGTCCCTTCCTGCACTTAAACAATCCTAAAATGCCCTTTTGTCACTTTTATATGTGCTGCTTCATTCACCACACATGACAGTCACAAAATGGTATTTTGTTAACAGGAGGACCTTCCTGTACATAAATAATCCATGGCAGTTTGCTTTTTCCATGTGTTCTGCATAAGGCAGCACACGTGAAAAAACGAACACGAGGAGAAATAATGCATTTTTCCTTGTTTCGCCAAGTTAAGACCAGGTTTTCCCTGGTCCTAATTGTGGCACTGCCTCCTATGTACGCTGCCCTTGTACATATGGGCGAGGGTCGTAAAAAACAATGGGTGTTGCAGTGAAATGACCCCTTTCACGCTAACGTAGCGTAAAAGGGGGTCTTATTTACAAGGCAGTGTTAAGCCTCTGTAATTGGCTTAGTGCTGCCTTGTAAATAAGGCTATGCCCCTATCGCCACAACAATGTTGGAAAAAGAGACGCTGTGGTGGCGCTAGGGGCTTGTACATATGCCCCTCAATTTGGAACGCTTAGAAACACAACTAACATCCAGTACAAATCTAGACACAATACATTTAGTTAAAAAACTATGAGTGGCTAGAGGAAGGACCACAATAAAACAAAAGAAAAAAGACACTTGGAGAAATGCAGAGCTAAAGGAGCTAAAACAGCAAATTAGAAACCTTTAATGTACCTGAATAACGACAACCACCAATCAAGACAAAGTTCGCCTACAGAAACTTAGCAGATTTTTTAAGTCAGCAATCAAAAAAGCTAAGAAAACATACTATTCAGACAAAATTCAAAAATGCTAAATGTGCAAATAAAGATATCTATAAAATTCTCACAGAATTTCGTAAACCAAATTGCCTAGAAAGAGCTAATCCCATTACCCAGGAATTCACAGACAAATTGATAAATCATTACACAACCAAAGCAGGTATGTTGGACTCCTATTTAAAATAAAGAAAAACAACCAGCACCTACTCTTTTCCAAAGAAAACACTACAAGGGTACACTAACCGAGCTTCTCTATTACTTCTAATAAGTATCACACAATGAATTTATGGATCTGGTCAAAGGAAGCAGGCCTGCCGGCAGCCCTTCTTCCTGTGTCCACAACAAATCTTTGAAAACATTTTTCTAACTACATCTGCTGCCACTCCAAAAGAATCATCAACAATTCCTTTACTACAGGAACATTTCCAGAAGATCTAAAAAGTCATACATAGGCCTGTTGAACAAACCTAGATCAGCTTAACCCCCGACAACTACAGACTGATTCAAAAATTTAACTTTCCTGGGCACACTGATAGAAAGAGCAGCATTCGTCCAGATGTCACAATTCATTGAAAATAATGCCATACTTTCAGACTTCCACACTGGACTCCATCCAGAAAGATTCACAAAATCTGCCCTCAGTGCCATCTGGGATGCCCTTAAGAGCATCGTTGATCGGAATGGGGTTGCTGCACTACTTCTCTTGGACCTCTCAGCTGCCTTTGACACGGTTGAACATGACTCTCTAATTCAATGACTCTATGAAGAGGGGACTGCTCTCTACTGGATCAGATCCTACTTTTAAAACAAAACTAATGTCCTCCATACCCTCCCTTTCTTTGCCAAACTGCACTTCACAAAAGCAGGTGCCCCTCAAGGCTCTATCATCTCACCCATGCATTTCAACATTTACATGAAGTCATTACCAGCACTACCAGGTAGGTCGCTCCCCCTCCGCACAGCACCGCCTGTTCCTCCCTGCCCAGGTGCCGTTGCCGAGGAAGTTCAAAGCCCTCCACCACCCGCAGGCTACCACCTGCACCTCATCCCTGGTGGCCAGTGGTAGGCCGTAGGTAGGTTTGTCCATCCTCCGCTTTATTGCTTTTATTGTATTGCCTGTATTTTCATTGTTATGTCTGTGACTGCTGTTATATGTCTTGCCCCGCTGCCTTTCTGCCCTCTGTTCCACTTGTTTTTCCCTCGTTTTTTGTGCCTTTCTGCCCTCTGTTCCACTCGGTTTCCCCTCGTTTTTTTTATGCCTTTCTGCCCTCTGTTCCACTCGTTTTTCCCTTGTTTTTTGTGCCTTTCTGCCCTCTGTTCCACTCGTTTTTCCCTAGTTTTTTGTGCCCTCCTGCCCTCTGTGCCACTTGTTTTTCCCTCGTTTTTGTGCCCCTTCTGCCTTCTGTTTCACTTGTTTTTTGTGCCTTTCTGCCTCTGTTCCACTTGTTTTCTGTGCCTTTCTGCCCTCTGTTTGTTTACATTTTTTTCTTTGGGTTTTTTTACATTTCCAAGATAGGTCACAAATCAATTAACATAGATGTTATCATCACATGACACTTATAATCGTGGTTCAATGGCAACCGGTTGGCCCTTGTCTCGTGGACGTGACAACTGTGCAAGGAGTCCCCTGAACTCATCAGTGGGGTATCGTGTTGCAGAGTGTCATGTCTTAGTGTACCTGATCCCTTGGACGATATGATTGTGGGGTCTAGTGAAGCTGTTACCCCTCCGTTAGTGTTCTACCCTACTTGACTTGTGCTAACAGCAATGTTGTATGTAAACATATCAGACTTAAACCTTGAGGAGGCGAAAGGGAAGAAGGGGATGGAAGATAGTGTGAGGAAGGGATAACGGCGAGCAGAGGGGGGCGCGGCGTTTCCGGGCGGTGCCCTGGCAGACACCAGCCGGTGGGAACTGGTAGCGTGTGTCGTGGGGGGGCAAACAAGACAAGGGGAGGAGAGGGAAGATCCGCGGCCGCATCAAACGATCCTATCTACAGGGGTGGGCATCGTGGTGCGTCGACTTCCCATCAGGGGCACTATGTGTGCAATAGTGGTAGGGCCCGTGGGCTGGGGTCCCGAGGGGGGCCGTCAGGTTGGGACTGCGTTGGCTCTGGGGTTTCTTGAACTGCTGTTTCGTGTTTAAAATGTATTAGTAGGTGTGCCCACTCCATAGAGATAGGGTGCATGCGTGTACCTCTTACCTCTTCCTCTCTGAGGATCTCTTCCTCCGCCGCTCCCCACTTATTTACGGCTCCCACCCAGGCTGCTTTTGGCGGTCCCGTAGAGGCCCTCCAGTGCATGGCTATGTTTCGTTTGACCAGGAGGATGGCTAAGGATGCGAATCGACACTGCAGTTTCTCGGACTTCTTCTTCTTATAAATACCTAGGGCGCAAGCCTCCCAAGTGGTTATGTGGTGTAAGTGTACCAGCGCGTGCAGCATTCGGTGTACCTTATTCCAGTATGCTTGCAGGGACGGGCAGTCCCAGAACATGTGTTGGAAGGTTGCGTTCAGCAGCTGGCATCGGGGACAGCGGAATTCAGTGTCGGGATAATATTTATGCGGCTTGTCGGGTGTTAGATAAGCTCGGTGTAACATGTTAAATTGTATATTTTTGAAGCGGGCGTTCCGGGAAACTTTTTTTAGGTACTCAAGCGCCCGTGTCCACTCTGAGTCGTGGAGGACTCTCCCTATGTCATCCTCCCAGGATTGACGTAGCCTATCTAGACGGTTTTCAATGAGTTTCCGGATGGCCTTGTAGTGCCATGTCACCAGGTGCCTGCCCGTCCCCATACGCAGTATTGTGTGCAACACCGGGTGCGTTGGGGGCTCTCCTGCCCGCGAGTCCCAGTATGCTCGACTGGTGTCTATCAGTTGTCTATGCATTAGAAATTGCCCAGTGGGGAGGTCGAACCACTCGATCAGTTGTTCGAATATCTTAAATTGTCCCTCCTGGTACAGAGCTTCCATTTCGGACAGCCCACTATCCGTTCAAGTCTGCAGGTCCCTATCAGTGTAATATCCCTCTTTCCGGGGGAAGCCTACTAGGGGGAGCAGCGGGAGTATAGCAGCCGCTCCTTGGATAGTCTGTGGATGCGCATCATGCATTTGCGGGCTGTGGCGACTTGCACCGGATACGTACGGTCTGGCTTGGAGCCTGGCATCAAGATTCGCCGAAGGAGGGGTAGAGGCAGCCCCCCGTTTTTCGGTGACCTTCTCTCCCATCTGCCTCGCCGCTGTCCAATAAGACAGCCACTGGAGCTGCGCAGCTAGAAAGTATGATTCGAATGATGGGGCGCCCAGACTTCCACTCGTAGTGGGTAGTTGCAGAGTGCGTAGGGCTACTCTGCGTCGCCCGTCCCCCCAGATCAACGTTTTGAGGAGCGTGTCTAGCTCTCGGAAGTTAGATAAGAAGGAAGAAGGATCGAGGCTGAATCACCGGGAGGTTAGTGAAATGATACAGTAGTCTGGGTATCATTATCATCTTGGCAATGGCTATCTTCCCTATAGGTGCCAGGGGAAGTGTTTTCCAGAAGCCTATTGCGGACCGAAGGCCCGCTAGTGCGCTGAGGTGGTTACTCTCGTAGAGGTCTTCCGGAGAATGGTATAACCGCACGCCCAGATATCTGGGGCCAGCTGCACTCCATTTTAGGGTGTGCGCGCCTACCTGTAGATCGTGGGGTGCCAGGTCTTGGCTAGGTGGTTATATTTGCTGACTTGTCCCAGTTTACTTTGAGACCTGACATTTCTCCGAACTCCTGAAGGGTAAGCCAGATGGGGGTGAGATCGCCCGTTACGTTCCGGACGTAGATCAGCAGATCGTCTGCGTATAGTGAGACGCAGTGAAACGCGTCCGTGATCGGGATGCCCCATCCCTCACCCTCCTGCCGCAACCGGATGGCCAAGGGCTCCACAGCCAGCGCAAATAGAAGGGGAGAGAGGGGACATCCCTGCCTGGTTCCCCTCTCCACTGGAAACGGGGCTGAGATTAGTTTCCCTACTCGAATCCTGGAGGTTAGGCCTCTATATAGAAGCTGGGTGTATGCCATCAGAGTGGGACCTATCTGGATGTCCCGTAGGACAGCGAAAAGGTGGGGCCAGGTCAGGGTGTCAAACGCCTTTTCCAGATCGAAGATCAGGCAGGCTGCTCGCGGGAAATGGTCCGCACTCTCATGTTGTATGTGAAATAGCCGGCGTAAGTTGTGGGAGGTGTTGCGGCGGGGAACAAAGCCGCACTGGTGGGGATGTACCAGCGCTGGCGGGATTTGACTGTAGCGGTCGGCTAACAACTTCCCTAGAAGTTTACAGCCTGCGTTTAGTAGTGTAATAGGCCTATAAGAGGCCAGGAGTGTGGGGTCCCTGTGCGGTTTTGGGAACGTTACGGCTAGCGACTCGCGAAATGAGGCTGGTAGGATTCCCTTAGTCAGGGCCTCCCCGTATATGGACGCCAAGTGGGGCGATAGGTCAGCCGCGTAGGTTTTGAGGTATTTCAGGGGGAAGCCGTCCAGGCCTGGCGCTTTCTTCTTTGCTAGCGAGTTTGTGGCGCACTTTATGTCGTGGGGCATAATGGTACCGTCTAGTTCTTTCCTATCTGCTGGACATATGACAGGCCTGCACGATGGGCTTAAGAATTGGGGTAATTTGCGCAGTGTCGTCAGCACCGGGGCGCGGTACACCATGGCATAGTGGTCGTGGAATATGTGTGAGATGTCTAGTTGGGAGTGTTTAAGGTGGCCGTGTGAGTCCATAAGTTCTGTGACGGGGTGAGCCATCGTGTCCTGTTTGGTCAGCCAAGCTAGGGGCGCCCGTTCTATTGCCCTCTCTATGTGCTCGGGCTGCATAGGCACGGAAGTTAAACTTGCGCAAGTCTCTCATAGCCTCCGTGTGTGCGAGTTTCGCTGCTGAGAGTTGCACAGGTGTGGCTTTCCCTTGATCTGTGTCCCGGGAGAGATCCGCCAGCGATTTCTCCGCTCCACTCAGTGCCTGCTCTAGCGTGCGCCACACTCCCACCACCTGCTGAATGCGATGACCCCTGGCACTAACTTTGTATGCGTCCCACTCTATTGCCCTAGAAGAGGCTGTGCCAGCGTTGTGCAGAAAGTGGTCCCTGATGAACTGGCCGTGCGTGTGGTGAAATGCTTGATTGGTTAGGCACTCCTAGGGGAGTTTCCATGTTGGGACCGGGGGGTGAGGTGGCCGCCAGCGAAGGATCACTATGTGTGCATCATGATCTGATAGTATTCGCCCCATGTAATCTGCATGCCCTACCTTGGGTATCAGGCTTGTGATGCATAGGAACCTATCTAGTCTTACACGCAGGTCGTGTGGAATGGAATGGAAAGAATAGAGCCTCTCACTCGGGTGTAGTGCTCTCCATGCGTCCACCAGGGACCAGTTATCTAGCCACCGGCGGAAGCGCTCCGTTTGTTTGTGTGCTGGTGAGTGGAGTGGTGGGGGGTGTGATCTGTCAAGGTGTAAGTCTAGAGCACAATTGTAATCCTCTCCCAGGAGCCAAGGTATGTCTGCATGGCGGGCCAGTACCCCAGTAAGGGTGTTCCAGTATTGTTCCTGATCCGGGTTGCGGGCATACACGCACCCTATAAGGATTGACTGACTCTCTAGCAGGCCTATCAGTATTGCATAACGGCCCTCCCTGTCGATAATCCTGGCGTGTTCTTTAAAGGGAACCCCCGGCAGAATCCATATGAGTGTGCCTCTAGCAAAAGCGGAGTACCCAGTGACACATATCACGCCACGCCATTTCTTATGCAATCGGCCGACCTATTGTGCCGTCAAGTGTGTCTCCTGTAGGAGGGCCATCTGGGCTTGTTGACGTTTAACATATGCGTATATCGAATATCGTTTGCTGGCCGTGTGCATGCCCCGGACATTGAGCGTGAGGACCTTGAAGTCCGTGTTTGACATTTTGTGTGTAATGTGGCGTCTGTACGATCTGAGCGTCTGTCTCGGGTGTGTCTCTTACCCGCCTTGCCCCTGCCCACCTCCCGCCGCCCCGTCTCCTAGAAGTCTACGCAGTTTGCTCTGTGCGCCCCTTGCTCGCCCGGGACTGACTGAGTAAGGTAGAACATGAAAGGGAATACAAAACTGCAACTTCGTGGAACAGTCTCAACATCGGGGAACCGTTGCACGAGGCAACGCGTCCAAACTGGTTTGCATGAAACTTTAGTTTGTTATCGTGGGGTCGTGGAAGAACATCTCTCCCGTCATCGCCGGATCGGCTCCGCTGTCTTTGAAAGCTGCAGTGGAGTGTCCTTTGGAGGCGTTGCGATCCTTCTCCGGGGTCAGTTGGGTTGGGAAGCCCCTGGTCTTGACGGCCTCCACAATGTAGGTCAACAGTTAGTGGGCCTCTGAGCTCAACCAGCGGGACGGGTCTGCCTCAGGCCATGATCCGGCTTCAGAAGTCATCGATCTTGCTGAGTATCCTGTGCCTGCCACTACCTTGCTAGATCAAAGTGTCCGCAGTTTGGGGGTCACCATGGGAGGTGTCACAGAGCCTTCCTGGGACTCAGGTGCCTCACTGCCCTCATCCTCCGAGCTGAACAGGTGGGGGCCCTCCTCTAGGTCTGAGCCTCTCCTCCCAGCGTCCAGGGCGGCCACCACCCTCAGCGCCTTCTGGCGTTCATCGATATTTTGCGTCAGGTCTGGGGAGCCTTTTCCCGAGGGGCTGGACCGTTCCTCCAGTTGTGTTTGGGTGAGTTTTCTAGGTCGTAGGCCCCCTCTACGCGCTCCAGAGTCGCTTCGTGTGGGTGAGGTGTTTGCTCGGCGTGGAAGATGTTGCTCTATCCAGGTGTCCGCTTCCTTCGGGTCAGAGTAGAAGTGTGTGCTTCAGTCGTGGACTATCCTGAGGCGAGCCGGGAATAGAAGAGCATATTGAATAATCTGTTGATGCAGGGTACGTTTGATTGTTTGGAAGGTGGCTCTTTGACGCTGTACCGCTTGGGAGTAATCGGGAAATAACATCACTTGCTTGTCTTCTTCCTGCAGTCGACCCCGAACTCTGGCTGCGCGGAGAATGGTGTCCCTATCCCGGAAGTGTAGTCGTTTTTTCATGAAGGGTCTTGGGGGAGGCCCTCCCTGGGCTTCCGCACTGGTACTCGGTGCGCCCGTTCGATGGAGAAGTGGGCGTGAATATTGTGATCCACTGTGTGATGTACTTGACAGGGTCGGCCCCCTCTGCCCCCTCCGGCAGATTCATGACGTGGATGTTGCTCCTGCGAGAGCGTCCCTCCAGGTCGTCCGTCTTTCGCTCAAGGTTCTGGATCCGGGTTTGGAGATCTTTCAGGGTTTGGTGATGTTGTTGCACCTGCGGCTCCATTGTTTGTATTGTCGCTGCGCCCTAGTTCATCCTGTCGGCGAGCTTCCTGTGGTCGTCCCGCAAGATGTTAAGGTCTGTGGCCAGGGTGTCGAACTTGTGTTCCATCGCCACTCTGGAGAGTTCTATGGCCGCTAAGACTTGGTCCAGTTTTCTGGACATAGCGTCTTCCCTAGTAGGTTCGTCTCGCGACCTAGTGATGGCTGGTGTCTGAGCGGGCTTCTTCTGTGGGCGGCCCATGATGAGGGGGGTCAACTTCCCGATGTTTCTTTCTAGATCCGGCGGTCGTTGGCGGTCCACCCTGGTCTCGCCGTATGAAGGATCAGTGGCGGCTTGTTGGTTCCGCTTCTCGGGCGTGGGGCTGTATTTGTGGCGAGGTGTTGGTGCACTCTCCTGTGGCGGTCCAGGCCAATGGAGTCACGGGGTGTCACCCCTTCGCGATGCCGAGGATGTGGTTGGGGCAACAGTCCACTTTTATCTCGCAGGGGGTGCCAGGGCGGTCACCCTGCATCGGGTGCTAGTCGCTGTGTTTTGCGTTGATGCAATCTGACACCTCACCGGCTGAAAGCGGGGGGCTGGTGTCACCGGTCAGCAGGGTTCCCCATTTATGTCCTCCCTGCAGCTCCGTGAATGCCCCCGTCACTGGTGCTGATGACGCGTATTATTATTATTATTATTCAGGGTTGCCCAGCCCCTCTCAGTGCACCTGGGCGGCAGGCACTCACCCCCGGTCTGATCAGCGCTTGTTGTTGGTTAGGAGGGGTGAGCTCAAGTGCGCTTGTAATCCACTATAGCGCTGCGGGTGCGACGCTTCGTGCCGGGTGTTGGCCGCTGTGTTTGGTGCTGATGTGGCCTGGCCCCTCGCCGACAATTCCTTTCCTGGCCTCAATGCATACGAGGCCGCCCAGCCGCGTCCAGTGTACTCAGGCAGCGGCTCCACATCCCCGGTCCGGCCTGCGCTGTTATGGCCTAGCTATCAGTGAGGGAGGGCGCGCCGAAGCTCTTCCGCGAGCTTCTATTGTGCTGCGGGCGTAACGTCTAGGCAGTAGAGGGTTACACTTGCCTCCTCTCGCCGGGGTCTTGTAGGGGCTTTGGTGGCAGTTGCTGAGTGCGGCGCGGCCGCCCACCCCGAGAATCATGCACAGTCTCTAGGCTGCTGGGCTCGGGCCGCCGCCACCGCCTCACCTTGTTATTGTAGGGCACTCGTCCCCTGTGGTACCGGTCTCCGACTACCTTCGCGCCTCTTTTTGAAGCACCGCTGACTCGGTCTGCTTCAGGGTACTGGTTAGTGATCCTTCTCGCCAGCTGGGCCAGATGGGGGAGGGGCCTTCCCCGCACTGTTACTGTGGTGCAACTCGCCAAACCGGGGGGTCCGTTTCCACAAGGATCGGTCAGCCGGGACCAACAGCTACACTCCGCTCCGTCTTGCTCAATCTGCCCGGGCGACACTAGGGTGCGCTGGCCGTCAGAGGCCCGCGATGCTCCAGCGCCGGTGCGCCATTTTGGGGAGGTCACTCGTCGTGGATTCAGGCAGAGTGTTTTCTTCCCCGTCGTTCCGCGTATCTGCGATCAGGGCACACTGGCATGAAACCTGCCGACTCCGGGATCTGATGATGGGCACTGCAACCTGTGAGGACACCTGGGATGGGCACTAGAGGCCGCGGTCGCCGGCCGGCAGCCAGAGTCGCACGGAGAGACGTCCACCATCTTGGCTGGTCCGGCCACGCCCCCATTTCTGTCCTCTGTTCCACTCGTTTTTCCCTCATTTTTTGTGCCTTTGTGCCCTCTTCTGCCCTCTGTTCCACTCGTTTTTTGTGACTTTCTTCCCGCTGTTCCACTCGTTTTCCCCTCGTTTCTGTGCCCCTTTTGCCTTATATTCCACTAATTTTTGGTGCCCTTTTCCCTTATGTACCACTCATTTTTCCCTCAATTTTGTGACCCTTTCCTTCTGTTACCTTCGTTGTCACTCGCCGGTATGTAGTGCGCTTTACAAATGATTGATTGATTGATAAATCAATTTCACCTCATGTGCTACAACTATGCAGATGACACACAAATACTCCTTCAACTGGAAAGCCTCAAAGACACTGGAAACTCACAAATTTTCAGTTGCCTCAGAGCCGTGTATCAGTAGATGACATGAAGCCATCTCAAATTGAATGCTTACAAAACGGAAATACTCACGTGTGGTGATTGGAAAGATAATTACTCACTTGCCACCTGGCCTGACGATCTGGGACACCCAACGCATCAAAGGAGGCAAGAAACCTTGGAATGACCCTGGACTCCAAGCTCTCAATGAATGTCCAATCGGACAAACTAGCACGATCAAGCTTAATTACTATAAAAACTCTGGGACACATTTTACCGGACCTGGGATATCCACGCAAGGTCCAGGCTATTATCTCTCTTGTTCTGTCTAAACTTGATTACGCCAATAGCCTCTACCAAGGATCATCCTTAACCACAGCCATGAAAAGACTTCAACGGATTATAAACTCTGCTGCCAGACTACTCTTACATATAAAGCCACAAACCTACATGTCCCCTGCCTTGAAGGTCATCCATTGTTAACCGGTTGGCAGAAGATTCATATTCAAGCTGCCTTGCATCACCCACAAAGCGAAACACAGACCATGGCTGCTCTGCATCAAGAATAAAATCATCAAATACATTTAACAAAGTAATCTCCACTCAAGATTGGCACCTTGCCTCAAAATCACACCATTCCTGAAAAAAACCATAGGTGGCACATCCTACTCTGTACAAGTAGCCAAACTATGAAACTCTTTACCCCCAAAAATAAGATCCACGGATTGTACCCTTATCTTCAGAAGACTACTCAAGAGTTGGCTCGTCCCCACATAACCACCATACTCAAACATAAATATACAGCATGTCCCTCTGTACATAGCATTTATTTGGACTATCCATGTGTACCCACATATGTGTATTGCTTTGTATATATGTGTGTAACAAGTATGTTTTAAATATATAGATATTTGTTAGATCTGATTAACAAATGTACACATTACTTACAATTACATTATTCTAGATTTACCATGTATATAAGTGACTGCATATATAAGTATTTTATCATAACCATTTATCTACAATTGCTTTACTATTGAATTACAAAAAAAATTACTTAAAGTACAGGAACACTTGAAAGTCTGAGCTTATTACATCCAACTTAAATATATATATATTACCTTCCTAATACATCTATACCTCTCCTGTACTTATGTATCTTTATATTTATTACTTTACTTTTAATTCAGCATCTCCTATGCACTACCCTATATTTCAACCTATACCTCTCTCAATATATACGCTGCCTCCACTCTCTGACTCATCTCAAGCCTCATTCTACTACTGTTATCCCCAAAATAACCCTCAATAGACTCTTCCCTCCTCTACCCTTCCTTGCATCATCTCATACCTCTTTTACTATTCAGATCTCCCAAACAAGCCTTTCTAAACCCTATCCACTGACTTGTCCCCCTCTACCTCCCCTTCACTCATCCCAAGCCTCCTCCTACTGCTATGAGCTAAAAAGAAAACCCTTCCTAGAGCTTCCCTCTTCTATCCCTTCACTATCCTTTTCAATACAACTAAAAGACTAACATGTCCACCACTAGAATTAATTTCATATTTCACTATACTAATTCCCCACTAATCCTATTTGGGTTCCGGAGTAGCATGCTACCTGCCAAAAAGCACTTCAGCACCTCATCAGGGGAAGCAAGCGCTACATAAATGCAAACCATGCCCTCTTCTAGCCCTCTGCTATCTTTTTCAATCCAAATTGCAAACTCATATGTCCACTGCTCAATTTAATTTCATATTTCTCCATACTTATTCGCCAAGAATCGTTTTTGGGTTCCGTAGTAGTGTGCTGCTCACCAATAAAGAACTTTGATGCCTCGTCATGGGTAGTAAGCGCTATAAAAATGCAATTACAATCTTGGCTGGTAAAGGCTGACAAGATATAGGACGATAGTTGCTATACTCTGCAGAAGAGCGACTGGCCTTTTTTATTGAGCGTGGGATTGAGGCTTTTGTCCAACCCTTAGGAAAATAGTCTGAGTTGAGCATTCCATTAAAGATGTCAACTGGGTGGTCAAATATTGTTTCTGGGATCTGCTGCAGGGTTTTTTGGAGGACATGGGTCATGGGTCATTTTTAGATGTCATAGTGCCTAATAATTCTTTGGTGGTTTTTTGTTCACTGAATAACTCTGTTTATGACTCTACAAGGCAACCCATAATTCAGTGGGGGATTGGAGTTTTACAACTGTTTTCAGGAAAGTCAAATTGAAACAAGCCTTAGCAAAGCCAACAGGTCTCAGCTTCGCAGGGTCTATTGGTCTTGTCAAATATTTTTTAGTGCTGTGATGTTTTGTGGTGTGGTATGCAATGGCCTGTCATTTCATAGGGTTGTATTGTATGGCCTTTGATTCTATAGTATAGTGTGTTATGACTTGTCATTTTGTAGTAGGGTATGGTATGGTCTCTTATTTCATTGTTTGGTATAATATGGCATGGCTTGTCATAGTATAGTATGGTATGGCCCATCAGTTTATTGCATGCTATGGGAAAAGCCTGTCATTATATAGTACGGTATGGCCTGTCATTGAGTAATATGGTATGGAATGATGTGGTATTTGCTCTCATTGTATAGTATAGTATGGTATGGCCTGTAAATGTATAGTAAGGTATGCCCGTTGTTCTATGGTATGCTATGTTATGGTATGGCGGTAGGGAGGACGATGGCAGAGTCTTCCCGACCCGCTTCACACATTGTGAGTCATTCTAGAGCTCAATCTAATGGTGCTTTCCTGAATTCCTGATTTTAAATAATTTTGTTGAATCAACTTTTTTAATTACGTGCCTACTGCATTTTCACTTTTGGTTGCTTTTAAAATCATTTGTGCCACAAGGGGAATTAGGGGGGCCGGCACTTACCTGAGGGAAGCCTGTGCTCGATGTTTTATCCTACCCGCCCCGGTCCGACTCGGTAACCAGTGCCGTTGAGTGGAGGACGGGACAGGGAGAGCCAGGTACTTCCGCCCACTGGAGAGGTTAGCGCTCTAGCTGTTGGACAGGAAGGGCTACTTAGCCCTCGCGTCGCTACGAGCGCACAGCAGTCACACGCAGGGGAGCGCCTAAGTGCGTGCCTAAGACAAGCCAAAGAGAAGCCCGTCTGCGCCCGTCCGCGACCGGACGTGGCCAGGGACCATGATCTCTACGTCTTCTGACAGAGGCTGCTGTACTCCTAAACGGGTTAGTAACTCATCCCAGGCACTATTAGATCTATAGCTGGCCCCTTTGTTGGGCTGTGCTAGGGAGTTTGGGTCACTCCCGGAAGGACCGTTCTCCTGTCGGCACTGTCAGTTTCAGGCGCCATACGATGATTTCTGCCAATCAGGAACGCTTTCTGGGGTTCTCTCTAACACGCAATTGGGGTGGAAGAATCTGCTTTGTAATATTAGAACCCTGCCTAAACATTACACTGAGGTCTGGGACCTTATTTCAACTTTACAACCTGATTATGCTTCCTAACGGGGACATGGCTAAAACCCCATTCAGTTCCTGCCATCACCCTTGGTATTCCAGAAGGGTAAAAAATAGTACGGTTGCATCGTCCCACAAAGATGGGTGGTGGTATTGACATAGTTCATAGTGGCATAACCATCTCCATACAGGATCATTGTTGCACCACGGATATGGAATTGATGATCTTTAAGATCAATATCTCGGCAAGGACCAGTTGGAAAGGGGCTTTGGTTTATCTCCCCCTGGCCCTTGTACAAACGTTTCCATCTCTTTAGTGGAAGCACTGGCCCCACATATTAACCCGGGCAATGATTTTTTACTCCTAGGGGATTTTAATGTCCATAGTGAACTACAGGATAATGTGGAGGCCCAGTATCTACTGGCCGATCTCTCTTTAATAGGGCTAACGCAGCATAATACGGGCCCAACTCATCAGGCAGGACATACATTAGACTTAATCCTCTCCAATTTGCCTAAGATTGTATGTCACCCTCCTAAGCAGGTCAATTGGACAGATCATTCTATTATAGAATTTGTGATGCCTAATCTTGACAAACCCCCTAGCCAGCCACTACCTCTACCTCTGTGGCGGAGATAATGGCACAAAGTGTCGCAGGAGGTTTTTCAAGAGACATTTGTGGAACCCCACATTACATCCTCTGAGAATATCGAGACAACCCTATCCAAATATAATCTTGCCATCCAACTGGCGGTAGAAACCATTGCCCCCTTGAAATCATGTAAACTACGCCCTGCACAACGGCAGGAAGTATGGTTTTCTGCTCAATTACGGTCTCTCAAACAGGCTTGTTGGAAGCTAGAAAAGGTCTGGAGATCGTCTCATTTGGAGGCTGATAAAAATTGCTACTACACTGCTCTGACTTCCTATCATAAGGACATTAGAGCGGCACGTAAGAACCACATTGCCTCCCAACTCACATTGACTCCCAACTCACGGAGGCAGGCAATGCCCGTAAGGTTTTGTACCAGATTGTTCAAACTTTTATTAAACCGGTAGCCTGTGAAAGTCCCGACCTATCGTCTCAACAATTATGTGACGGTATTTCCCTCCATTTCACCAATAAGATTGACAGGATTTATGAAAAAATCACTGACACTAGCCTATCCATAAGTCAGCCTGTAGAATTGCCTCAGGTAAAGAGGGTAGCTAACTCCGCTGTGCTCACCAAGTTTCCTGCTGTCTCTTTGAATGAGGTAGAGGACCTTATAGGTCAAATTAAGAGTGGCTGTCCATCTGATTCCATCCCGGCCAGAATTATGCCAGTGGTTGGCAAGGCGCTCGGTCCTGTGATCCAGTCCCTTGTCAACCTCTCGCTCGCCGAGGGCCGAGTCCCACGGGAGTGGAAAAAGGCACTGGTGAGAACCATTCGGAAGAACTCCTCCATTCCTTGGACAGACTTGTCCAACCTCAGACCAATATCTCTGCTTCCGTACCTGAGCAAACTAACGGAAAAATACGTTAATATACGTCTCTCGAGCTTTATCGAACGAACAGGGAGTCTGGACTATTCACAGTCTGGCTTCCGGCCAAATTACAGCACTGAATCTGCACTTCTTTCAGTGACAGATGATCTCCGCGTGTACCATGATAAGGGACACTCGGTAGTTCTGGTGCTATTGGATTTATCGGCAGCGTTCGATACTATATCCCTTGACATCTTGCTCAGGCGTCTTGCAGAGATTGGGCTTGAGAGTTTGGCACTGGCCTGGTTGAGGAGCTTCCTATCTGGTCGCACTCAGTGTGTCAATATGGGCGCTTTTCGATCTGCTGCGGTAGAGATTACAAAGGGGGTGCCACAGGGCTCTTGTTTGAGCCCTACTCTCTTTAATATCTATGTGGCGCCCCCTGACCAGGATCATGAGAGCTTTTGGCTTTACCCCAGTGTCATATGCTGATGACATTCAGTTACTTTTTCCATTTAAATCCCTCACTCCCGCAGTTAAAAAATCCTTTTCCAAAGGCATGAAGGCGGTCTCACAGTGGATGACCTCGAATTTCCTACAGTGTAATGTGGGAAAGACGGAGGTTATGCTCTTCGGGGAAGCCAAAATGCTATGGACCCATGACTGGTGGCCTTTCGATCTAGGTCCTGTTCCCAGTCCTAAACAGGTGGTGAAGAACCTGGGGGTACGATTGGACCAAGATCTATCTTTAAAGGAGCACGCAAACAACACAGAAGGGTCCTGCTTTCATGTAATCGGACTACTCTGTAAAGTGTTCCCCCTACTCCCAGATATGACTAGGAAAACTCTGGTGCAGGCCCTGGTGCTTAGTCGCCTGGATTATTGGCATCGGCTAACGACGGAGTACTTAGTAGACTTCAAGTGGTACAGAACACTGCTGCAAGGTTGGTCCTAAATGCTCCTCCCAGATCCCCTTCACAACCCCTTCTAGAAAAATTACACTGGCTTTCAATCCGTCAAAGGGTAAAGTTTAAGACCTGTTGCGTGGTCCACAAGGGTTTACATGGCCTGAGCCCCTCGTATCTGGCTGAAAAATTCATTCCCAACAACCCTGTTCGTACCCTTAGGTCCAGCAACCAGCTTCTTCTCCAAGTGCCTACTGTAAAAAGGGCAAGACAGGGTGGTAAAGCCTTGTCTGTTGTCGGACCAGCACTATAAATTTCCCATCTTGCTTAGGCAGTGTACGGACCATCTAACCTTTTGGAAAAGGCTGAAAACACTCCTGTTTCAGTCTTAACATCTTAATCAGATTGTCACTCTCCTCCTCCATCTATCACTGGCGTTGGGTGCAGAGATACTCCTTCAGGAGTCGATTCAAGCGCGGTATAAACCCACAAATAAATCAATTTAAAAAATTAAAATATGGCCTGTCATTGTGCAATATGATATGGCATGGCATTGTATAGTATGCATGGCCTGTCATTGTATATATCGTATATTGTGTATATATAGTATGGTATGGTAAGTTTGGTCATTGTATAGTATGGTATAGACTGTCATTGTTTAGTATAGACTATCATTGCAGAGTTTATTATGGTATGGTATGGTATGGCCAGTCTTTGTATTGTATGGTATGGCTTGTCATTGTATTGTATGGTGTAGGCTGTCATTGTGTAGTGTAGTATGATATGGTCTATCGTTGTAGAGTTTATTATGGTATGTTATGGCCTGTCATTGTATAGTATGGCATAGTATAGTATGGTATGGCCTGGTATTAGTTGGTAGAGTATGACCTGTCATTGTATGGTATAGTATAAACTGTCATTGTATAGTATGGCATGGCCGGTCATTGTATATATAGTATTTTATATCCAAAATGAAGATTGCCTCGCATGAAAACGCACTCACTGGTAGGTATTGGAGACAGCAACAAAAACAGCAACCGACTTTGCTTCGAATTCAGGGGGGCCTTACGCGTTTCGGGCTCACTAGTCCTTGCTCACAGGCCAGTTCAAAGAGAAAACAGCAACTATATTGTAGCACACCTGCTTAAATACTAAAGTTCCGCCCCCAGTGGGCATTTGCATTTGAAGGGCATTCTGCACTTCCAATGCAAATGCCCACTGGGCTGAACTTTAATAATTAGCTGGGTAAAAACACAACGAAGACCCAGTAAGTGCCGGGCAGATCTACAGATAACACACTATACAAGTTCTAGTATATCCATTATTACTCTTGTTTAAAGCAACAACATTAGAAATATCCCTCTGCTCAGTCTGTAGATTTAGAAATACCATAATGGCCATAGGGACCCCTTGCCCAGGCATTGTGACAGAGAGCAATGGTCGTGGTCTCAAAGCACAGCGGACTGAGGTAGCTGCGGCCAGACACGAATCCAGCACGAAACGGAACAACAGTTGGCTATTTGCCTCCCTGAAGTCCCCGGTCCCTCAGACCCTGCAGGAGTCACCAAAAATCAGAGGCCCGAGGATGGGCCTGATACTGCCACTGCTACCGCTCTATGCCTGCATGGTGTGTGTTAAGCAACTCCTTGCCAAATGATTTCCGCAACATAGATACAGAACACCATTTTAGAAAAATGGTTAAGACCTGGCTCTTTAGGGCAGAATAATTTGGGCCGGGAGTGTGACTGTCCGGTATGCCATCTATGCACTACTTTTTAAAGCCGGGACACCTCTGTTGAAGGTAGCTGTCGCGCTCTATAAGTGTCTGTATTATTAATATTATTATTAAGCAAGCAGGCGGTGGTATCCAAGAGGAGAGGCAGAAGGAACCGCCTGGAAGCGAGGTGAGAAGTACGGAAAGGCGCAGATCTCCTTGGCTACTGGCGGGCCATGGCGGTGCAGTTTCTAGCGGTGCTTGACTCAAAAGGGGGATTCACACCAAGTGAGGACACGGGTGCAGTAAAGGTGACCGAGCTAGATCTCAGGTGGCTTGTGGCCCGTGCCTCCCTGAAACTGTCTCCTTCTCTTCCCTCATCAAAGCCTTGAAATCCCTGCACTGCTTCACACCAGTTTCACACCAGCAACTACCAGGTTGCTCCTCCTGCTACTTGCCATTACTCACCACTACCATCACCAGCATTCGGTGAGAACATGGGTGCCATCACCCCTAGAACCTCAGTTTGATCATAGAAGGTGGGCCCCCAGGACAGATTATGGCAAGGCTGTGGGGTAGGTGGATTACTCCTCTTAATCTTCCTCATTCAATTTCGGCACCCAACGTCCTCCACATTCAGCTTTTTCAGTCAGTGAGCAGCCCAGTGTACAACTTACCTCTGTCCTGAGTCTTAGCCTTCATCATAGGGCAGAGGTCTTCAAACTTTTTTGCTCTGAGCCCACCTAAGCAAAATGTTTTGATGTTTGGCCCCCCCCCTCCAAAACTTTATGGCAAGGATTGGGAGAGCGGGAGGGACATGGCTCGGTGAAGGAGGCGGGGCTTATGAGATGATTTCAGGAGTACTTTTTCTATAGTTCATGAACCACACTAAATATGAGACTTATAAAACAACAAATTAATCAAACAAAAACATGTACTGTCCCAAAAATACTGCTCCCCATAATTGGGGTGTTCGTGAGCCCCTCACACTCTTGGACACCAATGCAACTACACCTACTGCACTAATGATAAATGCAGTCCTGAGTAGCAGGCTATCGCCTCTGCATCTTTTAACTCTTCCCCATCATGCATGACCATTACTCCAATCTTGAAACAGGCTCGCTGTCCCGTAAAAAAAAAGAACTCCCACACGTTGTATCCCTTTTTTTCTGCAAGGGTGGCCTTGGTCATTATGCTAGAAAGGAAAATAGCTCCCATACCCCTTTTTTAAAGGTAGGCAATCATAATTGTGAAGCATTGGGCCCCTCAAACCCCTGGGCCCCAGCCCTGCTGCATCTGCTTCATTAATGATAACTAACAGTGGCCACTTCCACACCTCGCAGCAGTACCTGCTGCACTGATGATTGGCCGGTCTCTCTCCAGGAAGACGATTAATCACCAGAGTTATCTTCACATTTTAATTGATACCTGCAAATTGCTGGATGCAAGGAACGCGTCAGCAGGTGCTTTTAAAACAAGAATATACTTGCAAACAGACGCCCCACCCCAAGTAAGCGCCCGGTGCGGAGGCACCGATCGCACTGCCCTAGAGCCAGCCCTGTGTAGGCTCATAATCATTTACAAGTTATGACAGTAGTGTTAGCAGCAAAGTGGAGCACTAAAATGCTATTCCCCTGTGGTGGCAGTAGCACGGTGTAGATTCATAACCAGTGTGAGCTGTGCTAGTGGGGACAGCGACAAGGGTACAGTACTATAATCTGTATTAGATGACCCTGTGGAGGGTACAGCAAGGGTGCAGCATCATAACCTGTATGTGTAACCCTGTGGAGGCACCAGCAAGGATACAGTACTATAACCGGCATGAGGTGACCCTGTGAAGGCAACAGCGAGGGTGCAGTAGTATAGTTTGTATTAGGTGATTCTGTGAAGGCAGCAGCAGGGTGTAGTGAAATAATCTGCGTTAGATGAACATGTGGGGTCTGCGACAGTGATCCACGACTGTGACCTGTATGAGATTGCCCTGTGGAGGCAGCAGCAAGGGTACAGTGCTATATTCTGTATGATACAACAACGTGGGTATTTTTTATTAATTAGAAGGTAATGCCGAATTCAGGTCAGCTTAAGTTAGCATGAGTAGGCCGCAGCCATCTTGCATTTTTGTGAGGGGCATAAGGAAGCAGTCGCGCTGCTACCTTGGACACTAGTCAAAAAGATTTGCCAATCTACTAGTCTTATGGAATAGGTATTCAAGATATCTTTGTGTATTTACTCATTATTTGAACTGTCCATTGTATTTTTATGCTACATTATGATTCATAAGAGTTCCTTTATTTGCTATGCATACCTCCATTTTTTAATATGTAGTAGAAAGTAGACGTCTTCAAAAGTATCTTTTATATTACTATATTGATTGGCTCACTCGAATGATACATTGCTACTCCGACCCTATTAAGTCACATCTCATTACCAGATATGTGTGCAGCTTCTATGTCTAAAACAGCACAAATGGGTTCCCGTCCTGCACATAAACAACCATTGAAACAATTACTTTTTTTTACCTTCCTTGGTAGATTTACAAGCCCCTTGCGCCTCTTTTACGCCGCCGTTGCGTCAATTTTGTGACGCAGCGGCGGTGCAAAAGATGCACCATGGTGCGGGGTATTTACAACGTGAAGCATCTTTCAGATGCGTCACGTTGTAAAGCCCTGCGCCAAAAGGAGGCGTTCCATCGAAGGAGGGGGGGGGGGGCGTTCCAGCACAGGAACCCCTCCCAAAAGTGGCTGAGTGAAATTTACAAGATTTCACTTTTGGTATTCACAGAAGTTAGGCTTTTGTCTTAAATTTGTCTTAAGACAAATTTAAGACAGACTTAAGACAGACTTAAGACAGACTTAAGACAAACTTAAGACAGACTTAAAACAGATTTAAGACAGACTTGTTAGGATTTAGTCTTAAGTCTGTCTTAAGTCTGTCTTACGTTTGTCTTAAGTCTGTCTTAAGTCTGTCTTAAGACAAATTTAAGACAAAATCCTAACTTCTGTGAATACCAAAAGTAGTAAATTCATTCTGTAAATGCCAAAAGTGGTAAGTGTATTCTGTGAATGCCAAAAGTAGTAAGTGCAATCTGTGAATGCCAAAATAGTAGAAAGTTTAGGATTGAGTCTTGAGTTCATTCTGTGAATTGGGCCCGAAGTGATTTGCCCACAGGATGTGGACGGACCCGAGGCTCGAACCCAACGGACCTCATCATCTACTAACTACTTGTTCAATGGCGAGACTAGAAGAAGGACTGAAGAACCCATCAACATAACAGCCCGTGTACGAGTGATGATGTGGGAAGAAGCATCTACACCCCTAATGAAGATGAGAACTGATGTGTGAGAAACAGCTCACATTATTCTACATTTAATCTTATAACATCCTAAAGAAGCAGTTCTTTACCGGCAAGAATGCAACTTTTATTACTCTTTACATTTGTTACTCCCACACGAAGCACAGAGAGTAATGGGTAAGAGATACATTTTGCTCTAACTAATGAAGCAGTATAAGGAGGTTAGAAATACTTGTATCACTTTGATTTGACGGTGGTTTAAATGCACCCTAATAAAACATCCTTATGATTTATTCTTAATGAATGTATGTAGTCACCCGAGAATAAAACCGTTGCTGTTCCTTCGCAAAGGATTCTGGTCATGTAAATTTCTAAGAGGATTGTGGCTCCTGCAGATGTCATTTCCTGCACGGATATGGTATAAGGGAACCCAGCCTTCTTGTTTGATTGGCTGCATAAAGGGCTGCCCCTCTCTTTTTGAATTGTTTTGTTACTTGGCTCTGCAAAAAGGATTCTATGTCAGGACGGAGGCGAGGATTATGTAGTCCTTTCTTCTCTTTATTAAAATAGCCATTCAAAGAAAAAACCAATCAGCACATAACAAGTGAACCACAACTCCCATGAGCACATGGGGCACAGTGTCCAAAGTAACCATCAGCCAATAACGATGCCATCCGTCGTATAATTATCCATGACGTCCCTTCCTCTTCCTCTTTCTTCTCTGCTCGTCAGTTAAGTCACTTTATTTTCCTCTCTGACGTACTGTTTTTTTCGAGTATTACTATTTGCCTGTGCTTAGCGCTGTTACTGAAGTGCGCTTTTCTTTCAGCTTTGCCCTTCGGCAGTTGACGAGCGACGGGCTCTGCCTGCGACGTCACCACCGATTTAACGCGGACTGTGCGAAGCGCGCGCGCGCGCTTCCTCGGCTCTGTGGGGTGCCACCGCGGTGAGAGAGCTGCGCTCGCGGTTCCTCTCGGCCTCCGGTGTGCGCGCTGAGTCAAGTTATTACCGGCCTCACCAACCCTCGCATTCGACACCGGTTTCGGTGCTTCTCTGACGCGCTGTGCGCGGCGCCACCTGGTGGCGGATTGCAGTTACCGCAAGTGGTTTCTGTCAGATAGGCTGTTCGAGCACTGGCGAGGGGGCTACCTATTTGGATTTTAGGAATAAGGTGTTTGTGTGCTCACATCCTCACAAAATGGAATCTGCTGAGCAATCTAAAACCCCCATTCAGGAGGCGGAGGAAATCTGCTGCTCCCAGCCCTTGCCGCCGGCGGTTGGTCGCGCGCTTTCCCAGGCATTAGACACGGTGCTGGTGCCCCTGCGGGAGAGAGTGGATGCCCTCACCCAAAGTATCCCCGGGGTGTTCGGTGATGCGGTGCCTGTTAACCGCGGACCCAAAGGTGCGCAAGGGGGAGGGAAAAAGTCAGCTAAGCGTCACGCGGGGCACCTGGAGGAGTTCGACCGCTTGAGGGACTCTTTCCGTAAGAGTGCGCGAACGCTGAAACATGTACCCTGCAGGGAGGGTTTCTACCCCGAAGAGGATGGCGACGAGGTCGCCCCGTCCTCAGACCATGAGGATGGTTTCCCCGTGGAGGGAGAGGGTGTTACCGAGGACGATGCCTCCTCGGAAGAAGACGATGAGTATACCGGGCGGCCCTGGCGTCCGGCGTCTCAGTCTTCGGGGTCCTTAGAAGGGGATGATAAAACTTCTGATATGTTTGATCCGACAAAAATCTATCATCCACGATCATCGGAATGGATCCCTGACCCCAAGGTCGCAGCGTATGTAGCGGGAAAGGTTCGCCAACCCCTGGAGAAGTAGGTTTGGACCCGCATGCGGGGGGAGTGTCGTCGCCCAAAGCTGGAAGGCAGAGTGGGGGCCACCCCGGACATCGACGACAAGCTTTATGCGTTCTTCGCAAAATTTATGAAGGCCCCTAGGAAGGGCATAGATAGTTCCTGGCGCAACTGCCAGGACAAGCTCCTGGACGCCATGGGCCCCGTGACCCAGATCATCCAGTTAGCTGAAAGGGCCAAGGACTCGGGGACAGCGATGTCTACGGAGGTCGTGGCAGGTTGGGCTCAGCGGGCTCTATGCTTCCTGGGCAACGCAAATTGTGCGTTGGCAGCGGAACGGAGGAGGTCTCTCCTCATTAAGATTGATCCTAAGCTGGGACATCTGGCCACCGCGGAAGCAGGGCCTATTGCACAAGGCAAGTTGTTCGGTGAACCCTTCATAAAGGAGCAGCGCCGTAACAACGGCTGGAACGACGGCCACCAAGGGAACTTCTACCCTAGTCGAGGCACCAGCAAAGGGCGCGGCAGAGGCTATCACGGTGGAGCCAATGCACCCGGAGGCCCATCCGGTGAGTGTTACCCTTTTTTCCCCATCCGCTTTGGGGGGGAGGTTATGGGGTCATCTCCACAACTGGTGCAAAATCTCCTCAGACCCTTGGGTACTCCAGACGGTCAGGGGCTTCCGGATAGAATTCTATGGCACCCCCCGTCAGAGGGTTCGCCCTCGCCCCTTGGCTTTTTCCGCAGAAGACACGATCTTAATCGACAACGAGGTATCGGAACTCCTCAGGAAAGGAGCGATCCACAAGACACACCTTCACCCTTCGGGATTCTTGAGCAACATTTTCCTAGTCCAGAAAAAGGACAAAGGCTTTCGCCCGGTTATCAACCTACGGGAATTCAACGAGTGGCTAGTCTACCGCCACTTCAAGATGGAGGGAATCCATCTGTTACGCGACATTCTCCTCCAGGGGGACAGGATGGTTCGCCTGGACTTGAAGGACGCGTACCTTACGGTGCTGATCTTCCCGCCTCACAGGCGCTTTCTACAGTTCTTATGGAGGGGGGAGGTCTTCGAGTTTCAAGCTCTCCCCTTCGGTCTCTCGTTGGCCCCATGGTGCTTCACAAAGCTCCTACGGCCTGTAGTGGAGACCCTCCGCGAGAGAGGCGTCCGGATGATCATCTACCTCGACGACATCCTGATCATGGATCAGTCGCCGGATCGACTTCGTTCCAACTTGAACATGACTATTGCCTTGCTCCAGGACCTGGGGTTTGTGGTGAATGCTCAGAAGTCCGAGCTTCTTCAGAGGAGACAAATGACCTTTCTGGGTTTCCTCATAGATTCGGAGACGGCTTGCCTCAGCCTTCCACAGCAGAAGGTGACCAAGATCCGCAAAGAACTCTCCCAGACCCTTCGGAGAGACAGAATCTCCCTCCGGCACCTGGCACGGATCGTGGGTATTCTATCATCCTCGATTCAGGCTATTTTTCCGGGCCCGTTGCATTACAGGGCCCTCCAACGACTGAAGGCACAACACCTCCGGAAAGGCCTCAGGGACTCCGAACTCATCTCCCTCACGGAGGAAACGAGGACGGAGTTGCGCTGGTGGATAGATCACATGAGTGCGTGAAACGGGAGAGCGATCTTCGGATCGAGCCCAGATCTGATCATCGAATCGGATGCCAGCAGAGCGGGCTGGGGGGCCCGCTGCGGCGAGAT
The DNA here is from genome assembly GCF_964261635.1 of Lissotriton helveticus. Classification (NCBI taxonomy): domain Eukaryota; kingdom Metazoa; phylum Chordata; class Amphibia; order Caudata; family Salamandridae; genus Lissotriton; species Lissotriton helveticus. Next base: position 191,947,345 of record NC_136057.1, read on the forward strand.
CACGATGGGGGGCCGTTGATCGGAGGAGGAGCTTCAGCTTCATATCAATTGCCTGGAGCTCCTGGCGGACTCCTTCGCGGTGAAGTCTCTCACCCAGAACCAGGTGTCGTGCTGCATCCTGCTGCGCATGGACAACGTGTCAGCTGTACAATACATCAATCGTCTGGGGGGGCCTCGGTCCCGGGCCCTAGCAAACCTGGCGAAAGATTTCTGGCACTATTGCCTGGAGAAAAGGATTTCGGTGTCGGCGGAATATCTCCCGGGTTCGCAGAACTCGATTGCAGACTGGCATTCCCGGAACTTCCAGGATTTCAGCGACTGGCGACTGCACCCTGCCGTCTTTCGGGCTTTAATGACCAGTTGGGGGCCGTTCTCGGTGGACCTGTTCGCTTCCCGACTCAACCGTCAACTCCCGATGTTCGTGAGCTGGAGGCCGGACCCGGAGGCGACGGCGGTAGAGGCTTTTCTACAGAACTGGTCGCTGGAACAAGCTTACGCGTTCCCTCCCTTTCTAATGATTTCTCGAGTAGCGGCGCAAGTTCGCCGACAGAAAGCATCGCTGGTCCTAATGACCCCTTTCTGGCGGGCTCAAGCCTGGTTTCCCCCGCTGTTGGAACTGTCGTGGGATTGTCCGCTTCGACTGCCCTTGTTCCCTACGTTACTTTCGGGACCCTTGGGAGAGGGTCACCCGCTGGTACTTCAAGTGACCTTACACCTCATGGCGTGGAGGATTTCAGGGGACGCTGGCAGGACGGACGTCTTTCGGCGGACGCTGAGGAACTCATTAGCAGAGCTTGGGCCCCGGGCATGGTCAAAAGGTACCGATCGGCTTGGCAGCGATGGCGTCGTTGGTGTCTGGGAAGACACGCCGATCCCGTGGGGGGCGACGTTACCCACATTCTAAATTTTCTGGCTGAGTTGGCTCATTCTGGTTTGGCCTATCGGTCTGTCAACTCTTTCAGATCCGCCATTTCGGTGGGGCATGCCCACATTGATGGAAAACCGGCGGGTGAACACCCTTGGGTTTGCAAGCTCATGAAGGGAGCTAGGCTTTCCAAACCACTGGAACTCAGGTACCAAAACCTCTGGGATGTCAACATCATCCTGCGCTTCCTTCGTTCATGGCGCGACAACCAGTATCTGAACAGGAAGGAATTGTCGTCTAAGTTGGCGATCCTTTTGTGTCTGGTTTCGTGCAAGCGCGTCTCCGACGTGCGGGCACTGGATATCACAGCACTGATGTTCACTCCAGAGGGAGTTACTTTCACAGTGGCTAGAAGGACCAAAACAAATATTAGATCGGTGTCCTATCCGACGTTCCCGGAGCAGCCAAAACTGTGTGTGGTGCACTGCCTCAAGGCGTATGAGGACATGACGGCGGAGTACCGTCCTCCGGGAGAACGGCAGCTTCTCATTGCTCTGCAGAAGCCGTTTAAGGCGGTATCGGCTCCATCCATCGCTAGGTGGGTCCGTTGGATCATGACCGAAGCGGGGGTGGATGTGACTAGATTTGGAGCACACTCCACGAGAGGCGCAATGGCTTCTAAAGCCATTCAGGTGGGCGGTAGGCTAGAGGACATCATGGCAGCAGTGGATTGGTCCTCGGAGTCCACGTTCAAAAGGTTTTACTTCAAGCCTATCTATGGCGCAGCGGAATTGGTGGTGGATAAGCTTTGAAACTGCATAATCCTCGCCTCCGTCCTGACATTGAATGAAACATTTCCAAGCTAACGTAACGGAAAGTTTCAATTCTATTAAGGACTAGGAGGCGAGGATTATCCCTCCCGAGACTCGCTGGTCTCGACCCACCCGAACAACCTCGTACTTCAGTAAGTATTGGTTTACGATTTATTCCACTGTTATGCTTATGCAAAGAAATGTGTTGGGACAGGATACGATTTGTGTACATGTTATGGAATTCATTGTCGATAACATTGCATGCCTTTGGTGACTATTGTCAATGCTGTGTACTGCCTCTTTGATTTCCTTCGGGATAGAAGAGCTGGATAACGGTTGTCTTGTTTGATTTAGGACAAGACCAGAAGGATTGAAGAGCGTTCCTGGGGATCTTTCCTCACAGAGAAGAAGAGGAAGAGGAAGGGACGTCATGGATAATTATACGACGGACGGCATGGTTATTGGCTGATGGTTACTTTGGACACTGTGCCCCATGTGCTCATGGGAGTTGTGGTTCACTTGTTATGTGCTGATTGTTTTTTTCTTTGAATGGCTATTTTAATAAAGAGAAGAAAGGACTGCATAATCCTCGCCTCCTAGTCCTTAATAGAATTGAAACTTTCCGTTACGTTAGCTAGGAAATTTTTCATTCATGCCTGTTCCAAGTGTCCAATGCATTTTAAGCTCAATCTCTCTCACCTGTTGACAAATATGTCCATTTATTTGTGCTTTCTGGCTTCGCGTGTGGGGCGACCCACGAACCTCAAGCTTCCAAACTACAGTATAATTATATTCTCATCATAATTAAAATCGTCATGAATGTGGAACTGAAAACATTACAGCATTTCCTCTTCTCCTGCACCAATGATTTCTTCATCTACTCCTTTTGTTTGGAAAATGAAATGAGCACAACAGGCTGCAGCCTTGAGGGTGCAGTACCTCAGCTCGTCACTAGATGTCCCTGTAGTCAGCTGCAAAAGGTGCAGCCCACAGCCTGAGGTCCCTGTAGGCAGAGGTCTTCAAACTTTTTTGCTCTTTTTATTTATTTATTTATGCGTTTTTATATAGCGCGGACTTTATAAGAAGGTGTCAGAGCACTGTACAATAGGAACAGAGCTAATATATGAGAACATTACAAGTGAACAAATGACAAAAGCAAACGCTAAGTTACATGAGGCAAAAGTGACAATCATGAGCAAACAGTGTTTTGAGGTCTGCCCCCCCCCCCCAATACTTTATGGCAAGGATTGGGAGAGTGGGAGGGACATGGATGGGTGCAGGAGGCGGGACTTATGAGATGATTTCCGAAGTACTTTTTCTATAGTTCATGAGCCACACTAAATATGAGACATAAAACAGCAAATTAATCAAACAAAAACATGTAGGGGCAGATTTACAATAACTGGCGCATCCCTGCATATCAGCAGGGATGCTCCAGTTATTGTGCGCCACGGCTCCGCCAGCATGGATGCACCGCATTTACAATGCGGCGTGCCATGGGGCAAAAACGGTACAGATGCGTGACGCATCTGTGTCGTAAGGCAGCGCATTGCTGGAGTTGCGTCACAAGCGCGACGCAGCTCCAGCAATGCTCTGGGGGCCCCTATCTTGTTAATGCTTCTTCAATCCTTACCTTACGCCTGCTTCAAGCAGGCGCAGGGTTTTGACGCAGCATGGGCCTAAAAGTGACAAAGTGAAATTTTGTAGATTTCACTCAGCTACTTTTGGGAGGCATTCCGGCACCGGAATGCCCGCCCCCCTGGGCAGGAACGCCTACTTCTGGCGCAGGGCTTGACAACGTGCGCATCTTACATCTCTGGCTCAGCTCGAGGTCCTATTGGAACCTCGAGCCCATAAGGAGCAGAGCTTTCATGTGGCTTCTACCTGCCTCCTTCCCTTTACCCAGGATCTGGCATTAGGGACAGTGCTGCATAATGCGGAAAAGGCGATCCAGGTGCGAATCTTGGCATCTGCTCAACACCCTATGATTCTGGGCAAATCACTTAATCTCCCCTTGCCTATAAACAATCATGTAACCTTGTGTAATGTAACTGGTGCACATTTAAAGAGCTCGGCCATCTCTGGTTGAGTTCACGCTGTATTTAAAACCTGCAGAAAAATTTGGGGGAATATTATCAAGAAACGGAGTAAAAATATTCGCCGCTTTAGCAGCAGAAAACTGCTGCTAAAGCGGCGATAAGGGGCTTGATAATATGCCCTTGAGAGTTCCAATAGAAGCCCATGTTTTGGTGTCAACATGGGCTTCTATTGGAATTCTCAAGGGGATATTATCAAGCCCATTATCGACGCTTTAGCGGCAGTTTTCTGCCGCTAAAGCGGCGATAATTTTCACTCCGTGCTTGATAATATGCCCCTAAGTAAGCGGAAAACACAAACCCTTTACATACGGAAAGGCAAATAGATACACATTTTCTGATGATTTGCAAAAAATGTAACCAGAAAACCTGGATAAATCGTGGACTCCTCGCATAACAAATTGTGTGATCTTAGGGAAATATTTTATTTCGCCAAAACTGTTTTCTTCATTATCGCGTAGGAAAGCACTTTTAAATGTGAGTTCAGACAACCAGTTTTACAAAACTATCACCTATTAAGTATTTTTCACTTCGGAATTTAGTGTTCCTTATTAATGTCAAAGCTTTGATAGGTTAAAGAAATACACTTTTAGGAATTTTGAGGAGGCCTCATCGTATTTTACTTGATGTTTGGTGTATGATTTACTTAGCAAATATTTTCATTGCTTGGCACCTGCAAAGGCTCAAGATGCGAGCCAGACCCTCGGCCCTGGCTCGCTTCTAGTTGAAAGAAATGTACAGCTTTCCCAGAGTATCTACATTGAACAGTATGGGCCCAATTCACAGAACTAACTTAAGACAAAATCCTAAACTTACTACTTTTGGTATTCACAGAAGTTAGGATTGTGTCTTAAGTTTGTCTTAAGACAGACTTAAGACAAAATCCTAACTTCTGTGAATACCAAAAGTAGTAAGTTTAGGATTTTGTCTTAAGTTAGTTCTGTGAATCGGGCCCTATGTTTCTACGCTATGTATTTTCTCCTCAGTTAGTTTGCTAGACTGAAAAATACACACCACCTCGAGTAGGAAAGCAGAAAGGTTCCGATTTGCTACCTAGTTCATCAGAAAGGGCCCGATTCACAGAACTAACTTAAGACAAAATCCTAAACTTACTACTTTTGGTATTCACAGAAGTTAGGATTTTGTCTTAAGACAGACTTAAGACAGACTTAAGTTAAGATTCTGTCTTAAGTCTGTCTTAAGTCTGTCTTAAGTCTGTTTTAAGACAAAATCCTAACTTCTGTGAATACCAAAAGTAGTAAGTTTAGGGTTTTGTCTTAAGTTAGTTCTGTGAATCAGCCCAAAAGTGATTTTCTGTGCAGAGCACTTTATATTCTTTGATCTGGAAGTATTATCGTAATTTCTATATTGACTCAGCCAGCGCACTCACTGACCCCGCCCCCACCTCAGTTTTCACTTTCACTTTGAAGGCTCGGAATAAATGAAGACAGCCGGGAAATGCAGCAAATACACGCCGTACTTCCAGGCCATCTTCATTTACATTTATTTGCAGAGGCATTTGCGCCCCCCCCTGGGAACTCATCCGTGCACCCCCAGGGGGGGCGCGCCCCACAGTTTGAAGACCTCTGTCATAGGGGGAGCTCCCATTCTCCAGGTTCCGGGCTGAGGGATAAAGGCAGCCTGGCACTCACCAAGCCATAAGGCAACAAGACAATAAGGAGACAAAGCTACTGGTAGAGCAATTGGAAACCAGCTCGTCAAGCAATTACCTCTTTCATAGCTTAAACTCAAGGAGCAAAGTGGCCGAAGTCACAAGGATGATGTCAGGAAGGAACAGGCCTCTTCTTACAGACATCAAAAGTCAATATATTCAAAGTGACTCTGACTTGGAATCAATACCGGACGCTAATTGAACATCCTCATCGGCCAGTATAACGGTCTTTACCCCGACAGATCTTGAGAAATCTTGGTTTTCTACTAAACGGAGGAAAATCTACTTTAATTCCTTTTGAAACATGTGAGGTTTTTGTGTTTCCTTATTGACTCTGAGACTTTGAGTTTTCTTATTGATCAGGGAGAAATCAATTCTAATTATTAAATAGATTCATCACAAAATTAATGACACCCACTCTGGCTTTTGCTCCACCCTCTTTGGGATGGGCAATCTCTCGGCTGTATGGTATATCAACCATTTCAGGGACAAAGTTGAGACCCACCGCATAGGTAGCCAAACGCCTTTTGGAGTTTTCCCTTCAAAGAAAATATAGATAAAAGCAGGGTACCTTCTAGCCAATCAAACTACAATAGCAGATTGGTGCTCCCTGCATTTTAAATATGCAAGTGAATGGCGTATTCACCCTACAATTTTCAAAAAGCTTTTTACCAAATTTGGACTCTTTGCAATCGAATGCTTTTCTTCCTGATTAAACATCCAACTTCCCTCATCCCTCAACTTCCCTAATTTTACAGTTACAACTGGATTCTCAAGCTTTGACAACACACGCTTTTCCTCAGTATTGGTCTCTTCACCTAACTTACACTTTTCCTCCGTTTGTCATGATAGTACACGTTTTACCACAGGTACATCACCAAGAAGCTACTTTATGGTTGACACCTCTCCTGTGGCAGAGCCAACCATGGTTCTCTACTGCCTGGAGTTGTCAGGAAATCTCCCCATTCTGATTTTGTCTTTATCCAGTTTGCTTCTGAAGTCTCACGGTCAACATCACACAATGACTTTTAATCACTCCCTCGTATTGGTGGCATAGATAGTTTCATGTCAGTGTGCTGAAACTAAGAAATTTCAACAGAGGCTTCTCAGTTCAGTCACAATCGTATTGCCCAGGAACCACCAAACTTTAAACATCCGCTTGGATGGTCTGGCACTGCAGATGCTTGGACAGGGGTACATAGGTCTTTTCAGCACATGTGACTCTGGTCATAAATTTCTTAGCATCCTTAACTTCTTAAGGGAAAGTGTATAGGACTATAAATACATACAGACCAGCAATTTTCAAAACATGCAGGAGTGGATGATAGACATATCGAAGAACATCCTCTGATTAGACCTTTGGATCGACTTTTGAAGGAAGTAACATTTAATTACGAAGCTCTCCCTAGCGAGGGCGACTAGGGCTGCGAGCTTATTGTCAGACAGTACCTTGGGGGAAAGACCTTGGAAAAGCATTTTAGGAGCTTTTAAAACCTATCGTGTTTTTATATTGGGGGCTTTTACAGTGTGATATTTTGGGAATTGTTAATGCAGGCACACTGACACCCTACTCACGCTTATTTCTTCTTTCCTGCCTCGCCCAGCCGTTTTCTGAATCGGTATTCGGCGGCGGTGGGCGCCATCTTAGGTGAGGCTGGGGGAGCGCTCTAGTCGCGCCGGACTCCCGCCCTCCCTGAGTATTTAGCCTGGCTTTTTGGCGACCGCGTTGCCTTTACGAAGCTCTCCCTAGCGAGGGCGACTAGGGCTGCAAGCTTGTTGTCAGACAGTACCTTGGGAGAAAGACCTTGGAAAAGCATTTTAGGAGCTTTTAAAACCTATCGTGTTTTTATATTGGGGGCTTTTACAGTGTGATATTTTGGGAATTGTTAATGCAGGCACACTGACACCCTACTCACGCTTATTTCTTCTTTCCTGCCTCGCCCAGCCGTTTTCTGAATCGGTATTCGGCGGCGGTGGGCGCCATCTTAGGTGAGGCTGGAGGAGCGCTCTAGTCGCGCCGGACTCCCACCCTCCTCTCATCCTATATAATGTGCACTACGGCCAGACGGCGCAGCGGGCTGGCGCAGCGGGCGCGCCGGATGCGCGCCGAAGCCGCGCCTAAGCCAAGCCCGTCTGCGCCCGTCCGCGGCCGGCCGGGAACAGGGGCCACGACCCCTGGCTTGTTTCCCCCCCAGCTATATTATTATAGCAGGAGTATGCTGCTGGGCTTACGCCCTTCCCCTTCCATCTTATGCAGACACTCCATGGAGGCACTTGAGTTGCGGACCTGCCCACACTGCTCATTTAAAGGTAGGAATGTTGTGCCTGCTTTCACGGACGGTGTGACACTCAAAGGTGGCCTGCTAAACTGTAGGTCGCTAAGTAAGCATTGTGTCCAACTATGGGACCTCCTATTAGATGAGGAGCTTGATATACTTTTCCTAACGGAGACATGGCTGGGTGAGCATTCGGATCCTGACATCCTTAGTACTGTCCCGGCGGGATATATCCTCACTAGAATCGATAGGGGGGGTAATGGGGGGGGGGTAATTGCCATTATTGTAAAAAACCCCGTGGAATGCTCCCTGCTCCCGATTAAGGCGGATAACTGTGAGGTGGGAGAGTTTAACATTAAGATCGGCCCTCGTGAATCCATATCTGGCATTCTAATTTACAGGCCCCCGGGAGCTATGGGGAATTTTAGACTTAGCCTGCTGGAAGGGGTCGCCCATCTTGCCATCAGACATAGCAAACTGTTGGTGCTGGGTGATTTAAATATACATTTAGAAGATTCCCTTCTGAAAGATGCGGTGGATCTGCGACAAGTTTTTCAAGAGATGCAACTTGATCTGAGAAGTGATGCCGCTACTCATGAGCTAGGCCATTGTCTGGACCCTGTGTTTGCCAGCTGGGAGGGGGTAAAAGTGTTGACACCTCAACCACTCCCCTGGTCGGACCACTATCTAGTGCCACTTCAATTCTGTTATCCACCCCAGAAGACAGTTAGTAATGACAATAGTAATTTTCCCCAGCGGAAATGGAAGCAGTTCTCCCAAGAGGCTTTTAACTCGCTCATACAGAGGGTGGGTCCACCCGTGGGCAGGGACAGTGACAGGGCAAACACTGAATTCAATGAACTTATTCTAACTGCCTTGGACTCGCTGGCTCCCCGTAGCAGTTACAAGACGAAAGGTGGCAGACAACGAACTGCTCCTTGGTTTACCCAGGAGTTACAGCTAATTAAATCGGAATGCAAAAAACTTGAACGGAGCTGGCGGAGGAAGCCGTGCTCGCAGGGCAAGAGTTGCTATAGTTTAGCGCAGAAAAGATATCAATGCGCAGTACGCAGGGCGAAAGCAAAACACTATCAGTCCCGGATAGAGGAAGCAGAGTGCTCGTCTAGAGAGCTCTTTAAAATCTTTAAGGAGATATCCCTGGTATCTAGTTCCAATGGCCCAATAGTAGATTCTGTTGCAGAATGCAACAGGGTAGCGGACTTCTTTTCTGGGAAGGTGAAGAAAATCTATGCCTCTTTTTCTAAACAACCCGTAAGTGGCACAGAATTTAGGGCTGCGATGATATCCATCGATACGTGCGCCATATTACAACTGCTCACAGTTCCTCCTACTGAGAGCTTAACCAGGATCTGCTACAGTGTCAGATCAGGCTCTCCCCTTGATCCGGCTCCTCCCAGAGTGGTGAATGGCGGTCTGTCAGTGCTTGAACCTTACATCAGGCATGTACTGCAGACGTCTTTCTCCACTCAACAGCTCCCGGGGGACTGGAAGAGGGCGGTTGTGCTGCCTATTAGGAAAAAGCCCAACGTTAGCCTAGAAGTGTTGGAGAACTTAAGGCCCATATTGTTGCTTCCATATTTGGCCAAAGTCGCAGAAAAGGTGGTGAATTCTCAATTAGTTGAGCATCTTGAGAGAGTTAATATTCTTCACCCCTCCCAATCGGGCTTTCGGGCGGGCTTCTCGACAGAGACAGCTCTTCTGCGGGCCACGGAGACCCTCAGAGCTGGAGCGGATGCCGGGCACACCATGGCCTTAATAATGCTCGACCTCAGCGCAGCGTTTGACACTGTAGCTCACTCCATATTGCTACAGTGTCTAAACGAGGCTGGGGTCGTAGGGGCCGCTTTGAACTGACTGCAGTCGTTCCTGACGGGGCGCTGCTTTCAAGTTCAACAGGGGTCCTGCCGCTCCTCCGAGGTGCCGCTGGACCAGGGAGTGCCACAGGGCTCAGCGTTGAGCCCTACACTCTTCAATCTTTATATGGCCTCCCTGGCCAAGGTTGTCCAAGCGTTTGGGGTGGAGTTGGTGTCTTACGCCGACGACACTCAACTGCTTATCTCGTTGTCCCAGAACCCCACAGGAGCATCCTCCAATTTTAAGGCATGCATGCAGGCCTTGGCTGACTGGATGGATGCCCATTGTTTAAAACTTAATGGGTCTAAAACTGAGGTTTTAGTGGTGGGCGGAAAGAGCAGTAGCTGGTCAGCCGATTGGTGGCCATCTTGCCTGGGAGCTACCCCTGTACCGTGTGAGGAAGCAAAAAACCTAGGAGTGTGGGTAAACCCCACGCTGTCCTATGAGGGTCACATTAGACGCCTTGTGGGGAAATGCTTCGGGGTTCTGAAGGTTTTGAATAAGACACTGGATCTTCTCCCCTTGACTGCCAGAAGGACGATGACGCAGGCTTTGGTCACCTCTCGGTTGGACTATGGGAACGTTTTGTTCCTTGGTACCACCGAGAGGAGTATGGTCATCCAGAATGCGGCTGCTCGTCTGGTGCTGTGGAGGCCAAGGAGAGCCAACTCACAGAAGGCGTTGGACGCCCTCCACTGGCTCCCCATAAAGAAGCGTGTTTTGTTTAAATGCTTGGTTATGTGCCACCGGATTGTCTGGCTAAGGGCCCCTGCCTATCTTCGGGACCTAGTCTGCAGATACGAGCCGCCCAGGGCCCTTCGCTCGGGTGGTACGGGGCTGCTGACGGTTCCGCGGATAAAGAGATCCAGAATGGGAGGGCGTTCCTTCACACTACTGGCCGCCCATAATTGGAACAAACTCCCGCTAGCCCTTAGACTAGAGAGCAGAGAGGGACCATTTCGTTCTATGCTGAAAACCTACTTGTACATACTGTAAGGTCTGGGTAGGGGGTTTCCTCTGAGGTCTGTTTGCTTCTTCTCCATTAGCGCGGGGACACGCCGTGATGGCGTTACTGAGCGCTCTACAAAATCCTTTATTATTATTATTTTTATTATTAATAAACCTCCATTACTTAAATACAACCAAATGTGGGATGTGAATTTGATTTTTAATTTGTACTTGAATTGGTCTGACAATGCTTTTTTATCTCTTAACATTTTGTCTGAAAAATGTTTTGCCCTACTGTGCTTGGTTTCTTTGATATTAAAGGTTTAGATATGTCTTCAGTCCAATATACTCTTTCTGGTGATTGTTTCCAAGTCCAGGGAAGAACAAAAACAAATCCAACATCAGTTTTTTATCCTTATTTTCCTCTTCAACCTAATCTCTGTTTAGGAAATTGTTTAAAAGAGTATGGGCCCGATTCACAGAATGAACTTAAGACTCAACCCTAAACTTACTACTATTTTGGTAGTCACAGAATGCACTTACTACTTTTGGCATTCAGAGAATGAATTTACTACTTTTGGTATTCACAGAAGTTAGGATTTTGTCTTAAGTTTGTCTTAAGATAGACTTAAGGCAGACTTAAGTAAGGATTTTGTATTAAGTCTGTCTTAAGACAAATTTAAGACAAAATCCTAACTTCTGTGAATACCAAAAGTAGTAAGTTCGTTCTGTGAATGCCAAAAGTAGTAAGTGCATTCTGTGAATACCAAAAGACCCAGCCGTAAGGGTTCCACTAATTCCTGCATAATAGTGGGTCGAAACGTCGACAACCAATCCCTGCATTCCAGCCCCTTTCTCCGCAATCGTGACATTGATGTACCATTTGGGGCATGTGTTGCTTAATCGATTAATTTGATTTATGTTCCTGTGTACATTTCAATTAATGGTTCAGTGTTTCAGATAACTGCCTGTTTTTATGGTCACTTCTCCTTACCTGCACAAACCTCACTTTACCACCTCCCCTACCCTGGGCACTAATCAACCGTCTTTGTAATGAGAAATGTTGGATACTATATCCTAACTGTGTCTGCTCTGTGAATTAACCATTGCAGACCCATCAACTGTGTCAGTATTATTTAACTGTGTGTAAATTAGTTTTGCTCTACATTGGGACCCCTCTTTCCTAGTACCTATCTTATTCGACTTAGCAGCAGTTATGGGGGTTATCGCCAGATGGAAATTTAAATATCGCGAAGTCGGATTAGTGGCAGTTTTTGCATGGGAATGCCCAACTTGCTTCTCGTTTTTGTTAGGTTCCCGCTGCCTTCTGCAGCACACATGGAAAAAGAAAAACGACTTAGATTGTTTATGTGTAGGAAGGTGTCCTTTCCTGCACATAAACAATCTTTTTTTTTAAAAATACATTTTGTAACTTCCATGGGTGCTGCATTAAGCAACATACATTGAAGTGACAAAACACCATTTAAAGATTGTTTATGTGCAGGAAGAGGAACCCTCCTACACATAAACAATCTTCCACTGCACGCAGACACCTTTGCTCTATGGTGTAAGGGTGCCTGGGTTGTCACTAAGCTGCTAAAATTAGTACCAGCGCAGGGGAAAATGCAAGGCTGCACCATATTCTTGTAAATATGGTGCAGCCTTGCGTTTCTGAAGTGGCGGAGTGAGGCGTTAAGCCATGATGGCTAACGCCTCACTCCACCACTTGTTTTTACATATGACCCAAAATGTGATCCATTTACATTATGTAGAGCCACTGTACTTGCCACACATTTATTCATAACCAAAATGGAAACATTCAACTATAACGCCTTTAAATGCCTAACCGCCAACATTAACTCCAGCAACTACTACAATGCCATCTCCTATACCATCCCCCAGGCAACACTACCACGTTCACAAAACACCTGTCATACCTGGTTGCTCACTGATCTTTCCGAGACAGCAACAACCTAATTCTGGGTGACCTCAACCTGCACAGGAATGATAAAAACAGCCCACCAATACAAAACTTGAACGAGCTATTACATTCCAACACCCTTACCGAGCAGTGCTTAGAAGAAACTCATAACAAAGGGGCAACCCTGGATGCCATCATCGCCCAACATGACGCAATCACAATAGACCACATCCTACCGGTCGACTGGCGACCACCACTTAATCCTATTCCGCATCACACAACCGATCATGTGCCAACCTCCCATCCAAGACACCCCACATGGACAAGAAGCCTAACACAGATCAACATAGTGACTTTGAAAAAAATAAGCACCCTCCTGCCCATCTCGCCAGACAGTCTCTCCACAACAGAACTCACACCCCACTACAACACAATTATGTCCTCCATCTTAGCCCACCTAGCCCCACTGAAACTGAAAAAATCCAGGAACATCCCCTCCAGATTTTGGTTCAACAAGGACATTAAAGACGAAAGGAGGCAACTTAGAGCTACAGAACATCTATGGAGAAATAATCCCTCCTCTAGCCTCTGTGAGAAACTCAAAACAGCAAGAAGAAAGTACAAAAAACATATCAACAATTGAAAAAAAAACTTTTTCTGCACCGCTTTTGCCAACGTGAAAAACAGGCCAGAAGAGCTCTTTAACATCATCAAGCAACAAACCTCCAAGACCTCTGCAACCCCAGTCCACGCCTCCAAAGACCTGTGTGACAACTTCGCCAACTTCTTCAACGACAAAATCATCAATATTGAGCTATCACTTGACATCAACCTCAACCCCTCCTGCAAAAACTTAGCCCCAACAGTTGAAACCACCATGAGCTTGCTCCCCACGAAAGCCTGGATATCCTTCGACCCCGTAACTGAAGTTGAGATTCTCAAACTAATCTCCTCCTCCAAGCCCTCGTCCTACATCCTCGACCCTGTACCTACCCAATTGACCAAAAAGCTGAAACTCTCCCTTGCACCACTATGGTGTTAAATCATAAACAGCTCCTTGAAAAGCGGCATCATACCAGACTGCCTCAAAGTCGGCAAAGTCACACCACTACTGAAAAAGCCAGGCCTAGACACCAACGACCTGAACAACTTCAGACCTGTTTCCAATCTCCCCTTCCTTGCCAAAATCCTCGAAAAATGCGTTCTCCTTCAACTGAATCAGCACATTGACAACATCAACCTGCTAGACCACCACCAATCGGGCTTCAGAAAAGGCTGTAGCACTGAAACCGCGAACCTTAACATCATGACATCCTCAAGTCCCTTGATACTGATCAATCCTGCATATTCATCCGCCTAGACCTATCGGTAGCCTTTGACACGGTTGATCACAATCTTCTCATCAAGGCTCTCAAAGACCGAGTAGGTGCAGACAAGGTGGTCCTTCAATGGTTCTCCTCCTTCTTTCACAACCGCTCCCAAAGGATAAACATCAAATCCTTTACGTCTGACCTACTCCCCGTCAACAGAGGTGTCCCCCAAGGCTCAGTACTCTCCTCTCCCCTCAACTGTTCAACATATACATGGAGCCCCTCACCATCATTTAAAAAAAAGCCAACATCCCCTATCCTCTGTTATTGTGTGGTCCCCTGTGCTGTTTTCCCTGTATCTGCCCCCTGTGCCCACCCGCCCCGCTCCCTGCTTCCCGCCGCCGTGAGAGCGGCCATGCCCCCTTTTCCTTCTGTGCCCTCCCCGCTCCCGCCTCCCAGCTGCTCCTCCCTCCCACTTGGCCATAAATGGCGACCTTGCAGCGCAGGTGAGTGTGACTTGTTCTCAGGACACCCCCGCACCGCACGGCCACCAGCTGTAGCGTGTGCCTCCCGCCTGCCGCTGCCCTCAGCCTCGCTGAGCCTGCCTGCCTGCTGACCCCGCCCCCGCCGTTTTTCGTGGTCTCCTGTGATAACTCTGTTTCCTTTTGGTGATAACTCTGTTTCCTTTTTGTTGTAATCTTGCTTTTTTGTCCCTATCCTCTGTTATTGTGTGGTCCCCTGTGCTGTTTTCCCTGTATCTGCCCCCTGTGCCCACCCGCCCCGCTCCCCGCTTCCCGCCGCCGTGAGAGCGGCCACGCCCCCTTTTCCTTCTGTGCCCTCTCCACTCCCGCTTCCCAGCTGCTCCTCCCTCCCTCCCACTTGGCCATAAATGGCGACCGCGCGGCGCAGGTGGGTGTGACCTGTTCTCAGGACACCCCCGCGCCGCACGGGCACCAGCTGTAGCGTGTGCCTCCCGCCTGCCGCTGCCCTCAGCCTCGCTGAGCCTGCCTGCCTGCTGACCCCGCCCCCGCCGTTTTTCGTGGTCTCCTGTGATAACTCTGTTTCCTTTTGGTGATAACTCTGTTTCCTTTTTGTTGTAATCTTGCTTTTTTGTCCATATCCTCTGTTATTGTGTGGTCCCCTGTGCTGTTTTCCCTGTATCTGCCCCCTGTGCCCACCTGCCCCGCTCCCCGCTTCCCGCCGCCGTGAGAGCGGCCACGCCCCCTTTTCCTTCTGTGCCCTCCCCGCTCCCGCCTCCCAGCTGCTCCTCCCTCCCTCCCACTTCGCCATAAATGGCGACAGCGCGTACGTGCAGCGTTGACGTGCAGCGGGCGCGCCGATTGTTCGCCGAAGGTGCGCCAAAGATAAGCCCGTCTGCGCCCGTCCGCGCCTGGACCGCGCCCAGCGTCAGGACCCCTGGCCCCCGCAGACACCAGCCCACCCGCAGGTCCTACGACGCCACCGAACTCAACACACTCAACACCGGCCAGATCCCTGTATGCTACCGAGCCACCCCGAGACGCACCCACGGACCCTTCAGCTGCCACTCCTGCAAGTTCTCCTGCATCCGGACCTGCACTACACCTGCACCAGCCAAGCCCAGCACCAGCAGCAACCACCTGAAGTGCATCCTGCTCAACACCCGCTCTGTCCACAGACACGCCGTGGAGCTCTGGAACCTCCTCGACACAACATCACCAGACGTCGCCTTCCTCACGGAGACCTGGATGAACGCCTCCTCAGCACCCGACATCGCCATCCCAGACGGCTACAAGATCACACGGAGAGACCGCGGCAACCAGACCGGAGGAGGCATCGCCATCATCCACAGTAACACCATCCGCATCACGACCAACTCCGACGACACCCTCACAACTGCCGAACACCTTCACTTCCAGATCCACACCGACCTCAAGACCACCCTCAGAGGCACCCTCATCTACAGACCCCCGGGACCACGCACACAATTCAGCGAAGACATCGCCGACTTCATCAGCCCGCACGCCCTCCCCTCCGCTGACTACATCCTCCTCGGAGACCTCAACTTCCACCTGAAGAACAACAACGACCGCAACACCACCACCTTGCTGGACAACCTCGCCACCCTCGGTCTCAAGCAGCTGGTGACCACCCCCCCACTACGCCGGACACACACTCGACCCCGTCTTCTCATCCAGCAAGGACATCGCCTTCAGCCACACCACCGGACTCCACTGGACGGACCACACCTGCGTCCACTTCAGCTACAGAAAGAACATGATCCACCACCACCATCAACAGGCTGCACGCAGAAGCTGGAACAAGATTACAGCCGACCAGCTTGCCGCATCCCTGAGCCAGGACCCCCCCCCGCCAGCTCAGCGAACCCCAGCCAGGCCGCCTACAACCTCACGAAGTGGATCAGCAACTGCGCAGACGACCTCGCCCCACTGAGGACCCCGCCCAGCAGACCCGGCAGTAAGAAAGCACCATGGTTCACCGACGAACTCAAGAGCTCCAAGAAGAACTGCCGAGCCCTCGAGAGAGCCTGGCGCAGAAACCCAACACCAGACAACATGACGATCCTCAAGCTCGCCACTCAAAAACACCACCAACTGATCCACACCACCAAGAAAACTGCATTCGAGGAACGACTGGACAACAACGCCCACAACAGCAAGGAACTCTTCAACATCGTCAAAGAGCTCTCCAACCCCAGCGCCGGAAACAACGACATCACCCCATCACAAGACCTCTGCAACTCCCTCGCCTCCTACTTCCACAACAAGATCGCGGACATTCACAACAGCTTCAGCACACAGCCGATGCACCCCACGACAGCACCTGCACCCCCCACCACCACCCTCCGCGCCTGGACCCCGATCAACACCGAAGAAACCTTACGCACAATGAACTCCATCCACTCCGGATCCCCAACCGACCCCTGCCCTCACCACGTCTTCAACAAGGCCGACTCCGTCATTGCACCCCACCTGCGAGACATCATCAACACCTCCTTCGACACCGCTACCTTCCCGGAGAGTTGGAAGCACGCCGAACTCAGCGCCCTACTGAAAAAACAATCAGCGGACCCCACTGAACTCAAAAACTATCGCCCCATCTCGCTCCTCCCGTTTCCGGCCAAAGTGATCAAGAAGACCGCCAACAAGCAGCTGGCCGCCTTCCTCGACACGAATGGCTCCCTCGACCGCTCGCAGTCTGGCCTCCGAGCCAACCACAGCACCGAGACCACCCTCATCGCAGCCACTGATGACATCCGAGCCCTGCTCGGCAACGGGGAAACAGCGGCCCTCATCCTCCTGGACCTCTCCGCGGCATTCGACACTGTCTGCCACCGCACCCTAGTGCAGCGCCTCTGCAACGTCGGAATCCAAGTGAAGGAACTAGATTGGATCATCTCCTTCCTCGCCGGAAGGACACAGAGAGTCCGCCTCCCCCCGTTCAGATCAGAAGCCACCAAAGTCATCTGCGGCGTTCCTCAAGGCTCCTCGCTCAGCCCCACCCTCTTCAATGTCTACATGAGCCCCCTGGTGGCCATCACACGCCAACACAACCTCAACATCATCTCCTACGCTGACGACACCCAGCTGATCCTCTCCCTCACCAACAACCCCGCTACCCCCAGAGCCAACTTACACGAAGGGATGAAAGACGTAGCCGAGTGGATGATGAACAGCCGCCTGAAACTGAACTCAGACAAGACGGAAGTCCTCATCCTAGGATCGTCGCCCTCCGCCTGGGACGACTCCTGGTGGCCCCCCGCCCTGGGCAGCGCACCCAAACCAACAGACCACGCACGCAACCTGGGCTTCATCTTGGACTCCTCCCTCTCCATGACCAGACAAGTCAACGCCATCTCCTCGTCATGCTTCAACATCCTGCGCATGCTACGGAAGATCTTCCGGTGGATCCCCACCGAGACCAGGAAGACGGTCACCCAGGCCCTCGTCACCAGCCGACTGGACTACGGCAACTACCTCTACGCCGGAACCACTGCTAAACTCCAGAAGAGACTCCAGCGGATCCAGAACGCCTCAGCAAGACTCATCCTGGACATCCCCCGACACAGCCACATCTCCGGACACCTGAGAGACCTGCTCTGGCTCCCGGTCAACAAGAGAATCACGTTCCGACTCCTCACCCACGCACACAAAGCCCTACACAACCAAGGCCCAAGATACCTCAACGACCGCCTCAACTTCTACACTCCCACACGCCAGCTTCGATCGACCAACCACGCCCTCGCCGCCGTCCCCCGCATCCGCAGAGCCACCGCAGGAGGAAGGTCCTTCTCCTACCTGGCCGCCAAGACATGGAACTCCCTCCCCACCCACCTACGCCTGACCCAAGACCATCTCACCTTCAGGGAGCAGCTCAAGACCTGGCTGTTCGAGCAGTAGCGGACCCCCCCTCCCCAAGCGCCTTGAGACCCTCCGGGTGAGTAGCGCGCTATATAAATGCATTGATTGATTGATTGATTGATTGACTGTATTACCTGCACTGTACATATCTTTTGTCTTTCAATGTGCACACCCTCAAGCACTTGAATACTTTTGTTTATGACTACATACTTTTGAATATATATATTTGACAAGGCGAGGCTTTTTGGCTTTGTCATTGCTTGTTGATATAACTCTGCACTAATAAATAAGCTGCAGAGGAGATAGAGGTTTTATCAACTCAACATTTAAAGTAACATTTAACTGTGGAGTTGTCAGTACAAGGGTGCAGTACCACAGGTCGTTACTAGATGTCCCTAGAGTCAGGCGTAAAAGGGTGCAGTACCACAGGTCATTATTAGATGTCCCTGTAGAGTCAGGCGTACTGCGGTGCAGTACCGCAGGTCGTTACTAGATGTCCCTGTAGAGTCAGCAGCACTCAGTATAGAGCCACGGAACGCTGTTATCGAGTTTACTGATATTAAACACACAGAATTAATTACCTAATGAATGACGAAATTATTTATCTATTAACCATTTGCTATGATCGAAGCCTCCCAAAACATTTCTACATACTACGCCTCGAAGATCTCTATTAGTAAGCAAAATAACAAGTGATATGACGTCCATCCTTTCTGTACCGGGGGGCTGGAAAATAGTTTATTTAAACTGGAAGAAACGCACATTCAACACATTCTCTAACGCTTGACACTGACAACGTGATACCCGATCGTGAATGACAAGGATTTGCAGAACGCATTGCTGGTATGCATCTGTTGCGCAATGGATTGTGGGTATAACGTTGCTTGCACAAAGGATTGTGGGATATGTTGACTTCCTGTTCAAAGCCCTGCCCCCTGTCCTTCATTTGAGAAGCTATGGGTGGGTCAAAGGTTACCACGGACGTCCCCAAGTCTTGTGGGTGAACATATCGAAAATGAGCTTTTATGACCGTTTCATCAACAAACGAAAAATAAAACTGTGTGACTGAATGTCCACTTAAGTCTTATGAAATGTGTTTTGTATGTTATGACAAAGGATATAAACGTATTAAAACCCATCAGAAGTTCGCCTGACCCAACCCAGTGCATCCTAACTCCATTGACAGCACCGGAAACAGCTAGCCCGATTCATAGGGCCCGATTCACAGAAGGAATTTAAGACTAAATCATAAACTTACTACTATTTGGTATTCACAGAATGCACTTACTACTTTTGGGATTCACAGAGTGAACTTACTACTTTTGGGATTCACAGAATGAACTTACTACTTTCGGTATTCACAGAATAGATTTAAGACTACTAACTTTACGTCCGCACTTGGGCCAGAAATAAATAAAATGGTGGTTGGTAGACAGAGACATAAAAATCCCTGAATTAATACTTCTTTTTATCTGTTTTGCATTAGTTTGCGTTTGGGCCTAGTTAAAATGGCTGCTAGCAGGATGCCTCATGCAGTCAAAATGGAAGCAAAACAAGATGGAACCCGCGTCTGCGAATGGTTATCATTAACTCTATGTGCCTCCTGAGAATGTCCTTATGACCAAGGTCGACTCGAAAAACCTCACAATGACAGAGCTATCGTTTATTGAGTACTAGCAGCCCGTCCCGACGTTGTCTGGGTATGAATTGCTGCCGGCCAGTAGTATATTGTTTCGTAGGATTTTGTTTTGATAGCATTTCTTATCTGTGACAGGCCTGTGAAACGCTCCGATTCACAGTGCACTGCTGATGCACTTAAGAGTGCGCGTTTATTTATTTTTATTTTTATTTATTTATTTAAGTTTTGTATAGCGCTAGCTAGACCCGAAGGTATCAGTGCGCTTCACAACGTATACAAATAGGCATCAACATAACAGGTAGGTCGAAGCAGGGTAGGGAGAGTATGAGAAAACATGGTAGCACGTAAAAGTCTATACAGTATCAGCATGAGGGCGACAAGGCGGAGATCAAGTGAGAGTCATCAGGTTCTCGCTAGGACCAAGGAGATAGTGAACTATCAAAGTCATACGATGGTTCTCGTTATGGTCCAGCCCACTCAAGAAAGAAGGCTTTGTGTAGTATCTTGAATTTCAGGAAGGAGGCTGTCATTCTGATGTGGGGGGGAAGGAGTTCCATATCTTAGGAGCATTTCCCGCAAAGGACCTGTTAGATCTTTTACGTTTCTGTGATTTCAGAGGTATGAGTAGTAGCGTGTTGGAGCTTCTGAGGGTCCTGGACTGACCGGCTCTCTTGAGTTTATTGGCCAGATATTCCGGTTTACCTGTATGCAGGGCTTTGTGTGTGAGGCAGGCTGTGCGGAGGTTTGCTCGTAGGAACACATATACACAGACGTAAGGTTTTTCGGAATGTCAGGATGTCTTGTCGATCCCAGGGTTGGTACACCCAGTTATAAACTACCCTTCCCTTTGCGTCCTGATGGTTAATATCGTCATGAGTTCCCTGACCTCGTGGGGGACCCAGTAGGGAGCGGCCGCCTTTATCGGCATCATGGTATCAACTTTTCCTATCGGGGGTTCGGTCACTACAGGAGTCGTGTTTTTAGCTATCGGTCCTTGTTCAGTGAGATGGGGGAAGACTTCCATCGTACGCGAGAAGAGTTCCGTCACGTCACACTCGCTCTCATCTCCTACATCTACCTTTCGATACAAGTTCGCAAGGCATTCGGGTCTCTTATCCTGATATCTCTCCTCATAGGCTGTGAGGGTATGGTAGCAAAATCGTACAACAAAGTGTCGTTTATGGCTGCTAGTATACATGTCACATATATCTGAAATATATTCTTCCGTCTCTTTTCGGTCTATTAGCGTTTTCACAATTTTGTCAATACCCGCTCGTTCATGGCTGTTCAAGCGGCTTGCTCTCGTAATTTCCTTCCTTACAGCTTCAGGCTGGTTTGAAGTTTCAGTTGATGCGGGGTTTAGTATGAGAGGCTCGGTCGGCGCGGAGGCCCTGGGTACCGAGGCCCTGGCACTACCTTCATTAGGGGTCGGAGGTTGTTGGTGCTGAGCTATAGGATGAGAGGGAGCATATGGAGGGGGCATGTAGATGATTGGGGGACCTAGGAGTAAGTCATCGTTCGCCTTTTGCTTCGATGGTAGCTCAGGGTAAAGTACAGAGGGAGTTCCAACAGGGCATTGGCCCGATGTTTCGGACTCCTGTTCTTTCTTTATCCTCTCTCTCTCTTTAATCTCTTCTTCTAGTTTTTGACCAGCCAGGTGGGCTGCTTTTTGCATTTCCTTTTCTATCTTCGCTTCGTCTCTCTTTTTACGTTGCATTGCTTCTTTCCGCCACATGCCGAGACTATCGAGCATGGTTGGCGTGGTTTTCTGTTTAAGAAGGGCTGTTTCTAGTGCTTCTATTTTATTTATATCAAAAGATCCCATCAGTGGCCACTGACTTTCTCGATCTTTCTTGGTATTTTTATGCCACAGCTTGCTGTAGGCTACGGCGACTAATCCATACTTCGTGAACACGTCCTTATTAGGGGTTCCCTCCAGTGGAGCTGGATGATCTACCTCTAATAAACGGTCTGGGCTGAACCAATTACCAATCAGTGGGGAGAAGATAGGCATGACGTATAACGAATAAAAAGCATTTCAAACAATGGTGGACAAAGGTCCGCACTACCTATCCTTCACTACTTGCAAAGACTAGACAGAATATTCCTATTCTTCGTTATTTGCAAACAGGGAATATCTCAAAAGAACCAATAGAACCAATCAATCAGTGGGGAGAAGATAGGTGCGGCGTATTATCAGCCCTTACTGATATGGAGAAAAAGTCCACACTACCTATCTTCACTATACACAAAGGGAGAGAGAATATTCCTATTCTTCACCGTTTGTAGACAGTGAATGTCTCAAGAAGAACCAATGTCACTTAACAACCGAGGTTAAGTGATTCAATCAATAAATATTAACTAGTATTTTCAAACAATAAAACAAACAAAGAGAGTCGAGCTGCACGACCTTACCCGGACCGTATGGACAGTTTTCTCGTCTTCCACTTCCAGCACCCAGTCGTCCTCTATTCTCCGTTAGTGGCCCGGAGCTCCTGAGGGTCCCCAGTAAGGACCGTAGATCACTCGAGAGAGGTCTGTTCAGAACCAGCGAAGTTCGGATGATCGGCCGCCAGACGAGGGTCTATCAGGCGGGAGCTCTTCCCGATCGCTGCAGTCGTTCATTCTGTCATCAGGACCTCTCCCACTGGATCCACGTGTCGCTGATGGGCCCCACGTTTGGGAAGCCAACTTGTTTACCAATGTTAGAAGGGGTGTTCTCAGAGGGCCAGGTTGTGCTCACCCGACCACCCCAGTACCCACCTCTCCCACAGATATTGCCGAGTCTTATCGTGAGGTCCCCACCGGGGAGGACTTCGAGTCTAGGGGCCCGATTCACGGAACTAACTTAAGACAAAATCCTAAACTTACTACTTTTGGTATTCACAGAAGTTAGGATTTTGTCTTAAGTTTGTCTTTAAGACAGACTTAAGACAGACTTAAGTTAGGATTTTGTCTTAAGTCTCTCTTAAGTCTGTCTTAAGTCTGTCTTAAGACAAAATCCTAACTTCTGTGAATACCAAAAGTAGTAAGTTTAGGATTTAGTCTTAAGTTCGTTCTGTGAATCGGGCCCTAGGATCGTACACACTGAGCTCACACCACACTTACGAACGGACACCACACCGTAGGTTTTCAGTAACAAGTTCTTTATCAACAGTAAGAAGAAAATAAGCACTCTTATGTACAAGCGATCGAGGGATCATAAAGTCTTTAGGGGTTCGGGAAGAGGGAAGCGGGACAGTCTTAGTCTTTTGGCCAGTACGAAGTGTACCCTGCGCACAGCTCTCAATCCTCGAGCCGGGGGGTACAGAAGGTGATGGTCGTAGTGGCTGCTTCACTCACGTCGAGTCGGCTCGGGTCGTGATGGTAGAGTCGATGGTCCAGCTGGACCAGAGTACTCCTCGAGACGCGACGAGGTAAGCAGGGCTCGATCCGGAGATGTTCTTGAGGAGCCGCGACAGCGTCACCAGGGCTCAGATGGTTTCGAGTTCAAGCTCGAGCCGCGACAGCGTCAGCAGGGCTCCGAAGTCTTTGCAAGGATGAGCCGGGACAGCGTCAGCAGGGCTCCGATGGTTCAGTTCGGTCCTTGGGAGGACGAGCCGCAACAGCGTCAGCAGGGCTCCGATGGTTCACTTCTGTGTTACGAGCAAGGAGCCGCAACAGCGTCAGCAGGGCTCAGCGATTCCGAGGTTCAGTTCTCCTTTGCGTTCCGTAGTGTGTGAACTCGAGTTTCCCTACTTTATTTTCCTTGCAATATTATATAGCGTGAACTCGACAACATGGCATGAGCATAATTTACATTACAGAAGAACACATTCATTTGTGGTAGGCACGGGGAGACAAAGCGGTTTGCCTGGATTCACAGGATGTTGAGCTGATGCCGAGATTCGTACGTAGCTCCCCATCTCTAAAGTTTGCAATTCTAGAACTTGTGGTGGGAGGTGTGTCTACAGGGGTATTTTCAGGGTTCAGGGCTAGGTTTGGGTTTTGGGGTATAGGGGTATTTTTAGGGTTCAGGGGTAGGTGTGGGTATTGGGGAACAAAGGTATTTTAAGGGATCAGGGCTAGGTTTGGTTTTGGGGTACAGGGGTATTTTTAGGGTTCAGGGCTAGGTTTGGGTTTTGGGGTACAGGGGTATTTTTAGCGTTCAGGGCTAGGTTTGGGTTTTGGAGTACAGGGGTATTTTTAGGGTTTAGGGCTAGGTTTGGGTTTTGGGGTACAGGGTATATTTAGAGGGTTAAGATGGGTTAGTGTTTAAGGGTGTTGGGGTATTTTATAGAGTAAGGATGGGTTATGATTATGGGGTGCAGGGGTATTTAAAGTAAGGGTGGGCGGAATTGGCGCGAACTTAGTACAATAAATCCGCAATATTTCGTTCCGTCAGATTTCCAATTATTAAAACAGAAACCTCATATATTCAAGGTAAAATAACAAGTATTTCTACATGCTAAAATGCATATAGTCATTTCACAAAAGTGAAATTAGCTTCCAGCAAGCAGTGAGAGAGGTGATGATTTTGAGATCAAGCCCCTGCAAAGCGTTATGGGACGAGATTAGCATTGGGAAGTGAATATTATAGTATCCGAATAATTTTACAAAGAGCTGCAGTTGACCTCTCATCCCCAGTTGTCCCCGATGAGGCAAATGCAATAGCATTTAAAATATTATACATCAAGCTGCAGTTCAACTCGTGGTCCCTAGATGTCCCTGATGAGGCAAATGCAATAGCATTTAAAATATTATACATGAAGCTGCAGTTCACCTCGCCGTTCCTAAATGTCCCTGATGAGGCAAATGCAATAGCATTTAAAATATTTTACATCAAGCTGCAGTTCACCTCGTCGTCCCAAGATGTCCCTGATGAGTAAAATTAAAAAACATTGAAACCCTTTCATGAATGCTAAAAATGATGCTAATCTTATCCCATAATGCTTTGCAGGACCTTTTAGTTGTATTTTTGCCCATAACTGTGCTTGGGGTGGTTCTAAGAGAATGGGACTTCCACTGAATTACTATTTAAAAGGAGCAGGAATGTATAGAACCTAGGAAGAAAAAACAACACTCGTGACGGAATGCCCCCAGCGATTGTCACGCCCCCAGCACACACCCACAGCACAATGCAGACACGCCCACAAGGGACTACTTTGCTGGCACGGTTCTTTTACCTTTTAAATGTATATGGTGGGCGTCTGCATAGCCTATGTCCTTCTGCTGCAACTGCCCTTTCCAACGCTGTATTGGGTGTTTTGATTGGTGCTGTGGTTCCTGAGATTACCCGCCTCAAAGGTTTGGGCTCTCTCTTTATTATATTAGTATAGATACAAGGAGCATGAGAACCGGCAAAGAAAATGAGGCTGTGGACAGTTCATCGCTGAATCATGCGTATTTCTTTCAAATGTATAATATGATGAATAACTGTATTTTACTAATAGGACCCCTTTTGTCAAAACTAGTCTGAACAGGAGATGCGAGTTTAGGTCATGCCTGTCATCTTTCCAACCAATCATAACGCTAGTTTTACAGAGATTGTAATGTTTCGAGTGTAGAGAGCCATGAGAATGGTATAAAGGATGGTCCCTTTGGTAAGGAAAAAAAATCCTTCCTTTGGATTATATCAGAGCACATCATTATTGAGGACTACGCTGAATGAATTTCTGTCTGAGCTGATCAGACACCATTTGGAGTAGGAACGAGAAAGTCGCAGGTGCAGCCTGGGGGAAGTTCGGCCAAGGAGGATTGGTTTAGCCAGTTAGATTGGGAGATCGGCGCTATGCAATTGTTTAGCTGATGGACTTATTGATTTTACCTATCCCGTGAGCTGCAGTCTGTCAACCTTTCCTGGTGGATATTTTCTCATCACCCGAGGCCTGGGGTGAGAGTTTCCAGCTCATTACTAATAGGTAAATCCAAATAAATGAATTTGTATAAATTGCACTTTCTAAAATCACTGCTAAAATTTTGATTACTGATTTTAAATGATTCCCTAAAGATTATTTGAGATTTATTCGTTTCCTAAACTTTAGATAAAGATAAAGATTCAAAATGAAATAAATGTTTCTGTGGTTTATAAATTTGTTGTAGAAATTTGCATAAGTAATTCAAGAGATTAAACAGGACTTGATCACCATCAACTATTCAACTATATTTGTCTCTTGACCGGTGTGGTGGGGTAATTAAAGGTTATGGGCCTCATTTATGAAAAGTGACGCATCGCTGCGTGACAACAGCAATGCGTCACTTTTCACTGCGTCCTCCTTGCACCACCAATGATGCGTCATATTTACAGTATGACGCATCATTGCGCAAGGAGTTACAGATACGTCAGGGGGAAGGAGTTCCATATCTTAGGAGCATTTCCCGCAAAGGACCTGTTAGATCATTTACGTTTCTGTGATTTCAGAGGTATGAGTAGTAGCGTGTTGGAGCTTCTGAGGGTCCTGGACTGACCGGCTCTCTTGAGTTTATTGGCCAGATATTCCGGTTTACCTGTATGCAGGGCTTTGTGTGTGAGGCAGGCTGTGCGTAAGTTTGCTCGTAGGAACACATATACACAGACGTAAGGTTTTTCGGAATGTCAGGATGTCTTGTCGATCCCAGGGTTGGTACACCCAGTTATAAACTACCCTTCCCTTTGCGTCCTGATGGTTAATATCGTCATGAGTTCCCTGACCTCGTGGGGGGACCCACTAGGGAGCGGCCTCCTTTATCGGCATCATGGTATCAACTTTTCCTATCGGGGGTTCGGTCACTACAGGAGTCGTGTTTTTAGCTATCGGTCCTTGTTCAGTGAGTTGGCGGGAGACTTCCATCGTACGCGAGAAGAGTTCCGTCACGTCACACTCGCTCTCATCTCCTACATCTACCTTTCGATACAAATTCGCAAGGCGTTCAGGTCTCTTATCCTGATATTTCTCCTCGTAGGCTGTGAGGGTATGGTAGCAAAATCGTACAATAAAGTGTCGTTTATGGCTGCTAGTATACATGTCACATAT
Organism: Lissotriton helveticus; assembly: GCF_964261635.1. Lineage (NCBI taxonomy): Eukaryota > Metazoa > Chordata > Amphibia > Caudata > Salamandridae > Lissotriton > Lissotriton helveticus. The sequence continues at coordinate 191,974,112 of NC_136057.1, forward strand.
ATCTGAAATATATTCTTCCGTCTCTTTTCGGTCTATTAGCGTTTTCACAATTTTGTCAATACCCGCTCGTTCATGGCTGTTCAAGCGGCTTGCTCTCGTAATTTCCTTCCCTACAGCTTCAGGCTGGTTTGAAGTTTCAGTTGATGCGGGGTTTAGTACGAGAGACTCGGTCGGCGCGGAGGCCCTGGGTACCGAGGCCCTGGCACTACCTTCATTAGGGGTCGGAAGTTGTTGGTGCTGAGCTATAGGATGAGAGGGAGCATATGGAGGGGGCATGTCGATGGTTGGGGGACCTAGGAGTAAGTCATTGTTCGCCTTTTGCTTCGATGGTAGCTCAGGGTAAAGTACAGAGGGAGTTCTAACAGGGCATTGGCCCGATGTATCGGACTCCCGTTCTTTCTTTATCCTCTCTCTCTCTTTAATATCTTCTTCTAGTTCTTGACCAGCCAGGTGGGCTGCTTTTCGCATTTCCTTTTCTATCTTCGCTTCGTCTCTCTTTTTACGTTGCATTGCTTCTTTCCGCCACATGCCGAGACTATCGAGCATGGTTGGCGTGGTTTTCTGTTTAAGAAGGGCTGTTTCTAGTGCTTCTATTTTATTTATATCAAAAGATCCCATCAGTGGCCACTGACTTTCTCAATCTTTCTTGGTATTTTTATGCCACAGCTTGCTGTAGGCTACGGCGACTAATCCATACTTCGTGAACACGTCCTTATTAGTGGTTCCCTCCAGTGGAGCTGGATGATCTACCTCTAATAAACGGTCTGGGCTGAACCAACTACCAATCAGTGGGGAGAAGATAGGCATGACGTATAACGAATAAAAAGCATTTCAAACAATGGTGGACAAAGGTCCGCACTACCTATCCTTCACTACTTGCAAAGACTAGACAGAATATTCCTATTCTTCGTTATTTGCAAACAGGGAATATCTCAAAAGAACCAATAGAACCAATCAATCAGTGGGGAGAAGATAGGTGCGGCGTATTATCAGCCCTTACTGATATGGAGAAAAAGTCCACACTACCTATCTTTCACTATTCACAAATGGAGAGAGAATATTCCTATTCTTCACCGTTTGTAGACAGAGAATGTCTCAAGAAGAACCAATGTCGCTTAACAACCGAGGTTAAGTGATTCAATCAATAAATATTAACTAGTATTTTCAAACAATCAAACAAACAAAGAGAGTCGTGCTGCACGACCTTACCCGGACCGTATGGACAGTTTTCTCGTCTTCCACTTCCAGCACCTGGTCGTCCTCTATTCTCCGTTAGTGGCCCGGCGCTCCTGAGGGTCCCCAGTCTGGACCGTAGATCACTCGAGAGAGGTCTGTTCGGAACCAGCGAAGTTCGGATGATCGGCCGCCAGACGAGGGTCTATCAGGCGGGAGCTCTTCCCGATCGTTGCAGTCGTTCACTCTGTCATCAGGACCTCTCCCACTGGATCCACGTGTCGCTGATGGGCCCCATGTTTGGGAAGCCAATTTGTTTACCAATGTTAGAAGGGGCGTTCTCAGAGGGCCAGGTTGTGCTCACCCGACCACCCCAGTACCCACCTCTCCCACAGATATTGCCGAGTCTTATCGTGAGGTCCCCACCGGGGAGGACTTCGAGTCTAGGATCGTACACACTGAGCTCACACCACACTTACGAACGGACTCCACACCGTAGGTTTTCAGTAACAAGTTCTTTATCAACAGTAAGAAGAAAATAAGCACTCTTATGTACAAGCGATCGAGGGATCATAAAGTCTTTAGGGGTTCGGGAAGAGGAAAGCCGGACAGTCTTAGTCTTTTGGCCAGTACGAAGCGTACCCTGCGCACAGCTCTCAATCCTCGAGCCGGGGGGTACAGAAGGTGATGGTCGTACTGGCTGCTTCACTCACGTCGAGTCGGCTCAGGTCGTGATGGTAGAGTCGATGGTCCAGCCGGACCAGAGTACTCCTCGAGACGCGACGAGGTAAGCAGGGCTCGATCCGGAGATGTTCTTGGGGAGCCGCGACAGCGTCAGCAGGGCTCAGATGGTTTCGAGTTCAAGCTCGAGCCGCGACAGCGTCAGCAGGGCTCCGAAGTCTTTGCAAGGATGAGCCGCGACAGCGTCAGCAGGGCTGCGATGGTTCAGTTCGGTCCTTGGGAGGACGAGCCGCAACAGCGTCAGCAGGGCTCCGATGGTTCAGTTCCGTGTTACGAGCAAGGAGCCGCAACAGCGTCAGCAGGGCTCAGCGATTTCGAGGTTCAGTTCTCCCTTGCGTTCAGTAGTGTGTGAACTCGAGTTTCCCTACTTTATTTTCCTTGCAATATTATATAGCGTGAACTCGACAACATGGCATGAGCATAATTTACATTACAGAAGAACACATTCCTTTGTGGTAGGCACGGGGAGACAAAGCGATTTGCCTGGATTCACAGGATGTTGAGCTGATGCCGAGATTCGTACGTAGCTCCCCATCTCTAAAGTTTGCAATTCTAGAACTTGTGGTGGGAGGTGTGTCTACAGGGGTATTTTCAGGGTTCAGGGCTAGGTTTGGGTTTTGGGGTATAGGGGTATTTTTAGGGTTCAGGGGTAGGTTTGGGTATTGGGGTACAAAGGTATTTTGAGGGTTCAGGGCTAGGTTTGGTTTTGGGGTACAGGGGTATTTTTAGGGTTCAGGGCTAGGTTTGGGTTTTGGGGTACAGGGTTATTTTAGGGTTCTGGGCTAGGTTTGGGTTTTGGGGTACAGAGGTATTTTTAGGGTTCAGGGGTAGGTTTGGGTTTTGGGGTACAGGGGTATTTTAAGGGTTATGGGCTAGGTTTGGGTTTTGGGGTACAGGGGTATTTTTAGCGTTCAGGGCTAGGTTTGGGTTTTGGAGTACAGGGGTATTTTTAGGGTTTAGGGCTAGGTTTGGGTTTTGGGGTACAGGGTATATTTATAGGGTTAAGATGGGTTAGTGTTTAAGGGTGTTGGGGTATTTTATAGAGTAAGGGTGGGTTATGATTATGGGGTGCAGGGGTATTTAAAGTGGCGGTGGGCGGAATTGGCGCGCACTTAGTACAATAAATCCGCAATATTTCGTTCCGTCAGATTTCCAATTATTAAAACAGAAACCTTATATATTCAAGGTAAAATAACAAGTATTTCTAGATGCTAAAATGCATATAGTCATTTCACAAAAGTGAAATTAGCTTCCAGCAAGCAGTGAGAGAGGTGATGATTTTGAGATCAAGCCCCTGCAAAGCATTATGGGACGAGATTAGCAAAGGGAAGTGAATATTATAGTATCCGAATAATTCTACAAAGAGCTGCAGTTGACCTCTCATCCCCAGTTGTCCCAATGAGGCAAATGTAATAGCATTTAAAATATTATACATCAAGCTGCAGTTCACCTCGCCGTTCCTAGATGTCCCTGATGAGGCAAATGCAATAGCATTTAAAATATTATACATCAAGCTGCAGTTCACCTCGTCGTCCCAAGATGTCCCTGATGAGTAAAATTAAAAAACATTGAAACCCTTTCATGAATGCTAAAAATGATGCTAATCTTATCCCATAATGCTTTGCAGGACCTTTTAGTTGTATTTTTGCCCATAACTGTGCTTGGGGTGGTTCTAAGAGAATGGGACCTCCACTGAATTACTATTTAAAAGGAGCAGGAATGTATAGAACCTGGGAAGAAAAAACAACACTCGTGACGGAATGCCCCCAGCGATTGTCACGCCCCCAGCACACACCCACAGCACAATGCAGACACGCCCACAAGGGACTACTTTGCTGGCACGGTTCTTTTACCTTTTTAATGTATATGGTGGGCGTCTGCATAGCCTATGTCCTTCTGCTGCAACTGCCCTTTCCAACGCTGTATTGGGTGTTTTGATTGGTGCTGTGGTTCCTGAGATTACCTGCCTCAAAGGTCTGGGCTCTCTCTTTATTATATTAGTATAGATACAAGGAGCATGAGAACCGGCAAAGAAAATGAGGCTGTGGACAGTTCATCGCTGAATCATGCGTATTTCTTTCAAATGTATAATATGATGAATAACTGTATTTTACTAATAGGACCCCTTTTGTCAAAACTAGTCTGAACAGGAGATGTGAGTTTAGGTCATGCCTGTCATCTTTCCAACCAATCATAACGCTAGTTTTACAGAGATTGTAATGTTTCGAGTGTAGAGAGCCATGAGAATGGTATAAAGGATGGTCCCTTTGGTAAGGAAAAAAAATCCTTCCTTTGGATTATATCAGAGCACATCATTATTGAGGACTACGCTGATTGAATTTCTGTCTGAGCTGATCAGACACCATTTGGAGTAGGAACGAGAAAGTCGCAGGTGCCGCCTGGGGGAAGTTCGGCCGAGGAGGATTGGTTTAGCCAGTTAGATTGGGAGATCGGCGCTATGCAATGGTTTAGCTGATGGCCTTATTGATTTTACCTATCCCGTGAGCTGCAGTCTGTCAACCTTTCCTGGTGGATATTTTCTCATCACCCGAGGCCTGGGGTGAGAGTTTCCAGCTCATTACTAATAGGTAAATATGCACAAATCCAAAGAAATGAATTTGTATAAATTGCACTTTCTAAAATCACTGCTAAAATTTTGATTATTGATTTTAAATGATTCCCTAAAGATTATTTGAGATTTATTCGTTTCCTAAACTTTAGATAAAGATAAAGATTCAAAATGAAATAAATGTTTCTGTGGTTTATAAATTTGTTGTAGAAATTTGCATAAGTAATTCAAGAGATTAAACGGGACTTGATCACCATCAACTATTCAACTATATTTGTCTCTTGACCGGTGTGGTGGGGTAATTAAAGGTTACGGGCCTCATTTATGAAAAGTGACGCATCGCTGCGTGAAAACAGCAATGCGTCACTTTTCACTGCGTCCTCCTTGCACCCCCAATGATGCGTTATATTTACAGTATGGCGCATCATTGCGCAAGGAGTTACAGATACGTCAGTATTTCTGACGTATCTGTATGGCGCAAAAGTGGTGCATTGCTGGAGTGTGTCACAAAAGTGACGCAACTCCGGCAATGTATCCTTTCACATGGGGCAACCCCATGTGAAAGAAAGGGGCAACCCCCATCTGAAAGGGCCTGCGTCAGTCTTACGCCTGCTGTGAGGCAGGCGTAAGAAATTAACGCATTTGTGTCCTAGAAGTGGCGCAGTGAAATCACATAGATTTCACGGCGTCACTTCTACGACCCTTTCTTGCGTCAATATGCTCCCTTGCATACATTATACCTGGCACAGGTATAATGTGGCAAAGCGGTTTACAAAGTGACACATCTACCTAGATGCGTCACTTTGTGAATATGACACAACAAGGCACATTTTTTACTCCACTGGTGCATCACAAAAAGTGACGCACCAGCAGCGTAAAAGTGACGTACAGCCTCATAAATGAGGCCCTACATTTATAAGAGTATGATTTATTGATTTACCCTTAACTGATCCAGCACCTCATAATCAGGTACCAGATGACTGATATGTTTTGTTGTGTAGTATTATGGGCCTCACTGCACAAATGTGAGTGATTTAAGGTACTTGATATATGATAAATTTTGCCGTGCTGCATCACATACACACCAGAACCAGCTAATAGGGTTGCTAACTCCCTGTTTTTAGGTTGAGCCTAGAGTCAGCGCGCAAGCGATGCTCTGCTGATGATCTGCTGTTGTTCAGTACGTGAGAGAAGGACCACCCACTCTCCCGCCATATTTTTTATTTATTGGCTTGTGTCTTTGTCCTTTCTAAATGCTGTTGTATGACACCTTTATAGGCTTGTTAGTCCCTCCTTAGTATGGCCATGTCGTCTTTGGTATCCTCCCATGTCTACTGGCCACTTTACTTGGTTGTTACACCGTGCATGTACTATTTATTTTTGACAGCTTCCACAGCTGATGCCTTTAACAAGGCTGTTTCCAATTATGTGCACTTCTGGGAGAGGTCAGGGGGCAAGGCCTGGGGCTTTGAAGATGTCTGTTTACAGCACAGGGCTCTTGTTGTTCTTAATGAGGGGTCAACTTGCTTGGCTGCCTCCCTCAAATGTGCATGATTGTCGGTAAGGGAACCATATTTATTCTAAGTTCCACAGCGTGTGGGTTCAAGTTGGCACAAGTAATCAGTGTTTGGAGCATCAAACGTACTTCACCCACCCTGACAGTACCTTAGCTTTCATACGTCACTGCTCCAATGCTAGCAGGAAAGCCACGCCTAAACCTCAACCTTGCTTGCCAGGACTTTTGCAATGCTGTCGCCCACGCATACAGGCAGCTGGGGAAGCCGCTGTTGCTTCCCTTCTCAGGAATGCTTTACTCCATTAGATCCTAATTTATAGGACAAGCACCATAGACGCCTATGTATTTTCCTGTGCTCCCTCTCCCTCTCCCCTCCCGTTGTCCGCATTCCCTTTATTCCTGCCCCCCTCCCCCCTTGCGGTGACCATTGAGGTAACCACCCTCCTTCCCTCCCGTTGTCCATGGTTACCAGGCTCCCGCCCCCTCCTGTTGTCTGTGTTAAACATGCTCCCGCCCCCCCCCCCCCCCCCGGTACTGTCACCTGGACCCAAAACTTGGATTCAGCCACTTGACACACTATTAATTTATTTGCCCACTAAGGGGATCCTGAACCCAATGATTTCCTAATAATTGCAGTCTGGAGGGGTGGGGGCGCAGCTGTCACCCCACAGCCCTGTCATGTCCCCAGGTCAGCCTCATACCACAATAAATCGTGGATGGGTGAAGGCCTGCTGGCCGATGGGTTATTGCAGTGCAATGGGGGAGAGTCCATTTTGGCTAATTGGGACCGCGGCTGGAAGCTGCTTCACAGTCTCCAAATAATGGCTGGGGGTGGGGGGGCGTTTCACACGGTGAGGGTCTCCCCTTCTCCTTGGCAGGGTTTTAATTTCTTAACCGCCAGCTTTGTGTAAACAGTGCATTGCAGTCATTAAAAGAGCCTTGTTTGGTATCGAGCACCCGTGGCACGCTAGAAAGTTCACTCCGCAAAGACAATGACCGCACTCCCCTGCCCACCTGAGTCAGCACCCGTGACTTCAGACCTTGTCCCCAAGGGGCAGATTTACAATAACTGGCGCATTTATAATGCGGCGCACCATGGGGAAAAAACGGCAAAGATGTGTGACGCATCTGTGCCGTAAAGGCGGTGCAATGCTCTGGGGGCCCAAATTGTACAATGCTGTGGCAATCCTTACGCCTGCTTAGCAGGCGCAGGGTTTTGACGCAGCATGGGCTCAAAAGTGACTGAGTGAAATCTTGTAGATTTCACGAAGTCACTATTAAGAGGCGTTCCTGAGGCGGAAAGCCCCCCTGCGCATGAACGCCTCCTTCTGGCGCAGAGCTTTACAACGTGACGCATCTCCCAGATGCTGTGGGCCCCCATATACTCCACCAGCTCCACTAATGACAGCTGAAGCCCTGAGAAGCAGGCTGTCTCCTCTTCTTTCTCTCCTTCCCACCATGTCTGACCATGACACCGATCTCAAAACAAGTCTCCTTCTGAAAGAAAATGATCTTGAGCATGCTGACCCCTTTTCTGCGCCAGGAGCACCATCTGCCCTGAGACTAGCACGGAAATTGAGCCCCCAGGTCTTATTGTAAAACATTCCTAATTGCGCTGCAGTGGCCCCTGGGCCAAAGTGTCACTGCACCTCCAATGACAGCTTCTGCCTCCCTGTCACTCAACAACACGGGCTCCTATCCCACACCATCCCCCCCTCCCTCCCTCCCTGTCTCTCTTCGTCACTTCCCCTCCACGGGGGCGTACGGGGCAATGAATATCGATTCAAGCTTATGAAACGCGCCTGAACGCAGTGCTCATCTTACTTCAAACTCATCGCGAATCTTAGACATATATCTAAGATATCCAAAAATTAGTTTGGACGTCGGTTATCATAGCCACACGAACTGCAATGAATACCGACACCATGTAGAAAAAGATAGAGCGACGTGTGTCCCTTTTCTTGGTATTATGAACAAAAACTTACGAAAATTACGGTGAGATTCCATGATCCATACTGGAAGAAAATGTACAGCTGTTTAACCAAAACACGTGCACACGTTAAATATTTCTCAGTGTTTATGTTAAAAATGACTATTTTACCGTGACAATGAACAAAAAGTGATTGTAGTTTTGCAGTGGCTTCTGGGTATTCAAATTTCCTCACAGCAGCTGGTTGTTGTCAGGCCGCCTGCCCTCTGGTAACAGCAGATGGTACTGCACCTGCTGCTTGGTAGATAGATCAATTTATCCCTCCATCTCCTCCTAACTCACTCTCACAAGCACTCTCTCTCTCTCTCTCTCTCTCTCTCTCTCTCTCTCTCTCTCTCTCTCTCTCTCTCTCTCTCTCTCTCTCTCAAACACACACACACTCTCTCTCAAAAAGAAACAGTGGCAGAAACAGTGGCAAAGACCAAAGGTTTGGAATTTGAAATGAAATTTATGGGGTTTATTTACAAGCCCCTTGCGCTGCCTGTACGCCTCTTTTTCCCATATTAAAAGTGACGCACTGGAGGAGCAAGGGGTTTGTAAATAAGCCCCTAAATTTATGAAGGGCTCAAACACAACACCCATTAATTTTGGTGCTGCCCCATATTTCTAAGGGTGGCATAAAAAGGAGGCAGAGCCAAAATTAAGACCAGGTAAAACCTCATCCTGGCGCAACGAGGAATTTTTTTAAATTTCTCCTTGTTTTTGCTGTTTCCATGTGTGCAGCCTTGTGCAGTACACATAGAAACACCAAAACACCATTGATTTTTTATATGCAGGAGGAAGGTGTCCTTTCCTGCACATAAACAATCATTATATAAACAAGCATTGGAAATGCAACAGGTCGCGGCATTAGAAAAGTTGGAGCTATTGGTTCGGTAAATAACAATTTTTTTATTCATGTGTTGGTTTTGAAAATAGCGAAATTAATAGCTTTGTCATTTACAATGCCAATACTTTTATCTTTTGCAAATGTGACACCTATAGCATTTGTAATGCAACATGTTTTGTATTTACGTGACTTAGATGTATTGATATTACAAATAACAATGGCTTTTCATTTTTTTAAATAATTGATACTTAAATAAAATTTATTGTAATTTATAATGGCAATAGCTTAAACTTTTGTAAATAACTTTTGTGAAGATTATGTTCAGTGTAATTTATTGTGACGAAAATCCAAGAACAGAAGTGAAATATTAACATCTTTTTGTGACATTTGTAATAAAGCTTGAAACATTGAGAGAACATATTTGAACCAGTTGTTGTTGAATGGTTGCACAGATTGTTACTGTGGTGGCGCTGAGTGATGCTGTGGCGTTCAGTGATGCGGTGGTGGCGCATAGTGATGTTGTGGTTGTAGGAAGGTGGATATCTGACTATGGTTATCCCCAACTTTTTGCCTAGTGTTTAGCTGGTCTTCAACCTAGTTGGCCTGGGGCCCTGCTATTCAGGACCCCAGACTAGTTGCTCTCTCTGTAAAATGGACTCCATGTACCTTAGGTACATACCTAATTGGATGCTGGGTCACCTTATCAGCCCCTGTACAGTGTACCTTAGGTACCCAGGGCATAGGTGTACCCAGGGCCTACCAGGGGCTGCAGCATGTATTATGCCACCCCTGGCTGGCCATCCAAAACTGACACAACTGGCTGCTAAGACAGCTGGGGTAAGGTGGTGTAATCACCCTTTGCTATAGATAGTATACCTATATCTAACCCTAAAATGGACACATATATTCCTATCAGTCACTCCTATGGCAGGCCTTATCAATCCTGAAGGCAGACTGCTTGTAATTATGTGAGATGGTGCTCTGGCATCAGCTGAGCCCGTCTGCAGCTTGCGGAACCAAGTCCTAATAGCTGTTCCATGATAACGCTATACCATATACTCTTAAGTGCATTATAATCCTCGCGGTTGAATGCTAACTTTGGTATAGCATTATCAAAACATGTCGAGTAAGGTGTCATACGAATTGGAATACTACCCCCTCGCCAATTCTGGCGACGGGGGTACTATTCCACCCTTCTAGAGGGACACGACATGTATGTAACTGTGAACCCCGGTTAAAGTTAACTCGAGCCTCAGCATCATAAAATGGATGCTGCCACCACAGACACAAGTCTGACCTCCTGCTGCTGGGAGTCCTTCCAGCGAGAGAGGCTTGGACAAAGGGTTTTCTGCCTTGGGAGGTGCTAGCACCACCCCAGACAGGATTTTGTGTATTAGGTAGGACCGGCCTGAAAGGAATGAGACATGCCTGGGGCACACAAGGTGCCCTGTGCATACACCGGTTCAAACCAGTTGCTGGGGCATCCCTGCCCCAGCTCTGGTGCGAAACCGGACAAAGGATAGGGGGTGTAGCCACCCCCCTTCCTTGTCCCACCCAGGGTAGGGACCTAGTCACTAGTGCAGCCCCCTTTAGGAGAATAAAGGTAGGAGCTGGTCCCATTCCAAATTAGATTATCCTGAACAACTTTACAAGAAGAAACTCTGGACTTCGACGTTCTGCTCCACAGAAGACTGAAGAATCTCCCTTGTGGGCAAGGAGTGTCCACCCTGCAACTGCAGGCACCATCCAGCGTCCAGCGGCTTCACTTTGTCATCGTCCCTCGAGGATCCAGACTTCAGAGCCCAACGAGACCCAGATTCCCAGACCTCTCCGACCTCAACTCACATCTGCAGCACAGCTGAGATCCGTGGGTGCGACAAGACACGTGGGACCGGCCATCTTGGAGAAACTGCACTTCGCTTCCAGCACGACTCCCGAGTAAGCATGGGCGGATTTTGCGGATCCACGATTCACGGATTTGCGTATTCACGGATCGTGGATCCGCAAAATCCGCGTATTTGCGGATTAGCGGATTTGCGGATTTGGGGCGGGGCTTCCATGCGAGTGCACATGCCTCTTGTGTGTATAAAAGGTCAGAGACCGATCAGAGCAGCGGATGAAGAAGATACAGAAGCTCCTGGCCACAGGAACAGCACGTGGATTGCGCTCGTGAAAGTCAAGGATAACACACATGTCATGCTTGGTACAGGACTAGTAAACAGAGGCTGGAGACCAAAAGAGGGTTCAAACAAATAGAAGTGAAAATCAGAAAGGTCTGCGTCGAGTTTGACAGAGGAGGAATTGAAACGGAGTGGGAATCCCTGAGCAGAGCATTGATATGATCCTTCCTGAGAGATGTGTGGATTTAACTGAGGCACAACTAGAACACAGTATTGGAAGGAGGAATGCTTTGCATGAGAAAAGATAGGCTACGAGTGGCACTGATAAAATTGTAAGACCAGAAAGGTAAGCCGAAGAGGATCTCAGATCTGATGCGGATAACCAGAATATCTGTAGTAAAGCTGCTACTCTTGCTCTATTGACCCATAGCCTCATGTAACTGCGTGCCCTGGCACCATCCATCGTGAACTCAAGTATGCTTTTAAATATTTTTAAATTCATAATGCACTGGCCTCATGTCTTCAACTTTATGCCTTTATATGTTGTACTGTGCAAAAGATGTACACTGAAAGAATTAAAGAATCAAATAAATCGGGGTGTACTAAGAACAAGGGTGCAGCAGGGTTAGCCCTGATTTGGAAATAAAAAACAAATGCACAAATGAAGAGAGGCTTCCTGACCACTATACCCCTCTAACGTCAAGAAAATCCCCTTGAGTACCAAAATTACACTAAATGGCTAAATGTATAGTGCTTTCACTACACTACACTACAGCTGCCTAAAGTGCCAGAGAGTTGTCTACAGCGACCAGGTGTGTGTTACTATGCAATAGCGCAGGGGTCCCTTGAGTGAGCTATAAAAGCTCCTGGCCACAGGAACAGCACGAGGATTGCGCTCGTGAAAGTCAAGGATGCAAAGGCCTCTGTCCAGCATCACAGCCGATTTCCGATGGTATATTTGGGAAGAGGGCACAGCTGCCTGGCCTGCTAACTATTTTACGATGGCGCCGGCAAGCTGCCAGCGCCATCCTAAAATAGTTACTAAATTAGCTTCAACAGGAAGCTCGAATAGATAAAATAAAGCAGATGCACGAGCGCCTGCTTGATTTTATCTATTAGTGCTTCCTGTTGAAGCTAATTTAGTAACTATTTTACGATGGCGCAGGCAGCTTGCCGGCGCCATCGTAAAATAGTTACAACAACAGGCCAGGAAGGCTTGAACTTTTGGCCTCGGAATCCGCCGCTCGCGGAATGCGAATTTTCGGTAAATTCGCGAGAGTTCACGGATCGCGGATTTACCGAAAATTCGCAAAATCCGCGAGCGTAGCGGATTTTGCGCTCATGCTTACTCCCGAGGTAAACTCGACCAAGTGCTTTGGGGATTGAGAAGCCCCAGCTCCGAGCAGCTCCTGCACCGAAGATCAGCCCTCCAGCATCCACGAGATCTGCGTGGGGCCCTTCTGCCTGTTTGCTGCTCGACGCGTTGTCTGGTCCCTTGCTGGCTGGCTAGTGACCTCCTAGACGACGACCTTTGAAAACTACACTGCTGGTCCAGTTGCTCCAGACTGGCCCTTGCTTCCTTCCAAAAGAGAAGTACCCCGGAACCTCCTGGTCCGCACCAGACGACGTTTCCACTCACCGCATGGGTTGCCTTTGCCAAGGCCTGTTGACTCCAAATCCGGATCCGACACCGCCGACAGCGAGAGCCTGCGTGGGACAGCTCGTGCATCTATCCTTGTTGTCGAAGACACCTCCTGGTCCACGTGGCTGCAGAGACAAGCGTCCCCTCTTCACCTGATCGCGACGACAGCATCTGGTTCCCTCCTGGTTCCACTCCAGTCACTGGCTAGTGACTTTGAACATTGTCCCCTCTGCTTTCAGGTCCTCTTCTTCCTCGATCCACCCGTGGATCGCACCGGACATCTTCCTCCTGGTTGCCTGCAGCATCTTTTTTCCAGGCTCCATAGACTTCAACGCAGAAACCCGACACGACTTCGCACCTATGCACCCGCTGCCCGTGGGTGAGATAACAAGAGCATTTCGGTGCTCAAGGGTAGATTAACTCTCCTAGTGTCCAGATTCACAGTCGTTTTAGTCCTAACCAGTCAGGATTGTCCGTACTCACCTTTTTCTTGAACTGTACTGTCCATTGACTTTATTCCGCATCTCGCGTGTGAGTTCACACTCTGCACACGCGTCCCTTGTGCCTCCTATTACTTACCTAAGGTTAAGATAGTGTAGTCCTTGCGAACCTACAGCCTCTGGACAGCTCCATTCCTTCTATCATTCTACTCATACCATTTACTTAGTATATGGTTTGTCGTGCCCCTAGGGCACCATTGTAATTTTGTGCAACTTGTCGTATTTTTCTTAAGAGATTGTCATGTGCTTAGCCCTCTGACCTCATAAAGAGTTCAGAGGTGTATGTCAGTTAATAAATATCTTATTTATTTTCATAACAACCTGTGTGGTTTCCTTTCATCTGGTATTCAAGGGGTTATGTGTGGTAAAACAGCTGGCTTCACATGCCAAAAGAGTTTAGCCTAAGACTGCTTTGTCCATGCTACCATTAGAATAGCTGGTCTATAAGGTTGACTTACAACCAATCACCATAAGGGTTGTTTGGACTGATACAAGGTGGTCACTAGAACTAGTGAACATTATATATCAGGCCAACTTCTCACATTGGTGTGCAGCAGTTGGGATTTGAGCTTGCTGTTGTTTTTACCAAATATAATCTTGAAATATCATTTGAAAGATCACATAAGGTACCATAGGTACATATAACAAGCTTAAAAATACTCTGAGTTCTACTGAACCAGCTGTTGTAGTAGAAAGGGCCTAGCACACCCTGACTACAACTCTTAGCAAGGGACCAGTAGGAAAACCCATAGTGTAGGTAGGTGCATCACTTATACCTCACTAGAAAGCAGGTCTACCCATGGAGAGACTTCAGAGACTCCCCTAGTGGTTAGTGACCCACCACAGGTCCTTTCCAGATATGCAGCTCTCAGTTTCCAGGAGATGAGACAATTGTGTACCTCCAGGAAATTGAAACAGGGTTCTAACCCTACCACTCCTTTTCTGTTAGGTCTCTTAGAGACATATGATGCTAGAAGGGCTTCTAACCCAGGCCCCTCTAATCCAGATGGGAGCATGCCCCCCTTAGAAGGTGACCTACCAGTGACAGAGAATGTCAAAGGGAGACAAGAGGAAAACTTATCTGAGGATGAGGCAGACAATGGGCAACCTTTAGTCAGCAGACTTACAAGGGCCAACTTAGTCATGCATAGGGAGAGAACTGGGGGACCCCCAGTACTATCCATAGGCAGGCCTAACTTTGGGGTCAGAAGAGATAGATCTCATTCTAGGGACTCCAACAGATCTGTGCACTCTCATGCATCTGCTCAGAGGAGAATGACTTCCCCTCAGAGGAGAGAACATGAAGCAAAGATGAGGGAAGCTAATTTGAGGATTCAGAGGGAAGAACTTGCCCTTGCCAAAGAGAAGCTTGCATTTGCTACAGAGCAACAGTTGAGTGGGGTAGTCTCTACTGATGGCAGCAATATCCCTAGGGATAAAGACAGGGGTTTTGATACTAGAAACCTGAGCAAAATAGTGCCCTCCTATAAAACAGGAGATGATATCCACAAGTGGATAACTGCTCTGGAGAGGGCCTGCAAAGTACAGCAGGTTCCCCAGAGTCAGTGGGCAGCTATATTGTGGCTCTCCTTTGAAGGTAAAGGCAGAGATAAGCTCCGCACTGTTAGAGATGAGGATGCTAATAACTACCAAGTCCTGAAAAATGCACTGGTTGATGGGTTTGGCTTAACAACTGAACAGTACAGGTTAATGTTCAGAGACACCCAGAAAACTCAGGCTCAGGATTGGACTGGTTTTGTAGATTGTGCTACTAAGGCTCTGGAGGGCTGGTTATTGGGTAGTAAAGTTACTGATTACACAGGATTGTACAATCTCATAATGAGAGAGCAAATCTTACTTAACTGTCAAAACCTGCTTTTGCACCAGCACCTGGTAGACTGACCTCTCCACAGGAATTGTGTAAGAGGGCAGACAAATGCGTCAGAACCAGGATTAGGCCTAAGAATCATGGTGGTGACCAAATGAAAGAGACTACCAAGCCTCAAGAGAAAGGTGGGCATAAATCCACAGAGAAGACTTCCCCAGGGCCCCAAAACTCTAAGAATGGGGGTGGGTCCCAAGACACTTCCTCTACCCAGAAGAAACCTTATTGCCATGCCTGCAAACAGGTAAGTCATTGGAAAACTGACAGCAGTTGCCCAAAGAACCACAATAAGGAGAACATACCCCCAAGTAACACTCCCAAGCCTCCTGTTACTACTAGTAGTAATCCCCCAGGTGGTGGGAGTGCCCCCAAGAATCTGGGTGGTTTTAATTTGGGAGTTCCTGGAGACTCTGGCCTAACCAGGTCCCCTAACTTAGATACTCTTGTCTGTGAAAATGGCATGGGGTTTGCCAACTTCACTGCTTGTCCCAACACTTTGGACAAGTACAGACAAGAGCCCCTCATCAATGGTCTGAAAGTTGAGGCCTATAGAGACACAGGGGCTAGCATCAACATGGTGACTGAGAGCCGAGTCCCCGCAAGGCAACTTATACCTGGTGCCACATACCAGATGACAAACATTGATGGAGTGCAGAAAAATCATCCCATGGCAGTGGTAAATCTCAGCTGGGGAGGTGGCAGTGTCATCAAACTTGCCTGTAGATTGCCTACTGGGGAATGATTTACAGACCTCAGCCCAGGTAGAACAAGCAACCCATTCTAAAATGGTAAATCTTCCTGAACAGGTTAGGAGGGCTGTGCCAGTCTCAGCCCAATCTCAAATAGATTCCTTCCCTGAAAAGGTTGGCAGGGCTGTGATGATAACAGCCCATACCCAAACTGAGTCCCTTCCTGAAAAGGTTGGTGGGGCTGTGATGGCCACAGCCTAAACTCAAACTGATTCCTGTGTTGTGAAGCCTGAAACTAGGATCACTCCGCACAAACAGAGAGCATTGAGGAGGAAGAGAAATCTCCCTCCCACCAGACATTAGGAAAGGATGAGCCTCCTCAGGGAACTGATCTTACCCCTTGTGAAGAAACTGCCCAAGAGGTAGTCAGGCCTAGCCTGGCAGAGCCCCTGATGTCAGTGGACCCTTCCAAGGTGGGACCCAGTCTGGAGCAGGTAACCTGCCCCTCTCTACCCTGCCTCAGTCAGCCCAGGGCTACAGAGGTCAAGGAGGCCAGGGAGCCCCAAAGGGCCCCCTGTCCAATAAAACAACCCCATCAGCAGATTAGGGACACCAAAGCTAGCAGCCCTAGCCAGGTGAAAAAGTTAGAAACTCCTGAGGGATCCCCCTTAAACTTAGTTAGGGACCTCCCCCAGATGGACTCTGTTGGGCACAGCCAAACTTGGGACCTAAGGGCCCCAGACCTGAGCTGTCCCTCCAGTAAGCCAAACAGAGGGACTCAGCCTCCAGCTTTAGGTAGCTAGAGGTTGACCCTGAGAGCTCAACACAACTCAGTAGTGGAAAGAAAGGCATATATGGTGGATGATGATTGGAGGAAATTGAGCCCAACAGTAGTGGAGCCTCACTTCAGTACTCCATCTCAGCACCAGCCTTTTATTTTGCCAAAACACACCACAGGTAGAGATTCCTTATGGTGGAGACCCTCAGATACCCTTAGGGTGAGGGATTGCTTAGTAGACCATGAGATAGGGGCTAACCATGACAGTGCATGCACCTCCTCATATGGCCACTCAGGCAATATAGGCTTACCTGGTCAAGGATAGCTTTATCTCCTTTCGTTTGGGGGGTTATGTAGGAAGGTAGATATCTGACTATGGTTACCCCCAACTTTTTGCCTAGTGTTTAGCTGGTCTTCAACCTAGTAGGCCTGGGGCCCTGCTATTCAGGACCCCAGACTAATTGCTCTCTCTGTAAAATGGACTCCATGTACCTAAGGTACATACCTAATTGGATGCTGGGTCACCTTATCAGCCCCTGTACAGTGTACCTTAGGTACCCAGGGCATAGGTGTACCCAGGGCCTACCAGGGGCTGCAGCATGTATTATGCCATCCAAAACTGACACAACTGGCTGCTAAGACAGCTGGGGCAAGGTGGTGTAATCACCCTTTGCTATAGATATAGTATACCTATATCTAACCCTAAATTGGACACATATATTCCTATTAGTCACTCCTATGGCAGGCCTTATCAATCCTGAAGGCAGAGTGCTTGGAATTATGTGAGATGGTGCTCTGGCATGAGCTGAGCCCATCTGCAGCTTGCGGAACCAAGTCCTAATAGCTGTTCCATGATAACGCTATACCATATACTCTTAAGTGCATTATAATCCTCGCGGTTGAATGCTAACTTTGGTATAGCATTATCAAAACATGTCGAGTAAGGTGTCATACGAATTGGAATACTACCCCCTCGCCAATTCTGGCGACGGGGTTGCTTTCAACCCTTCTAGAGGGACACGACATGTATGTAACTGTGAACCCCGGTTTAAGTTAACTCGAGCCTCAGCATCACAAAATGGATGCTGCCACCACAGACACAAGTCTGACCTCCTGCTGCTGGGAGTCCTTTCAGTGAGAGAGACTTGGACAAAGGGTTTCCTGCCTTGGGAGGTGCTAGCACCACCCCAGACAGGAGTTTGTGTATTAGGTAGGACCGGCCTGAAAGGAATGAGACATGCCTGGGGCACACAAGGTGCCCTGTGTATACACCGGTTCAAACCAGTTGCTGGGGCATAAATGCCCCAGCTCTGGCACGAAACCGAACAATGGATAGGGGGTGTAGCCATCCCCCTTCCTGGTCCCACCCAGGGGAGGGACCTAGTCACTAGTGCAGCCCCCTTTAGGAGAATAAAGGTAGGAGCTGGTCCCATTCCAAATTAGATTATCCTGAACAACTTTACAAGAAGAAACTCTGGACTTCGACGTTCTGCTCCACAGAAGACTGAAGAATCTCCCTTGTGGGCAAGGAGGGCCCGATTCACAGAATGAACTTAAGACTCAATCCTAAACTTACTACTATTTTGGTATTCACAGAATGCACTTACTACTTTTGGCATTCACAGAATGAACTTACTACTTTTGGTATTCACAGAAGTTAGGATTTTGTCTTAAGTTTGTCTTAAGACAAACTTAAGACAGACTTAAGACAGACTTAAGACAAAATCCTAACTTCTGTGAATAGCAAAAGTAGTAAGTTCATTCTGTGAATGCCAAAAGTAGTAAGTGCATTCTGTGAATACCAAAATAGTAGTAAGTTTAGGATTGAGTCTTAAGTTCATTCTGTGAATCGGGCCCGGAGTGTCCACCCTGCAACTGCAGGCACCATCAAGCGTCCAGCGGCTTCACTTTGTCGTCTTCCCTTGAGGATCCAGACTTCAGAGCCCGACAAGACCCGGGGCCCGATTCACAGAATGAACTTAAGACTCAATCCTAAACTTACTACTATTTTGGTATTCACAGAATGCACTTACTACTTTTGGCATTCACAGCATTAATTTACTACTTTTGGTATTCACAGAAGTTAGGATTTTGTCCTAAAACAGACTTAAGACAGACTTAAGACCGACTTAAGACAGACTTAAGACAGAATCCTAACTTAAGTCTGTCTTAAGTCTGTCTTCAGACAAACTTAAGACAAAATCCTAACTTCTGTGAATACCAAAAGTAGTAAGTTTAGGATATTGTCTTAAGTTAGTTCGTTAAGTTAGGGCCCCCGGATTCCCAGACCTCTCCGACCTCAACTCACATCTGCAGCACAGCTGAGATCCGTGGGCGCGACGAGACATGTGGTACCGGCCATCTTGGAGGAACTGCACTTCGCTTCCAGCACGACTCCCAAGGTAAACTCGACCAAGTGCTTTGAGGATGGAGAAGCCCCAGCTCCGAGCAGCTCCTGCACTGAAGATCAGCCCTCCAGCATCCACAAGATCTGCGTGGGGCCCTTCTGCCTCTTTGCTGCTCGACGCGTTGTCTGATCCCTTGCCGGCTGGCTAGTGACCTCCTAGATGACGACCTTTGAAAACTACACTGCTGGTCTGGTTGCTCCAGACTGGCCCTTGCTTCCTTCCAAAAGAGAAGTACCCCGGACCCTCCTGGTCCGCACCAGACGCCATTTCCACTCACCGCGTGGGTTGCCTTTGCCAAGACCTGTTGACTCCAAATCCGGATCCGACACCGCCGACAGCTAGAGCCTGCGTGGGACAGCTTGTGCCTCCATCCTGGTCATCGAAGATACCTCCTGGTCCACATGGCTGCAGAGACGAGCGTCCACTCTTCACCTGACCGCGACGACAGCATCTGGTTCCCTCCTGGTTCCACTCCGGTCACTGGCTAGTGACTTTGAACACTGTCCCCTCTGCTTTCAGGTCCTCTTCTTCCTCGATCCATCCGTGGATCGCACCGGACATCTTCCTCCTGGTCGCCTGCAGCATCTTTTTTTCCAGGCTCCATAGACTTCAACGCAGAAACCCGACACGACTTCGCACCAATGCAACCGCAGTCCGTGGGTGAGGTAACAAGAGCATTTTGGTGCTCAAGGGTAGATTAACTCTCCTCGTGTCCAGATTCACAGTCGTTTTAGTCCTAACCAGTCAGGATTGTCCGTACTCACCTTTTTCTTGAACTGTACTGTCCATTGACTTTGTTCCGCATCTCGCGTGTGAGTTCTCACTCTGCACACGCGTCCCGTGGTCCTCCTATTACTTACCTATGTTAAGATAGTGTAGTCCTAGCGAACCTACAGCCTCTGGACAACTCCATTCCTTCTATCGTTCTACTCATACCATTTACTTAGTATATGGTTTGTCGTGCCCCTAGGGCACCATTGTAATTTTGTGCAACTTGTCGTATTTTTCTTAAGAGATAGTCATGTGCTTAGCCCTCTGACCTCATAAAGAGTTCAGAGGTGTTTGTTATTAATAAATATATTGTTTATTTTCATAACAACCTGTGTGGTGTCCTTTCATCTGGTATTCAAGGGGTTATATGTGGTAATACAGCTGGCTTCACATGCCAAAAGAGTTTAGCCTAAGACTGCTTCGTCCATGCTACCATTAGGATAGCTGGTCTATAAGGTTGACTTACAACCAATCACCATAAGGGTTGTTTGGACTGATACAAGGTGGTCACTAGAACTAGTGAACATCATATATCAGGCCAACTTCTCACAGTGGTGCCCCTGAGTGATGCGGTGGTGGTGCTCAGTGATGCTGTGGTGATGCGATAGATAGAGTGAGGGTGATATATAGATAGAGTGAGGTTTATATATAGATAGAGTGAGGGCGATCGATAGAGTGAGGGCGATAGATAGAGTGAGCGCGATAGATAGATAGAGTGAGGGCAATAGATAGAGTGGGGAGAGGGGAGATGGAGGGGAGAGAGGGGAGTGAGGAGAGAGGGGAGTGAGGAAAGAGGGGAGTGAGGAAAGAGGGGAGAGGGGAGTGAGGAGAGAGGGGAGTGGGGAGAGGGGAGAGTGAGGAGAAGGGAGAGTGAAAAGAGGGGAGAGTGAAAAGAGGGGAGAGGGAAGAGTGAGGAGAGAGGGGAGAGTGAGGAGAGAGGGAGTGGAGAGAGGGAGGGGAGAGTATAAAGAGGGGTAAGTGAAAAGAGGGGGGAGGGGAGAGTGAGGAGAGAGGGGAGAGTAAGGAGAGAGGGAAGAGGGGAGGGGTGGGAGAGAGGGGAGAGTGGGGAGAGTGGGGAGAAGGGAGAGTGGGAAGAGGGGAGAGGGGGGAGAGGGGAGAGTGGGGAGAGGGGAGAGTGGGGAGAGGGGAGAGGGAGGTGAGAGAGGGAGGTGATAGTGAGGAGAGGGGAGAGTGGTGAGAGGAGAGTGGTGTGAGAGGAGAGAGTGAGGATAGTGAGGAGAGGGGACATTGAGGAGAGAGGGGGAGGGGAGAGTGGTGAAAGACGGAAGAGTGGTGAGAGGGGAGAGTGGGAAGAGTGAAGAGAGCGGAGAGATAAGAGGGGAGAGAGGGGAGAAGAGAGAGGAGAGGGGAGAAGAGAGGGGAGAGTGGGGAGACTGAGGAGAGGTGAGAGTGAGGATAGAAGGAGTGGAGAGAGGGAGGGGAGAGGGGGAGTGAGGAGAGAGGGGGGAGGGGAGAGAGGGAAGAGTAAGGAGAGAGGGAAGAGTAGAGGGGAGAGAGGGGCGGGATTTCTGAAGTGACTGATAGCCGAGAAGGCCGTTCAGCAGAGAAGAAGAGCGTGTGGTCTTGGAAGAGGGAGGGAAGCGGAGAGAGGGAGGGAAGAAGAGGTGCTGGGGTTAGAGGGCCCAGGCGGTCTTGTGAAACTCGAGCTGCAGTACCAGTGGGGGAGGACAGCAACAGCACTATGACCGCAGCCAGAAGAAGTCCAGTGCAGCCTTGTTATTTAGTAAATAAAGACTGAATGAGAGGTTGCTGGGACCAGAACAAGTGGAGCCGGGGGTGAGGGGGTGGGGGCAGTTAGTGCGCAATACATAAACAGCGGACAACCCACAGAAGAAATTCCTAAATATGCAGTTATAGGAGGACCACAATTTAAACCTATGCGTACTTGGTTTTCATGGGTCTATAATCCAAACCTGAGAGTGACGCACATGTAACATGCAATTTTCTGTGTGTTGCCCAAGTGTCAAAGAAATGACGTGCCTTAAATTAAACGCCCCTAAAAACACATTTACCTCCAAACATCCTGATGTGGATACAAGTATTTAGGTGCTCTGCAGTGCACAAATAATGAACAATATCTAAAAAAACATTTTCTGTTCGCCACATATGGATTACAATTTTACGACCACAATGACAGGCATTGTTAGATCAAACTGGAGAATAAAAGATCAAACTTCATGAAACGGTACTCTCCAAACTGAAAGATTAACAAGTCGGATGGGGTGGGGGGCGGGGGAGAAGGAGAGTGAGAAGCCTTTGATGAGCGAGTGGGGAGGGGAGAAGGGGGAGGAGAAACGAGAGAAACGGCCTGGCGGCCGTGAAAGTGAAAGCTCTTGGCATTGCTGTGGGGAGGGGGAGGAGAAATGCGACACGGCCGAAAGCCTTTGATGCAGCAGGGGGCGGAGCGGATGCCTTTCAACTGAAGCTGCGGGCGGCAGATGTCTGGCTTACATGTGGACGCTCATTTTAGGTCAATGCGCTTGCGCATTGAGCTTGCTTTTCACGGGCACTGCATGGAATCGCCCGATAGTTGAGCTCTGGTTAAGCCCCTATATTCTCGCAGGCTCAATGCGCAAGCGCATTGACAGGCGAGACCTAAAAAGGAGTTTTGCACATTGAAATTTTAAAACGCATTTCAGATTGTTTATGTGGAAGAAGGGACACCTTCCTGCACATAAGCAGTCATTCCCCTAAATGCAAGCACCCGTGCACTATGGTGAAAGGGTGCCTGCATTGGCGCTTGGCAGCTTATTAGAGCCAACACTGGGGGAAACGCAAAGCTTCACCGTATTCTTGAAAATACGGTACAGCCCTGCGCTTCAGAAGTGGCAGTGCGCGGCATTAAGCCAAGAAGGCTAACTCCGCACTCTGCCACATCCTTGTAAATATGCCCCAAAAGTATTTCTTCTAGCTGTGCCTCCGTAGGCTTCCCAAGGGAGACGTGGGATTCTGACCCATTCCCAGTTATACGAAACGTTGTAAGTCTGGGAATGCGTCAGGTTCCACAGCAAAACCCATGGCACGTACTTTTCATGCAAAGTGATGCTTGAAAAGGGGACGTAAATCCAAGGGCATGAAAAACCACGTAGGGTGGCTTAGCGTGGCCTTGTAAATATGGGCCAGCACACTGTGGTGCATTAAAAAAGTGATGCACCAGCGGCGCAAAGGGCTTGTAAAGAAGCCCCCTGGCTTTTTAGGTTTTCCTGAATTGAAGAAGATTTCTAATTTCCTTTAGTTTTAGGGGTAGGGTATTTCATAATTTGACTGTACAGGTGACAAAGCTTCTGCCTCCCCAAGAGGATTTTGTGAATTTGGGAAAAATTGTGTTCTTGGCTATGGATGAGCGCAATGGCCTATAGAGGATTTTCCAAGAAAAGCAGCATTTAAGATACCCAGAGCCTGAAAAATGAAGTGCTTTAAAGGCAATGCACAATTAGGTCGGATTCCTTGCTATGTTCGCTTCTTAAGCCAAACTGAGTAGGGTCAAGCAATTTATTTTCATTTATAGAGGAAGCAGGCTCTAGATTCATGGCTTTCTCTGCTATCAGCTCACAGCAACCTCTCAGCAAATGTACTCAACTCGTTTACTCTAAACAAACCCAACACACATTTTAATTCCTTAAAACCCATTAAAAGTCCACACAACCCACACCTTTACACCTTTCTACCCCAACTACCTCATATGTGTACCTTCACACATGGACAAAACACCACTCTATCCTATACCACTAACCAATCCACTTATCCAGCGCTTAATTTCTAAAAAAATAAGGGGCAGATTTATGAAGGCCTTGCGCCGCCGGTGCGTCACTATATTGGACACAACGGCAGCGCAAACAATGCGCTCTATTTACAACGTGACGCATCTAGGAGATGCGTCACGTTGTAAAGCCCTGCGCCATAAGGAGGCGTTCCTGCGCAGGGTGGGGGCGTTCCTGCGCAGGAACGCCTCCTAAAAGTGGGTGAGTGAAATCTATAAGATTTCACTCAGTCACTTTCAGGACAATGCTGCGTCAAAACCCTGCGCCTGCTTGAAGCAGGCGTAGGTCTTAACGCAGCATTGTGGAGATGGGGCACCCCCGAGCCTTGCTGGAGCTGCGTCGCGCTTGCGACACAGCTCCAGCAATGCGCCACCTTTACGGCACAGATGCGTCATGCATCTGTGCCGTTTTTGCCCCATGGTGCGCCGCATTGTAAATGCGGCGCACCATGGGTGGCGGAGCAGCGGCGCAGGATGACTGGCGCATCCCTGGGGATACGCCAGTCATCATAAATCTGCCCTCGTCAGGAGGCCACTGCTGCTTGGGCCACCCATTGCCCCTGCTACCGCTGCCAATGACAGTACCAACACAACTACTGACCATCACACTGCTACAAGTGGTACAATTCAGACAATTCCAGGCCCCCAAAGCTATAAAAACGGCTTGTGAGGCAGGTATTTGTCATTTTAAACACATATTGTAATATTAACCAGCAGTTGTTGTGTTCTCTAAATTAGACAAACATCACCACCATGTGGCAGCCTCTCATAAGTGCGGTGTTGACAATTATGTGCCGGTGCCCTGCAGCGGAAACCATTGGCTCAAATTACACACAGCACTTATCACAAACACAACCCAAATCCACACCATATTTTACTATATCCCATCGAGATACACACTCCCTGATACACAACCACATTTCTGTCACCAACAAACCCATACTCAGCCTTCCATCTTTTCATCCACCAACTCGCTTCTCTTTTTACCACAAAAACACAATCACACAAACCTTATACTCAGCCGGACATTTTATCTCTTTTACCAACTAAATCTAACACAAACACTCTTAACTCTTGTTCATCCACTCACACACACCACATACACTATTTTCTAAAACCCATTTCCACTCCCTTTACCTTGCAACTTCCACTGGCCAACAATACTTTAAATACAAATTCTACACAGAAAACAAAAAAAATCATCATCTCCTCACACTACTCCTTAAAAACAAAACAGAACACACACACCAGCACAACAAAATCTCACATACAACGAGCAATAATACTTTCTGTCACAAACTACAAACATATACTACTCCCGCCTTCCTTACTAAACAGATAATACACACCCTAAACCAACTCAAATGCTATTCTTTCTCTCTTTCCCCAAACAGATCACCTATCACATATTCAGCAGCACAGAAACTCTCTTTTAACCGCCTCTTATCCATTGGACAATTTAAAACCTTACAACATGACCCACATGCTGCATCACCACACCTAACTCATGCACCTTCTACCCTAAATACGCACAAACAAAAAGAGCAACATGCCACTCTCCACAACTTTGCTTCACCATGTCTACTGCACAACAAGCCTACTCTTCCAAAAAAACACAGCTCACCAACTCACTCTCAACGACCATCTCCACCACCTACACACGCAGACCCATCAATGTGCCTTCTTGGCCTGCTGGACGAGGAACACAGTACAGAAAAGTGACACTATTGCTATCCGCATTCAGCTAATTCCATCAAACTTGCTACAAGCCCACAAAATACTGCTTTCTCTTCTACAAAACAGTCACACCATCACCAAAGCACATTCTCTAAACTGCCTACTAACAAAGGCTCAAAACAAGCATTACATCTACGACCTTCTCACTGACACACAGTGGGCGCACCCAAATACGTAATAAAGAGACATCAGACTGTGCAAAACGCGGCAGCAAGGCTCCTTCTAAAGGTTCCTAGCTATGTCTCCACAAGAGAACCTCTCAAACAGCTGTATTGGCTCCAAATTAAGGCAAGTATTAAATTTAAATCCATCTTTATTGCTCATAGGGCTATAAATAACAAGGGCCAACTAAAGCTC
This sequence comes from Lissotriton helveticus, assembly GCF_964261635.1. NCBI lineage: Eukaryota > Metazoa > Chordata > Amphibia > Caudata > Salamandridae > Lissotriton > Lissotriton helveticus. The sequence goes on from NC_136057.1 coordinate 191,999,598, forward strand.
AGAGAGTTGGTAAACATTTACGTTCCAATTAGACACCTGAGATCCTCGCATCTTAATTTACTCAGCCCACGATCTATCCCCTACACCCGAGTTTACCTCCCCGGGACATTGGGCTGGGGACCCATAGACTCTCATGGTCCGCGGAAGCTCCCCGGTACCTCGGTGTCCGCCTGTACCACTTTCCGACAGACATCTTTGAGGGCAATCACCGTAGAACGCTCGCTGGCCTACGCCCGACTGTTGCCTTCTGGAATAAGCTTCCACTAGCCCCAATAGGTCGGATAGCCCTGGCTAAAATGGTGATGCTTCCCCGACTCCTCTACCACTTCACTAACTTACCGGTGGTGCCACCCAGGTCCTTCTTCCGGGACCTCGACTCTCTCCTAGGTACCCTTATATGGGGCGCAGGCCGACACAGAGTGGCCCTGAAAACCCTCCAACGTCCCACAACACAAGGCGGGCTCGGAGCTCCCTCCTTTGAATCCTATTTCCTGGCGGCGCAGCTCCAATGGCTGTCGTATTGGCCCGTGGACCGCTACACCCAGGAGACTTTTACCCCGACTGGCAGAGTCACAACCCCGGAACTCACCCGTCTTCTCCTTCCGGGCACCAAGCCCCGGCGAACATACCCCCTTCAAGTCGCAATAGCGCGCCAGTGCATGATGCGGATCCACCGTATGTCCCCGGTAGGCCCCCATACTCCCCGCTACTACCGCTGATAGGTTGCCTCAGACAGGACTCTCATTTCACGGCCCCAATGCTAGCTACATGGACGCATTGTGCCATCACGGATATGGAGTCGCTCTTTGAGGACGGTCGGTTGAAACCATTCGACCGACTGGTCGCAGAGTTCGAACTCCCCCTAGGTCAATTCCTCAGACACCGACAGTTGCTCGAGGTACTTTGTCCCTACTATAATCTCCAGGCCGGCGAGCCTGACATGCATACCATCCTGCATATGGGAGTGGGACGCCACCTGGTCACCTGGCTGTATAAATCAATCCGGGAACTCTCGTACACTCCCCTGGCGACCCTACGGGCCACATGGGAGTAGGACATCGGTCGCGCACTACACGACTCGGAATGGACCAGTGCACTCGAGGCCCCTAAATGCGTCTCTAGGAATGCTCGCTTCAAAAACATTCAATACTATATACTACACAGGGCATACCTCACCCCGGTGCGTCTGCAAAAGTATTACCCGTCAACACAATTCCTATGCCCCAGATGCCGCTCCCCCGATGCAGATTTTCGCCATATGTTTTGGAGCTGTCCCGACCTCCACTCCAAATGGCAAACGGTACACGACACACTGACAGATCTCACAGGCCTCACAACGCTAGCCTCCTGGGAATCCAGCGCGCTAGGCATTTTTCATGTCCCTAAGCAGGTACCGGTACATAGACACTTTGTGTCCTTAGCGCTGCTACTGGCGAAAAGATGCATAGCCATGCACTGGCGGTCCCCGGAGGGTCCCCCCATAGCGGTCTGGACGGGGGCGGTCTGTAAGTGGGCGGCGGCGGAGGAGGATGCTCTTACGGAGGAGGAGGCTAGGGGTGCGCATAAAAATCCCATCTCTATGGAATGGGCCATGCTCCTTCATAGCTTCCGGCAGTCCTTACACACAGAAGACCCACCCACGCCCTCCCCCCTCCCCTGCCCGAGAGAACCCATAGTCTTTGACTGCTGCAGATCATCTCAGTATCGAACCCCGGAGCCTCACACCTCCTCGTCAACGCCCCGCGGCCATGTCACCCGTCCCCACTATTCACATACGTGGGATACCTACACCCCCTGACCGTCCTTCATCACTGCGAGTACATTCTGGGGGAACCCCCTTGCCTCCCGACACCTGTTTTCTTTTACCATGATCTTGCTTGCGCCTATATGCTTCCCCCAACAGTTCCGTCCCCCCTGTTACCTGGTAACACCGCTATGCGAACTGTACAGACCCCGATCCTACACCCTCGAGGCGGGAATTCCCATGCCCTATGTTATTCTCCGTCCCCCTTACGGAGCACACTCACTGTATCCCAGCCCGATGACCTCTTTGATTGAACTGTACTGTTTAATGGAGGAAGTACCTACTTACACCAGTTTATATATAGAAATGTTGCGCGCATGGCTGCCCGTGGCTGAATGTTGACGCCTCGGCAGCAGCGGATCCGCTCTGTACCCATGTTCTATGATGCAACAATAAAAACAAATTTACAAAAAAAAAATCTTAATTTACTCAGCACAACCAGGGTAAAAAGGATGAGATGGGGAGGAAGATCGTTTGCACACATAGTACTGAAGTTGTTGAACGATTTTACACTCAGTATGCGAGCACTGGAAAATGAAATTTCATTCCGGAAGAATCTTAAGACATGGCTGTTTCCCCGTTAATGTACCAGAGGCTCTACTCTCGGCACAAGACTCCCAATTGTGGGGAAGCCTTCGGGTAGCCATACGCTTTTCAAAACATAAACATAAACAACGTCAACTACTCTTCATAACTGATTCATTGTTGGGAGATGAAATGGCTCCAGTGTTCCCTGAATATGTTCCTCTAGGCTATCAAACTATCACACAAAATCCACCCCTAGACAGGTTACTTGAAAAATACATAACTCAAAAGGCAATCTTGTTAACATATAAAAAGCTGGTAAACAATGCCCCTCACCCGTTAGTAAAACTGTGGGGAAAATGGGGAAAAGACATTGCAGACATGCAAGAGGACGAATTGCCCAACGCCCTATCATCCCCTAAAGAAGTAGCTATTAAGTCCTGATTTCGCCTCAAACAACTCAAAGTGTTCCACAGAGCCTATATCTCATGTACTGCATTGGCAAAAATGGCTAGGCAATCAGATCCACTTTCCGAAAGGATGCGGTCAAGCAAGACCATTATTTCACAGGGGGTGGCTTAACCAGCTGCAAGATGGCCGCACCTTGAGTGGGCTCTGACGGCCAAGACACTTATCCGATCAAAAATCCTGCAGACACAGTGCCCATCGCTGCTAAACACCGCGCCTTCGCCACTTACCCGACCCGGTGGCTTGGAATGGTCACCCTTTCGTCTTCCTACAACGTTGCTGGACTGAGATTCACCACTGCGGGTGTCCCGGGCCTAGGCTCCGTGGATGGCGCGGCTGACCCAGCCCCCTCGAGGCTGTCTGCGGGCTGCTTACAGGCTCCTGATCCTTTCCCGGCATTCCACCGTCGCAACCTCTTCGCCTGAGCTGGTGAGTGCAATTGCTGTGGGAGCGAGTGGCGCTTGGAGTGCGCTCGCTGTACCGCCTGACCGGTTCACGCGCGGACGCCGCACTTCATACATCGGTGTCCGACACTTAGGCCTCTCCTCTTCGGGCCGGGTGACGCAGGTGGCGCGCTCCCCTCGATTCCCTGCTGCACGCTGCCCTCTCCCGCTGCAGCACGCCGGTACCCTGAGATTTCCTGCTGCAGCTTCGGTGCTGGCCGCGCTGCCCCTTCAGTGTAGAGACCTCCGGGGGTGATGTGCCTGCGGCTGCTCGTGTACTGGCCATCCGCCCTTGGGAGACACGCCTGCCGCTCATTGACACTGCTCTTGGGAGCCGCCGACCTCTTTCACTGCCCTTCGGCCCCCCCCCACCAGGCCCGCGCCGGCTGGTTCCATTGCCTGGGAGCTCCTGTTTTTCTCCTCTCAGATCCGGTCCTGCACTTGCTCTACTGTGTGGCACTCATCCTCCGCCCTTTGCTGGGTCCTGCTGCAGTGGTTGCCTGGTGCCTGAGGTGCCTTCATCCTAACACAATCTCGCACTCCTCTGGCCTGTAACTGGACTGTGCTATTGGCCTCCTTCTTGGGGGTCCCCTTACCAGGTGCGTCACGCTGTGAAGGAGCACCCACTGCTCACAGTGCGCTTTTGCCTGCTCCTGGCCTGCATCCTCCTATGATGACTGTGGCTGGGCTGGCACTGCTGCTTCCTCTGCTTCTCTGGTAGCCCTTCACACGCCAGGCCCTGTTGCTTCTCTCCCGGACTGTGAGCTTGTTGATCCTTTGCTTTGACCCCTTGGCGTTGGGTTCCGTCCCTGGTGGCCTCGGCGCCACACTCACTTCTGGCACACCAGTTGACTGCCTCGCCCGCCGACAGAACCGCCTGCTGGCCCTGTGCATCCGCCATCTCTAGGGTACCCGTGGGGTGTTTTTGCGCTTTATAAATGTTATATACAATACATCTCCTGAGCTGCTATACTGTCTTCGGGTGCAACGTTCTTCTCTTTGCTCCATAGCCTTTATACCGCTGCTTGTTCACTCCCTCATTCATGGGATGAACCGATCCCCAAGCAACCCAAAATTGCCCTTGATCAGCACCGCCAAATGCGCCAGGAGGGCGCTGGCACTGACGGAGGGGACTCCCTGACTCCATCCGACATGGCACCTACTCGTGAGGTCGACCTGAAGGCCATCATGCTGGAATTCAAGTCCACTGTCACCGATATAGTGGCCCAGCTAGACCAACTGTCAGCCGGCTGGACACAGTGAAGGCCTGAGTAGACTCCCACGACGCCCGCTTCCTGCATGTAGAGACCAGGGTGTTGGACGCGGAAGACTCAGGGCCCGATTCACAGAATGAATTTAAGACTCAATCCTAAACTTACTACTATTTTGGTATTCACAGAATGAACTTACTACTTTTGGTATTCACAGAAGTTAGGATTTTGTCTTAAGTTTGTCTTAAGAAAAACTTAAGACAGACTGAAGACAAACTTAAGACAGACTTAAGTTAGGAGTTTGTCTTAAGTCTGTCTTAAGTCTGTTTTAAGACTAACTTAAGACAAAATCCTACCTTCTGTGAATACCAAAAGTAGTAAGTTAATTCTGTGAATGCCAAAAGTAGTAAGTGCATTCTGTGAATACCAAAATAGTAGTAAGTTTAGGATTGAGTCTTAAGTTCATTCTGTGAATCGGGCCCTCAGTCACCAAAGAACATCAGAAACTGCTGCAAATGGACAAAATACTGGACGTCATCCGGAAGAAGAACCAGGAATTGGAGGCATGCTCCCTTAGGAGCAACATCCGCATCACTGGAGTCCCTGAATCCACCAACATCTCTCTATGGAGGACTTTGTGGAATAGTGGGTTCGTAAGCTCTTTGGCGAAATCCTCTCACCTGTCTTCATTGTCGAGTGGGCCCCCGCTTCCTCTGCCCTAGCCCTTCCCCAGGCCTGCCGGCCCGCCCTATCATTGCCAAAATCTTGAACTTCAGGGACCGTGACGCCATTCTACGGGTGGCCAGGGAGAAAGGGGAAATCCGGCATCAGAGCAACTCCCTGTCGTTCTATCCCTGTTGAAATTGGCAATGTATATACACATACGCGGCGTTCATTTGTGTTCACTGTACCCCTTGTTGTAAGCAGAACGGATATCGCTAAAACACTAACCGTGTTATCCCGCTAGCATAGACCCATGCCCACGCGTACATAACAGCCATTTTAGGCACCATGGTCTCTCAGTTTGCAGTCGATCACCAGCGCCCCTTCCCTGACCCTGCAAGCTTCCCCCATGCACCCTGACCGCCCCCGCTCTCACATGTACAAGTCATGAGCCCTCCCTTCCCGCATGACTCTGTCTCTTAGAATCGCACCCCGCGCCTGACCAACACCTCCTTTCCTTCCATGAATACCCCTCCTTTGATGACCCCTTCCTCTGAGCCCGACTGCCTATACGAACAGCTGGTCATCCCTTAGCCTGAGGATACAGTTTATTGCCCACTACTGTATGCACTCGTCTCTCTTGGAAGAAGCCACTATTGATCATGACCACCCCACCCCCTGAGATTCGATCAGGCACACACATTCCAATGGAATCAGCAGAACACTCAGCTGCGTGACAGCCCCTCCTATTGCATGGAGGATAAGGGCCCCTACTGTAGCCACGTGTTGGAATACCTTCATACTATACAAAGTGTTGATTGTAATAAAGGATGCCTGTGTGCCACAAACCTGTGTATAAAAGACGAAGCCTCAGAGAAACTTGTTAGAGCACCTCCCGAAGACACTATGCGAGTGTCCCAAATGACAGGCTCTCCTCATTAGAAATAAACCTTGTTTCCTTGTCTTCCTGCTTCCAGTGCCCGTCTCTTTATTTTGATAATTATTCAAGATGGAAACGAAGAGTCGCCCTGCGCCAGCAGCCTGGGCAGCGTTATGGGCTGACTTTTCGACAATTGGCGTCCCAACGCGGGGTCCATCAGCGACATAAGGTCCGGTAAGAGAGGTCCAGACGATGGGGTGAACATCTAAATGATTGGAGTATACCTGCCTTGAGAGGGCCCTCGTCCGGCTGCCGATTGAATGAACTTCACCGATTCCGAACGGACCTCTCTCAAGTGACCTATTGTCCTGACTGGAATCCCACAGGAATGCTGCGGTAAAAACATGGAGAAAGAGACCGATTGGGCGCTGGAAAAAAGGAAGGCGAAGAACTGTCCACATGGTCCGGTCCGGGTAAGGTCGTGACACACGACAAATTGCGAAATTGATTGATTGATTGTTTGAAAATACTATTATTACTTATTGATTGTTTCTGAGAGATTCTCTATTTGCAAACAAGCACAGAGTCGCCATACTCTGTTTAGTCTTTGCAGATAGTGAAGGATAGGTAATGCAGACTTTTGTCCCCATGGTAATCCGTCATACCTATTTTTCTCCCCATTGATTGATTGATTGAATCGAGCATTGAATTGTTCGAAGTTGGTTCTCTTAAGGATCTTCTCTGTCTGCAAACGGGGAAGAATAGGAATATTCTCTCTCCCTTTGCCGATAGTGAAGGGTAGGTAACGCAAACCTTTAACACGTCGTACCTATTTCATTCCTCATTGATTGATTGCTTGTCCGAACATTGACTGTTTGGAATTGGTTCTCTTTGGAGGTATTCTCTATTTGCAAACAAGCACAGAGTCGCCATGCCTCTGTCTAGTCTTTGCAAGTAGTGAAGGGTAGGTAATACGGACCTTTGTCCCCCGTTGTAATCTGTCATGCCTATCTACTCCCCACTGACTGATACGCCAGCCTCACCCGGACCATTCACTAGAGGTAGGTCATCTGGCCCGACCAGAGAGCACCCCTAGTGAAAAGGACATATACAATAATAACGAAGTGATCACTGTATCCTGTTAACAGAAACTTTAGCATGAAACGACCTGGAAAGAAAGGAATAGGAAAACGAAATCAGTAGGCCACTGATGAACTTTTTATTAAATAACGAACAAAGAAACGATAACAAATACATAATGATAAAACATATTGTTGTCCTAGAAACAAGAAACGTTAGAAATAAACCCGTAATGAGAAACCTGAAAATAGTAAGAGAAACCAAGCGTGACATTGCAACGACCACAAGGCAACGAGGCTTCATCGCCCCTCACTGCCCCAAACGTGTCTGTCCCACCGCCTGCCACGCCCAAATAACGGCAAACTAGGAAAGATACAAGTCAGCAGACATCCGCCCCTTTCTGGAAACTTCCAAAGTGCAACAGGTTTACGGCTACGCCAGCCGGAAGCAACACATATAGGGCGGGTCCTGCTGCCAAACCGTCGGCCAGGAAATCATCACGAAGGGTGTAGCCAGAGGAGAGGCCGAGGCCGAAGGGACCCGGCCAAGGGGACTGCTATGACAACCCTGGAGAGTTGCAAGGGGGGGGAATGTCTGTGTCCTCGACCCTCCCCTCTCTCTCCCAGTCCGGCCACCATCAACCAGAGGCCGAGGCCGACGGGATCCGGCCGCGGTGGCGGTAACCCTGGAGAATTGCAGGTTCGACCCGCTCTCCCAGTCTGGGCCATCATCCATGGAGGGCCTGGGAGTGGAGAGGCCACTGCACGTAAGGCCCAGGAGAGGCACCGCACGCCAAGGCCTGCCCCACCGGATGAGCCAAGGAACCCGTTCATGGGGCCAGAGCAAAGGGCGTCCGGCCGCACTCCACTGGAGGCCCGGCCCAAAGACGGACGGGACGTTTCTTCTTTCTTCTATAATGGCTGCGACAACACTGGGGGGGGGGATGTCTTGCACATGCCTCCGACCCCCCCCCCCTCGTCCTCATCGCATGGTCCGGCCATGACAAATGTCAAACGGGACGCCGTGGGGTGCACTGGGAGGGAGAGACGGTGCGAACAAGCCTCTCCCGCCTCCCCAGGTGGAGGCTTCCCAGCTGCACCCTCAGCGCTCCAGGCGCCCGGAAAAGGGTTCTTCCACTGTGGCGATGCTGCAACGCCTCGCCCGGCAGGGTGGAGCCCGTCCGCTCATTTGACCCCGCGATCGCCGGTAGCTGCCGAACTTTCAAAATGGCGATTGACCTGACAAGAGAGGGCCCAGCATGAAGGAATGGCCCGGTCACCAGTTGACTCCACCATCATAGCTCTCCACAACCTTGAAGATTCTAGAGGAGCCGCGGGAGTCCCCGACTCCCGCAGATACCCCCGATGGGGAATGACTGCCATGATTGCCCTCGGAACGATGGAAATGTAGCCGCAGGACGTCGGCGCTCCCATGCTGGCGCCAGCCTCTGTTTGAATGACTAGAATCCTGCAGACCCCAGTTCGGATCAGTTCCGGTGAAAGCACAGTATGACCCGGTAGGAACATTGTTGCACCCCCTCCCCTTTTTGATTGATGGTTCGGACCACCGATCCCTTCTTTTACCCTTTAACGGAACTTTGGACTGCCAAAGGAAGCTCTGGGCCAACCACGAGTTAGTAGAAATTTAGACTATGTCTGATCTGCCTGACTGCACCCAAAATGGCGCCGATGCAAATGAAACTTTCAACTCCTTGTTGTACCCCGATTGTTCAGCCCTGGTGTCATGAGATATGTATGAAGGTTTTTTTTTTAACCACATGAATTGATATAGGATGTGTACTGATTACATGTTCGGACAATTAATGGATTCAGAATGTGTACTGTCAGTTCGGGAAATGAATTGATATGGGATGGGTACTGGTTATAGGTTCAGACGGTAAATTGACATCAGATGGGTATTAATTGAACATTCGGACAAATGAATTGTTGTTTAAGTTTTGCACATCACGATTATTTAAAGATTGGAAGCCCAACACTTATGACACTCGCTCACATTGAAGTCTCGACATGATTTTATTGCGCTTTTCGCACTTTTTATGAAATAGACGACCACCGACTCCACTAGAGTTTTTACTAATAAAGTATCCCCACCTCGACAGTTCCAGCCTGCTCCGTGGCCGGCCCACGGGGTTGTAGGCCCATATTTATGCACCAACATTCTTATTAAAGATTCATTGGAAAAAGCAAACGTAGTTGTCACGTGTGAATTGGTGATTTTCGAATAAATGACCACTGTTTAAAGGATTAAAAGGTATAGTACGTAGAAATATTGCAAAAATGAAGGGTCCAAGTTTTCGTTGTGTGCGTTTTTCCTTTTTGTACAGCCAAAAAGCAACCGCTAAAGAGCCTGGTGTTTAGCCTATACTTTATGTGCTACCTGTATAAAAAAGAGTCGCACTAACGGTCCACCCGGGCTTGAACGCCCAGTTGGCAGGGACTGCATCCCGTGGAGATAGGCCGAGTATGCAGTAAGTAAAAGCTTTTCTGGGTTTATGCACACTAATGTGTCTATCAATGTAGCCCCTGCCCCTTCTTTTTCCCCTCTCTCTGCAGGTCACATCGGAATATCGATCAATGTATGAAAAACGGTGATCTGGCGGACAAGAGACGAGAAAAAGGGTTTGATTATGGTACCTAACCGCAACTAGCAAACTATGACTATTTTCTCTCTCTGAACTTAGCGCCTGGGAGGGCAGCCTGAAGGGAAAACCGCAAAATATAGCTTCGCTCGGCACCCAGAATAGAACAACTAAAATGACGTGCGCGAATGAACAAGCATCCTACAATTAACTAAATAGGGAAAGTTTAAGGAACAGCTTGAGGTAAAGCGTACATTTAAAAATCTACTGCATCCTTCTTCGCGCCCTCCTAGACATGTAACTTCAAGCTGCCCCACTGTTCTCCAACTAACACAACCGTTGTCTCAGCCTGGAAACGCATTTGCTAAAAATGACTCGCATAAACCACCGTGAGCATTAGCCTGACCAGGTTAGTTCATGGCCAATTGCCAAAGGCGTAAGTGTGTACAATCAAAGCCACCAGTAAGGGCAGCCGATGGTTAAAAGAGGAGAAAAAGGTAAAAAGAGCTTAGGATGCCAAAAAATGCACAGCATACAGAAAAGGGATCATTTTGGCCAATAACTGTTTTATGTTTTGTCTTGAATTTTTGTACATAATACATGTACTGTCTTCTCCGCCTGAGTGTGTGTATGCGTGACGCATGGATCTACGTCATCCCTCTGTCTGTATTTCTGTAGTACTTAATCCCTGCTGTTCTATGTTGTATGCGCACTGAATGGACCATTATTGTACACGTCTCTCTCTCTCTTTTTTTCTCTCTCTCTCTCCACGACGTATGTGTACCGAATGGTTCGTTTAGAGTGCGAGTCTCTCTCTCTCTCTCTCTCTCTCTCTCTCTCTCTCTCTCTCTCTCTCTCTCTCTCTCTCTCTCTCTCCTCTCTCTCTCTCTCTCTCTCTCTCTCTCTCCTCTCTCTCTCTCTCTCTCTCTCTCTCTCTCTCTCTCTCTCTCTCTCTCTCTCTCTCTCTCTGAAGGTCCCCCTGTTCCCTCCTCCCTTATGCAAGAACGTTGTGCCCCACCGGCACGAACCCAATTGGGACTCCTTGAACGCAAAGGTGTTCAGCAAAATTGGCCAAAACCAAAACGATTGTGACTTGCCATATTACTACCTCTCCTTTCTGCAAAACGATAGAACCCGAGTTGGTAATGAAGAAAGGACAGGTAAGACGACGGATGTCCCCTAATCTGGCCTTCTATGGGGGGACTATAACGTCAATGGTCTTCTGTTTCTCAGCTCGTTAGAAATACGATCCCCAATGCCCCGATTGTCCCACCCCCCTGCACCTAAGTGCGGATGTCCAGTGTACCCCACTTCTCCCGATCGACCCCAGCTCCCTGTCCAAAGCGCCCCCTTTTTCCCCCGATTAACTCCAGCTTCATGTCATCTACCCTCGAAAGCGAAATTGATGACTTTGATTAACGTTCACTCCCCAAGAAGAGCATGTTTTACGTCCACCCCTCCCCCTTCTTCATGACGATAACGCCCCACTCACAAGAGTTAGCCGACCCCGAAGGGAAATGTAAGATTGTCGATACTTGGGTTAAAGGGAAGGGCGAGTCTCTACATAAGGACTCGATTTTGAGTTTGATATAATACACTGTGTACGAAGGTCCAATTTCTCTCCACGTACGTCACGAATGAGCACCGAACAGAGTTATGAATTCCATAGTACTGCACTCCTACAGACTCCATAAATGACAACTTCTGACTGTGACCAATGAACATATTCCCTACCTACATAGGATTGGGGACGGAATTGAGATGTATAACTGTCTTCTCCTGCCAGTTTTTCTAAAACTTGTTTTCTACCCATCCAAAGATCCGATGACCGGAGGAGAGGAGCTGGACGTGACGCACAGCCTGGCCACAGATCATGGAACACGTGTGACCGCAACCAAAGGTGGAGCCGCAGAGCAATGAGACGCGGGACGAGGCATAACTTTCAACTCAGCAGATGGAGGAATGAAGGGCTGCCTTGAAGCCCTCGACTCGCTGACCCACTCGTGCCTGAAGTCCCCCGCCCCTTTTGAGTCCGACTGTTGGGCTCGCCTGCTCGTTGTCCTTTGCTCCCTTGGTCCCTTGGTATGTTCAAAGATCTGGCCCCACTCCGCCCTCTCTTCCCTCGGTTATTCAACAAACTCCTTGCATATAAAACTTTGACTATGGACTGGGATTTTGCCACAGAACAAGAAAGACACGCAGGTGCCCAGCATGAGGCACCTCCAAGACAAATGAGTTAGGAAACAGGACTGTGATCTAACAGCAGAGGACTGATCGCACCCTGCAACGCGTAAGGATGATTCCGAGCTGGACTTATAGCTCCACCGCCGGTGCTCAAAAGCGCCAACGAAAAGAAAAACGGACTAACAGAGTCTACCAGTGGTGGCTCGTCGTTGAAAAAGACATTTTCCCTAAGACCCCCCTTCCTGAACTTTCTCCCTCAATTCTTGATGCTTTCAAAAATGTTCTCGGTCACTTAAGTCCAAAGGTCTCATATAGCACTTTTCACTATATGTTGATGTCATTGAAAAGAAAGTCAGAACCTGAGTCTATAATATGTCGGAACGTTTTTTCCTGATTGCCCTCGACTACGTGTTATGCCGATCTCTAGATTTATATGAAGAACGCAGCGAATGTAAATTCATATGTACCGTATTCCGCCAATTGTATCGACTGCATATAACTACACGCAATTCGTTAGCATTTGACGAACGTTATTTCATTGGCCACACATGACAATATGTACACTCCATCAGTTGGGGTAAACACAAATGTACTAGCTATGTTTAAAAGCGGCAACTGTTGAAATTGGCAATGTATATACACATACGCGGCGTTCATTTGTGTTCACTGTACCCCTTGTTGTAAGCAGAACGGATATCGCTAAAACACTAACCGTGTTATCCCGCTAGCATAGACCCATGCCCACGCGTACATAACAGCCATTTTAGGCACCATGGTCTCTCAGTTTGCGGTCGATCACCAGCGCCCCTTCCCTGACCCTGCAAGCTTCCCCCATGCACCCTGACCACCCCCGCTCTCACATGTACAAGTCATGAGCCCTCCCTTCCCGCATGACTCTGTCTCTTAGAATCGCACCCCGCGCCTGACCAACATCTCCTTTCCTTCCATGAATACCCCTCCTTTGATGACCCCTTCCTCTGAGCCCGACTGCCTATACGAACAGCTGGTCATCCCTTAGCCTGAGGATACAGTTTATTGCCCACTACTATATGCACTCGTCTCTCTTGGAAGAAGCCACTATTGATCATGACCACCCCACCCCCTGAGATTCGATCAGACACACACATTCCAATGGAATCAGCAGAACACTCAGCTGCGTGACAGCCCCTCCTATTGCATGGAGGATAAGGGCCCCTACTGTAGCCACGTGTTGGAATACCTTCATACTATACAAAGTGTTGATTGTAATAAAGGATGCCTGTGTGCCACAAACCTGTGTATAAAAGACGAAGCCTCAGAGAAACTTGTTAGAGCACCTCCCGAAGACACTATGCGAGTGTCCCAAATGACAGGCTCTCCTCATTAGAAATAAACCTTGTTTCCTTGTCTTCCTGCTTCCAGTGCCCGTCTCTTTATTTTGATAATTATTCAAGATGGAAACGAAGAGTCGCCCTGCGCCAGCAGCCTGGGCAGCGTTATGGGCTGACTTTTCGACATCCCGACTACACCACTGCGGTCCAGCCGACTCGCTGTGAATTGCTTTTGGAGAAACGACTCCTCCAGAAGCACGAGATCTCCTACTCATTGGCATATCCTGCCAAACTGTGCGTCAAACGGGGCTCCAAGACTCTCATCTTTCCAGACCCCAGAGAAGTGTTGGCATTTGCTAAAAAACTGGACAGGTTACATCGCTCTTAGTCTGCCAACTCCCAAGCTGCTGCTGACGATAATCTCAGTGAGAATGATTGACCTGCTGGCACGTTCTGTCTTCTTTATGCTCTTGGGTTTTTGTTACTCTGATTCTTGGTTCAAATGGGGACTATTGTATTTATGTTGACTCCTAGGCCATCACAGCTCATATCCTTGCCGTGGGCACAGTGTCCTCTATTTCTTGATGTTCACTCTTCGCTGTCTGCCACCCCTTATGGCTTGGCCACTCTGCCTTTCTGGCAGAGGTGTGTGTTGAGTGCTGCCATGCACTCACGGGATGATTCCCTTCTTGGACACAGTTCTTTCCCGTCCTAGTTGTGGCTCACTGGGGTGGGAATGGGTGGTACCTCAGCCTGATTGGGGGGTTGGTGTGGGAGTGGGTTGTGAGGTTCTCTGGGGTTTTTTGTTTTGAGGGTGGGCTCAGGTGGTTAGGTGTTGGGGGCTTGGGATTTGCGACTTCCCAATGAGGCACTACTGTTTTCGTCTTCACTGGCCCACATATTAAGCCCTTTCATGTTAAGTCTCCTCTCCTCTGTTGTTCAATCTCCTGTTGGGGGGATTGTATTGATTGATCTGTTGCCTCCTCATGAAGACCTTATTGTATATTTGATTGCACTTTTTCTCACAGAGATTCCACGGCTATTGCACTGTTGCTCTTCCTCGTTATTCACTCCACTGTTCAGCGCATCTGCACACAGTTTCTGCCTTCTCCATTTCGCCTTTTCAGCACCCCGTCCTTTGATACTGCACTATGTTTGACATTACACTATGGACCTGGAATGTTCATGGGCTTAACGAGCACCATTAGGCACGGCTGATGCATGCCCACCTCATTTGGCATAAGGTGGACATTTGTTTTTTACAAGAGACCCATCTGCTACCTGACACCTCCTCCAGACTCCATTCCCGTCAAGGCGCAAAGGGCTCCCATGCCAGACCTCCCAAGTGTTCATTGATACTGGAGGGTGATTTGTAATTTTACATGGCACTCTTCGGGCCCAGCCTCTGACGCTTGCTGCCTTGTACGGTCCCTACTGTGATGACCCAGACTTCTTCGCACAAATCAGGCACCACATCTCATCCTTTGGCCCGCTGCGCTCCTCTGGGGGGAGGGGGGGGGGATTTTATTGTTACATTGTCCGCTGCTTTAGACCGGTCCGGCACTCATGCCCCCCCACCGGTGTGCAGTTTTACTGCTCAGCTCCATTATCTTGGACAACTCCCTGTACGACGCATGGCGTCATTCCCACCCTGCTGTGTGGGAGGGCAGATGTGTCACTGGAACCCGTGGCTGCTGGTTCCAACTAGATTTGTGGATCACCACTCCGGACGCCTTGTTCTGGCTTACCTCGGTTGATCATACGGCGCACACTCTCTCAGATCATGCTCCAGTTCATCTGTGCCTCCGTTTTCCACAATCCCCCTGCCATGCCTACTCCTGGCGGCTTCTCCCCTACAAGCTACACGACTCGTCTTCTGTGACGAAATACAATTCGCAATCGTGAATTATTTCGAGCTCAACGAGGGTTCTGTGGACTCTCCATCTACGCTTTGGGAGGGGGTTAAAGTCGTCATCCGTGGGGAATGTATTTCTAAGCAATCCGGCTTCCTTCGCCCCATCTGCGGCACTCTCGATAAACTGGAAGGGGAGATTAAGGTACTCGACGATTCTAACGCCCAGGACTGGCACCCTGACATGCTTGCTCAAATACGCAGGAAACTCACTGACTTCGCCGACAAGGCGAACAGAGAACTTGCGTTTCTCGTTAGGGAGGCACGAGCATGCCATTTTGGTGAGGGTGACCGCCCTGGTAAAACTCTTGCCAACCTCCTAGCCAGGCTCAGGCTGCATCCTACATCACCGCCCTTCAGGACGGCGGCCCTGCCCGGACTCCTTCCCCAGAGGAAAGTAAGGCGTTCTTCACTACATTTTATGCACAACTCTACACGGCCAGATCGGTACCACAGCATGAAGTACTCAACTAATATTTTGACACCCTCCAGCTCCTCTGGCTTGGTAATCCCCATCGGTAGTTCCTAGATGAGCCCTATTCTGATGAAGAAAATTTTAGCGGCAATCAATAGTATGCCCGGTGACAAAGCCCCCGATTCAGATGGCCTGCCGTCCTCCTACAAAGCCTTTGCCCCACTTTTGTTCTAGCCTCCAATGTATAATGAATCTTTCTAAACAGGTCAGTTCTCTCCGTCGCTGCACGAGGCCTTATTGACTCTACTCCTAAAGACTGACAAACTACCTGAACAATGAGACTCCTACAGTCCTCTATTCCCCATCAATACAGACAATAATAACTTTGCCAAATTGCTTACTTCCCGTCTCCTTCCTCTCATGCCGCTCATTGCCCGCCCTGACCATTCCGGTTTTATCCCCGGACGCACGACCTCTCACAACCCCTGGACCATTTTTGTTGTCCTCCATCAAATTATCCTGTGCTTCCGTCAGGGGCTACCCTGCTCGATGCCACAAAGGCCTTCAACACCTTGGAGTGGCCCTTCCTCTTTTATCTCCTTCCCGGGTTAGGTTTTAGCCAGGTCTTTTTACCTAAAGTGCTTCTCCTTTACCCTCTTCCTATTGCCCGTCTCCGTATAAATGGACTGACTTCTTAGCCTATCACCATCGGGTGCGGTACTCGCCAGGGTTGTCCATTGTCCCCCATGCTATTTGCTGTTGCATTGGAACCCCTCGCAGATCGTCTCCGGCAAATTTATACCCAGAGAGGCATTGGCTTTGCGGCCCGTGCCCTGCTAGTCTCTATGTATGCGGACGATGTCACTCTTTATGCCCGTAATCCCCAAGAGAACCTCAGCCCACTGGTCCGTGAAGTGATACGCTTTGGTGGCTACTCAGGAATTCAGGCCAACTGAAATAAGTCTCTACTGTTCCCCCTTACAGACGCCACAACACCCGTTTGTTCCTGACTATACATTCGTGTGGGCATTGGAGCCCACCAGATATCTGGTCATTTGGTTAAGCAGGGATGTGGATGCACTTTGGAGAGTTAACTTTGGCCATGCAGTGGACAGGTTTGAGTCCAAGATCCCTCTCTGGAACCGGCTTCCACTTTCATTGGCCGGGTTGCATTGCCATTGCCAAATTGGTGGTGCTTCCGAAGT
Organism: Lissotriton helveticus; assembly: GCF_964261635.1. Taxonomy (NCBI): domain Eukaryota; kingdom Metazoa; phylum Chordata; class Amphibia; order Caudata; family Salamandridae; genus Lissotriton; species Lissotriton helveticus. Next base: position 192,016,297 of record NC_136057.1, read on the forward strand.
TTTTATACGTATTCGTCAATATCCCCATCCCTCTCACTGCTCTCTTTTTTCCGTAAGGTTTTCTCTTTGCTTATCACCCTCATCTGGGCCGGTGGACAACCCCGGATCCTACAGCGCTTCCTACAGCACCCTCAGGCTTCCGATGTCGCATGGCGGTCTAGGTTCCCCGGACTTCAAGATGTATGCCCTTCGTGCTCAAGCCAGTTTTCTTCATTTCTGGCTCCACCCCACTCCGTTCCAATCTCAGGTTGCGGCAGAGGCTGACCTCGCCACCCCGTGGCCGCTCACGACTGCCCTATTCGCCCCAGCGAAACTCCTTCGCGCTGAAATCGACACGGTTGAGACTCTCTGTTGGGCTTGGGAAGGGCTCCGCAAAGTCTCTGGCTCTTATATGCTTTCCGCGAACACTATGCAAATCGCTCATCACCCTGCCTTTGTCCCTCTTCAGTCTTCCGGGATGGCCAAGCGCGCCACTTGACTGGGCCTTTCCATAGTGCTGTACCTCTACCCTCGGGATCCAATCTTCTCGCCTACTGCAGTTTCTGGCCCCATGGGCACCCTGTTATACTACCAACTCAGAGCAGTTTGCAAAAAGCTTCACTCCACATTTCCCCAACCCCCCTATTCAATGGCTACCCTTGATCTTCTCTGTGCATCCCCCTTTCCTAAAGAATTGGTCTCCAAAATGTATGCCTACACGCCAGCAGCATCTTCCATCTCCACTGACCGGGCGCGCGTTGCTTGGGGTGAAGATCTGGGAGCTGAAATTTCTCAAGCCGACTGGTTATATTGTTGCAAGCAGATAAAACGCCTCTTCCCAAATTATTCACTTCAAGTACATACATTGGCTATATCGGACACCTGCCCAACTTCACGAATTGGGACGTGTTACTAGTGATAGATTTCTGCGCTGTTCTGTGCCTGCGGCTGACTTCTCTTACCTCGCCTGGCTGTGCCCCCGGCTCTCCGCATATTGGCGTGAGGTCTGCGCTGACATCTCTGCAATCACTTCGTCACTGATCCAACCCTACCCTCTGCTTTGCCTCTTACGCTTTGTTAAATTTTGTCCGGACGCCACCCGCCACTTGACTGCCATGCTACTGGTCCTCGCGCGGCGTAGTGTCTCTATGTGTTGGGGTCGCAAGCCTGCGCCTTAGGTTGCCCTCTGGCTTGAAGATGCTTCCCGCTGCCAAACGCTCCTGTCTGAGTTCTGGGACCTTCTACCAACAAGATCTCGCCCAATTGACATTTGGGGCCCACTGGGAAAGGTGCTACTATGCGCGCTATGCTGCAGTGAATTTAAGCGTGCAGCGCTTATTACTATTTTAAAACTACCGTTTTCTCTATTTTGTTTTTTTTAATTTTGTATCCCCCTGTTTTTAAACAGAACCGCTGTGCCCACACTCTTGCACTATAATCGTGCCCTCACCGCGTTTAGAGCGGAGTTTGTTGTCCTCTTTGTTGCCTGCTCGTGGCGCCTGGCCGCCATCTTGGGGGTGGTTACTGTTCAACGCGCCACTTGCCTGAGCGCTCTAGCGCTTCTCAGGAGTCCAGGTGAGCTGGTACTTAAGGCGAGCACTTTAGTTGCTCGGTCTTGGGAAAGGTGCTACTATGCGCGCTATGCTGCAGTGAATTTAAGCGTGCAGCGCTTATTACTATTTTAAAACTACCGTTTTCTCTATTTTGGTTTTTTTAATTTTGTATCCCCCTGTTTTAAACAGAACCGCTGTGCCCACACTCTTGCACTATAATCGTGCCCTCACCGCGTTTAGAGCGGAGTTTGTTGTCCTCTTTGTTGCCTGCTCGTGGCGCCTGGCCGCCATCTTGGGGGTGGTTACTGTTCAACGCGCCATTTGCCTAAGCGCTCTAGTGCTTCTCAGGAGTCCAGGTGAGCTGGTACTTAAGGCGAGCACTTTAGTTGCTCGGTCTTAGGAAAGGTGCTACTATGCGCGCTATGCTGCAGTGAATTTAAGCGTGCAGCGCTAATTACTATTTTAAAACTACCGTTTTCTCTATTTTGGTTTTTTTAATTTTGTATCCCCCTGTTTTTAAACAGAACCGCTGTGCCCACACTCTTGCACTATAATCGTGCCCTCACCGCGTTTAGAGCGGAGTTTGTTGTCCTCTTTGTTGCCTGCTCGTGGCGCCTGGCCGCCATCTTGGGGGTGGTTACTGTTCAACGCGCCATTTGCCTGAGCGCTCTAGCGCTTCTCAGGAGTCCAGGTGAGCTGGTACTTAAAGCTCACACCTCTCGCGCAGCGGTGACGAGCAGCAGTAGCGCCTGACTCGCGCCTGAGTTGAGCCAGAGTCTGCCCGTCTGCGCCCGTCCGCGCTGAGGTCGCGCGGGGCGTCGCGGGTCTTTCTTGGCAATACCTCTTTGGGTGGCAGGATGATCGTATATTCCAGTGTCTCGCTCCGGGCAATTGGGAAGTCTCTCCCACGGTGCACTTTTGCACCATACCACCCGCTGTGTGGCCCGTATCAGTGTGCCTGTAAGAGGTGGTCGCTGGACCTGCCAGTAGGTATTCGAGACTATGACACCCCCTCTGTTCCACGAGCACGCATTTGCGCGCCCCCGCTGACTAGGGATTTGGTTCATGGTCTACGGATCCTAAATCTCAACACCAGATCTCTGGTAAAACACCACCTGTCCATTGCAGATCTCATTACGGATGAGCTGCCAGACCTGTTTGTCATCACAGAAACCTGGCTTCAGGACACTGATGTTGCCATAGTCAATCTGGCCTGTCCTCCCGGTTATTCACTTTTTACATGTAACCGCTTGTCTAGAGGTGGAGGCATCGCCTTAGTTATTAAATCTACTTTTGCGTGCACCTGGACGGGTCTGCAGATTGCTGGGTGCGAAAGCGCCCTCTTTAAGATCATCATTAGCCCCCAGTTCTCGTTGTCAGGGATGGTCGTTTATCGCCCCCCAGGCAGTGATGTTGCTTTCAGGGGTGCTTTCCCGGAGGCGGTGAGCACGCTGGCGAGTGGTTGCGCACATTTTTCTATCTTAGGTGACCTTAACCTCCACTTTGACAGGCAAGAGACTGTGGCTATCAGTGGTTTTCTGGCGGATTTGGAGGCCCTCCAGTTGAGCCAACTTGTTTCCCAACCCACACATGTGGCCGGTCACATTCTGGATCCGTTTTTTACCAACCTAACGGATGCCCAAGTTTCGGCTGTTTCTCCTGTGGCATGGACTGACCACTTTTTGGTGTCCGTCTGGCTACCCCTTCCAGTAACCCCTACTATTCCACCTCCCAAGTGGATTCCTCGCACCACTGGAACAAGCTTAGGCTAGAGGACCTTCATCACATCATGGCTGAAGAGCCATTAGGCCCTCTGCTTAATGCTACCTTGGGCTATGACCTGTTCTGTAACTGGATTACTAAGGCGCTTGACGCTCTGGTACCCATCATCTCTAGTAGATCCAGTTCCCGGCAGGCGAGCCCTTGGTATGACAGTGCTCTCCGCGCTTTGAAGGGCTCTTGTAGACGGGCAGAAAGGGAGTGTCGAAAGACGTATGATGCCGTTAAAAAAACGGCGTATTTGGCTTCTGTCAAGCTCTACCATCGAGCCATATGCAGAACCCGTGCGGCGTTCTACGCGACAGAATTTCGTAGCAGCCTCAATCCATCTAAGACCATCTTTAAAACTATCAAAGATCTGATGGCTAAGAGAGCTGCTCCGCAAGTGGACAGTTCCATTTCCCACTGTGAAACTTTAGCCTCTTTTTTCCTGGACAAAGTTAAAAACATCTACCAGTCGTTCCCTTGTACGACGCTGTCCTCGATCCCCCTGAATGGCTCTCGTAGTTGTCCGTCGCTGCCCTCTCTCCCCATTCTTTCTGGGGATGAGTTTGCCAAGTGGGCACAGCGAGTCAAATCTGGTTCGCCTGCGGACCCTTTAAGATCTGTCCTTTTCAGGGACCCCTCCTTTCAGGGGCGCACGATAGTGTGCTCATTGATCAATCTCTCCCTGACCTCAGGCATCGTTCCCGCCAAGTGGAAGCAAGCGGTGGTTTCCCCGATCCTGAAAAAACCATCTTTGGATCCTTTAAAACCAGAAAACTACCGCCCTATTTCTTTGCTTCCCTGGCCGGCCAAAGTCATGGAGGCCCACGTTAATCTGGCCCTCGCTGAGCATATGACCCGGGCCAATGTCCTCGATCCCATGCAGAATGGGTTCCGTGCTGGTCACAGCACGGAGACGGCCCTTCTGGCAATGGTAGAACATCTGCGGATTGTGTTGGATGCAGGTCAAACGGCAGCGCTTATTCTATTAGATCTTAGCGCTGCCTTTGACACTGTGTCCCACTGCATCCTTCTACACCGCCTGGAGGACATTGGCATCTGTGGCTCTGCTCTGCAGTGGTTCCGCTCCTTCCTTAGCGATCGCTCCTTCTCCTTTTCAGTCCAAGCACCATCCATTGGACCTGGGGGTCCCCCAGGGCTCCTCGCTGAGTCCCACGCTTTTCAACCTGTACGTGCAAACGCTGGCTGAGGTCGCCAGGCAGTGGGGCCTAACCATGGTCTCTTATGCCGACGACACGCAGCTAGCGGTTACGATCAGCGGGGATGCCGAGCAGGACGCCCCCAGGTTCCGAAATGGGCTGAGAGAGGTGGCCAGCTGGATGAATAACAACTGTCTCCAGCTGAACGCAAAAAAAACTGAGGTGATGATCGTTGGAAGAGACGCGGACCGCTGGGGTGACAGTTGGTGGCCGCTTGAGCCGGGGCCGGCCCCTTTACCAGTGGTGGAACTTAGAAACCTGGGAGTGTGGCTTGATCACACTCTCTGTTTTACGACCCACACTAAGAGAGTGGCGGCAGGTTGTTTTGGTGTCCTACGCGGGTTAAGACCGGTGCTCAAATTTTTTGATGCCCCGACAAGACAGCTGGTCATCCAAGCGATGATTATTTCCCGGTTGGACTACGCCAGTTCGCTCCTACTTGGAGGAAACCAAGCGGAGATCCTTCGCCTACAACGGGTACAGAATGCGGCGGGGAGGGCGGTGGTCGGTTTGCCTCGGACCTGTCCTACTTCTAACACCTTACGGTCCTTGCATTGGCTACCGATCAAAAGCAGAATCCATTTTAAAGCTCTCAGCTTGGCCTTTAAAATTTTAAAAAGGTCGGCACCAGAGATACTTAATAATCTTGTATCTCCCTATGTCCCGACTCGCCCTCTCAGATCTCTTGGTCAATCCCTTGTGGTTGTCCCACACTTCAGACTCAGCCGCATGGGCGGTCGTTCCTTTCGCGTGAGAGCTGCGACTCTCTGGAACGCTCTTCCTTTAGAAATCCGCCTGTTAGACGACTTATTAGCATTTCGTAGGGCCCTAAAAATCCATTTGTTTTAAATTCCTACTTCCTTCTCTTTTTCCTGTTTTAGTGTTGTGTTGTGTCCACCTTTCCCTGCGCCAGGACGCTCCTTAGCTGGAGCATCTGTGCGCAATAAAAATGACAATAACATAACATAACATAACATAACTCATGACCCACCTCTTAAGTCATAATTCACAACGCCCTGCAACATCTCCCGCACTCCCCGCCGGCCCCCGCCCGCGCCACCGGTGAAGGTCCGTGAGCTGTTTCCCCTCTGCTCCCATCTCCCCCCTGCTCCCTCTGCCTTTCCACCTCACTTATGGCGCCTCTAGCTGATCAATGTGTCACCCCCTCTGTGGTTATACGTGATTGATTTCTGGCATTGTTTCCAAATGTCATAATGGCTAAGATTGCCACTGCTGTGCTGTATTGTACTGTTGTGCTCATTTCCTCAAAACTGTGTAATCCTGTTACTGTGCTGTGCATCTTCATCAGAAAAGGATTTTGGAAATTGAAAAAAAAAATACCGAAAATTATTTCACATAATAAGGGAGTGTCCCAAAATCCAGTCCTACTGGACTCACATAATCTGTTGCTTAAGCAGTATACATGGAGTGGCGGTGCCATTGTCGGCCAAGTTATCTTTACTTAACATATGCGAGGCGACAGACCTGTGGAGGGGAGGAGAGAACTGGAGTGATTTTAGCACTGGTAATCGCTAAAAGAAACATATCACGCAGTTGGGGAGTAGAAACAACACCAACACTCAGTGATTGGAACAAGAATATGGACTGTAGCATGTTGACAGAAAAAAATGACATACCTGAATAGGGGCTGACCTCAAAGGTGGGAAAGAATCTGGGCAAAGTGGAACGAGTATCGAGGATTTTTGTGTACTGTCCCAATGGCCCAAGCCTGACAAAGGGGGCTAGAAGACGGAAATGATCAAACGCCAATTGTGGGGGGAAATTGAAGGGAATGTTGGGAAAAAGCAATGCAGATAATTAATGTAACATGCTGCAATGTTTTCCGAAATGATGATGTATCAATATGTTGTGTGTATGTATACTTGCTACAATGCTGAAATAAAAAGAAATTTTAAAAAACTATCACACAAATTTGTAAAGGCAAAAGAGGAAGTGGCTTAGCTGTTGTATTCAAACAAACATTAAATATCACTAAAGCTGACAAAGTCTCCATACAAGTTTGTGAGACCCTGTTCACCAGATGAAACTCTGCACCATATCCCTCCTGTAACTTCCTGCTCCTAATGGCCTCCCCCAAGCAATGCAACATTCCCAGGAACACTTCGGGACAGAGTTTCAAATCGTTTAACACTACACTCCAATCTATGCATTCTGGGTGACTGTGAGAAGATGGCCTGGTATATGCTGTCCACTAACTAAAGTGGGCACCTAATGACTCTTATGATGTATAAGGTCAAAGATTACCTTTAGAAAGCTATCCTAGCGGTAGCTGTGGAGAGCAGCCTTCAGGCTTAATCTTGAAGGAATGCAAAGCAGCACGTTCGACCAGAATATCACCTTTAGCATTAACTAGCAGCCCGTCCCGTTGTCCGGATATGAATTGCTGCCGGCCAGTAGTATTTTGTTTTGTAGGATTTTGTTTTGATAGCATTTCTTATCTGTGACAGGCCTGTGAAACGCTCCGATTCACAGTACACTGCTGATGCACTTAAGAGTGCCCGTTCAGTAGTGTGTGAAATCGTGTTTCCCTACTTTATTTTCCTTGCAATATTATATTGCGCGAACTCGACAACATGGCATGAGCACAATTTACATTACAGAAGAACACATTCATTTGTGATAGGCACGGGGAGACAAAGCGATTTGCCTGGAATCACAGGATGTTGAGCTGATGCCGAGATTCGAACGTAGCTCCCCATCTCTAAAGTTCGCAATTCTAGAACTTGTGGTGGGAGGTGTGTCTAAAAATGTATGTCGGTGCTGGGCATCAATGAGAGAGAACTGTGCATTTTTTCAATCGGTGGTGAAAAAATATGAGTATGTTGCTGGAGATGTGGGCCGCTGTGCCACCAATGTACTTACGGGGGAGGGTAAACACCCATTATTCCGCAACTTTCTTTCCGCATACCTTTCACTCCGCATACTTTCGTTACGAAAGTACCATGATTCCGCAATGCCATTATAACGCATGGCATTACATTTTAAATGCTTTTACCACGCATACATTTACAACGAAATTTGTTGTAAATGCATGAATGGTAAAAGCATGTCTTTTTTTTAATGTTTGGATAAGGCAAGTATGGGTATAGGGGTACATGTTTTGGGGTACTGAAGTATATGTTTTGGGGTGTTTGGGTATTTTAAGGGTTCAGATATAGTTTTGGGTTATGGGGTACAGGGGTATTTTTAGGGTTCAGGGCTGGGTTTGGGTTTTGGGGTATAGGAGTATTTTTAGGGTTCAGGGGTAGGTTTGGGTTTTGGGGTACAGGGGTATTTTAAGGGTTCAGGGCTAGGTTTGGGTTTTGGGGTACAGGGGTATTTTTAGGGTTCAGGGCTAGGTTTAAGTTTTGGGATACAGGGGTGTTTTAGGGTTCTGGGCTAGGTTTGTGTTTTGGGGTACAGAGGTATTTTTAGGGTTCAGGGGTAGGTTTGAGTTTTGGGGTACAGGGGTATTTTAAGGGTTATGGGCTAGGTTTGGGTTTTGGGGTACAGGGGTATTTTAGGGTTATGGGGTAGTTTTGGGGTACAGGGGTATTTTTAGGGTTCATGGGTAGGTTTGGGTTTTGGGGTACAGCGTATATTTATAGGGTTTTATAGAGTAAGGGTGGGTTATGACTATGGGGTGCAGGGGTATTTAAAGTAGGGGTCGGCGGAATTGGCGCTAACTTAGTACAATAAATCCGCAATATTTAGTTCCGTCAGATTTCCAATTATTAAAACAGAAACCTCATATATTCAAGGTAAAATAAGTATTTCTACATGCTAAAATGCATATGGTCATTTCACAAAAGTGAAATTAGCTTCCAGCAAGCAGTGAGAGAGGTGATGATTTGAGATCAAGCCCCTGCAAAGCATTATGGGACGAGATTAGCAGTGGGAAATTAATATTATAGTATCCAAATAATTCTACAAAGAGCTGCAGTTCACCTCGTTGTTCCCAGTTGTCCCCGATGAGGCAAATGCAATAGCATTTATAATATTATACATCAAGCTGCAGTTCACCTCGTGGTCCCTAGATGTCCCTGATGAGGCAAATGTTTGAGAAATAACAATCTAGGCAATCATAGCGAACATAGATCAATGTCAATATTAAACAAGGAAATTAAGCTATAACAGTAAAGTAAAATTCAGTATTTTATTAGGAATTAAACAAAGAATCACATTTCAAGACTTGAGAAAAGGTTCTAATTAAAAAATTCTACATTTAGAGAATTGACATAATAATAAAAACATTTTATGTATTAAAACATTTCTTTTAGTAAACAACAAGTAAGGGGGAAATGAGTGGCAAGTTGGTACTCTACGCGCGTTTCGGCGACCAGCGCCTTCTTCTGGAGCAGCCACGAATGATTATGATCGAAGTTTTTTGGATGTGTTGAATAAGTTGTTTTGGTAAAGCTGAACCCACATCGATATTCTTTATTTTGAGGATTTATACTGATAAACTAAAAACAAGTGAGGTTACTTCTGCCGTCCGGAACCTTTAAATTGTTGTAGTCAAATAAGGATATCTTGACAAGACGTGAAAATGATGTATCCTCCTGATATGGGGATCTTTGATTAAAGAAAGCTTTTTTCTTTTTACACTTGCATGAGGTGCTTCAGTCTTGGCGAGGTAGTGATATTTTTTGATTAAAATAACTCCCTGTCCAAAACGATATAACAGGGCTCCAAATTTCCGGCGGCAGGACAGCGACTTCTCACGATCTACGCGGTTCACCTCGTTGTCCCTAGATGTCCCTGATGCGGCAAATGTAATAGCATTTAAAATATTACACATCAAGCTGCAGTTCACCTCGCCGTCCCTAGATGTCCCTGATGAGGCAAATGCAATAGCATTTAAAATATTATACATCAAGCTGCAGTTCACCTCGTCGTCCCAAGATGTCCCTGATAAGTAAAATTCAAAAACATTGAAACCCTTTCATGAATGCTAAAAAATTATGCTAATCTTATCCCATAATGCTTTGCAGGGCCTTTCAGTTGTATTTTTGTCCATAACTGTGCTTGGGGTGGTTCTAAGAGAATTGGACCTCCAATGAATTACTATTTAAAGGGAGCAGGAATGTATAGAACCTGGGAAAGAAAACAACACTCGAGACGGAATGCCCCCAGCACACACCCACAGCACAATGCAGACACGCCTACAAGGGACTACTTTGTTGGCACGATTCTTTTACCTTTTAAATGTATATGGTGGGCGTCTGCATAGCCTATGTCCTACTGCTGCAACTGCCCTTTCCAACACTGTATTGGGTGTTGTGATTGGTGCTGTGGTTCCTGAGATTACCCGCCTCAAACGTTTGGGCTCTCTCTTTATTATATTAGTATAGATTAAATGACAGGATTTCCACACCGTAGTTATAAAAATATGTATTTCTTGATATAACACTCTCTAGTATCCTTTACACGAGGATACATAATAGTAAGTAGCAATAATGCACAGTGCGCCCATAGGGGGACCAAACCATGTACTAAAATAGTGGTATAAGAACCGGTATTCACTCAAAATATTGAGTCATTAATATTGATTTGCCTAAATATCGAATAAAAAATATAGAATGGACACAATATCGAATGGACAAAATATAGACTACAAAAATATCGAATAGAATAGCAGTAATATTGAATCCAAAATATAGAATGGATAAAATATCGAATGGACAGAAAATAGACAACAAAAATATAGAATGGACAGAATATAGACAACAAAAATATCGAATTTGAGGTAAGTTCATATTTATTTTATCATAATATGTAAGTGTTTTTTATGTTAGTTTTTTTGTTAAAAGTATATTTTTATTTTATAATTTATTTTAAATAATTCATGTTATGGTATTTAATTTTTGCGTAATATAATTCCGGAGCGGGTTGTGGGTTTATAGGGGTATAGGGTGGGAAGTAATTTAAATATAATTAATTAAATATTGTAATTTATTTATTGGTATTTATTTTGAATTAATTGTTAAATAATTTTTTATTGGTAATTAATTAAAATATAATTGGTCATTAATTTTAATTAATTTATTAATTGATCATTAAGTTAATTTTATTAATTTATTTTCCGGAGCGGGTTGTGGGTTTATAGGGGAATAGAGTGGGAAGTCATTTAAATATAATTCATTAAATATTTTAATTTATTGATTGGTATTTAATTTGAAATAATTGTTAATACATTTTTAATTGGTATTTAATTAAAATATAATTGGTAATTAATTTTAATTAATTGATTATTTAATAATTATGTTAATTTTATTAATTTATTTTCTGTTGCGGGTTGTGGGTTTATAGGGGAATAGGGTGGGAAGTAATTTAATTGTAATTAATTAAATATTTTAATTTGTTTATTGTTTTTTGTTGTAATTTTTAATTATTTTTTAATTGTTAATTAATTAATTGTTAATTGGTAAATAATTGGTATTAATAGCTAATACTTTTTAATAATTTCTTTTTATTTGTATTTTTAATTGATTAATTATTATATTACATGCAATTGTTAGTGACTTTTAATTAATTTATAATTGGTATTAATATTTAATTTATTTTTATTCATATATGAAGTATTTACTTTCCCTACTGTTGCACTCTCTGGATTGGGAATAGTAATTTTTACCCTCCCGCTATCCAACGCTTTCCCTATTGTTGCACTCTCTGGAGTGGGAATAGTAATTTTTACCCCTACACTATCCAACGTTTTCCCTACTGTTGCACTCACTGGAGTGGGAATAGTAATTTTTACCCTCTTGCTATCCAAAACCTTCCCTACTGTTGAACTCTCTGGAGTGGGAATAGTGATTTTTACCCCTACACTATCCAACGCTTTCCCTACTGTTGCACTCTCTGGAGTGGGAATAGTAATTTTTACCCCTAAGCTATCCAACGCTTTCCCTACTGTTGCACTCTCTGTAGTGGGAATAGGAATTTTTACCCCGGTGCTATCCAATGCTTTCCCTACTGTTGCACTCTCTGGAGTTTAGAATAGTAATTTTTCCCCTACGCTATCCAACACTTTCTCTACTGTTGCACTCTCTGGAGTGGGAATAGTCATTTTTACCACTACGCTATCCAATGCTTTCTCTTCTGTTGCACTCACTGGAGTGGGAATAGTAATTTTTACCCCTACGCTATCCAATGCTGTCCCTACTGTTGCACTCTCTGAAGTGTGAATAGTAATTTTTACCTTTCCGCTATCCAACGCTTTCCCTACTGTTGCAATGACTGGAGTGGGAATGGTATTTTTTACCACTACGCTATCCAACGCTTACCCTACTGTTGCACTCCCTGGAGTGGGAATAGTAATTTTTACCCCTGCGCTATCCAACGCTTTCCCTACTGTTGCACTCTCTGGAGTGGGAATAGTAATTCTTACCCTCCCGCTATCCAACGCTTTCCCTACTGTTGCCCTTCTTGGAGTGGGAATAGTAATTTTTACCCCTACACTATCCAACGCTTTCCCTACTGTTGCATTCTCTGGAGTGGGAATAGTAATTTTTACCCTCCCGCTATCCAACGCTTACCCTACTGTTGCCCTCCCTGGAGTGTGAATAGTCATTTTATCCCTACGCTATCCAACGCTTTCCCTACTGTTGCACTCTTTGGAGTGGGAATAGTCATTTTTACCTTCCCGCTATCCAACGCTTTCCCTACTGTTGCACTCACTGGAGTAGGAATAGTAATTTTAACCCCTACGCTATCTACCGCTTTCTACTGTTGCACTCTTTGGAGTGGGAATGGTAATTTTTATCTCTACGCTATCCAACGCTTTCCCTACTGTTGAACTCTTTGGAGTGGGAATAGTAATTTTTACCTTCCCGCTATCCAAAGCAGAGGGGAGAGTGTGGGTCACTGGGAGTGAGCATTGGCTTGGAAGACGGGTGCCCACTGATGTCGGGTACTTCAGGTGAGGAGATGAAGACTTAACTCTTCAGCCACGAGGACCAGGGGCCGGCACGAGCTGTCCGAAGAAGGATGCCAAGTGCAAAGGGGTCGGTTTCTGGCTGGAGCACAGAAAAGCCTTGGCAGCGGTAACCCACAAAGGATGAGTAAGGTCAGAGTTCAGCCGAGCAAGGACTGAGGGACTCACCAATTGCAGGGTAGTCAGAGCAAACGTGGGAATAGTAATTTTAACCCCTACGCTATCTACCGCTTTCCCTACTATTGCACTCTTTGGAGTGGGAATAGTAATTTTTATCTCTACGCTATCCAACGCTTTCCCTACTGTTGAACTCTTTGGAGTGGGAATAGTAATTTTTACCTTCCCGCTATCCAAAGCAGAGGGGAGAGTGTGGGTCACTGGGAGTGAACATTGGCTTGGAAGACGGGTGCCCACTGATGTCGGGTACTTCAGGTGAGGAGATGAAGACTTAACTCTTCAGCCACGAGGACCAGGGGCCGGCACGAGCTGTCCGAAGAAGGATGCCAAGTGCAAAGGGGTCGGTTTCTGGCTGGAGCACAGAAAAGCCTTGGCAGCGGTAACCCACAAAGGATGAGTAAGGTCTGAGTTCAGCCGAGCAAGGACTGAGGGACTCACCAATTGCAGGGTAGTCTGAGCAAACGTGGGAATAGTAATTTTAACCCCTACGCTATCTACCGCTTTCCCTACTGTTGCACTCTTTGGAGTGGGAATAGTAATTTTTATCTCTACGCTATCCAATGCTTTCCCTACTGTTGAACTCTTTGGAGTGGGAATAGTAATTTTTACCTTCCCGCTATCCAACGCTTTCCCTACTGTTGCACTCAGTAGAGTGGAAATAGTAAATTTTACTGTCCTGCTAACCTACGGTAAAAATTTTGTATCTTTTTTTATTAATATTATGTTTATATATATGTATGTATTTAAAAATTAAATTGTATGTTTATTTATTTTTAACTTAAATTAATTATTTATTAAGTTTAAGGTTACTTAAGTATTTTAAGTATGTTTAAGTTAATTATATTTAATATTGTATTATTTTAAAAGTTCGATATTTTAACTATCTATATTTTTTACAACGATATTTTTAATTCGATATTTTTGCACTTACCTGTTTGGAGATAGGAGTTTGATATTTTTGTATTCTATATTTTTTCATTGATATTTTGGTAATTCTATATTATTGAATTCGATATTATGTCACTGATACATAAGAACCACGACTCGAGTCAAGACAAAGTCGAGCAGGTGTAGAACTGCTGGGACCCCAATTTGTCACCCAAGGTGAGTACGTAGGGACCCCACGGAGGACGTGTGCAGCGTGACTACACGACCGTGTGTGTGCCGCACAATTCAATGGGAGAGTTGCGTTTGCAGTTTTAAGGTTTAAGGACCCTTCCCGGGTTACCTATCCCAGGGAAGCTGGGTGCATAGGCATGAAGTGGCGTCGGAAACCGACGTCAATTTCAATGGGAGTCTTCAAACAATAGTCACAGGAGGGAAGAAGAAAAGTGTCCGGTGGAACCCAAGGATGGCTTCTTGATGGAAGGAACCTGAAAGCAGAGGGGAGAGTGTGGGTCACTGGGAGTGAGCATTAGCTTGGAAGACAGGTGCCCACTGATGTCGGGTACTTCAGGTGAGGAGATGAAGACTTAACTCTTCAGCCACGAGGACCAGGAGCCAGCACGAGCTGTCCGAAGAAGGATGCCAAGTGCAAAGGGGTCGGTTTCTGGCTGGAGCACAGAAAAGCCTTGGCAACGGTAACCCACAAAGGATGAGTAAGGTCAGAGTTCAGCCGAGCAAGGACTGAGGGACTCACCAATTGCAGGGTAGTCAGAGCAAGCATGGAGAAACCAGGGTAGCCCAGAAAAGCAAAGTTGACCCTCACATGTACTCACAGGCCGGAGACACAGGAGTCGCAAGGGGAACTCAGGCAGTATCAAAATAACAGCAGATTACAGGGCACGAAGAGCAAGGAGGTCAAAGTCCTTCGGTGGAAATGTGCAGATAGGTGAGGGCTATTGACAGCCCAGTGCATGAAGTAAGGGAACGCCAACAAGCATATACACTTGCAAATGGATGTGGTGCACAGGGTTCAGGTTATGCAGTCCCCATGACGAACAATGGAACCAACCTCCTGTGTTGCCGGACTCTTCAGAGTTCTCAGGAGCTCAGGAGCAGCAAGCCAGTCATTTGGAGTTACGGTGCCAGCAGTTGCAGGGGAGTGACTCCTTCAGCCCAAGGAAGATCCTTTGGTTGTCTTTAGTGCACCACAGGTCCTGTACAGAGCCTGCATGGAGCAAGGGCACAGACAAAGCTTTGGACGGAGAAGGAGACGAAGTCGGCCCAGTCAAGGTCCAGTGAAGTCCAGATTGTCCAGAAGGTCAAAGTTAGTGGTTTGTTCTTGGTAGAAACTTGTCTACAGCCAGGTAAGCCCTTTTGTAACCACAGGGAGAGAGTTGGACAGATTCAGGGTACCATCCCAGTGGATGTTCTAGACAAAGGGGAGGATACTCCCCTGTCCTTTGTCCATTTTTGCACCAGAGCAGGAGCCAATGGCTCCCAGAACTAGTTTCATCTGGACGATGCACAAGGACACCAAGTGTGCCCCTGGTGCAGACTTTCAGGCACTTGGAAGTGCCCCCACCCAGCCCCAATACACTAAATCCTGTCTGGGAGGTGGTCGCACCTCCCTATGACATGATGCCCATTGTGCTGCCTTCCCCTGCTCGAGCTTGGCTCAGCAGTAGGAGGGCAGAAATGTGTCAAAGGTTGGCAGCATCTATATTGTGCTGTCCGGGTTGAGAAGGCTGGCACCACGTAGACAGGTGACCCCAAAAAGCGCGCTTCAGAAGGGTGGAATCATACCTCCCACACCAGTTACTTGTGTAGAGGTATGAATTCCAATATGTTTTGTCTCAGCAGTTTTCTAGATAGCATTTACCACAAGGTTATAATGCACCTCTATCTATATGTCTGGCTGAGTCACAGACAACCTGGGATAATGGTCTCCGAAGGCTGCAGAGGGGCCCTGCTCATGCATCACCACCCTCTCACGTAAAACCTATCTCGCTGCCTTCAGGATTGTTAAGGCCTGCTACAGGAGTTACTTATACATTTTCAGTGTAGTGCCATATAGATATAGTAAACCTATATCTAAGGTAAGTGGTGCAGGCACCATCTTACAAAGGTTGCAGTAGCAAACTTGGAGTTCCATTTTGCATGGCCTCTCACGGGTGCCATAATACAGGCTTAAGCCCATGGGAGGCCTCTGGGGTACATATGCCCTGGGTACATGTGTACCATATACTAGGGATTGATAAGGTTACCTCAGTGTCCAAACTGGAGTATACCTAGTACACAACATAGCCAATTTAGTGAGAAAGCATATAGACTGGGTTCCTGATCAGCTGGATCCCAATCACACTAGTCAGAAAACAGTGCAATATCAGCAAAAAGTGGGGGTAACCATAAGAAGCAGATCCTACTTTCCTACAGTGACCTAAATGTTTGATTTGACAAACTCAATATGCCCCATCCACAAACAATCATCACTGGCCTGGACACCCTGAACCCACTTCAGATCGTACGCAAACTCACACACATCGCTGGACACATCCTAGATGTAATTTTTGCAAATACAGAACTAGTTACCTTTCAAACAATGACTCTAGTCACATTCTCAGACCACCATTTGTTTGCTTCCCAACATAAAAACCACACAAAGCAACACATCTAAAACCACCTTAGATGCGTCCACCTAGTGACCGCGGAACAAACTCAGTGGCATATGTACGAGGAAGTGGCAGAGTGAGGCGTTAGCTGTCATGGCTTAATGCCTCACTCCGCCACTTCAGAAGCCCAAGACTGCATCATATTTACAAGGATATGGTGCAGCCTGCCGTTTCCCCCTGTGCTGGCGCTACACCTAGCAGTGCAGTGCTAACACAGTCCCCCTTCCACTATGGAGCTAGGGTGTCTGATGCAGGGGAGATTTGTTTATGTGTAGGAAGGTGTCCCTACCGGCACATAAACAATCCTAAAATGCCATTTTGTCACTTTTATGTGTGCTGCTTCATTCAGGACACATGAAATTCACAAAATGCATTATGGAGAAGTGTGGCTCACTGGTTAGAGGAGGCAGACCCGGACGCTGAGATCAGACCTGGGACCAGGGTTCAATTCCCACCGCGGCAGGGTCTTGAGCCCAAAATGTCCACGGACTTGGTAATTCTCGCTTCGGTGCCTACTTGAATCACAGGTTCACACTCTGCAACTCTGGGCAATAGCTTGCTTAATCTCCACTACGGCCCACCTTGGGGATACCCAGTAGGGGCTATCTCACAGGGAAAAACCAGGACGGGTTCCCAATGCAAAGAGCTTTGAGACCTGGCGGTGATATTGCGCTATATAAAAACCCATCCATCCATCCATCCATTTTGTTAACAGATTGTTTAGGTACAGGAAGGGGGACCTTCCTGTACATAAACAATCCATGGCAGTTTGCTTTTTCCATGTGTGCTGCATAAGGCAGTACACAAGAAAAAAGAAAACACGAGGAGAAATAATGCATTTCTCCTCGTTTCGCCAAGTTAAGACCAGGTTTTCCCTGGTCCTAATTGTGGCACTGCCTCCTATGTATGCTGCCCTTGTACACAGGGGTGGGGGTCGTCAACATCAATGGGTGTTGCTGTGAAACGACCCCTTTCACGCTAACCATAGCGTGAAAGGGGGCCTTATTTACAGGGCAGCGTTAAGCCTCAGTAAGTGGCTTAACGCTGACTTGTAAATAAGGCTAAGCCCCTATCGCATCGGAAAAAATTATGTAGTGGCGCTAGAGGTTTGTACATATGCCCCTCAATTTGGAACTCTTAGAAATACAACTTGTCGTGTCCTGTGCCAATAATACACGGACACAGACTGGTATGGTTCTCTTCACTTTATTGCTATGTCTGCATCGATCCCCGTCCCTACTCTAACTGCCACTTCCTATTCGGTCCCCACCTCTTCCCCTCTGCCCACCTAGCTCCGCCCACCCCAACTACTGAACCGCTAACTTCATTACATCTCCCCCTTTCTTAATGAAACAACAAATGAACGAAATAGAAATCAGTCCATCTCTGCAATCAGTCTCTTGGGAGGCTGCACGTGACGGCGGGGTCTCGCCGGTGCGGACACAACAACTGCAGGCGAGAGTTCTTCTGTATGTGAAGGTTCGGTGTCAGGTGTGACAGTCCCAGGGTCGTCCCTGCTTTCAGGTGTGGGGACTATAGGTGCATTTTCAGCGATCTCAGAAGAGCACTTCTTGAAATGAGAGGCGTTGCGAGTGACTCTTCGTGTCTGTGATTCGGCCGTCACCATGGTGCCCTTTTGCCGGGTGATTGTTAGGGGCTCATCTTTGAAACGACAATCAGTCTTGTGGCGTTGTTCTTGCTTGACAACAACTCTGTCGCCTTCCTCCAGGGAGGGGGACCGGGCCCTTCGCCTGCGGTCCGCATACTCTTTCATTTTGTCCTTGCGGTGTCGATCGGTTATGGCCATGTCTCTGTGTTGTTGGTCGGACGGAGGTTTTCTCAAGGCTCCGTCCCATGTGGGGATTCGATTCCTCATTGTCCTCCCCAGCATGAGGGTCGCGGGGCATTGTCCTGTTGTGGAATGGGGAGTGGTTCTGTAGGCACCAAGGACCTCATTTAGTGCCGACTGAAGATCTTTCTTTTCGGCCGTGGCTTGCTGGAATGTTCTCTTAATGGTGGACATGAATCTTTCCACGGTGCCGTTGGCCTGAGGCCAGAGTGGCGTGACTTTGCGATGTTGAAAGTCCATATGTTTCGCAAAGTCGCTGAACTCATGGCTGGTGAATGGGGGCCCGTTATCTGTCTTGATGATCCGGGGGACACCCCAAGTTGCGAAGACTTCTTCGAGCACTTTGAGGGTGCAGGCGGCACTGGTGGATGATATGAACTGGGCCACTGGGAATCTGGAGTATTCGTCCAGGATGACGACCACATATTTCCCAGAGTGCAGGGGGCCATAAAAGTCCATGGCAACTTCTTGCCATACTCCATTAGGCAGTGGAGTCATCTGTAGGGGTGCAGGTGGATTGCTGCGGCTGGTCAGTTGACATGGGTGGCAGTCTTTCAGTGTTTCCTCAACCATCTGATCGAGGGCTGGGAACCAGACACGTTCTCTCAGTGCTCTCTTGGTGGAGACGACTCCTCGATGGCCTTCGTGGGCCAAATCAATTACTCCTTGTCTCAGGGTCGTTGGTATGACTAGTCTGTGATCTCTAAGGAGGAGGTCGTCACTGGTTACAGATAGTTCGTCGGAGACATGCCGGAAGGCTTGTAGTTCTTTCCTGACAGCAGGACTTTCCTTTTCCTCCTGCGGGTGATATCTCCACCTGTTGGTTCGGGTGCGCTCAATCACCGTTTGTAAGGTGCTGTCTTGGCTGGTCGCTTCCCGAATGGCGTGCATGGGGATGGCTGGTGGGCGAGCATGGTTGGTCACAAAATGAATGTATTCTTCCGCAATGGAAGGCACAGTCTCTGATGAATCTCGGGGGTGGCGAGACATATAATCGGCCGGATTCTCATCCTTCCCCGGTTTGTGAATAATTGAGAATGTGTACTCTTGCAGCCGCAAGCCCCATCTCTCAATCCTGGGAGGCATTTTGCACTTGGGATTGCCATAAATCGTGACGAGTGCTTGATGGTCAGTTATGAGCGTGAAATGTTTCCCATAAATGAAAATGTGGAAATGTTCGCACGCCCACACGACGGCAAGGCTCTCCTTTTCCGGTTGGGAGTACCGTTTCTCGGGGTCTGTTAAGCTCCTGCTGGCATAGGCAATGATTCTTCTCTGATCCGACTCATGGTCGTACTGTGCCAGGATGGCTCCTAAGCCCACCGGGCTTGCGTCCACGGTGATCTCTGTCTTTCTCCCCGGATTGAAGTAGGAGAGGCATTTGGCTGATTCCACAGCGTGTTTGATGTCCTCGAAGGCACGCTCGCACTCCGGAGTCCACACAAATTGTGCACCAGCTTTCGTGAGGAGCCTCAGAGGGTGACTCACAGTGGCGTAGTCACGAATGTAGCGGGCGCAGTAGCTGGCCATTCCAAGAAATGAACGCAGGTCGTTGACGTCTGTCGGACTCTTGGTGTTGTTGAGTGTGGCGATTTTGTCTGGGTCCGGTTTCATGCCACTCGCAGAGAAGATGTGTCCGAAAAACTTCAGGGTCGACTGATGAAACTCACACTTCTCTCGGTTGAGAGTCAAACCAGCCTCCATCAGAGCGAGGCAGACACGATCAAGGGCGGTGTCATGCTCCTGCGTGTCTGAGCCGTAGACCAGGATGTCGTCGCTGTAGTTGAGCGCGTTGGGGATGTGGTGGATGACAAGACGTATGGCCTCCTGGAAGATCTCAGCGGCCGAAGAGACGCCAAAGCTGAGGCGTTTGTAGCGGAAGAGACCAAGGTGAGTGGCAAAGGTCGTGATGGGGCGGGAGCTGTCATCAAGCTCGAGCTGATGGTAGCCCTTGTTCAGGTCCAATTTTGAGAACACGGTCGCCCCGTTAAGGGCCGTGATCATGTCACTCAGGAGCGGCCCTGGGTGCCGCTCCCGCTCAATTGCTTGGTTTGGCAGGCGCATGTCCACGCAGAGACGGACTTTGTTCTGCGAGCCTTTCTTGGGGACAATAACCACCGGGGACACCCATGGGGTGGGGCCCGCCGTGCGTTCAATGATATCAGCGTCTAAGAGTTCCTGCAGTTCACGCTCGACAGCGGATTGCAAGTGGAATGGCACTCTTCTCGGGTGTTGGGCCACTGGTTTGATTTTTTCGTTAATATGCAGGTGGATCTGGCGGCCTTTCAGCTTCCCCAGGCCTCGGAAGAGGGAAGGGAACTTTCCAGCGCAGTCCGAGATGTCATGGACGTTGAAAAGGATGTGTACCAGCTGAAGGCGTTCCGCCGTGGGGAGGCTCAACAGACAGTCAGCTTCAGGACCCTTGATCACGTGGATAACTGCTGGGATGGAGAGGTCGCCGTGTGTTAGGGTGGTGTCAAATTTGCCCAAACATTGGAGAGGTTTCTTTGCCATCCAGGTGTAGACGCGGACAGGTGCGAAGTGCAAACGTGGTTTGGGGTCCATACGGTCGTGTTCAGCAACAGATATGTAGTTGAGTGATGCTCCGCTGTCCATCATGAACTTAGCTGCATGATTACCCACTTTGATGTTGAGGCGTGGATAACGTTTGAACTGATCGTGGTCAGCAAAGTTGACATATTCGGTGGTGTAAGATGAGTGCCCGGAGGAGGACGATCTTGAGTCTCTTGAGGGGGAACGACGGTCCCATCGGGAGCGCCGCGAGTCACAACTCGAATGCGAGGATGTGGGAGATCCAGAAGGCTCTTCCTGGACAGCTCTGATGTGATGACGTTTGCCCTCCGAGCGTGAGGGCCGCTGTGATCCTTCCCGTCTGCCGCCATCCTTGCGTTTTTCTTTGTGGTAATCCCCACACATGGCCTCAAAGTGGTTGGACCGTCCACATTTCCGGCACCGTTGGCCCATGGCAGGGCAGGAGTCAATGTGAGGATAGTCATATCCACACCTGAAACATCGTCTCGTGCGTTCAGGCCGGCGGTCTCTCCTATCGGATTCCTTTCTTCTGTAGTCCGGGCGTCGCCTGGGTGAGTATTTGGAGCGCCTCGACCTGTCTCGCGGGTGACGCCGTCCACTGTCGCGCCGATCCTGACGTCCCTGCCGTCTCTCAGTGATGCGGTTGGCGTGCTCACGGCTGGTGCTGGGCCCTGTCTCAATTTCCGCTGCATTTTCCTCGGCCTGGTCGTACAGTCGGGAGTTCTCTTCGATATCCGCAAGTTCTTGAGGTTTTCGCAGCAGTCGCCGTCTCAGGGACTCCGAATGGCACCCCGTGATTATTTGAGATTTGATGGCTGCATCCGGCGAGAAGTTGGTAAAATCACAGTGTAGGGACTGCCTCCGCAGTCGATGTATGAAGGAGCTCAGTGGTTCTTCCTTACCCTGGCGCTGCTGGTGGAATTTATGCCTCTCATAGTCGACATTCCTTTTATGCAGAAAGCGATTGTTCAGAACAGTTCTTACTTTGTCATATGTATCCCCATCTGTGGCGGGAATCTCTCGTACGATTTTGCTTATTTCACGCCCCCCTAGATTGCGAAGGGCTATGATCTTATCCTTGTCTGGTTCAATTTTGGACCCTTCGATGTAGTCCTCAAAGTCCTCGAGCCATTCCTGCCATTTTAGGCCCATGCTACTTCCTGTTGTGATTGTTAAGGGTTCTGGCGCTCGCAGGTGTGTGCCTCCCTTGACTTCATTTTGCGCGGGAGGGTTTTGTGCGTTTTGCGCGGGAGGGTTGGACATTTTGGTGTTGGGCCTTCAGGGCTTGCGCTTGACTCTTGTCGCCGTTACTGGAGTTTATTTCTACCAGTGTTCACTGCAGCCACCAATGCTTGTTTGTTTCAAGTTGCTAGCGCTCACTTAATGATGTTTGCTTGGTTATTGTGTCACAGTACTTCAGTTTTATGGTGCCAGTGCTTGTTTTTGTGTTTTCGCCTGACCCAAAGATGGCCGCTCTTCAATCAAATAGGACCTGTCTTTCAGGCTGCCTGACCTTAAGATGGCCGCCCCCTCTGCAGCACACGAGGTCTCTCCCCTCGCTTCAGGCACACGCTCTCTGGGCCACTGGACTCACGGTTTCGGTCTTCTGCTGCTCGGGCAGGGTCGAGGTGAGTTTGTGCTGTGCGTTCCTCCACTCAGCTTGGCCTCCTGAGCCTCGTTTGTCACTCGTCTTCGTTTTCCCGCCGGCAGCAAGGCCGGCTGCAGGGCACTTCACCGCACTCTGGTGGGACACTTTTCTGTCTCTCGCTGGGCCGCTAAGGCGCTGGGGCAGCGTCACTCTGGTGCCCGCTTTGCTCTCGTGTTCCTGGGCTCCGCGCGACCGGCGCTTCCTTCCTGGGCGCTCGGGCGCTCACACGCTGCTCTCTGTGTTGCGGGCGGCTCCTTTTTCTCTCGGGCGCTCTCACCAGCGCTCTCAGCGCCTCTCAGCTTTCTCCTTGGGTCGCTGGGCTACTCCTGGGGGCTTCTCCTTGAGCGCCGCAGGGTCGCGACTGCAGCGGAGCTCAGGACGCTCCTCGCTGCGGGACGGGGTTTGCTCTGGCGGGTTCACTGCTGAATCCCACCTTCGTCGCCAGCTGTCGTGTCCTGTGCCAATAATACACGGACACAGACTGGTATGGTTCTCTTCACTTTATTGCTATGTCTGCATCGATCCCCGTCCCTACTCTAACTGCCACTTCCTATTCGGTCCCCACCTCTTCCCCTCTGCCCACCTAGCTCCGCCCACCCCAACTACTGAACCGCTAACTTCATTACACAACTAACATCCAGTACAATTCTAGACACAATAAATTCTGTTCAAAAACTATGAACGGATACAGGAAGGACCTCAACATAACAAAAGAAAACAGACACCTTGGAGAAATGCAGCGCTAAAGGAGATACAACAGCAAATTAGAAACCTTTAACATAGCTGAATTCCAACAACCACCTATCAAGACAAACTTCGTCTACAGTAACTTAGCAGATTTTAGACGTCAGCAATCAAAAAAGTTAAGAAAAAATACTATTCAGACAGAATTCAAAAATGCGAAATGTGCAAATAAAGATTTCTATAAAATTCTCACAGAATTTACGTAAACCAAATTGCCTAGAAAGAGCTAATCCCATTACCCAGGAATTCACAGACAAAATCATTACACAACCAATGTATGTACGTTGGACTCCCATTTAAACTAAAGAAAAACTACCAGCACCGACTCTTTTCCAAAGAAAACACTACAAGGGTACGCTAACTCAGCTTCTCCATTACTTCTAATAAATATCACACAATGAATGTATGGATCTGGTCAAAGGAAGCAGGCCTGCTGGCAGCCCTTCTTCCCGTGTCCCAAAAAATCTGTGAGAAAATTCTTTAAACCACATCTGCTGTCACACCAAAAGAATCATCAACAAGTCCTTTACTACAGGAACATTTCCAGAAGATCTAAAAAGTCATACATATGCTTATTACTAAAGAAAACAAACCTAGATACGCTTAACCACAACAACCACAGACTGATTAAAAAATTGAACTTTCCTGGGCACAGTACTAGAAAGCGATGCATTCGCCCAGATGTCACAATTCATTGAAAATAATCCCATACTTTCAGACTTCCACACTGGACTCCATCTAGAAAGATTCACAAAATGTACCCCAATTGCCATCTGGGATGACCTTAAGAACACAGTTGATTGGAATGGGGTTGCTGCACTACTTCTCTTAGACCTCTCAGCTGCCTTTGACACGGTTGACCATGACTCTCTAATACAATGACTCTATGAAGCCGGCATAGAGGGGACTGCTCTCTACTGGATCACATCCTACTTTTAAAACAAAAATAATGTCATCCAAACACTCCTTTTCTTGTCCAATTTCAGGGACAAAACCTTTTGGAGTTTTCTCTTCAAAGAAAATATAGATAACAGCAGGGTACCTTCTAGCCAATCTTACTACAATAGCAGATTGTGCTCTCTGCATTTTAAATATGAAAGTGAATGGCGTATTCACCCTACAATTTTCAAAAAGCTTTTTACCAAATATGGACTCTTTGCAATCGAATGCTTTTCTTCCTGATTAAACATTCAACTTCCCTCATCCCTCAACTTCCCTAATTTTACAGTTGCAACGGGATACTCAAGCTTTGACAACACACGCTTTTCCTCAGTATTGGTCTCTTCACCTAACTTAGGGCCCGATTCACAGAATGAATTTAAGACTCAGTCCTAAACTTACTACTATTTTGGCATTCACAGAAGTTATGATTTTGTTTTAAGTATGTCTTAAGTCTGTCTTAAGTTTGTCTTAAGACAAACGTAAGACAAAATACTAACTTCTGTGAATACCAAAAGTAGTAAGTGCATTCTTTGAATACCAAAATAGTAGTAAGTTTAGGATTGAGTCTTAAATTCATTCTGTGAATCAGGCTCTTACACTTTTCCTCCATTTGTCACGATAGTACAAGTTTTACCAGAGGTACATCACCAAGAAGCTACTTTACGGTTGACACCTCTCCTGTGGCAGAGCCAACCATGGTTCTTTACCGCCTGGAGTTGTCAGGAAATCTCCCCATTCTGATTTTGTCTTTATCCAGTTTGCTTCTAAAGTCTTACGGGCAACATCACACAATGACTCCTAATCACTCCCTGGTATTGGTGGCATGGATAGTGTCATGTCAGTCTACTGAAATTATGAAATTTCAACAGAGGCTTCTCAGTGCAGTCACCAATCTTATTGCCCAGGAACCCCCAAACTGGCAGATAGTTCAATTTATCCCTCCACCCCTTCTAACTCACTCTCACAAGCTCTCTCTCTCTCTCTCTCTCTCTCTCTCTCTCTCTCTCTCTCTCTCTATCTCTCTCTCTCTCTCTCTCTCTCTCTCTCTCTCTCTCAAAAAGAAACAGCAGCAAAGACCAGTGGGTTGGAAATGAAAATGAAAATTATGGGGCTTATTTACAAGCCACTTGCGCTGCCTGTACGCCTCTTATTCCCATATTAAAAGTGACGCACCGGCGGCGCAAGGGCTTTGTAAATAAGCCCCTAGATGTATAAAGCGCTCGAATGCCTGGAGAAATCTACTTAAGTCAAAGTGGAAAATGTGGAAAGACTGGCTCAGTGAGTGAGGGGGACTGTCAGGTACCCATTGGTTAAAATACCAGTGTCCTTATTTACAACAAAACGATGCAGCGTGGAGAGCAAGCCAGATTGCTGCATCGCGCTGAGTCCTTTTCACACCACAGGGATGAGTCATATTAACAACAGTATTACGCATTCCTGTGCTTTCCCCTGCGCTGAAGCACAATTGGCTGCCATGCACAAGTGCAGGCACCCATGCCTGACGTTGCAAGGGTGCCTGCGTTGCGGGGATGATTACCCCTTCCTGCCCTACTACAATAATTGATGGCGATTTCCTCTGTCAAGAAAGCTAACTCCGCACTCTGCCACATCCTTGTAAACATGACCCAAAAGTGTTTCTTCTCGCTGTGCCTCCGTTCGCTTCTCCAAGGGAGACGCAGGATTCTGACGCATTCCCAGGTTTACGAAACGTTGTAAATCTGGGAATGCGTCAGGTCCACAGCAAAACCCATGGCACGCACTTTTCATGCTTGAAAAGGGGACGTAAATCCAAGGGCATGAAAAGCCACGCAGGGTGGCTTTGCGTGGCCTTGTAAATATGGGCCAGCACACTGTTCTGCATTAAAAAAAGTGATGCACCAGCGGCGCAAGGGGCTTGTAAAGAAGTTCCCTGGCTTTTTAGGTTTTCCTGAATTGAAGAAGATTTTTCATTTCCTTTAGTTTCAGGGGTAGGGTATTCCATAATGTGGCTGTACAGGTGACAAAGCTTCTGCCTCCCCAAGAGGATTTTGTGAATTTGAGGTAACTTACGTTCTTGGCTGCGGATGAGCGCAATGGCCTATAGAGGATGTAGCAAGAAAAGCTGCATTTAGGATACCCAGGCCCTGAATAATGAAGTGCTTCGATGGCAATGCACAATTAGGTTGGATTCCTTGCTATGTTCACTTCTTAAACCAGTAGGGTCAAGCAGATTATTTGCATTTATAGAGGAAGCCGGCTCTAGATTCATGGCTTTCTCTGCTATCAGCTCACAGCAACCTCACAGCAAATGTACTCTACTCTTTTACTATTAACACACATTTTAATTCCTTAGTACCCATAACAAGTCCACACAACCCACACCTTTGCACCCTTCTACCCCAACTACCTAATATTTGAACCTTCACACACGGACAAAACACCACTTTATCCTATTCCATTAACCAATTCACTTACCCGTGCTTAATTTCTAAAACAAAAACTACCAGTACCCTCGTCAGGAGGCCACTGCTGCTTGTGGCACCCACAGCCCCTGCTACCACTGCCAATGACAGTACCAGCACAACTACTGACCATCACACTGCTACAAGTGTGACAATTCTGACAATTCCAGCTATAAGAATGGCTTGGGAGGCAGGTATTAGTCATTTTAAACACATATTGTAATAATAACCAGCAGTTGTTGTGTTCTCTAAATTAGACAAACATCACCACCATGTGGCAGCCTCTCATAAGTGCGGTGTTGACAATTATATGCCGGTACCCAGCACCGGAAACCATTGGCTCAAATTACCCACTGCACTTATCACAAACATGACCCAAATCCACTACATATTTTATTATACACATCCAGATACACATTCCCTGGTCTAATTTATATTAACAAACCCCTTTCTGTCACCACCAACTCCCTTCCCTTCTTTTTACCACAAAAACACAATCACACAACCCTTATATTCCATCGGACACATTATCTCTTTTACCAAATAAATCTAACACACTCTTTTATTCTTGTTCATCCATTCACACACACCACATACACTCTTTTCTAAAACACATTTCCACTCCCTTTACCTTGCAACTTCCACTGGCCAACAATACTTTACATACAAATTCTTCACAGAAAATAAAAAACATCATCACCTCCTCTCACTACTCCTAAAAACAAAACAGATTACACACACCAGCACAGCAAAATCTCACACACAACATGCCATAATACTTTCCGTCACAAACTATAAATATATACCACTCCTGACTAAACAGATAATACACACCCTAAACCAACTCAGATGGCAATCATTCTCTCTTTCCCCACACCTATCACTTATCACATATACAGCAGCACAGCAACTCTCTTTTAACTGCCTCTTATATATTGGACAATTTAAAACCTTACAACATGCCCACATGCTGCTTTGCCACCCCTAACTCATACACCTTCCACCCTAAATACACACAAACAAAAAAAGCAACATGCCACTCTCCACAACTTCGCTTCTCCATCTCTACTGCACAACAAGCCTACTCTTCCAAAACAACACAGCTCACCAACTCACTCTCACCCACCATCTCCACCACCTACACACGCAGACCCATTAATGTGCCTTCTTGGCCTGCTGGACGAAGAACAGAGTACAGAACAGCAACACTATTGCTATCTGCATTCAGCTAATGCCAGCACTAACGGAAAACTTGTTTCAAGCCCACAAAATACTGCTTGCTCTTCTACAAAACAGTCACACCATCACTAAAGCACATTCTCTAAACTGCCTACTAAAAAGGCTCAATCACTCTAAGAAAACAAGCATCACATCTACAACCTTCTCACTGACACACAGAGGCACACCCAAATACGTAATAAAGAGACTTCAAACTGTGCAAAATGCGGCAGCAAAGCTCATTCTAAAGGTTCCTAGCTATGTCTCAACAAGAGAACCCATCAAACAGCTGCATTGGCTCCGGATTAAGTTTAAATCCCTCTTTATTGCTCATAGGGCCATAAATAACAAGGGCCAACTAAAGCTCAGAGAGTTGGTAACCATTTATGTTCCAACTAGACACCTGAGATCCTTGCATCTTCATTTACTCAGCACAACCAGGGTAAAAAGGATGACATGTGGAGGGAGATCGTTTGCACATGTAGTACCGAAGTTGTGGAACGATCTTCCACTCAGTCTCAGAGCACTGGAAAATGAACTTTGCCATTGTCGGCCAAGTTATGTTTACTTAACATATGGGAGGCGACAGACCTGGGGAGGGGAGGAGAGAACTGGAGTGATTTTAGCATGGTAATCGCTAAAAGAAACATAGCACGCAGTTGGGGAGTAGAAAAAACACCAACACTCAGTGACTGGAAAAAAGATATGGACTGGTCCATGTTGACAGAAAAAAACGGCATACCTGAATAGGGGCTGACCTCACAAGTGGGAAAGAATCTGGGCAAAGTGGAACGAGTATTGAGGATTTTTGTGTACTGTCTCAATGGCCCAAGCCTGACAAAGGGGGCTAGAAGACGGAAATGATCAAACGCCATTTGTGGGGGATATCGAAGGGAATGTTGGGAAAAAGCAATGTAGATAATTAATGTAACATGCTGCTATGTTTTCCAAAATGGTGATGTATCAATAAGTCGTGTGTATGTATTCTTGCTACAATGTTGAAATAAAAAGAAGTTAAAAAAACTATCACACAAAATTGCAAAGGCAAACAAGGTGGTTGCCTAGCTGTTGCATTCAAGCAAACATTAAATATCACTAAAGCTGACAAAGTCTCCATACAAGTTTGTGAGACCCTCTTCACCATATGCAACCCTGCACCATCTCCCTCCTGTAACTTCCTGCTCCAATAGGCCTCCCCCTGGCAATGCAACATTCCCAGACAAAATTCTGGACAGAGTTTCAAACCGTTTAACACTACACTCCAACCTATGCATTCTGGGTGACTGTGGGAAGATGGTCAGGTATATGCTGTCCACTAATTAAAGTGGGCACCTTTCACCTGTCCAAATGACTCTTATGATGTATAAGGTCAAAGATAACCTTTAGAAAGCTATCCTAGTGGTTGCTGTGGAGTGCACCCTTCTGGCTTAATCTTGAAGGAATGTAAAGCAGCATGTTTGACCAGAATATCACCGTTAGCATTAATTAAATGAAAGGATTTCCACACAGTAGTTATAAAAATATGTATTTCTTAGTATCACACTATCTAGTATCCTTTACACGAAGATACATACTAGTAAGTAGCAATAATACACAGTGGGTCCAGAGGGGGACCAAACCATGTACTAAAATAGTGGTATAAGAACCACGACTCGAGTCAAGACAAAGTCTAGCGGGTGTAGAACTGCTGGGACCCCAATTTATCACCCAAGGTGAGTACGTAGGGACCCCACGGAGGATGGGTGCAATGCGACTACATGACTGCGAGCGCTGTACAATTCAATGGGAGAGTCACAGTTGCAGTTTTAAGGTT
Organism: Lissotriton helveticus; assembly: GCF_964261635.1. Lineage (NCBI taxonomy): Eukaryota > Metazoa > Chordata > Amphibia > Caudata > Salamandridae > Lissotriton > Lissotriton helveticus. Next base: position 192,045,688 of record NC_136057.1, read on the forward strand.
TAAGGACCCTTCCCAAAGGACTAGTAAGAAACACCATGGAAGTTAGGAGGTTGAAGAGCCACTCCACCCATGGATACCCAAGTTCCCGGGTTACCTATCCCAGGGAAGCCGGTGCATAGGCCTGAAGTGGCGTCAGAAACCGATGTTAATCTCAATGGGAGTTTTCAAACAATAGTCACTGCAGGGAAGAAGAAAAGTGTCCGGTGGAACCCAAGGATGGATTCTTGATTGTAGGAACCTGAAAGCAGAGGGGACAGAGTCTGGGTCATTGGGAGTGAGCAGGGGCTCGGAAGACGGGTGCCACCGATGTTGGGCGCTTTAGGTGAGGAGATGAAGAATTGACTCTTCAGCCACGAGGACCAGGAGGGGTCGACGACAACCAGGAGCCAGGCACGAGCTGACAAACTCAATATGCCCCATCCAACAATCATCACTTGCCTAGACGCACTGAACCTACTTCAGATCGCCCACCAACCCACACACATAGCTGGACACATCCTAGATGTGATTTTTGAAAATACAGAACTAGTTACCTTTCAAACAATGACACTAGTCACATGATCAGATCACCATTTGTTTGCGTCCTAACATAAAACAACACAAAGTAACACACCTACAACCACTTAAATGCATCCACCTAGTGACCGATGAACAAACTCATGGGCATATGTACGATGAGGTGGCAGAGTTAGGCGTTAGCTGTCATGGCTTAACGCCTCACTCCACCACTTCAGAAATGCAAGACTGCACCATATTTACAAGGATATGGTGCAGCTTTGCGTTTCCCCCTGAGCTGGTGCTACACTTAGCAGTGTAGTGCTAATGCACTCACCCTTCACCCTTGCACCATAGTGCAAGGGTGTCTGCTTGCAGGGGAGGATTGTTTATGAGTCGGAAGGTGTCCTTCCTGCACATAAACAATCCTAAAATGCCATTTTGTCACGTTTATGTGTGCTGCTTCATACAGCACACATGAAAGTCGCAAAGTGCCATTTTGTTAACAGATTGTTTATGTACACGAAGGGTGACCAATCCATGGCAGTTTGCTTTTTCCATGTGTGCTGCATAAGGCAGCACACATGAAAAAACAAACATGAGGAGAAATAATGCATTTCTCCTCGTTTCGCCAAGTTAAGACCAGGTTTTTCCTGGCATTAATTGGGCACTGCCCAAACAAACTTAAGACAAAATCCTAACTTCTGTGAATAGCAAAAGTAGTAAGTTCATTCTGTGAATGCCAAAAGTAGTAAGTGCATTCTGTGAATACCAAAATAGTAGTAAGTTTAGGATTGAGTCTTAAGTTCATTCTGTGAATCAGACCCTCAATATATATTCTACCTCCACTCTCTGACTCATCTCAAGCCTCATTCTACTACTGTGATCCTCAAAAGAACCCTATCTAGACTCTTCCCTCCTCTACCCCTCCTTGCATCATCTCATACCTCTTTTACTATTCAGATCTTCCAAACAAGCCTTTCTAAACCCTATCCTCTGACTAGTCCCCCTTCTACCTCCCCTTCACTCATCCCAAACCTCCACCTACTGCTTTGAGCTAAAAAAAAAAAACTCTTCCTAGACCTTCCCTCTTCTGTCCCTCCAGTATCCTTTTCAATACAACTAACAGACTAACATGTCCACCACTAGAATACATTTCATATTTCACTATAATAATTCCCCACTAATCCTATCTGGGCTCCGGAGTAGCATGCTACCTGACAAAAAGCACTTCAGCACCTCATCGGGGGAAGCAAGCGCCACATAAATGCAATCCCTGCCCTCTTCTATCCCTCTGCTATCTTTTTCAATCCAAATTACAAACTCATATGTCCACTGCTCAAATTAATTTCATATCTCTCCATACTTATTCACCAAGAATCGTTTTTGGGTTCCGGAGTGGTGTGCTGCTCACCAATAAAGAACTTTGATGCCTCATCAGGGGTAGTAAGCACTATAAAAATGCAATTACAATCTTTGCTGGTAAAGGCTGACAAGATAAAGGACGATAGTTGCTATGCTCTGCAAAAGAGAGACTGGCCTTTTTTATTGAGAGTAGGATTGAGTTTTAAGTTCATTCTGTGAATCGGGCCCTAAGTATTTTATATCCAAAATGAAGGTTGCCCTTGCATGAAAACGCACTCACTGGTAGGTATTCCTTTTTATTTGAGACATCTACTAAAACAGCAACTAATTTGCCTCAAATAGAGGGGGGCCTTACGCATTTCGGACTCACTAGTCATTGCTCACAGTCCAGTTCAAAGAGGAAACAGCAACTATATTGTAGCACACCTGCTTAAATACTAAAGTTCTGCCCCAGTGGGCATTTGCATTTGAGGGTATTCTGAAATTCCAATGCAAATGCCCACTGGGGCGGAACTTTAATAATTAGCTGCGTACAAACACAATGAAAACCCAGGAAGTGCCAGGCAGATCTATAGATAACAAACTATACAAATTCTAGTATATCAAGTATTACTCTTGTTTAAAACAACAACATTAGACATATCCCTCTGCTCAGTCAATATGTTTATGTTTCAGTCTCCAACAAGTTCTTTGCGTGACAGATTTAAGAGGTATAGGTCTTAGAAGGATAGCATAATGACAAGATGTAAAGGGGGCTGTGAAAAAAGGAACTATTTGGGAGATTACTGAAAAATAATCCTACGGAGGTGATTGATAACACACATGAAAGTGGACGTAGAGGTACGAATTAACGGGATGTTGAAAAATGCAACTCATGTCCAATTAAAAATGGATGCCGTACGTAGAAAAGATGTTTAGTGTTATTTGCAGAGGGCCACAAAGCACTAGATCAATTCAGAATGCAAAAAGTCTCAAATTAGAAACATCGCTCATGGTCGCCCTGTTGTCAGCGCTTTCTCAATATATGAAACCAAGACTTGGACTTAAACAACAGATATTGATTTTTATTTTTTTGCAGCGAGGTTGGGCACAGATTCATAAAAGAGTTGCAAATTATACCCACTATGTGCGCCAAAAAGCAGAAGAATATTTAATTGACTTGAACAGTGTGCTCTTCTATGGCATCACAAATCCCACAAGTTTGTAGAGTTGATTGTATAGATGTGCGAGCCACTGAAGGCTCGAGTCTGAATACAGGCTCTGGCTCAGCTCGAAGTCCTATTGGAACCCCGAGCCCATAAGGAGCAGAGCTTTCATGTGGTTTCTATCTGCCTCCCTCCCTTTACCCAGGATCTGGCATTAGGAACAGAGCTGCATAATGCAGAAAAGGGGATCCAGGTGCGAATCTTGGCGTCAGCTCAACACCCTGTGATTCTGGGCAAATCACTTAATCTCCCCGTGCTTATAAACAATCATGTAACCTTGTGTAATGTAACTGGTGCACATTTAACCCCTTGCATGCTTGTGACGGAACCGTTCCGTCACAAGCCTCGGGTGAGCTGTGCTTGTGACGGAACGGTTCCGTCACGGCCCCCCCTTCCGCGCCTGCGCTGAGCATTCTATTGGGCGGGCGGGGCTGTGATGGAACCGTTCAGTCACAAGCACAGCTCACCCGAGGCTCGTGACGGAGTAGTTCCGTCACGAGCACGGGAGCTCAGCGCGGCCGCCCCGCCCCCTTAGCACTGCAGCGGAATAGCCGCCGCAGTGAAGGGGTTAAAGAGCTCGGCCATCTCTTGTTGAGTTCACATTGTATTTAACCGCATGCGTGCGGCATGATTCCCCCCCGTACGCTGGATTTTGCGAAAGCGCACTTTACATGACGAGCTGGGCTCGTCATGAGCGTGCGAGGAGGCTACCTCATGACGAGCCCAGCTCGTCATGAGCGTCGAAGGGGTTAAAACCTGCGGAAAAATGAAGTAAGCGGTAAAAACAAACTCTTAACATAAGGAAAGGCAAATAGATACGCATATTCTGCTGATTTGCAAAAAATGGAACCAGAACCTGGATAAATCGTGTACTCCTCGCATATCAAATTGTGTGATAGGCAAATATTTTATTTCACCAAAACTGTTTTCTTCATTATCGCGTAGGAAAGCACTTTTAAATGTGAGCTCAGACGACCAGTTTAAAAAAACTATCACTTATTAAGTATTTTTCACTGCGGAATGTAGTGTGCCTTATTAATGTCAAAGCTTCGACAGGTTAAAGGAGTACACTTTTAGGAATTTTGAGGAGGCCTCTGTATTTTACTTGATGTTTGTAGTATGATTTACTTAGCAAATATTTTCATTGCTTGGCACCTGCACAGACTCAAGGATGCGAGGCAGACCGTCGGCCCTGGCTCGCCTCTAGTTGAAAGAAACGTGCAGCTTTCCCAGAGTATCTACTTTGAACAGAATATTTATATGATATGTATTTTCTCCCCAGTTAGTTTGCTCCACTGAAAAATACACACCACCTCGAGTAGGAAAGCAGAAAGGTTCCGATTTGCTACCTAGTTCATCAGAAAGTGATTTTCTGTGCAGAGCACTTTATATTCTTTGATCTGGAAGTATTATCATAATCTGCATATTGACCCAACCAGCGCACTCACTTACCCCCGCCCCAACCTCAGTTTTCACTTTTCACTTCGAGGGCTCGGAATAAATGAAGACAGCCTGGAAATGCCGCAAATACACGCCGTACTTCCAGGCCATCTTCATTTACATTTATTTGCGGAGGCATTTGCGCCCCCTGGGAACCCATCAACGCCCCCACACCCCCCCCGGGGGGGGGGGGGGGGGGGGGCGCTCCACAGTTTGAAGACCTCTGTCATAGGGGGAGCTCCCATTCTCCAGCTTCCGGGCTCAGGGATAAGGGCTGCCTGGCACTCACCAAGACTTAAGTCAACAAGACAATAAGGAGACAATGCTACTGGCAGAGCAATTGGCAACCAGCTCGTCAAGCAATTACTTCTGTCGTAGCTTGAAACCTAGGAGCAAAGCGGCAGAAGTCACAATGATGAGGTCAGGAAGGAACAGGCCTCCTCTTACAGACATCAAAAGTCAATATATTCAAAGTGACTCTGACTTGAAATCAATACCGGATGCTAATTGATCTTCCTCATCAGCCAGTATAACGGACTGTCCCCCGACAGATCCTGTGAAATCTTGGTTTTCTAATAAATGAAGGCAAATCTACTTTAATTCTTTTGAAACATATGAGGTTTTTGTGTTTCCTTATTGACTCAGAGACTTTGGGTTTTCTTATTGATCAGGGAATAATCACTTCTAATTATTAAATAGATTCATCACATTTTAATGATGCCCACTCTGGCTCTTGCTCCACCCTCTTTGGACAATCTGTTGGATGTATGGTATATCAACCATTTCAGGGACAACAAAACAATGAAAGGAGCACATATATTACAAATACCAGATAACGATAAATTATTGAAAGTTTGAGCACTGATCCAATTCACAGGCCTTTAAGTGTTGTCAAAAAATGTCTCTTTATTATTTTCAACAGTTCGTTTCTTTTTAAATGTTCATTTTCTGATTTCCATAATTCTTCATCATTTTTCATCAATCTTTCATAAATTTTACCATAAACAGCCTATGCGTTTCGTCCTAACACAGGACTTCGTAAGGGCTGTAATAAAAACAAAAAAACAATATGTATAAATATTTTACTCTAAGTAATATACCAGTTATTGGAATACATCCTGTCCTATTCACAACTCTTCAGAACTAATGGCCTTCCTATATCCATTCTAAAAAGGTGATGTTACATAGTAAAGATGGAAAACGAATTTACAAGCTATATACTTGAAAAACTGTTAGATATAATTTGTTAACTCATGATCACCCCTCTCTGGGTATCCGCCCTCATTAGGCACACAAGTTCATGATTGACGCAGAATATTTATGTGCTGGTGCTAATGTAGCAGATTATTACATTTACACCTCTCAACTCCGTTTGAATTCATGTATATCAAATCATTACCTTTGCTAATGTGCTTGGTTGATTGCGGTCTCGAATATCCTCCCAATCTGTTTACTAATATAACCTTCTTCTGTACTTGACCTAAATCATAATCTATCAAAGTGTCTTATTTTAAGGAATAAAAACTGATATTCGATGTATTAAATCCAAATTGCCAAGTACAAGCTACGTACTTAATTTCTAGTGTGAAGATGTGGATGGAAAATTCAACTTGATTTGACGGCGGGAGTCTTATCTGGAAATAATTTTTTAGAAATGTAGGTCTAAGTACGAATAAATCATTAAATTTGACATAGTAGTCTGTCCCTGACTCTACTTGATATAGTCTTCGGTTCCCTGTTTGCGTTATCGGTATTCAAAACCTTCTTGCCATTATATCCAGATGAAAGTTTATCCTTATCTTATCTAGGTTGATTAACCCTCTTTTGAATCACCAACCCATATAATGCAACCTTGTGCTTAAATATAGATACCTGCTAATTAAGCCTTATACTGTATTTCTCCAGTCAAAGTCCAAATTCCTCACTACCTAGGTGAGTTGCAGGGTCAATTTAAATCCTGTATTAATAAAAACATCAAATAATGCTCTATCTACTCTGCATCTTACACTAATATTCTGTTTATATTTTAAATTCACGTACCGTTAATTTCTATTATTCGATTCCTCCGCTACTGCCTTCAAGCTCAATCTCAATTTCAATCATTGTTATCTATAGACGTTGGAATATAAAAAAGAAAACAAAATTGTTTGAGAATCTAAGTTTAAAAATCCCCATAGCAGTCGGAGCTCCGCTGGCAAACAAGATGGCTGCTTAGGCTTTGGCTCCCGGCTCCTCCGACCTCCGTATCCTGCCACAAGTTCCTGTACATTATCCTGTTTTCATGCCCTGCCTCTGTGTGGATGAACTGTTCCGCACTCCAAAAGTGAAATCCTGAAACTTTTATCAGCTTGTTTGATGGAGTTGCATCGAGTTGAAGTTTGTGGCCCAGTCCAGCGGGGAAGCCGGGGCCTCGAGTATCTGCATGGCCGGGTTGCAGTTCAACAACATCGGCCGAGTGATCTAGGCAGGGCCCGGTCAATCGAAGTGGAGGCTTCTCTTATGCCAGAATTTGGCGGTGATCGTTTCCATTGCTCAGCATCGAGGGAGGAGTGACTTGGTTTGCTATTGACTGTGGGTGGGGGTCCCCGTCCCGCAGACCCGGTATTGGCCCCTGCCGGGGTTTGGTGAGTCGGGATCCCGGCCTGCGGCGTTGCCGAGCGGTCCGCGGCCGCAGATAAAGCTTAGTCACCCTATGAAGCTGCCTGTTCGTAATCCTGTTTGTTCCCCCGGAGATACCAGATTCACTGGGGGAGGTGATTATGATTGGTACCGGGCGAGAGATTATGGACCGAACAGAGCATGAGCCATCACTGAGGTCAATATTGGCAGAGATCGGGGCGTTTCATTTGCACATGGATGCCTTGATGCACAAACTGGATATAAGCCTATCTGAGATGTTGTTTGTGGAACCGGACCCTGCCCCACTGTTGAAACTGCAATCTGCTGCGATTCAAGCCACGGCCATTTTGATTCTGTGCGAGGACCCCGTGAGGGAACAAGTGTCGAAACCATCGGATGGTGCTCTGGAGGACTTTATTCCTGAGGTCGTGAGTGTATCGCTAAGCCTTCCCTCACTATTGACTTTGGATGTATCGAAAGACGTTCCCCTCCCGGAGACTTTTGTTGTTGACTCTTCTTCTATCTTGTGGTCGTCTTCTCCCTCCTTGGTGATTATACTATTCCGCGACAAGATACATTTGGACTATCCATCGAGGAAAGAGCATTTTTGTGCGGCTGAAGTTCTCGTGGACTCACTGACTACGAGTAATAACAGACTGATTTTTGACGAATTCCTTCTCCACTGAGTCCTTTGTGTGCATATTGGTCTTGCTGGGAGGGGGTCGCGTGATGGTTCGGAGGGGTCAAGGTTGAGATTAATTTGACCGGAGCGGTTGGAGTGGCTTACATGGGTGTTCGACCTTCAACTGTTGGACTTACGTGAGGCAGAGCGGTGTATTACGGTGCCCTCTAATTTTCTTCTATTATGGTTTTTGACATACATGTATTTTTACGATAGGGGGTGCCTGTTTCTGGTGGGGGGGCAAGGGGGCTGGGAGCCCATATGGATATGCCCTACTCCATTCTTTCTCTCTTTCCATCTTTGGAACTTAGTTAGTTGGGGCGACAGGCACGCTGCTAGTTGGGGTTAGGCGATAGCCATATGCAGGGGTGCAGGGTGGGGGGATGGGCTTTTTATTTTCTTTGTTTGTTTCCCTCTCTTGGTTTCTCTTTTCTTAATCTTTCTTGGTCTTTTCTTCTCGTTATTGTCGGTAACATATCCTGTTATCTTCTAATTTCCAATGTCCGGTGGTCACGCTTCCTTTATTATCCTGATTAGGTGTGTGATCGGGATTGGATGGATTGTGCTTCAACTGTGTTCCGATTGTTTCGTTGCAATGGCTATTCTGTATCTACCAACACAGACACGTCAGGGATTTTTCAGCGGCGCCAAGTCTATCCTGTTAAAATATCTGTCCAATCTGTTATTTGTTTATGAATGTATGACGCCGGATGTGTCTATTTCTTTCTTGTTTGAAATAAATAAAAAGATATATAAAAAACAAAAAAAATCCCCATAGCGCTGAAATATCTATTACTGTGAGTGAGTGAGTGAGTGATGATATTGCTAAAGCGCACTAATGCCGAGGCGTCTTGGCGCTATGCAGGGTAACTGACCTATCGAGTGAAAAGCCACGTCTTAGCTTCCTTCCTAAACCGCATGTGGTTGGAGATTTGTCCTAACTGTTGTGGTAGTGAGTTCCAAAGCCTCGAGGCCAGGTGGGAGAAGCTCTTCCCTCCCCAACGTCGTCTGTTAAACTTGGAAACCTTAGCCAGCCCATGAGAGGCAGACCTCAAAGGTCGGGTTGACATGTACCTCGTAAATAGGAGTTGAAGATCGGGGGCCCCTGCTCCCACCAGTGCTTTATGGACCAGACATAGCGCTTTAAAGTCAATCCGCCTCGGAACTGGAAGCCAGTGTAACTGCTTGATGGCCTGTGAGGTGGAATGGTATTTGGGCAAGCGGAGGAGCAGTCTGGCAGCGGCATTCTGAATTGATTGCAACTTGGCCAATTGGGCACACCCTGCTCCTAGGTAAAGGGCATTGTCATAGTCTATTCGAGACAGGATAGTGGCAATGATGACCGTTTTCCTGAGATTGTAGGGAATGAGCGGCAAGATCTTTCTCATCCCTTTGAGCACAAAGAAGCAGGCAGACACCACCTGGTTCACTTGTGGTAACCATGCCAGATCTTTGTCACTGGAACCGGACAAGCTCCTGCTGCTGTGGGCCACCAATTGTGGTTCCAGATGGACACTTTCTGTCCAAACTCAAGGACTTCTGTCTTCTCTGTATTCAATTTGAAGAAGTTCAGGTTCAGGTTCATTCACTCCTTATGACTTCTTAAATACAGCCGGCGAACTCGGCAGCCTTGGAGTCTACAGAGTGTGACACTGTGCCAGCCCATTACTTTAAACGCGTCTATTTCCTAACTAATAAATTCGTGTGAGCCACACCTCAACTGCTGTACGTATTCGTCACCCATCCTCTGCGGGTCCAAGTATGAAATCCCACCGTAACTTAGTTCGAATCACACGCGAGTATGAACCACCGCATAGGTTGCCAAACACCTTTTGGAGTTTTCTCTTCAAAGAAAATATAGATAACAGCAGGGTCCCTTCTAGCCAATCTAACAATAGCAGATTGGCGCTCTCGGCATTTTAAAAATGCAAGTGAATGGCGTATTCACCCTAAAATTTTCAAAAAGCTTTTCCCCAAATTTGGACTCTTTGCAATCGAATGCATTTCTTACTGATTAAACATCCAACTTCCCTCATCCCTTATGGATATTCAAGCTTTGACAACACACGCTTTTCCTCCGAATTGGTCTCTTCACCTAACTTACACTTTTCCTCCATTTGTCATGATAGTACAAGTTTTACCAGAGGTACATCATCAAGAAGCTACTTTACGGTTGACACCTCTCCTGTGGCAGAGCCAACCATGGTTCTCTATCGCCTGGAGTTGTCAAAAAATCTCCCCATTCTGATTTTGTCTTTATCCAGTTTGCTTCTAAAGTCTCACGGTCAACATCACACAATGACTTCTAATCACTCCCTCGTATTGGTGGCATGGATAGTTTCATGTCAGTCTGCTGAAACTAAGAAATTTCAACAGAGGCTTCTCAGTTCAGTCACCAATCTGATTGCCCAGGAACCACCAAACTTTAAACATACGCTTGGATGGTCTGGCACAGCAGATGCTGGAACAGGGGTACATATCTCTTTTCAGCAAATGTGACTCTGGTCATACATTTCTTAGCATCCTTAACTTCTCAAGGGAAAGCGTATAGTGCTATAAATATATACAGAACCAGCAATTTTGGCAGCACATTTAAGAGTGGATGAGAGACATATCGAAGAACATCCTCTGATTTGCCCTTTGGATCGACTTTTGAAGGAAGTAAAATTTGATAAACATCCATTACTTAAATACAACCAAATGTGGAATGTGAATTTGATTTTTAATTTGTACTTGAATTGGTCTGAGAATGCTTTTTTATCTCTTAACATTTTGTCTGAAAAATGAATGCCCTACTGTGCTTGGTTTCTTTGATATTAAAGCTTTAGATGTGTCTTCAGTCCAATATACTCTTTCTGGTAATTGTTTCCAAGTACAGGGAAGAACAAAAACAAATCCAACATCAGTTTCTTTATCCTTATTTTTCTATTCAACCTAAGCTCGGTGGTGAAGTATGGCAGGTTGCATGGAGACACGTTGTTGACCTTTATGAGAAGACCGCCTGACACCCCTTGGAGCTGTGATTGGTAGAGGCACTCCTGTGCACCAACGAAGGGAGCTCTGCAGCACATATCACATGCCAACACAACACCGTGGTGCACTTAGGAAATTGCCAGATTGTGAATCTATCTAGGACCCTAATCAAGATATCCCTGATTCATGCCCTTATATGGTTATAACAAAACATGTCCTTATAAAGGCATAGGAATCATGTCCATATCTAGTCATAGCCCATGCAGTCCAAATACGGCAAGGCTACTCCCATAGACTCCTAGAAAGTACAACACGTTCTTTAAACAAACCAAGCCTCCAGCAGCCCGGGAAATCCCCCTGCTTTTGTTTTGATTTGAACAAGGACTCCTGGAGTACAGAAAGAACTGTTAGTTCTTAGTGACGTCTTATGTCCAACCTTACGTCAAACCCGGCACCTTCCAGGTATAAATATACCAACGTTGCCTTAAGCAAACACACGGTGGTTTGGAGCAGAGCGGCTATCTACTTGCCCGAAGCCCAGCTGATGCGAGAGCCGAAGCCGCCCCTCCCATTTGACGCACTGAGAGAGACGCTGTCTTTTCTCCTGCCGAGAAAATCCAGCTCCGGTGTTACCAGTCACCCTTGCGGGTTGCTGGGAGATCGGGTCCTGAGAGAGAGATACAAGACCTCCTTCATTCTAGAACCAAGGTACGGAGCTGATTAAACCCTTAAGAGAATTCTTGATTCAGATTCCTTGGCAAAAACCAACTTAACTAAAACTTCAACTTACTTACTCCTTCCCACGTATTAGGCTTAGGTCAGGTACACCGGGGTAGGCGTATCTTAGAAGCACCAGTTGAGTACGTTAGTCAATGTTTTTATGTATGTATATATTTTATCCGTTTTAAAGTATCATATGGCTAAGAAACCATATCAATGCTTTTACAGTATTATTTCATAATACTCCTTTTACTGTACGCACTTTACTTCATGATAAGTATTGCAATTGTGGCAATTCATTTCTCTTGCATGAGAAAGAAGACTGCTCAATAAATAACACCTCTTATTGAAAACGCCGGCTCTCTATTTCTCTGCACTCTGGTGAAACTAAGTATGCACGATTGACTGAGTGAAATAGCTGTCTATTGTTTTCACACGACTCTAGAGCTATATTCTTTATTCTGAGGGAGCAAAGTTGTCATGTTTATGCGGTTGTCAGAAACTAATCCCTTCTTGTCTAAATCAGGAAAGTTAATTCCTTCTTGAACATTCGAGAAAGTTTCTAGTGACCTCTGAGCTAGCTGGCAAAACTAATTAAGACTAATATAGTCAGTAGAGACCTAGATGACCTCAGTCCTACGTCTACACTGCTGTTTATATTATTCCAATGCGCAGAGCCTATTGGGAATATAGGAACTACACTACATGGCGCCCAACATTTGGTAAGGCGATAATCTAACGCAAGACATTAGAGTAATTCAGTCGTGCTTTTTCACACAGACCCCTTTTCCCGTAAAAACTCCAAAAGACGTCTGGAGTGGGTAAAAGGTTAATATCCGCCGGAACTTGGTAGGAAGAGATTCCTATGTATTAGTTTTTGGTTTAGTCAACGTTGAAGGATACAGTGTTCCAAAATATTGCGCACCTAATTTTTGTTTCCTTGAAACTTGCTCTGCAAAGCAACAAAACTTTCTTTCAGTAAAATGACGGAAAGTGACGATGAAAGGGAGGAAGCTAGAATAGCAGCTCAACTTCTAGCGGATGACACAACTCTCCAACAGAATGACCCGAATGTTACAATCATTCCGGTCAATGTAAGAAGAACTATAACTCTTAAATATATAGAAAATGGACTATCACCAAGAGGTGGTACAGTCATATTCGTGGTAGAGGCCCATGAATATCGGCAGATAGAGGTATTCTATTCATGGATACACTTTCCAGCAGCAAACCCTGTACCATAAGACTTCCACTATTACAAAATAGAGGAACCTCCGGATGAATATGCTCCTTTCGAGGACGGTGAAATCCCACTAACTTACCAAGAGCCCATGCTCTGGTTTAAAGGCGCCCTAAAACATCAAAATCACATCACCAGGCTCGGTCCATTAGGTAGACCAGGAGCCACGTGGCCAGTTCTAGCCAGCTACACACCACATCCCGACATTGAAAAAATGTCAGACCGGGAACTTTTAGCTCACCTAAAACAACTAATTAAAATACATAGACAATTGGTCCAATATGTCATGCGGACTTCAACAGTCCAACCAGCAATAAAAATACCACAACAAACCCCTCACCAGGGGAACACAAATAAAATCACACCACAGAATATACAATCAGCCATTGGCAAAATACTTGCAAAACGGGAACAAATTCCATTCTGGTTAGCTCAAAAAATCACTCAGATAGAGGCAGTATTTCCTGATACTACACCTCATGAGAAACACAGAATTCTGACTATCTGCCTTCCAATGGGGCTCGCACCACATGTGGAGGACTGTGACAATTGGGGCACAGTCTTTGCTTCGATATACACAAAAACACATGGTGTTCCGTCTATGGCGATAATACCAGATGTGCTAAGACAGATTCAAAATGAATACGGTCCAGAACCTGCTTTAACTCTGGGTATGAAATTACTGAAAGACTTCAAGCAGGTCTCGGCTATATTATTAGCCAACATAAATGGAGAAGCAGCATCTGTGGCGATCCGCCAGAAATTGAAGAAACAGATATAGCAGAACAACCATTTGAACTTGCCAGAATCATAGAAAAATCCTATGAAGAACTAGGTAGAGGTAGTTTGGGTGGGAAACCAGTAATACCCCAACTAACTGAAAATCCTGAAAAAACCTTTATTAAAAATAATATCAACACTCCAAAAAAGAGTTGGGAGGGTAATAAACAATCCACTCCCAGAGAAAAACGATTCCAGTCCTGAGGAAGGTCTCCTCAACGGAGAGATAGAGCCCCAGAACGAGGAAACAAGTCTCTCCAAAGGGAGCCCTCTGAGAAAAGATACAACTTTAGAGATAGGGATAAATTGAGAAAACCTGATACCTCTCGATCTTTTCAGACTTCCTCACAGAAATCGGAAAGAAGAGGACAGTCAGAACACAAAGAAGAGCACATCAAGTCCAAAGACAAGGAATCTGCTCATCAAAGTAAAAAATTACAATTTCCAAAAAAGAAGGTAGCAAGTATTAGAATAAAACATGCCGAGGATACTGAGGACACAACTGAAAAACCTAGAGTGGGCCCAGACAATGCTAGACAGCGCAGCAGAAGTGACCATAGCTCGCAAGATCCTGATGAATCTTCTGGAGACAGTGGACACGAATGAATACATTCAGGTGGAAACTACAGACACCAGATTTTGCAAACCCCATAAATTATACGAAATAACATTGCGTATAGAGGGGGACAAAACTAGGAAAGTAAGGGGTCTCTTTTGAGATAACCTTTCGAAAGGCTATGACATCCTGTTAGCTGAGAAAGACTGGCGACCAGAGTTTGTTAGGGAGTGCCCTCATGGCGAAGAAATGATTATGCCTGCCTTCTCAAATCATATTCCAATTCATAAAAAATATACATTTGCAAGAAAATGGGCAGTGGCCCAAGCACCTGCATTGTTCAAAAATCATGTAGGATGGGATGAGGATTCTCCTTTCCACAAAATCCAATTAAAACGTCAACCCACTGAACAAAGGCAGTACCCAGTTAAACACGAAGCTAAAAAGCAATTCAGGGAGATCTTAGATCAACTTGAATACCAGGGGGTGATTGAAACATGCAACTCACAAATGAACAATCCTTTGTTTCCTGTCTCCAAGCCAGACGATTCATATCGTCTAGTTTTGGACTACATGCACTTAAATTCCTGCTGCAAAACATTTGCAGTACAAAACTCACATAGTGCAGCACTAATGAATAATATAGTGCGCAAAAAATATAAAACAACATTAGATATCTCTAATGGATTCTTTTGTCAAAACATTGCACCTGAAAGCAGGTATTTGACCGCTTTCTCAATAATGAGGTCACAAAACAATTCTGTCGACTCCCACAGGGATTCGAGAACAGCCCAGGATTATTCTCAGCAAGGGTAACAGAGTTACTACAAATATATGATGATGAGGCATTGTCTTATGTCGACGACATCTATCTCACAGATGATGACCTGGAGACTCACTTAACTAGAGTGAACACCATAATACTTGGGTTCGCAACTGAAGGGTACAAATTCAACTTTAAAATGTCACGAATTGCTCATCTAACTGTCCTGTTTTTAGGATATGAATTATCAAGTGAAGGCAAAAGCCTAGCTGACAACTTCTTAGAGAAGTGTGCTGTTCTCCAAGCACCAAAAACGCTGAAGAATTTACAATCAATACAAGGTTACCTGAATTTCGGAAGAACATACATTCTAAATTTTCCAGAGAGGGTTAAACCTCTCTATGAATTAATAAAACCTGATTTCAAACCAATCAATTGGACTCAGAAACACACAGAAATTTTAAGATCATTACAGACAGACATGTTAACTAAAACAAAACTGCAAACACGCGCAAACGAACGCAACCTTGTAATCCGAGTCATCCCAGGAAGATGCGGATTCACGTACCTGACCTCTAATGAGGGAGAAACGGTACCAATAGCTTACAAATCACACTTGTACACACAAGCTGAAATGAAATTCAGTTCTACTGAAAAGATTCTAATAGCGGTTCATACTGCTGTAGCAAAAGAAAGAGCCCTAGCCCAAGGCAAGAGCATATCTGTTTTAACAGCAGAATCAGCCCTTGAGGCATTAACAAGCCCACGCAATCTGAATGCTGTGGCACTAGATCCAAAATGGATACAATGGGAAAATTCTCTTGCTGCAGAAGACGTGAAGCACTATTTTGACACGAAAATGAAAAAACTAGAAGATCTAGAATACGAACAAGAATATCCTCTGCCAATCTAAATTCTGCCTCTCGAACAGTACACCTGTGTAATCTACATGGACAGATTTGCACAACACTACGATGTAGATAAAAATCCTACAACGCAGCGTGCGCAATTGTTAAAGGTCGCTGGCGCTTTGGTAAATTCAGACCGATAATCACCAAAACTGAATCACTCATGGCCCGATTCACAGAACTAACTTAAGAAAAAATCCTAAACTTACTACTTTTGGTATTCACAGAAGTTAGGATTTTGTATTAAGTTTGTCTTAAGACAAACTTAAGACAGACTTAAGACAGAATTAAGTTAGGATTTTGTCCTGACTGTTGGCCTTGATTGTATTCTGCTCTCTCCGTGCTGTTGTGCCCCTGACTGTTGCCCTTGATTGTATTCTGCTCTCTCCGTTCTGTTGTGCCCCTGACTGTTGCCCTTGATTGTAATTCGGTTCTCTCCGTGCTGTTGTGCCCCCTATTTTCACTGTTGTGCCCTTGAGTGTATTTCGGTCCTCTCCGTGCTCCCGCTGACCCACCCCGCTCCCTGCCGCTGCTCACCCGTGGCACCACCCCCGTTCCTTCAGCCTCTCCTCGCATCGCTCCCCTCCCCACTCGCCACCCCGCTCCCGCCTCCCAGCTGCTCCTCCCTCCCACTGAGTACTTAGGTGGGGTCCACGAGGCCGGGAGCTGTGACCTGACCTGGTCAGTGCCAGTCGCTCTACCCGCCACGTGGCCCACCTGCGTGTGCCCATCCCCCGTTTGCCGCCGCCACTGCCGCCACTGCCGCCACTGCTAGTAACTTTTCTTTTCACTGCTGTGCTTGTATTCTGTGATTGTATTCTGTTCTCTCCGTGCTGTTGTGCCCCTGACTGTTGCCCTTGATTGTATTCTGCTCTCTCCGTGCTGTTGTACCCCTGACTGTTGCCCTTGATTGTATTCTACTCTCTCCGTGCTGTTGTGCCCCTGACTGTTGCCCTTGATTGTATTCTGCTCTCTACGTGGTGTTGTGCCCCTGACTGTTGCCATTGATTGTAATTCGGTTCTCTCCGTGCTGTTGTGCCCCCTGTTTTCACTGTTGTGCCCTTGAGTGTATTTTGGTCCTCTCCGTGCTCCCGCTGACCCACCCCGCTCCCCGCTCCCTGCTGCTGCTCCCCTGTGGCCCCACCCCCGTTCCTTCAGCCTTTCCTCGCATTGCTCCCCTCCCCACTTGCCACCCCGCTCCCTCCTCCCTGCTGCTCCTCCCTCGCTCCGCCCCCCTCCACTCTCCATTTATGGCAGAGTCCGCGCGTGCGCGCAGCATTCACACGCAGCGGGTGCTCCAATGGTGCGCCGAAGGTGTGCCAAAGGCAAGCCCGTCTGCACCCGTCCGCTCCTGGACCGCGCCCAGCGCCAGTCCCCCTGGCCCCTGCAGATGCCATCCCACCCGCAGGACGTACGACGCCGCCACCCTCAGCGCACTCAACACCGGACACCTCCCCTGATGCCACCAAGCCACCCCACGGACCCTTCACCTGCCAATCCTGCAAGTTCACCTGCATCCGGACCCGCAACCCACTCGCAACCGCCAAGCCAAGCACCAAGAGCAACCACCTAAAGTGCATCCTGCTCAACACCCGCTCAGTCCACAGACACGCTGTGGAACTATGGAACCTGCTCGACACCACATCCCCGGACATCGCCTTCCTCACGGAGACCTGGATGAACGCCTCCTGAGCGCCCGACTTCGCCATAGCCATCCCGGACGGATGCAAAATCACCCGGAGGGACCGCATCAACCAGACTGGAGGAGGCATCACCATCGTCCACAAAAACACCATCCGCATCTTGACCAACTCCGAAGACACCCCCACAGCCGCCGAACATCTTCACTTCCAGATACACACCGACCCCAAGACCACACTCAGAGGCACCCTCATCTACAGACCCCCAGGACCCCGTGCACAATTCAGAGAAGACATCGCAGACTTCATTAACCCACACGCCCTCCCCTCCGCCGACTACATCCTCCTAGGGGATCTCAACTTCCACCTGGAGAACAACAACGACAACAACACCATCACCCTAATGGACAACCTCGCTAACCTCGGACTCAAGCAACTGGTGAACACCCCCACCCACTACGCCGGACACACTCTGGACCCAATCTTCTCCTCCAGCAAGCACATCTCCTTCAGCCACTCCACCGGACTCCACTGGACTGACCACAGCTGCGTCCACTTCAGCTTCAGAAAGAACACAACTCACCACTTCCAGCAACAGGTTCCCCGCAGGAACTGGAACAAGACCACCACCGACCAGCTCACCGCATCACTGAACCAGAACCCGCCCGCCAGATCAACGGACCCCAACCAAGCAGCCCACAACCTCGCACAATGGATCACCAACTGCGCCGACGACCTCGCACCCCTGAAAACCCATCCCTGCAGGCCCGGAAGCAAGAAAGCCCTGTGGTTCAACGACGACCTTAAGAACTCCAAGAAGAACTGCCGCACCCTCGGGAAAGCCTGGCGAAAGAACCCGACACAGACAACATGACCGCCCTCAAGCACGCCACCCGCAAACACCACCAGCTGATCCACACCACCACGAAGACAGCATTCAAAGAACGATTAGACAACAACGCGCACAACAGCAAGGAGCTCTTCAGCATTGTCAAAGAGCTCTCCAACCCCAACGCCGGAAACAACGACATCACTCCCTCACAAGACCTCTGCGACTCACTCGCCACGTTCTTCCACAACAAGATCGCAGACATACACAACAGCTTTGGCGAACAGACCACGCACCCAACCACAGAACCAACGCCCCCCACCACCATCCTCCGCGACTGGACCCCAGTCAACACCGAAGACACCATCCGGACGATGAACACCATCCACTCCGGATCACCAACCGACCCATGCCCGCACCACGTCTTCAACAAGGCCGGCTCCGTCATCGCACCCCAACTCCGGGACATCATCAACTGCTCCTTCGACACCACCACCTTCCCGGAGAGCTAGAAGCACGCCGAACTCAGCGCCCTACTGAAGAAACCACCGGCAGACCCCACCGACCTCAAGAACTACCGCCCCATCTCGCTGCTCCCGTTCCCTGCCAAAGTCATCAAGAAGACCGTCAACAGACAGCTGGCCGCCTTCCTCGAGACGAACGGATCCCTCGACCACTCACAGTCCGGCTTCCGAGCCAATCACAGCACCGAGACCGCCCTCATCGCAGCCACTGACGACATCCGAACCCTGCTCGACAACGGGGAAACTGCGGCCCTCATCCGCCTGGACCTCTCCGCAGCGTTCGATACTGTCTGCCACCGCACCCTAGTACAACGCCTCAGCAATGTCGGAATCCAAGAGAAGGCACTGGAGTGGATCATCTCGTTCCTCGCCGGAAGAACCCAGAGAGTCCGCCTCCCCCGTTCAGATCTGAGGCCACCGAAGTCATCTGCGGCGTACCACAAGGCTCATCACTCAGCCCCACCCTCTTCAACGTGTACATGAGCCCCCTCGCAGCCATCGCACGCCAACACAGCCTCAACATTATCTCCTACGCCGACGACACCCAGCTGATCCTCTTCCTCACCAACGACCCCGCCACCGCCAGAACAAACCTGCACGAAGGGATGAAAGAAGTAGCCGAGTGGATGAAGAACAGCTGCTTGAAACTGAACTCAGACAAGACGGAAGTCCTCATCCTTGTATCATCACCATCTGCCTGGGACGGCTCCTGGTGGTCCCCGCCCTTAGGCAGCGCACCCAAACCAATGGACCATGCACGCAACCTGGGCTTCATCCTGGACTCCTCCCTGTCGATGACCAGACAAGTCAACGCCGTCTCGTCTTCATGCTTCAACATCCTACGCATGCTCCGAAAGATCTTCTGATGGATCCCCACTGAAACCAGGAAGACGGTCACCCAGGCACTTGTCACCAGCAGACTAGACTACGGAAACACCCTCTACACCGGAACCACAGCCAAACTGCAGAAAAGACTCCAACGCATCCAGAACGCCTCCGCCCGACTCATCCTGGACATCCCCCGCCACAGCCACATCTCCGGACACCTGAAAGACCTGCACTGGCTCCCCATCAGCAAAAGAATCACGTTCCGCATCCTCACCCACGCACACAAAGCCCTCCACGTCCTGGGCCCCAGGTACCTCAACAGCCGCCTGACCTTCTACACTCCCACCCGCCAACTACGTTCGACCAACCACGCCCTCGCTGCCATTCCACGCATCCGGAGAGCCACCATGGGAGGAAGATCCTTCTCCTACCTGGCAGCCAAGACCTGGAATTCCCTCCCCATCCACCTCCGTCTTACCCAAGACCATCTCTCCTTCAGGAAGCAACTCAAGACCTGGCTGTTCGAGCAGTAGCTGACCCCCCCCCCAGCGCCTTGAGACCCTCCGGGTGAGTAGCGCGCTATACAAATTTCTTGATTAATTGATTGATTGATTGTCTTAAGTCTGTCTTAAGACAAACTTAAGACAAAATCCTAACTTCTGTGAATACCAAAAGTAGTACATTTAGGATGTTGTCTTAAGTTACTTCTGTGAATCGGCCCCTACGAAACTGTTCAGCTCAGCGAGCTGAAATAAGATCTTTTTAAGATGGCGCTTGAAAATGCTGATCGTAAATTCCCGACACTAATAATGTGCGATTCGCATTTCTGCATCAGGTCTTACAATAATGACATGCAGACATGGATCAAAAATGGTTACAAAGATGACACAGGTGCCACAATAAAGCATAAAAAGCTCTGGGAACAAGTAGTTCTTTTGCAGAAAGAACTACGAAAGACTCACGTGATACATACACTGAGTCATCAACGTGATGGCGTTCACGTTGCAGGGAATTCATTGGCTAACAGAGCCACAGCGGCAGCGGTTCAACCGGCTTCCATAGCCACAAAAAAGCATTCTAAAAAACACATTGACGGAGAAACCATGCTGCCGGTAAAAGCCTCATTAAAAGGTGACTATGCAGCATTACCTCTCGACTATTCACTCAATAACACATAGAAGCACACATGGGACAGGGTCTAAGGCACCAAGAGATCATGAAATCTCTAAAAGAATTACAATCATAATACTGGTGGCCGGGAAAGAGCCTGCAAAATTACAAATTTGCAAAGGATTGTCCAGACTGCAACAGAGATCGCAGTTGTGAACCGGACCAGACTACTGCCAGGACTCCTTTATTAGAAAGCATCAGGCTATCTATACGCAGAAATCCAGCTGGAGAAATGCATTCCCATAATTATTAAGACTAGATTCACTTAAGATGTAGACACCAGCTCTCGGCTGACGCCAGAACTGTTATAAAAGATTTGCGAGTCTTTATCGGCACATACGCAATTAGCATGCTACATTCTGACCAGGGTCCTGCGTTTAGCTCTCGAGCTTACAAAGAGGCCACTACCGCCCCTTGCTGGTAAAAAGGAGAACAGAGTTGTATCCATCGACCTGGTAAAACCACAATCATGTGGCCATAATAAGTAGTAGGCCCAGTGGACTCCCAAGAAATAGCAGAAGACCAAATCTTGCTACAATCCAAGAGGTTCAAACTGAGAGACTAATCACTTTTGATAAACCTGCAGTGAATAAAAAAGGACTATGCAACAAAGCCATGGAACTTGTGCCTCTTGAAACCCAAATTGCAACAGTTCGTCAAGAAACACCAGTCTACAATGATGTAGCATCAGACTATACTAATGAAACAAAGAAAAATCCAAAGACTAATGAAAATTCGGAAGCAATTCCAACAATTGACAGAACTGCAACTGGCTACTTCATCAATTTCGATGACTTTTCTGAAGATCCAAGCGAGCATGAAGAAACGCCAGCAACAAAAACGTTCAAAGAAAAAATTACTGAACTTTTTCAACAACTAAAAGAAACATATCTGATTTCACCATGGATTGAATTTTGGATTGTGTTAGGTGTACTTTTCCTCCTGCATCATGGTTTTATGTTTGGGTAGATTTATGGATGGAAAATATAGTACAATGGACACAGCAAGTCAGAACATCAACTTGGTCCTAAAGCCTCACAGATCCTCTCACATCGAGAAAAGAGAACTGTCATCAGTGAACATCACAGCCAATCCAATACCCGGTGGGGTAGCATGGGACAAAACGGATTATGAAATCTATGGCCCGATTGAGCTCTTGAAATATCCACACCAGTTTAAGGTTTCCTTAAGTGACTTTGTGACACCAAGTACTTTCTCTGATGATTGGGACTTTGAAAATATTAATAATATGATGTCAGATTTAGTAATGTCAGCTAAATTCACAGAACACGATTATTTACAGGGTTCATCTAATTATGAAGAAATGTACTGTTTTAACCACTATGGACATCCCTATTTGCATAAAACTACTCAACCTAGAAATGTTTCAACTTATAACCAATGGGAACATTGTCCAACTCCGCCAAAAGGCAGCTCAAAAACATTTTATGAGAAATTCCAATACATCTCAGGGTTTAACAACAGTGATCCAGAAACGTTTTATTTTAAAATGTTAAATAAGACAGGAATGAAAACAATGTTCACAAATACTAAATTGATTTATTCTGAAAAATGTTATGACAAAATGTCTACATTTGGTTTTGAATTCTGGAAAAACAACATTGAAACAAAAACCATCTGGGGTTCAAAAGACTGGCAGGTACAAGGTCTAGAAGCATTATTTAGAGCCTGCATGATCCCAGAACAGATAATATTCCTGAATGACACAATTCAGCAAACAACCTGTCTTGGTTTAGCCAAGATAAAAGACTTAAATAAACCGTCTATTCCAAAACCCATACCTGATAGTAATAGTACTACAGATGTGGAGATAGACGTATCCCATATTTTACACCAAAACAGAACAAATCCTGATTGGAAAAAATGGTTGATCTGGCCCACAGACACAAATAACTGTCAAGATAGATTCCTGAACAAAACACAGGGGTTAAAAAAGAACAGGCCAGACCCAAGATACTCCCAGAGACAACATCCAGGGATAGCTACAACATACAGTGTAGGGAAACAATGCCTTGAGTGGCTACAGAAATCCACACTGGCTGAAATTAGGCAACACTTGTCTTTACTTAAAGACGGTGCTGACTTGCGAGATTTCATACTGGGACCTCGCAAACAGCGTCAAAAACGTTTCATAGCGGCCGGTATATACGCAGCTTACAACGAAGCTTTGAAAGTATTGCAAATTGAAACAGCAGAAAAAATACGAGAAATTGATCGTATAAATTTGGAAAAATCACTTTCTCTAGTGGACAATGGGTTAACGACTCTGTCCTCCAGAATATATTCACTGGACAGCATTGTATCATCTGCTATTGATATAATGGAGCAGGACTTGCTAATGTTACAACATGGTCAGTCCCAATTGCGTTCTATTGTACAACTTGGTTGGACGTTGCAATTCTGCGTTCAGGCTACGTGCCATGGCGTCTAATCAACATAACGTCATTATTCTCTATCTTTAACCTTACTGATAAACAAATCAGTTTGGCACAAAAAGGAGCAGACTATACGATTCTGAGCATTGAAAAACTTGAGAGATTACCATTGACAATGTCAGAGAGACCTGTCATTGAATGGATAATAAACTGAAAAATTACAATTCCTATAACAACTTTCCAGTTTAAGTATTGCCAAAAATATATACCAGCAGGCCTGTATGAAAGGTTGGGTAAAGGATACATCAAGTCAACATGGAATTTACCTTATACACACAAATGTTATAGTGAAGGAAAACAAGAGGTATTCCTTAGTGGTAACAATTGTAAAAAATGACTAAGCGGTACACTTCTGTGTCAAGGTATTAACTTGCATGGAGCCTGCGAAGGTTCATCAAATAACCTTTCATGTCACCTGCATGGCACTCCTGCAACACAGATAGAGCCTTTTTTCAGACAGCTTTCCAACGGCAGTTATGTTCTAATAAGTGACCACAGCTGTTGTGCCATGGTGCCAGGAAAAGCCTGTCTCGTGAGCGTTACTTCCATGGTCACTTGCTGTATGCAAGTATTGTATCCAAACAGCAATCCAGACATGGAGGCGGCAATATGGCCTTCTTTGAATATCTCTTCTATTCAAATTGATACTTTAAGCAGAATGAAGTCTATTCTTTTACAGACAACTGTGCCTTTAACCTCGTCCAAAGAGACGTATGATCTGCAAGTTGCAAGGACAGCAGCAGAGATACATTCCCTATTATCAACAAATTGCCCCGTCCATTTCGTAGAAATGTTAAGTCAAATCTTAAACATGTCTGATACCAGTGGCATCGCACATGTATTTAAGACAATTTTTTCGGGACTGTTAGCACCCTTTGAAACAGTTCTGGGCATTTTTCTGCTTAAAGTAGAACTATTCTTAGAGAACAGATCTTCTATTTTTAGAGATACTAGAGACAATATTTTACCTCAGCCTCTAGCACATGTACAGTATTGTATAAATATGTGATGAAATGATCTCGACCTTCTTTTCTGTATTCAGAGCCATTTCAAATGTAATTTTCGCAATTCAGTCAGCCAATATTTATATATGCAGTTCCTGAATGATAATAACATTGCTTGAAAAACGTACAGTATAAATACTCATTTTCATGTATATACCATACACCATTTCAAATGCAATTTATGTATTTTGGGGTGGGTTGGAAAACACATGCATCGTTATATGTTTAGTATTGCTTAGTATTTAAGTAATGATGGACATTAATACGTGGAGTGGGTGTTGTGAATCTATCTAGGACCCTAATCAAGATATCCCCGATTCATGCCCTTATATGGTTATAACAAAACATGTCCTTATAAAGGCATAGGAATCATGTCCATATCTAGTCATAGCCCATGCAGTCCAAATACGGCAAGGCTACTCCCATAGACTCCTAGAAAGTACAACGCGTTTCTAAAACAAACCAAGCCTCCAGCAGCCCAGAAAATCCCCCTGCTTTTGTTTTGATTTGAACAAGAACTCCTGGAGTCCAGAAAGAACTGTTAGCTCTTAGTGACGTCTTATGTCCAACATTACGTCAAACCCGGCACCTTCCAGGTATAAATATACCAATGTTGCCTTAAGCAAACACACGGTGGTTTGGAGCAGAGCGGCTATCTACTTGCCCGAAGCCCAGCTGATGCGAGAACCGAAGGAAGCCGTCCCTCCCATTTGATGCACTGAGAGAGACGCTGTCTTTTCTCCTGCCGAGAAAATCCAGCTCTGGTGTTTCCAGTCACCCTTGCGGGTTGCTGGGAGATCGAGTCCTGAGAGAGAGATACAAGACCTACTTCATTCTAGAACCAAGGTACGGAGCTGATTAAACCCTTAAGAGAATTCTTGATTCAGATTCCTTGGCAAAAACCAACTTAACTTAAACTGCAACTTACTCACTCCTTCGCACGTATTAGGCTTAGGTCAGGTACACCGGAGTAGGCGTATCTTAGAAGCACCAGTTGAGTACGTTAGTCAATGTTTTAATGTATGTATATATTTTATCCGTTTTAAAGTATCATATGGTTAAGAAACCATATCAATGCTTTTACAGTATTATTTCATAATACTCCTTTTACTGTACGCACTTTACTTCATGATAAGTATTGCAATTGTGGCAATTCATTTCTCTTGCATGAGAAAGAAAACTGCTCAATAAATAAATCCTTTTATTGAAAACGCTTGTCTCTCTATTTCTCTGCACTCTGGTGAAACTAAGTATGCTCGATTGACTGAGTGAAATAGCTGTCTATTGTTTTCACACGACTCTAGAGATATACTCTTTATTCTGAGGGAGCAAAGTTGTCATGTTTATGCCGTTGTTAGAAACTAATCCCTTCTTGTCTAAATCAGGAAAGTTAATTCCTTCTTGAACATTCGAGAAAGTTTCTAGAGACCTCTGAGCTAGCTGGCAAAACTAATTAAGTCTAATATAGTCAGTAGAGACCTAGATGACCTCAGTCCTACGTCTAAACTGCTGTTTATATTATTCCAATGCGCAGAGCCTATTGGGAATATAGGAACTACACTACAATTTCTTAGCATCCTTGACTTCTCAAGGGAAAGCGTATAGTACTATAAATATATACAGACCAGCAATTTTGGCAGCACATGTAGGCATGGATGAGAGACATATCGAAGAACATCCTCTGATTTGCCCTTTGGATCGACTTTTGAAGGAAGTAAAATTTGATAAACCTCCATTACTTAAATACAACCAAATGTGGAATGTGAATTTGATTTTTCATATGTACTTGAATTGGTCTCAAAATGCTTTTTTATCTCTTAACATTTTGTCTGAAAAATGAATGCCCTACTGTGCTTGGTTTCTTTGATATTAAAGCTTTAGATGTGTCTTCAGTCCAATATACTCTTTCTGGTGATTGTTTCCAAGTCCAGGGAAGAACAAAAACAAATCCAACATCAGTTTTTTTATCCTTATTTTTCTATTCAACCTAAGCTCGGTCGTGAAGTCTGGCAGGTTGCATGGAGACATGTTGTTGACCTTTATGAGAAGACCGCCTGACACCCCTTGGAGCTGTGATCCGTAGAGGCACTCCTGTGCACCAACGAAGGGAGCTCTGCAGCGCATAACACATACCAACACAACACCGTGGTGCACATAGGAGATTGCCAATGGGGGCTCCTGCCTCTCTGCACCACCACCATGATGCACCTCCCCTTCCAGAGCCTGACCAAGCCCAACACCACCCTCAGCAGTAACCCTCATTTACCAGCCCCCGGCCCTTCATTTCCCAGCCCCCCGGCCCTTGACCCCCCCGTTCACCAATACCATTGTAAACCTCATCGCACCCCAGGCCCTCCCATCCACTGACTACATCCTACTTGGAGACCTCAACTTTTACCTGGGCAGCCTTAGTGACCAGAACACCACCACCCTCCCGGAAAACCTTGCCAACATCAGACTCAAGCAGCTAGTCACCACACCAACCCACACAGCCAGACACATGCTTGACCTCGTCTTCTCCACCAGAGGAACATTCACTACAGCCAGACCACAAAACGATGCTGGACCAACCATCATTGTATACATCACGGCTTCACCACACCTACTGTAAACCACCTCCATTATTGCCCATGCCCCATCGCAGCTGGATGAAAGCCACAGACGAACTTCTCATCAACTTCCTCAGCACAACCTCTCCACCAATGCTTACAGACACCAACACTGCAGCGCCCAATCTCGACCGTGGATCTCTAAGTGCCGAGACACCCTGCCACCCCTCAAGGAGAAACCGAAGAAGGCCAACAGGTTCACTACCCACTCCACTAGACCAGACACACGTGCAGACGGCTCAAGAAGAGATGGAGCGACAACAGCAATCAACTCCGCAACACAGTCACCCTTGCACATGGCTCAAGGCTGCCTGTGTCGATGCATGGCAGCCATTGTGCACCATCGTAGGGACATTATTCCTGAGTCCCTTTCGACAACAGTTTAACGCCGCTGGTATGTCATTTTCTTGATGTACTTGTAGCATGAATCTTGCACCACATTGTGTCATTTTTACAAAGTGAACCATCTAGGCATATTCATGACCTTGTGAAGCACTGTGCCACATTATACCTTTCAGCAGGTATGATGTATGCAGGGTGGGCGTTCCCACGTAACAAAGCCTCATAGGTGTGGTGAAGAGAAGTTTCTCAGATTTCACTGCGAAAATTCTAGGACGCCACTGCGTCAAAACCTTAAGCCTGCCTCATGGCAGGCGTAAGGGTGATGCAGTGCCATAGGGATAGGCTGGCCCTATGCATTGCTGGCGTTGCGTCATGCTTGCAACATTACTGCAGCAATGCGTGACTTTAGCACTGACGGATATGTCAGAATTCCAGATGTATTTGTCATTGATTGCAACATTGAGCGCCATACATTGAATACGGTGCATACATGGTGTCAGAAGGAGGGCACAGTGAAAGGTGTAGCAACACTGTTTTGTCACAGGGATGCAACACTTTTCATGAATCTGGCCCAGGAACGTGCCCTATCTTATTGATAGGGCGCATCCCTGACCTTTTGTTTTGGTGCAGGGTAGTGCAGAAATATTCCTTGCAGCGCTGTCCAGCACCCAAACATCTTATATGTGGACCCAAGTGTTTTCACTAATTTTAAGATCAGCTATTTGTTGGTTTTAAAAAACTGCCTCGAATTTGACTCAGCAGCAGATTTGGGGGTTATCGCCAGATGGGAATTTAGATATCGCAAAGAGGGGTTGGTGGCAGTTTTTGCACGTGAACGGCCACCTTGCTTCTCGTTTTTGTTAAGTTCCCGCTAACAGAAGGGGCGATCTTGAGAATAATGTTTACGCTGGAAAAGTGCTGCTAACTGTAGTTAGCGGCAACTTGTAAATAAGGTGATAAAAGAAAATAGGCCCTAACGTCAAAAAATTGATGCTACGGCGGCGTTAAGTTCTTGTAAATATACCCCTTAGCATGGATTATCTGAGGAAATATGTCCCTGGTGCCAACTGTCGTTCAATATTGGATCAATTTTGATCCAACCAGGATATTCCTCGCACTGTGATCTTTATACCCTTTCACATGTAACACAAAGTATTTATTATGGACTTATAACTTTCTAGGGGAATCACAACCCCTTAGAATCCCCAAGATGTGGGGAAAAGCACGCACATTTGTCCTGTATGCCTTTTGTAAAAAAAAAAACCAGTAATGAAGGCCTAATCGCAAAGTGCTCCAAACATCAAACAAGGCCTCTGCATTGAGGGTGGAAAAGGCTCAGCAGCTAGGGGTTTAAGTTGTCAGAATATCAAGGGGCACATTTACAAGCCCCATATCGCGAGGGGAACCTAACTTTTTCCAACGTTCCTGTGAGGAAAGGGGCTTGGTATTATTTAGAAACCTTGTAAATACGGCCCCCTTTCAAGCCATGCTTAGCGTGAAAGGGGTGGGCAGTGGATGTTGCAGTGGGCGTTCCACCGCAAGACCCATTAATTTTGAAACTGCCCCTTATTTACAAGGGTGGCGTAAATAGGAGTCAGCGCCAAAATTAAGACCAGGGAAAACCTTGTCTTAAGATGGCGAAACAAAGAGGAAAGCTTTATTTCGCCTCGTTTTCGCTTTTTCAATGTGTGCTGCCTTGTGCAGCACAAATGGAAAAAGCTAAACGCCTTGGATTTTTTTTGTGTAGGAAGGTGTCCATTCCTAAACATAAACAATCTTTTTAAAAAAATGACATTTTGTAACTTCCTTGTGTGCTGCATTAAGCAACTCACATTGAAGTGACAAAACTGCATTTAATGATTGTTTATGTGCAGGAAGGGACACCTTCCTACACATAAACAATCTTCCCCTGCATGCAGACGCACTAAGCTGCTAAACTTAACAACAGCGCAGGAGAAAATGCAAGGCTGCACCATATTCTTGTAAATATGGTGCAGCCTTGCGTTTCTGAAGTGGCGGAGTGTGGCGTTAAGCCATGACGGCTAACGCCTCACTCCACCGCTTCTGTGTACATATGACCCAAAATGTGGTCCATGTAAATTATTTAGAGCCACTGTACTAGCCACACATTTATTACTGCAATTTTCCTATGTGCTGCTGAAAAACTGGAATGTTTGCAGCTATCGGGTCAAAAGGTCGAAACCATTGGTGGAGGGCGATTGTCTGGAGAGTTTTCAATCCCAACATTAACAGACACTAGTTTCTGTGCGACATTAGGAATCTATTGACCCTCACTGTACTACCTGCACTGTACATATCTTTTGTCACTCAGTCTTTCAATGTGCAGGCTCTCATGCACTTGAATACATTTGTTTATGACTACATACTATTGAATATACATTTTTGACAAGGCGAGGCTTCTTGGCTTTGTCATTGCGTGTTCATATAACTCTGCACTAATAAATAAGCTGCAGAGGAGATAGAGGTTTTTTCAACTCAACATTTAAAGTAACATTTAACTGTGGATTCGGCAGTACAAGGGTGCAGTACCGCAGGTCGTTACTAGATGTCCTTAAATAGACAGGCGTGCAGCGGTGCAGTACCACAGGTTATTACTAGATTACCCTGTAGAGTCAGCAGCACTCAATATAGAGCCACAGGACGCTGTTATCGAGTATACTGATATTAAACGCACAGAATTAATTACTTAATGAATGACAAAATTATTTATCTGATAACCATTTACTATGATCAAAGCCTCTCAAAACATTTCTACTTACTACGCCTCGAAGCTCTCTATTAGTAGGCGAAATAACAAGTGATATGAAGTCCATCATTTCTGTACAGGGGGGCTGGAAAATGGTTTATTTAACGGGAAGAAACACAAATTCAACACATTCTCTAATGCTTGACAGTGACATAATGATATCCAATTACGGCGAGGGAGCGTCCAGGGACAAGGGGGTCTCCTGGGCGCTCCCTATCTCTTTATTCTCGAGGGGCCAGGTGGCCCCTCCTATCGCCCGCCCCCCCTGACCCGGACCCACTTCCCAGGATCCGGGTCAGGGAGGCCGCCAGCCAACCGGCGGTGGGCCGCGCCCCCCAGGGCACGCCCCCACCGCCGAATGGCGACAAAGGAGAGAGTGGGGGCGACGGTCGCCGCGCCGCCATGCGTGCGGGGGGGCCGAGGGCCCCCCCTTTTCAGATTATCCTGTAGAGTCAGCAGCACTCAATATAGAGCCACAGGACGCTGTTATCGAGTATACTGATATTAAACGCACAGAATTAATTACTTAATGAATGACAAAATTATTTATCTGATAACCATTTACTATGATCAAAGACTCTCAAAACATTTCTACTTACTACGCCTCGAAGCTCTCTATTAGTAGGCGAAATAACAAGTGATATGAAGTCCATCATTTCTGTACAGGGGGGCTGGAAAATGGTTTATTTAACGGGAAGAAACACAAATTCAACACATTCTCTAATGCTTGACAGTGACATAATGATATCCAATTGTGAATGACAAGGATTTACAGAAGGCATTGCGGGTATGCAGCTGTTGTGCAATGGATTGTGGGTATAACTGAGCTTGCACAAAGGATTGTGGGATATGTTGACTTCCTGTTCAAAGCCCCGCCCCCAACTCCTTCACTTGAGAAGCTACGGGTGGGTCAAAGGTTACCACGGACGTCCCCGAGTTCCTGTGGGTGAACATACCCAAAATGATCCTTTAAGGCTATTTCATCAAACAAAAAATAAAACGGTGTGAATGAATATCTGCTTAAGTCTTATGAAATGCGTTTTGTATGTTATGACTAATGATACAAATGTATTAACACCCTTCAAAAGTTCGCCCGACCCAACCAGTGCATCCTAACTCCATTTACAGCACCAGAAACACCTAACCCGATTCAGACTAACCCGATTCAGACTGTTCAGGCAGGTCTACCCCATCTCAATGCCCTCTGACCCTGTGCTCTATTAAAGTCAGTCCATCCAGTTGAAAGCAATTAAAGCCCCACTCACATGCACCAGAACCAGTGTGGCCCTGCCACCTCCATTCTAACCCCATTAACCCCTAACACAGCCAGCCTGGTGGTGTCCAGTCCCATTCACAAACTGAGCAAGCCAGCCCCACGCAGTGTGTTCACACGCCATCAATATTCATACAACCCTGCTAGACTATGCCATTCTAGGTGCATGCACATGATGGAGTAGGATTACAATTTTGTACCCTACCCAAATCATGCAGACCCCTTAAAGTAAGTTTTAACAAAAATGTTGTGTGATACTAACCAACACAAAGGGGAGTATTTGCATGGCAAAGTTTGAATAAAACTACTAAAAGCATGTGAGTGAAAAGCATGTGTAACTTGTGTGTGCATCAAAAGCATACTAATCTATGTATCCGCAGTCTTACATATGCACATTTGTAAGTTGTGTGTTGGACTTCGCACTTTTAGCGGGTTCACCCCTAAACTTTTTGCTTTTAGATGTGACCTGATACTAGTTGTTTTTGGCTTTGGCTCACTTTAACACTGTGTCCCAGTGTAAAGTGCGTGCGCACTCTGAGTGTATGTTGTGAGATTGGCCTGCCTCCCATAGGAATGTATGGGGGATATGTGTGTCCATGATAGTTCCTGATGTGTGGGGAGTGCGGGGTCGAGTGTGGTATGTGCGGACTCGTGTGATTAAATGCTGCACGATGATGTGCGCGGATTTAGTGTGTCTGGTGTGGAAGTGCCACTTCTAGAAGTTGGCATGTCTGTGTAGTAAATGTGAATTCACTGTCTGGCTTGTGATTGGCTGGAGCTGGCTGGTGTGCCTGGCTCCAGGAGTCAGGATGGGTCTGCCCCGGTGGTAAATGGAGAGATTTGCATGTTGATGGGAGGTAGAGTACACCTGGGACATGAATAGGGCTGGGCCTTCCCTACACAATGCTTGCTCCGCCCCCTGTGGTGCGACTGATGTCCCTAGGCTTACCTCTGAATAGGGAGAGGGGCTGAGCACAACAAAGTGCTCCAAAACCAGTTGCATCTGGTTTTACCTTAACCCTGTGCTACCAGACAAAGGATATGTGTATAAAAGAGGGGCTGTGACCCCATGAAAATGTTCGCTCTGTTCCTGACTTGAGGGGGGCCTGCTGCTGCTGGGTGCCAGGAGGAACCATCACTAGGGACTGCCTCCCTGCTGGAGGGCCCTGTGAGCTGGCCCCTGGGCCCAGCCTTTGCCCCCCTACCTCCTACAAAACTTTCTTGGACTTTGCCTCTAAAAGCGCCTGGGGAGCGCTATATCCTGAGTGCTGGGAGCGCTTTATTTTTCCTCCTGGGGGAGCGCTTCTACTTTTACCTGCAGCCCAGATTAGCGATCATCTTGCAGAGGGAGTCCCCAGCGTGGGGATCCCCCTGCCAACATTTCATTACCGTGCTCAACGAATATAAAGTAGCCATTCTGACAGCCAAGACCGAGTACTTCTCTGGGCGCATCTTAGCGGCAGAATGCCAATCTCCTGAGATATTTTCCACCGTCCACGAGCTGGCATCTTCGGATAGAACTCTACCCAAGATCCCCCCCTCTCAGGCCTTATGTGACTCGCTTAATGAGTTCTTTATTGATGAGATAGCCCTCATCAAAGCCAACACCCCCCCTCCCCAGACCTTCACTCCCCCTCAACCCCCTGACAATAACCGCTCTCTCACCATTATTCCCCCACTCACTAGAGAATCCTTGCTCTTTCTGCTTAGCCGTGTCAAGTCGGGCTCTCCAGCTGACATCGGCCCGGCACGCATTCTCAGCCAGTTCTTCTCTGCGTGCCCATCCCCCGCCATTGCTCTCCTGAACAACTGTTTTACCTCTGGCTTCGTTCCGGCTTCCTTTAAGACTGCCATAATTTTCCCTATATTAAAAAAACCAGGAGCCGACCCTTCTTCCCCTGCAAACTACCGCCCTATATCCCTTCTCCCTTATCTGGGAAAAGTAGCAGAGTCCCACGTCACCCAGGTGCTCAGCTCCTTTATAGAGAGCAGTAACTACCTTGCACCCTGCCAGGCGGGCTTCCGCCCCCGGCATTCCACTGAGAAGGTGGTCATCTCAGTCATGGACCAACTCAGGGAGGGACTCGATACCAACACCCCCCAGGCTCTGGTCCTCCTCGACCTGTCCGCCGCTTTTGACACGGTAGACCATTCCATCCTTTTGTCCCGTGTCAAGGCGGCGGGCATAGGGGAACAGGCTCTTACCTGGATAGGATCCTTCCTGGAGGGACGCACTCAGGCGGTCCATCTTGCCGAATTTTCGGCCCCACCTAGCAGGGTGAAATGCGGGGTTCCCCAGGGCTCTTCTCTTTCCCCCCTTTTATTTAACCCCTACATTTTTCCTCTTATTTTTGCACTTCAACAAATGGAGGTCACAGTCTACAACTATGCTGATGACCTCCAACTTATTTTTAATTTTTCTTCCCCTTCACTAGGTGCCTCCAGCTTCCAGTCCGTCTTGGTGTTTATCCGGGCTTGGATGAATGCAAACCATGTTAAACTCAACCCAGATAAAACAGAGTTGATTCTGACTGGAGGCAGTGGCAATCCCTGGTCGCCTTCCTTTTGGCCCTCCTCTTTTGGTCTCCCTCCCTCTCCTTCTCACTCTGTTAAGACCCTTGGTATTATGTTCAATCATCACTTGACACTTCACACCCATATAAGTTCTGTTGTCTCCTCCTGTTTTTTTACTTTACGTATCATCAGGAAAGTATCCCGGTTTTTCTCTCCCTCCGCACTTAAATTGATTGTTATGGCCATGGTCTTATCTAAGATCGATTACGGGAACATCATTTACAATGGCGCCCCCGCCTACGCACTTCAACGCTTCCAGATGGTGCAGAACCAGGCAGCTCGCCTGGTGCATGGCCTATCAAAATACCATCACTCCTCTCCCCTTCTCACGGCCCTCCACTGGCTACCAATCAAACAAAGAGCCCTCTTCAAACTTGGCTGCCTTACTTTCCAAGCCCGTGCGGGCACTGCCCCCGCGTTAATCAATTGCGCCATTATCAATTACAGCCCTGCCAGAGACTTACGTTCTTCCACCAAGTCCTTGTTAGTCATCCCCCGGTTCAAGAAAAAACGATCTGGTGGCCAGAAATTTTCGGTACTTGCACCTACTTTCTGGAATTCCCTCCCCCCTCTCAGATCCTCCCCCTCCTACATAGAGTTTCCCAAAGCTCTTAAGACCTTGCTGTTCCAGCAAGCTTTTAGCCCATAACCCCCGATTTTCCCTTCAGTTCCGAAATCCTACAGCGCCAAGAAACTGCTTAGTGAATGCACGCTCTACAAATAGCTAAAAATTAAAAAAAATTCAAATTCAAATTTGTGCCCGGATCAAGCGGGTGCCTACCACGCATATTTGCCATGTTAATATCCCTAGCGGGTGCCCACCCCACCAGGGACCTTGTGCCAGCTGTTCATACCCCCGGCGGGTGCCCACCCCGCCAGGGATCATGTGCATAAAGGAACGGGAGCCTACCCCGTGTTTTGACCTAGAATCACCGCTGCCGGCCCGGGCATCACCTGGAAGGCGCTCTGCCCGCCTCCACAACCAAGGGCCACGCTGCCATTGGCTGCCGCAGCAAAGGAAACCGGAAGCCAGGCACAAGACGCCTGGACATGGGCGGGAGCCGGCAATTTCTTCTTCCACTTCCCCCGGCATGGGGAAGCCGAGCAGCGCCTCACCGGTCTCCCAAACAGAGGGCCGGAGCAGGATTCTACACGGGGCTCCTGGAATGAGGACGGAGCCCCGCATGTTAACCTGGTGACGCTCCGTCCTACGGAGATAGCCGGTGAATGGGGCTCCGGGGGTCCTTAAGGCTAACGGGGGCGTCAGGGCACGTTGCCGGTGTCCGCTCCCCTCCAGCTGGGTTGACTTAGTTTGGCGGGCCATTTCCCGGTCCGCTCCAACGCGGGGAGCATTTGTTATATTTGGAGCCCACGAGGCTCCCATGTATGGCTCATTTAGAGAATTAGAACCTGCGGGCTCCACCGTTGTTTTGGGGGCACATTGTTTCAGAGCCCACATGGCTCCCACACACACAGGGGCATTTCAGAGGGTAGAGCGACCCCGGTTGGCAGCGGGCCGCTCCCACAGTGTGGCAGCATTTTTCATTTAGAGCCCACGAGGCTCCAACGTGTGGTGACATTTTGTGTTTAGAGCCTACGTGGCTCCCACGTCGTGTTTGGCCGCATTTTGTATTTAGAGCCCCAGAGGAGAGTCACGGTGCACGCTGGTGCCCAGGCTCAGTTCCCCAGCTGCCCAGCACTTAGTGGGCAGCTGCATAGTTTAGGAACTACAAACCCTTGCGCATTCTTCTTTGGCTGCCTGCTCAGCCTGCCTTGACTCTGCTGGACAAAGGGCGTTTGAGCCCCTGAGAGGCTAAGTTGGTCTGGGGGTCAGCATCTAATGTAATTCTACGCAAGGTGATGGTATTTGTGTTCATGTTGGTAATGACCTGATGCCTAATGTGATTTATGCCTAATGTGCAATGCCTTTATGCCTGTGATACCTCTAACTGTATTTTTATGCTTAGGAGGTTGCTTTGCCTAGTATAGGTTATACTAGTAAGTTTATGTTTCCCTGCGTTATATATGTCTAAGGTGGTTAGGATTGCGCAGTGTGTACCTACCTCTTGCCAGTGGTCACTGGTTGTGTTCTACACTTGTTATTTGGTGCTACAATTATTCTATGTTCTACAAAGTGCTATTTCTACTAAGTGCTATTTCTGACGGTGGCCTGTGTGGCCCTGTCCTGTGTATATAATCCCCTGTAAATACTGCCCAGTGCCAGTTGGCACAGTGTAATTGTGTGATTTTGATCTAATGTGTTTATGGTAAGACAAAGGCTATTTTTATATATAACCTTGTGTGGAGTTCCTTTTTGTGGTGTGCCTAGGGTGTTGCTGCTGTGTGTGTGTGCTGCGCAAACGCTTTACACATTGCCTCCAGGATAAGCCTGACTGCTCGTGCCAAGCTACCAAGGGGGTGAGCAGGGGTTATCGTTAGCGTGTAACTCCCTTGCCCTGACTAGAGTGGTGGTTTCTGCCTGGCTTTGGCGCAAGCCTATGCCAACCAGAAATCCGATTTCTAACACTGGTTGTCAGCGGTGGGGATAGGATAGGACTTGCTTTTGCGCAATACAACAGCGACAACTGGTTGCACTACAAACTCTGCATTTAGATAATCACATGTTTGGGGATTATTGTTTTTGAGTTCTATTTTTCGTTCTCCTAAAGGTGTCCTTTGTGAATTGTGTACTCCGGGGAACATCCTTTACAACACAACTTTTACCAAGCAGTGCCTTTACGACGCAACTTTTACAATGCAAACCATTACAACGCATTGCGCTGGGGGGCGCTCTAGGATAGGGAATAGGTTTAATGTACTATCCAACACCTTCCCTACTATCCACGGGGACTGGAGTTGGAATAGTAAATTAAACAATTCACTATCCAGCGCCCCAAAGCACTATGCGTTGTCATGGTATGCGTTGTAAAAACCGCGTTGTAAAAGCATGCGATGTAAAAGCATGCGTTGTAATGTCATATATCCGTGTACTCCTGTTTTAGCTCAGACACCTAGGTTCCTTGTGTTGAACTTTTCTCAAAAACGTCCGCCAAAATGGAGCCTGCTTTTCATTTCTGTAGTCTGTTTAGATACCGTATGTTGGAGTTGGTCGGGTTCTGTGAAGAGAGAGACATAGAGGTGGGCGAGTCAGACACCCAGTACAAACTGAGGGACAACCTGATCCAATGGCAGAAGGATGAATGGGAACGAGAGCGCAGTGAGGAAGAGAGGGCCCAGGCCGCACGCCATGAGGGTGGTGGGTCTGAGTGGAGCCCTGAAGAGTCTGAAGAAACGGAAGAAAATGACAGTACATGGACGCCAGTAGATAGAGAAGACCCCATAGATAGGGAGTCCCTTGCTGGGTCCAGTGTCAGAGGCAGTGCCCCATCCCTTTCCCTGTCCCTGTCCCCAGAGGAGTGCGTAGATTGGGGGGAAGAAAGGGAGCACAATCTGGCTTTGGAAAGAGCCTAGCAAGGAGATAGCGCAAAAAAGCTAGAGGCTGAGAGGGTCTTAGCGCAGGAGAGGATGGAGGAGACTGAGAGGGCCTTCACCAGAGAGAAATTAGCTCTTGAGGGTAGATTATCCCCTGAGCGCAGTTATAGTTTTCTGGATTCCCCATGGAGGGTTGAGTCCAGTGGTGGCAGCAATATAGAGTCCAGTGCAGGAAGTCCCATTCCCAGTTCCCAAAGGATGGTACCTTGTTCCCGAGAGGAGGAGTACAAGTTGAAGTTCAGGGATAGTAAGAAACTGTCTCACCAGTCTTGGGAGAAGTTTGTGGAGGAATGTGAAGAGGCACTGGACCGTTGTATAAAGCTTAACCCGGAACAGGATTTGGATGGACTGCTCAATATGGTTATGAAAGAGCAAATGCTCAGTAGTTGTTGTCCAGGGTTGCGCCAGCACCTTTTGAGGTCCTTTTGTCCTTTTGTCCTTGGTCCTTTTGTCCTTGGGACCTTGCAGAGGAAGCAGAGCGCTGGGAAAAAGCCTGTGGTTCTGAAGAGGCATTGGTGAGTGATCCCAAAAGTAGTGGTTCAGGTATCTTCCAGCCCAGCGTGGTGGAAGAGGTTCAGAGTAGCCCAGCTATGTCCCAGAGTAGTGAGAGGGGTGTAGGGGCTCACGACGACCTGTCTCAGTGGAGTAGAAGTGACTGTGTGACTGAGGGCCCGATTCACAGAACTAACTTAAGATAAAATCCTAAACTTACTACCATTTTGGTATTCATAGAAGGCAGTTACTCATTTTGGTGTTCACAGAAGACACTTACTCATTTCGGTATTCACAGAAGTTAAGAGTCCTAACTTTAGGACTCCTAAATGCCATCTGTGAATACCAAAATTCTGAAAGTTAGGATTTTTCTCAGTTTAGGAGTAGTAAAGTTAGGACTCCTAACGTTAGGACTCCTAAATGCCTTCTGTGAATACCGAAAGTTTTAAAGTTAGGATTTTTCTCAGTTTAGGAGTAGTACAGTTAGGACTCCTAAACTGAAAAAAATCCTAACTTTAAGACTTGTGTAATTCACAGAAGGCATTTAGGAGTCCTAAAGTTAGGAGTCCTAACTTCTCTGAATACCGAAATGAGTAAGTGTCTTCTGTGAATACCTAAATGGTAGTAAGTTTAGGACTTTGTCTTAAGTTTGTTCTGTGAATCGGGCCTTGAGAGTCCCCAGATGCCCGAAGCCCTGTCTCAGAGCCTGGATGGTTTCTTCAGGGAACACCAGGTTGGGGACCTAGGCTGTCCTGTTAGTCCATTTGTGGTTGATCTCCTAGTGTCTAGAGGACCTGGAGCATCTGTAAATAGAGCTCCAGTGGTTCTAGTGTCCGGCAGTGCCACTCCAGTTGGGAGGGCACAGAAGCCCGAAGTGAGGAGTGAATGGGGGGAGGTGTTCCCCAGTGGGAGAACCAGTGGACCAGGGACTAGCCAGTTGGGCTATGTTCCCTTGGAGGGACCCGGGTGACACCACTTCTGTTATGGGGGATCTTCGCACACAGTCAGATGGACAGGGGTCGGGAGATCTGCGCCAGACAGACAGTCACACAACATATGAGTCATGTGTTAGCCTCAGAGGGATAGTGTGTGAGTCCTCAGAAGTCCTGGAGTGCCAGGCAAGTATTCCACCAAAGGTTTTAGACTCAAGGTTGGGAAGCCAGGCTCAGGATCAACCTGACCTGAAGGGTAGGACGTCTGTAACCAGCGTCCTGGCCGGTTCATCTTCCAGGGGTATCACTCCAGTTGGGAGGGTGCAGAACTCTGGAAGGGAGGTGCAGAGGGTGGGAGTCCCCTCCTCTGACCCCGGTGCAACCTGAGGGGTAAACTCTAGGTTGGGAAAGTGGTGTTCTATGGGTACCCCTCAAAGGAGGAGAGGGTGGAACCCTAGAAGGAGGGGTAGGGGAAGGAGAGCCTCACCCGTGACTTCTGGTCCACCTGAGGGTGCAGACTCTAGGCTGGATAATCAGTGGCAGTCTAGCGCTGTCCTGAGGAGAGGAAGAGTGGAGAATGGCTTCTATGTACCAGGGGTTACTACCCCCGCTCTGCGAATAGGCAAGGACTAGTGGCACCTGGGTGGCCTAGGGCCTGGTCTGGACCGCGGACAGCTTGGGAGTACCAGTGGGGTAGCCCAGTTGTTCCAGACAGCTTTTTCAGAAGGAACCACATGGGTTCACCGTGGCATAGAACAGGAGGGTGTCCCTGCAGTTGTGGGCCTGCGTCCGTGTTCTATCGCCCAAAGCAGGGAAGCCCATCATGGTGGTGATTGGTCTGCCCTGCGTTATGGCTGGAAAGGGGTTGTGTTGGACATGGCCCTTTTGGCAGATTCACCCCTAAACTTTTTGCTTTTAGATGTGACTTGCTGGTAGTTGTTTTAACTTCGGCGCACTTTAACACTGTGTCCCAGTGTAAAGTGCGTGCGCACTCTGAGTGCATGTTGTTAGATTGGCCTGCCTCTCATAGGAATGCATGGGGATATGTGTGTCCATGATAGTTCCTGATGTGTGGGGAGTGCAGGGTCACACACCATAAGTATTCATACAACCCTGCTAGACTATGCCATTCTAGGTGCATGCACATGATGGAGCAGGGTTACAATTGTGTACCCTACACAAATCATGAAGACCCCTTAAAGTGTGTTTTAATAAAAATGTTGTGCAATACTAACCAACACAAAGGGAAGCTTTTGCATGGCAAAGTTTGAGTAAAACTACTAAAAGCATGTGAGTGAAAAGCATGTGTAACTTGTGTGTGCATCAAAAGCATACTAGTCTATGTATCCGCAGTCTTACATTTGCACATTTGTAAGTTGTGTGTTGGACTTGGCCCTTTTGGCAGGTTCACCCCTAAACCTTTTGCTTTTAGATGTTACTTGGTGGTAGTTGTTTTTGGCTTCGGCGCACTTTAACACTGTGTCCCAGTGTTAAGTGCGTGCGCACTCTGAGTGCACGTTGTGAGATTGGCCTGCCTCCCATAGGAATGTATGGGGGATATGTGCGTCCATGATAGTTCCTGATGTGTGGGGAGTGCAGGGTCGAGTTAGGTATGTGCGGACTCATGTGATTAAATGCTACACGATGATGTGCACGGATTTAGCGTGTCTAGTGTGGAAGTGCCACTTCTAGAAGTTGGCATGTCTGTGTAGTAAATGTGAATTCACTGTCTGGCTTGTGATTGGCTGGAGCTGGCTGGTGTGCCTGGCTCCAGGAGTCAAGATGGGTCTGCCCCGGTGGTAAATGGAGAGATCTGCATGTTGATGGGAGGGAGGAGTACACCTGGGACCTGAATAGGGCTGGGGCTTCCCTACACAATGCTGGCTCCGCCCCCTGTGGTGCGACTGATGTCCCTAGCCTGTCCTCTGTATTGGGAGAGGGGCTGATCACAACAAAGTGCTCCAAAACCAGTTGCATGTAGTTTTCCCTTAACTCTGTGCTACCAGACAAAGGATATGTGTATAAAAGAGGGGCTGTGACCCCATGAAAATGTTCTCTCTGTTCCTGACTTGAGGGGGGCCCTGCTGCTGCTGGGCGCCAGGAGGAAATGCCACTAGGGACTGCGTCCCTGCTAGAGGGCCCTGTGAGCTGGCCCCTGGGCCCAGCCTTTGCCCCCCTACCTCCTACAAAACTTTCTTGGACTTTGCTTCTAAAAGCGCCTGGGGAGCGCTATATCCTGAGTGCTGGGAGCTCTTAATTTTTCCTCCTGTGGGAGCGCTCCTTCTTTTAACTGCAGCCCAGAGCTGCGACTGCCTTGTAGAGGGTGTCCCCGGCGTGGGAATCCCCCTGCCTTTGTGCCCGGATCAAGCAGGTGCCTAACCCGCATATTTGCCATGTTAATATCCCTGACGGGTGCCCACCCCGCCGGCGACCTTGTGCCAGCTGTTCATACCCCCGGCGGGTGCCCAGCCCGCCAGGGATCGTGTGCGCGAAGGAACGAGAGCTTAACCCGTGTTTTGACCGAGAATCACTGCTGCCGGCCCGGGGATCGCCTGGAAGGACCTGTGCCCGCTTCCACACGCAAGGGCGCACTGCCATTGGCTGCTGCAGTAAGCGAAACCGGAAGCCAGGCACAAGATGCCCAGACGTGGACGGGGCCGGGCAATTTCTTCTTTCGTTTGCCCCGGCCTGGGGAAGCCGAGCAGCGCCTCACAGGTCTCCCAAACAGAGGGCCGGAGCAGGATCCTATGCGGGGCTCC
Organism: Lissotriton helveticus; assembly: GCF_964261635.1. Classification (NCBI taxonomy): domain Eukaryota; kingdom Metazoa; phylum Chordata; class Amphibia; order Caudata; family Salamandridae; genus Lissotriton; species Lissotriton helveticus. The sequence goes on from NC_136057.1 coordinate 192,087,125, forward strand.
TGGAATGAGGACAGAGCCCTGCATGTTAACCGGGAGACGCTCCGTCCTAAGGAGATAGCCGGTGAGTGGGGCTCCGGGGGTCCGTGAGGCTAACGGGGGCGTCGGGGCACATTACCGGTGCCCGCTCCCCTCCAGCTGGGTTGACTTAGTTCGGGGGGCCATTTCCTGGACCGCTCCAACGCATTTGTTATATTTGGAGCCCACGAGGCTCCCACGTATGGCACATTTAGTGAATTAGAGCCTGCATCTCCACCGTTGTTTTGGGGGCACATTGTTTCAGAGCCCACGTGGCTCCCACGCAGACGGGGGCATTTCAGAGTGTAGAGCGGCCCCGGTTGGCAGCAGCCGCTCCCACAGTGTTGCAGCTTTTTACATTCAGAACCCACGAGGCTCCAACGTGTTGTGGCATTTTGTGTTTAGAGCCTAAGTGGCTCCCATGTCGTGTTTGGCCGCATTTTGTATTTAGAGCCCCAGAGGAGAGTCAGGGTGCACGCTGGTGCCCAGGCTCAGTTCCCCAGCTGCCCAGCACTTAGTGGGCAGCTGCATCGTTGAGGCCCTACAAACCCTTGCGCATTCTTCTTTGGTTGCCTGCGCAGTCTGCCCTGACTCTGCTGGACAAAGGGCGTATGAGCCCCTGAGAGGCCAAGTTGGTCTGGGGGTCAGCATCTAATGTAATTCTACGCAAGGTGATGGTATTTGTGTTCATGTTGGTAATGACCTGATACCTAATGTGATTTATGCGTAATGTGCAATGCCTTTATGCCTGTGATAGCTCTAACTGTATTTTTATGCTTAGGAGGTTGCTTTGCCTAGTATAGGTTATACTAGTAAGTTTATGTTTCCCTGCGTGATCTATGCCTAAGGTGGTTAGGATTGCGCATTGTGTACCTACCTCTTGCCAGTGGTTACTGGTTGTGTTCTACACTTGTTATTTGGTGCTACAATTATTCCATGTTCTACAAATTGCTATTTCAATGAAGTGCTATTTCTGACGGTGGCCCATGTGGTCTACGAGAATCGCCCTTTTTTGCTATAATGCTAATGGTTGTGTTTCTTTTCGTGCTAAATGGGGCGACAAGATTAGAACTCTTATTGCAAAAAAGTATAAAAAGGTATTTGATTACAGGTGCTTTTTTCAAATACCATAACGCTTAACTGGGAACGTTACGTATCCCGAGGTGGGCTACAAACACCTCTTTTAATCCCTACTGCAAATGAAACGTGTTGAGGTTTATTAAAACATAGCCAGGCTGAATGCGCAAATAGTCCACGGAGTGTTTGGGTATATGCACTGTTTAACCATATGAAACTAAGAAGCAGGCCCATAATTTGAGGAGCACTGCCCTAGCGATTACTAGAACTAGTGCTAATTTGTATGCATGCTCATTTAACAAACAGTACATGCTATTTCGCGCAATGTTTCAATCCACCATTGCACCACAATTCAAAAAATGTATTCAAATTCATATTACCATAACATAGCACACTATGGTTTTTTCTTGGTAGAGGATGTTTGAGCGAGAACTCACAACGTTATAGTAAGTGTGTGTTTGTATCTACCACGTAGGCAACAATGGATTAATTTTGATATTGTTTTCCGCCGCAATTTCTCTTCCTTTATTTCTCCACAGGGTATTGGACACTGGGAAACTCCAGGACAGTCCATGAAACTGTGAGTTTGGTTCAGTAGCAAATTTAACCCTGAGGTCAGGATACACCATAGCGTGTGTATACCGCTCGGGTTTCTTTCTGGTCCTGAAGAAAGCTCGGCTGATTAAGCCATTTTGAGCAGAAACATGTCGACCAACAATTCATTACACTAAGGACACTATTGGTTCAAACTTGTGACCTTTTGGTGTCAGCCTCACTTGTTTTTAACGAACTCAATTTGGTCTCTTAATAAAAAGCCTTTTCGAGACACAGACTGCTTTCTTTTAACATCACTCAATTTGTTTGCACTAATCACAAAACAAAAAAAACCAGCTCCGCTGTTACATCAGTCGTCGAAGCAGACATTCGGTCTACCAGGTGGGAATCCTATAATGAAGCATGTCACCGACCAGGTCGGTGAGTGAGGGTTCTTTATTCTAAACAAGGAATTGTTCCCTCACTAAGCCGCTCAACTTCCTTCCTCCTTTGTTTTTGTTTTTCTTTTCCTTTGGAGAGTGAAATCTTTAATTTATTTTGGATACACACTCTTGATCACTCTTTTGTTGTTTCAATATTTTTTATTTATAACCTTGTGTGGAGTACCTTTTTGTGGTGTGCCTAGGGTGTTGCTGCTGTGTGTGTGTGTTGCGCAAACGCTTTACACTTTGCCTCCAGGATATGCCTGACTGCTCGTGCCAAGCTACCAAGGAGGTGAGCAGGGGTTATCTTTGGCGTGTAACTCCCTTGCCCTGACTAGAGTGGTGGTTTCTGCTTGGCTTTGGCGCAAGCCTCAGCCAACCAGAAATCCCATTTCTAACATTGTGCATATGTTAGTAAAAATGCTTGGAGTTCTCTGCTTACGCTAGGTAACCACTAATAGTTATTAATAAAATGGTGGGTGGTAGACAGAGATGTAAAAATCCCTGAATTAATACTTATTTTTATCTGTTCTGCATTACTTTGTGTTTGGGCCTAGTTAAAATGGCCGCAAGCGTGATACCTTGTGCTGTCAAAATGGAAGCCAAAGAAGATGGAGCCTGCGTCTACGCAATGTTATCATGAATTACTTTCCTAAAATTTAGATAAAGATTCAAAATTCAATATTAAATAAATGTGGGCTTATGTGCTTGCGATTATGTGCGCTTCTGCGAGAAGTCAGGGGGCTAGGGCTGGGGCTTTGAAGGTGTCTGTTACAGCGCAGGGCTCTTGTTGTTCTTAATGAGTGGTCAACTTGCTCTGCTGCCTTCCTCAAATGTGCATGATTATCGGTAAGGGAACCGGATTTATTCTAAGTTCCACATTGTGTGGGTTCAAGGTGGCTCCAGTAATCAGTGTTTGGTGCATAAAACGTACTTCACCCACCCGGACTGTACCTTAGCTTTCATACGTCACTGCTCCAATGCTAGCAGGGAAGCCATGCCTATGCCTCAACTTCTCTCGCCAGGACTTTTGCAATGCTGTCGCCCACGCATACAGGCAGCTTGGGAAGCCACTGATCGGGGACAATATTTTTAACCAAATCCTCTTCTACCTACCCCAGCTCTACAAACTCAACCGGGATGTACTTGGAGAACGTAAAGACAGGTTGGCCGATTGGTAAAGACACCTCTATGCTGATAAGTGGGCGTCTGCCAAATTATGCTTAGTATTTCTCAAATTATTAGCGAAAACAACTCAACCCTCCTCCCAGTCGAGTGCTGCTTTATGCATTTTAGATAACAAAATAAAACAAAAATCAAGAAAAGGTGTCGCTTCCCTTCTCAGGAATGCTTCAATCCATTACATCCTAATTTATAGGACAAGCACCATAAACGCCTCTGTATTTTCATGTGCTTCCTCTCCCCTCCCGTTGTCGGCATTCCCTTTATTCCCGCCCCTCTCCCCACTTGCGGTGACCCTGGAGGTAACCACCCTCCTCCCCTCCCGTTGTCCCTGTTTACCAGGCTCCAGCCCCCTCCCGTTGTCCATGTTTACCAGGCTCCCGCCCCCTCCCGTTGTCTGTTTTAAACATGCTCCCCCCCCCCCACTGACCCCCCCCCAGTCTGTCGCGTGGACCCAAAACTTGGATTCAGCCACTTGACACACTATTAATTTATTAACCACCCCAGGGATCTTGAACCCAATGAATTCCTAATATTTGCCAGCCTGGAGGGGTGGGGGCGGAGCATCACCACACTGCCCTGTCATGTCCCCAGGTCAGCCTCATATGACAATAAAGTGTCGATCGGTGCAGGTCTGCTGGCCGATGGTTTATTGCAGTGCAATGGGAGGGAGTACAACATTTTCTAGCTATCGCAACAAGAATTTTAGATTCTTTTAAGGACACGGAGGCGAGGATTATGCTTTCTCATTTCTTTACTGCACAAACAGCAGCCAATGAAAGTAAAACTACAATGTCAAAAAACAACATTTCCAATGAGGCTTTGAACCACGCCTCCAATACTACAGCCAATCACAGTAGTAACAAACATATAAAGTATCGAGACACTAATCTGGCCTCTTCTTTCTTTGCGCGAACAGTCTCTTTAAAATAACCAAGTCTTGAACTCTCAACGGAGAGAAACACAGGGGCATATTAACAACGATTAGCGATATTTAACGCTAACGATGCTTAGCAACAAATTTTTTAACGCTAAGCATCGCGGGAAATTATCGCAGAGATTGTTTACTATTAGCAAGGTTTATCTCAAAAGTGATAAAAATCCTCACGCTAACTGCCAAATGAGAGATTATCGCTGGAAAACCAACGATAATCTCTCGAAGTTTGGCGTTAGCTTGATGATAGGGGCTCACAAACTTAGCCATGATATCCACCTTCCATAGGATATCATGGCTAAGTCAGGAAAATACCGCGGTTAGCACTGCTTTTTTTATCACTAACAGGGTTAGCGAAATTCTTGATAATAGGAGAAATGTCGCTTAACAACATTTCTCCTATTATTTTTCTCTGGAACGCCCCATTTGCATCTCATTAGAGATGTAAGGGAAACGTAGAGAAAAAGGGTGCTAACATGCGAATTTGCGTGTTAGCACCCTGTTGCTGATAGGGAGATAATTTTATCTCCGCTTTCTTGGCTTTTAAAGCCAAAAAAGCGGAGAAAAATCCCTTGATAATATGCCCCACAGTTCCTGTAGGAATTCTCAACGGAGAATAATCCATAATCACGTAGGAATCATCTTCTTCCAGGAAGGTACAGTAGCTCAATCCAAAGAAGGTATTCAACTCTTGTTGGAATCATTCCCTGAAACAGAAAAATAAGTTTGAGAAAAAGGAGCCCACCCCTACATTTCTCATTGGGTGGGTATAAAGTTGTTAAACAACATACTTCAAACAACTTTACAGTTGCATAACTGTCCCAACGGGTGGGATAATCCTCGCCTCCGTGTCCTTAATAGAATCTAAAATTCTTGTCGCGATAGCTAGAAAATGTTGTAATCTATGGCAGGACCGGAGGCTTCTGATTATGCTGGTTCAAAGCTCATCAATCACAGCATCAGAAACATGAGGAATAGGTTTATAATAAAAAACTTTAAACATTGCGTCAGAAGACCAATCAGCCGCTTTGAAGATGTCCTCCAAGCGGGAACCTAACTAATAGGCCTTAGAAGCCATCGCACCTCTACCTGAATGAGCACCATAAACAGAGATATCGATGCCAGCCTCTGACATAATCGAACCCATCTGGCTAAAGTAGCCGCAGCGACTGGTTTGAAGGGTTTCTGAACAGAGATTAGCAACTGGCCTAAAGGATCAGTCCTGTGTGCAATAGTGCGCTCTTCATAACATTTCAGACACTGCAACACACATAACTTGCTATTATGTGGAAAAGCGGGATACTCCACTGAGCGTGACATGGTCTTAGTTTGTCGTGTAATAACAAAGGAGACACCCTGTGGAGAAAACATCCTACCAGCCAAATCTAAAGCTCTAACATCTGAAACTCTACGACATGAAATGAGACACAGTAGCATAGTAAGCTTGGCAGAAAGCTGTTTTAGGCACAAATCACCATCATCTGGCCAGGTTTCCAACAGATTAAGCACTTTTGTAACATCCCAAAGTGTGGAATACCTGGGCCGACTAGGGTTGGCAACACGCACTCCTTTAAGTAACTTACAAACCAAGGGATGCATCCCCACAGGCTTACCATCGATGTGATCGTGCCCAGCAGAAATAGCAGATCTGAAATTATTAGCCGACCTGTAAGCCAGGTCTGAAGCTGCACATTCGGACAGAAAATTCAGAACATCAGTTACATTTGATCCAACGGGATCCGCCTGTTTTGGAAGGCACCAACCCACCCACTTCTTCCAAGATGCAGAGTATCGTTTCCGGGTGGAAGGAGCCCAAGCTTGCTGCATAAAGCTGGAAGCCTCTTGTGAAAGGCCTGCAAGGCATTCATGTCTCCGGAGAGCGTCCACACCATCAAAGTCAACTGATTCTGCAGGATTAAGGGGTGGCAAGCTCCCACTGGATCCTGCAGAAGCGTCGGGAAAACTGGGAGCCGGAAGGGAAGGTCCACAGATAACTCCAACAGTGTGGGAAACCACGACTGAGTCGACCAGAACGTAGTCACCAACACTACTGTCGCCCTCTGCTGGCGCACAAAGGCTGCCACTCTCGGGATCAGAGCAAACGGGGGAAAGCCATAATTCCTCCGTCGCCCCCAATGGTGTAGGAACGCGTCCGTTCCCATCGCCATCGGATCCGGTCTCCAACTGTAAAACAGGGGAAGATGGGCATTGAGGCAAGAGGCAAACGGATCTATCTGACAGGGGCCTCGCATAGTCATGTTCTGAACAAACAGCGACGGATGAAGTCTCCAATCGCTCGAAGAAACCGGGAATTCCAATCCCCCACCTGATTGAATTTCCCCGGAAGGTATTCTGCCACCACAGAGATCTTCCGATCCAGGCAAAAGTGCCATAATTCATTTGCGATGTGTACCAGCATGCGAGACTTCGTCCCACCCAACCGATTGATGTATCTCACCGCTGAGACATTGTCCATTCGAAGGAGTATACAACAATTGCTCTTCAGCGGTGAGACAGACCTGATGGCAAAAGACCCTGCCAACAACTCTAGACAGTTTATGTGTAGTGTGAGTTTGTCTGCTGACCACCGTCCTCCTGTGGTAAAGTCTCCACAGCGAGCGCCCCAGCCCCACTGACTGGCGTCTGACTTGACTACCATATCCGGGGCTGCGCCGAAGATGGCTCGGCCATTCCAGGCTGACATGTGTTCCAGCCACCACTGAAGTTCCTCTCGGGCCTCGGGGGAAAGAGGAATTGTGATGTATTCCTATAGGTTCTGTATCGATCCCCCTATTCCTGACCCTATTCTGGTTAACAAGTTAACTAGCAGCCATCCCATGAGGCAGAAAACCCCCATGATGCAGGAACCGTTATCTGATAAAGCCACACTACGGCACAGGAACATGTTATCTGATTAGGTCATAGCGCTTGCCATCTAATTAGACAAGCGATATTCCTCCAGCCACTGATAAGGCATACGGAGTTCTCAAAACAAATCAAACCTATGACAGACCTGGAAAAAACCCTGCGGCCATTGTTTTGATTTCACCGAGAACTTCAGCAAAAGAATGTGCTAACGACCAGGTCGTATGACATCCTTATTGACGTATCTATGTCCATCCTTACGTCAATCTCGGCACCTTAAAGGTATAAATATTACCGATATTGCCCTATGCAAACACACGCGGTGGTGACGAGATCGGAGCAGCCAGACTTGCCGAAGCCCAGAGCAGAGCAGACCCCGCTGGCGCAGCCCCGCCTTCCTGACGCGCTGAGAACGAGACGCTGCCTTTTCTCCTGCCGAGAAATCCAGCTCCGGTGCTTCCGGGTAGCCCTCGCAGGCAGCCTGGAATATCGAGACCAGAGACGAGAGATACCATCCCTCATTCATCCTAGATTCCAGGTACAGAACTGAATAACCCCTTGCAGAGAATTCTTTAGTCAGTCACTTGGCAAAACAAACTTAACTTAAACTGTAACTTTCTATTCCCGCCCACGTATTAGGCTTAGGTCAGGTACACGGGGTAGGCGTAGTTAGAAACACCAGTTGAGTACGATTAGTCAAATGTATATGTGTATGTATATATTTTATCCATTTTAAACCTTCATATGGCTTAGAAACCATATCGACGTTTTTACAGTATTATTTTATACTTCTGCTTTTAATGTATGCACTTTACTTAACCATAAGTATTGCAATAATATCGATCCATTTCTCTTGTATGAGAAAAGAGACTGATCAATAAATAACATCTTTTATTGAACACGCCCGTCTCTTCCTTTTCTCTACAATCTGGTGAGACTAAGAATGCACGTACTGACTGAGTAAAATAAGTCGTCTTTTGTTCACACGACTCTAGAGATACACTCTTGATTAGGGGAGAGCAAAGTTGTCATGTTCTATGGTTGTCAGAAACTAAATCCCTTCTTGTCTATCCAGGGAGGTTCAACTCCTCCTTGCCTATTCGAGAAAGTTTCTAGTGAACTCTGAGCTAGCTGGCAAACCCAAAACTTTAAGTCTAATATCGACAGTAGTAGACCTAGTTAACGTCTGGTCTAGGCCTATACTATTGAAGGTATTATTCCAATGCGCAGAGCCTATTGGGATAATAGAAACTACACTACATGGCGCCCAACGCGTTTGGAAGGGCGATAAAACTAACGTAAGACATTTAGAGTAACTCCGTCGTGCTTTTTCACTCAGACCCCTTTTTTCCCATAATACTCCAAAGACGTCTGGAGTGGGTGAAAGGTAATATCCGCCAGACCTCGCAGGAGGAAACTCCTATGTATGGTTCTTGGTTTAGTCAACGTTGAAGGATACACTGTTCCAAAATATTGTGCATCTAATCTTTGTTTCCATAAGAAACCTGATCTGCAAACAAAAGAAATAACCTTCCTGTCGGTAAAATGGTAGACAGTGATGAAGAAAGAGAGACAGTTAGAATAGCAACTGAACTCGCAGCAGCTGATACTGCTATACAAGACACAGGCCCGGATATAATACTCATCCCGGTCATCAAAAGGAAATCTATAACCTTAAAACTTATAAAAAATGGACTGACACCTAGAGGTGGCACAGTCATATTCGTAATTGAGGCACACGAATATCGGCAGACAGAGGTATACTATTCATGGATACATTTTCCAGCAGCAAATGCTGTAACTAAGTACTTCCACTATTACAAAACAGAGGAACCTCCTGATACGTACACTCCTTTCGAGGAGATGGAAGTACCACTTAAATTTCAAGAGCACCTGCTCTTATTTAATGGCGCCCTAAAACACAATAATCACATCACCAGGCTCGGTCCCTTAGGTAGACCAGGAGCAACGTGGCCGGTACTAGCCGGATACACACCACATCCAGACTTCGAAAGAATGTCTACAGTAGATCTTTTAGTACAACTAAAACAATTAATAAAAATACATAGACAATTAGTCCAATATGTAATGCGGACTTCAACAATTCAACCAGCAATTAAAATTCCACAGCTGACCCCTCACCAGGGGAACACAAATAAAATTACACCACAGAACATACAATCCTGCCTAGGTAAAGTACCAGCTAAACGGGAACAAATACCATTCTGGTTAGCACAAAAAATCACCCAAATAGAGGTGGTGTTTCCAGACACCACCCCGTTAGAAAAACACAGGATTCTGACTATCTGTCTTCCAATGGGAATCGCACCACACGTGGAGGACTGTGACACTTGGGGTACAGTCTTTGCTTCCATCTACACAAAAACGCACGGTGTTCCATCCATTTCGGTAATACCAGATGTGCTAAAACAAATTCAAGACGAATACGGTCCAGAACCCGCTTTAACTCTTGGTATGAAATTACTAAAAGACTTCAAGCAGGTCTCGGCTATATTATTAGCCAACATAAAGGGAGAAGCAGCAAACGTGGCGATCCGCCAGAGGTTAAAGGAGACAAATATAGCAGACCAACCAGCTGAAATTGCCAGAATCATAGAAAAATCCTATGAGGAACTAGGTAGAGATAGTTTAGGTGGAATACCAGTAAAACCTCAACTGATTGAAAGTCCTGAAAAAATATTTTTTAATAATAATTCAACATCACAAAAAAAGAGCTGGGATGGAAACAAACAATCCAATCCTAAAGAAAAGAAATTCCAGTCCAGAGGAAGGTCTCCTAGGCGGAGAGAAAAATCTCCGAACCAAAGACACAGGTCACCCCAAAGTGACCCCTCGGGGAAAAGATATAACCTTAGAAATAGGGATAATATAAAGGAGCCTGATAGATATCAAGACATTGATACACGTCCCTCTCAATCTTTTCAGACTTCCTCGCAGAAATCGGAAAGAAGAGGACGATCAGAACAAAGAGAAGAGCACGCCAAGTCCAAAGACAAGGAACCTGCTCATCTAAAAAAGAAACTACAATTTCCAAAAAAGAAGGTAGCCAGTATCAAGGTAGTTAACAATGCCGAGAATACTGAGGACACAACTGAAAAACGGAGAATGGGCTCAGACAATGCTAGACAGCGCAGCAGAAGTGAGCATAGCTCGCAAAGTCCTTATGAATCATCTGGAGACAGTGGACACGAATGAATATCTTCAAGTGGAAACTGCAGACACCAGAGTTAGCAAACCTCACAAAATATATGAAATAACTTTACGTATAGAAGGGGATAAGACTAGAAAAATAAGGGGACTATTTTGGGATAATCTCTCCAAGGGCTATGACATCCTTCTAGCTGAAAAAGACTGGCCACCAGAGTTTGTCAGGGACTGCCCTCATGGCGAAGAAATAATTATGCCTGCCTTCTCAAATCATATCCCAATTCATAAAAAATACACACTTGCCAGAAAGTGGGCAGTAGCTCAAGCTCCTGCTTTATATAAAAATCATGTAGGATGGGATGAGGACTCTCCTCCTCACAAAATCCAGTTAAAATCACAACCTACTGCACAAAGACAGTACCCAATTAAGCAAGAAGCTAAAAAACAGGTAAAAGAAATTCTAGATCAATTAGAATACCAGGGGATGATTGAAACTTGCACCTCACAAATGAACAACCCTTTGTTTCCGGTCTCCAAACCAGACAATTCATATCGTCTAGTTTTGGATTACCGACACCTTAACTCATGTTGCAAAACTTTTGCAGTGCAAAACTCGCATAGTGCTGCACTAATGAATAACATAGTGCGCAAAAAATACAAAACAACATTAGACATCTCTAATGGATTCTTTTGCCAAAACATAGCACCAGAGAGCAGATATTTGTCTGCGTTCTCAATAAATGGCACTCAAAAACAATTCTGTCGGTTAGCCCAGGGGTACAAGAACAGCCCTGGAGTATTCTCAGCCAGAGTAACAGAATTACTACAAACGTATGATGACGAAGCATTATCGTATGTTGACGACATATACTTAACAGATGATGACTTGGATACTCACTTGAAGAGAGTGAACACCATAATACTTGGGTTCGCAGCAGAGGGTTACAAATTCAACTTTAAAAAATCCAGAATTGCCCATCTAACAGTCCTGTTCTTAGGATATGAATTATCAAGTGAAGGCAAAAGCCTGGCTGACAATTTCCTAGAGAAATTTGCCGTACTCCAAGCACCTAGAACACTAAAAAACCTACAGTCAATTCTAGGCTTCCTAAATTTCGGAAGAACATACATTGCAAATTACGCAGAAAGGGTCAAACCCCTTTATGATCTAATAAAACCAGATTTTAAAAGAACCAATTGGACTCAAATACACACAGAAATTTTGAGATCCTTACAAACAGACATGTTAATTAAAACAAAATTAGATACACGTGATAACACACGCAATCTTGTGATTCGAGTCATCCCAGGAAGATGCGGATTCACATACCTGACCTCTAATGAGGGAGAAAAGGTACCAATTGCATTCAAATCACACTTGTACACAGAAGCTGAAAAGAAATTCAGCATTAAGGAAAACATTGTTCATGCAGTTCAAACCGCAATAGCTAGAGAAAAAGATCAAGCTGACGGTAGACGTATCACAGTCAGAACAGCAGAATCAGCCTTTGAGGCATTAACAACACCGTGTAATTTACCAACAACAACATTGAATCCGGAATGGATACAATGGGTGAATTCAATTACAACGGACAAAGTATACTACTACTTTGATCCAGAACTAGAGGAACTGAAAAATCTAGAATATGAAAGAACATTCCCTCTGCCAATCGACATTCTGCCCTTACGACAATACGCTTGTGTAATCTATACAGACGGACAGGCTCAACCCTCCGTTTGGGGAGAACAAGCATACAACCCGACATGTGGGATTACCAAAGAAGTGTGGCGCGGAGGTAATCTAAGACCTCTATTAACAAAAACACACTCAGTAGAAACTAATTCAGAACAACAGACTGAAATAATAGCATTGAAAATGGCGCTAGATAATGCGGATCGCGAATTCCCGACACTTATAGTGTCCGATTCATATTACTGCGTCAAATCATATAACAAGGATTTGCAGACATGGATTCAAAACGGTTACAAAGATGACACAGATGCAACAATAAAGCAGAAACTGCTTTGGGAACAAATAGCTCTTTTACAAAAAGAACTACCAAAGACTCACGTGATACATACACTGAGTCATCAGCGTGATGGCGTTCACGTTGCAGGGAATTCATTGGCTGAAACAGCCACAGCGGTAGCAACTAAATCGGCTTCCGTAGCTCGAAAAAAGCGTACAGTGAAGTATATTGACGGTGAAACAGTGCTGGCGGTGAAAACGTCATCAAAAGGCGACTGCTCAGCGCTACCGATCAACTATCCACTCAATTATACATACATAATCGATGCAAACTCTGTCCCTTTTGCTCGAATCCCTGGAGTGGGGGATAGAGTGATTCCAAACATGGACAGGAGAAACTTGTTAATTGCAGACGCGCATATGGGTGAGGGTCTCAGACACCTCAAACTAAAAGATTCTCTGGAAGAATTACAATCAAGGTACTGGTGGCCAGGCATGAGCCTGCATCATACCATTTTTGTAAAAAACTGCCCAAACTGTAACAGAAATCGCAGTGGTGAGAGAAACGGTGTAATACCGTGTCGTTTCACTCCAGAAAGAATCAACAGTAAAAAGCAAAGCGTCCGATTAACATATACAGGCTAGTTTCCACTTATAATGTAGATCACCAGCACTCGGCTGACGTCTGGACTGTTATACAAAGATTTGCGAGTCTAAATGGCATATACGCTAGGAGCATGCTACGTCTGACCATTGTTTTCACTCTAGCCCTCCAGCCTGAGGGGAAACATGGCCAAATGAGCATAGTACAGTGGGAATCTTCTCACTTCCTTCCTGAGGGATACGGGATGGTGTAAAGAAAAAACCAAGGCATAAAGCTATCTATACCAGAAAGGATATTAGGTTCGGGAGCTGGGTGGGTCAAACATCTAATAAGTGTCCAACGTAGCCTAAATAACTTGCCAAGAAATTCTCTGAAGGGATTCAGTCCGTACAAATTATTATTTGGAACTAGGATGTTAGTCTTAGACCTCGACAGTCAGACCTCAGTGGTAAAGGAAAAAAGCTTTGATATCAAAGATCGTTTGGCTATTTTGCAGGACTTAAATGAAACAAGAAAAGACCTGAGCAACATAAAGTTGAAACAGCAGCCAACAACCACTGAAGAACCACCACCTGTCCCAGCAAGACCTGTCTGGATTCCAAAAGTCGGGGATCTAGTCAGAGAAAAGATCGCGGTAAAGAAGGAATTTGGGCCTTCTTACAGAAAAGCAGTTCCTGTCTTGTCTGTCAACGGGACAAGATCAGTTGTACTACCGCCGCTTGCTGGTAAAAAGGAGAACCGAGTTGTATCCATCGACCTGGTAAAACCACAATCATGTGGCCGATAACAAATAGTAGGCCAAGTGGACTCCCGATAAGTAGTAGAACACCAAGATTTGCTACAAACACAGAGGTTCAATCTAAGAGGCTAATCACATTCGAAACGCCTACAGAACTACAACAAGGACTATGCAACAATGCAATGGAACTTAGACCTCTGAAAACCCAAATAAAAACATTTAGCAGAGACACGCCAATCTATAATGAAGTAACAAACGACTATGCAAGAAACAGTAATCCTGAAGCAATTGGAACAATTGACAGAACTGCATCCGGCTACTTCATAAACTTCGATGATTCCTCTGAAGGCTTCACTGAATCAAAAACACAGCCATCAACAAAAACCTTTAAAGATAAAGTTAAAGTACTTTTGAAACAACTGAAAGAAACATATCTGATTTCTCCATGGATTGAATTTTGGGTGGGTTTTGGTGCATTTATCCTCACACTTTGGCTCATCATGATACTAACTTTGGGACGCTTCATTGAGGGAAAATATGCTAAAATGGACACAGCAAGTCAGAAAATCAACTTGATCCTCAAACCACACACATCTTCACACGTCGAGAAAAGAGAACTTTCTTCAGTCAACTTCACAGCCAATCCTATACCGGGTGGGGTAGCATGGGACAACACTGACTACGAAATTTATGGTCCGGTTGAAATCCTGAAATATCCACACCAAATTAAGATCTCATTGAGTGACTTTGTAAAACCAAGCTCATTTGCTGATGATTGGGACTTTGAAAGTATAAATAATATGATGTCTGACTTAGTGATGTCTGCTAAATTTACCAAACATGATTATTTGCAGGGTTCGACAAATTATGATAGTATGTACTGTTATAACCACTATGGTAACCATTTTCTACATAGATCTGCACAACCTAGAAATGTTTTAAATTATAATCAATGGGAACATTGTGCAACCCCTCCAAAAGGAAGCTCAAGAACCGTTTATGACAAATATTCATACTTTTCAGGTTTTAACACAAGTAATGCTGAAACATTTTATTTCAAATTGTCAAATAAGACAGGGACAAAGACCATGATAACAAACACAAAATTGATATATTCAGACTCATTCTTTGAACAAATGAATACATTTGGTTTTGATTATTGGGACAAAAATGTTGAAGTAAAAAGTGTTTGGGGAACGAAAGAATGGCAAGTACAGGGTATAGAATCTTTGTTTAGAGCCTGCATGATCCCAGAACAAATTATATTCTTAAATGACACTGTTCAACAAACTACCTGTCTTGGCTTAGCCAAATTCAAAGACTTAAATAAACCATCTATTCCAAAACCAACAAAGAACAGAAATAGCTCTACAGATGAAGAGATAGACGTAAATTATGTATTAAACCAAAACAGAACAAATCCTGATTGGAAACAGTGGTTGATCTGGCCCACAGATACTAATAACTGTCAAGACAGATTCCTGACCAAAACACAGGGGTTCAAAATGACCAGGCCAGACCCTAGATATTCCCAAAGACAACACCCAGGAATAATAACCACCTACAGTGTGGGCAAATTATGCCTTCAGTGGCTACAAACTTCCACACTGGCAGAAATTAAGCAACACCTAACTTTACTTACTGATGGTGCTGACTTGCGTGATTTCATTATGGGACCGCGCAAACAGCATCAGAAACGTTTCATAGCAGCCTCTGTATATGCAGCATACAACAAGGCCTGGAAGGTGACTCAAATTGAGACAGCAGAAAGTATACGGGAAATTGACCGTACTAATTTGGAAAAATCACTTTCTGTAGTGGACAATGGGTTAATGACTCTGTCCTCCAGAATTTTTTCTCTGGACAGCATTGTGTCTTCAGCAATCGACATATTATCGCAAGACTTACTGTTGTTACAACACGGTCAGTCCCAATTGCGTTCTATTGTACAGCTTGGCTGGACGTTACAAAATTTGCGTTCAGGCTATGTGCCTTGGCGTTTAATCAACACAACGTCACTATTCAATATCTTTAACCTTACTGATAAACAAATCAGTATGGCACAAAAGGGTGCTGAATATACAATCCTGAGCATTGAGAAACTCGAGAGATTACCAGTGACAATGTCAGAACGACCTGTCAGTGAATGAATAATACATGGGATAATTAATATTCCAATATCAACCTTCAGGTTTCAATACTGCCAAAAACATATACAGGCTGGCATGTACGAAAAATTGGGAAAAGGATACATTAAAACAACATGGAACTTGCCCTATTCACATGCATGTGTCAGTAATAAAGGACAGAAAGTGTTTCTTAGTGGCAATAATTGTGCGATGTCACTAAGCGGTACACTTCTGTGTAACGGAATTAGTTTGCATGGAGCCTGTGAAGGGAACTCAAATAACCTTTCATGTCACCAGCTAGGCACACCTGCTACAGAGATAGAACCATTCTTTCAAAGACTCTATAATGGGAGTTACATTCTAATTGTGGACCGCAGATGCTGTAGTCTTATGCCCGGGACTCCTTATCTCGTAACTACGACTGCGAAGGTCAAGTGCTGTGGACGCTTATTGTTCCCCAGCTCCCTTCCAGACAGGGAGGCAAGGGCATGGCCCAACTTGAAAATTACTTCTATTCGAATAGATACTTTAAGCAGAATGAAAACAGTGCTTCTTCAGACACCGACAAGGCTCACGTCATCAAAAGAAACGTATGATCTCCTAGTCGCAAGGACGACTGCAGAGATTCACTCCTTATTATCAACTAATTCCCCCATACATTTCGCAGAAATCCTGAATGAAATCTTAAATATTTCTGATACCAGTGGAGTCTCCAAAGTATTTAAGACATTATTTTCGATGGCATTAACACCATTCAAAGCCATACTGGGTATTTTTCCAGATTTCGTCCATTCGATTTTTGGCGGACTTCCCCTCATTTTAGGACTAATTGCAGGAATCCTATTCTTAGTCCTTATATTTCGTTATGGCAAACCATGTCACAGACAAAACACCTGCGACAAGGGAAGAAACAATCCTAGCCATTGGATACCGGGACCGTATATCAAAAATCCTGGGACTATCCCGGCTTAGAGACCTGAACATGACTTGGTTTCTTTCATTTCGACCAATGTGGCAACGATGTGTTTTACCTGTATTAAGGTGCCTGCTATGCGGAGAAGAATGCGTGTTAGACACCTGTCTGACGCTACAATCAGATGCGCCAATGGATGCAGAAACATTGTTGAGTCCAATAAAGGCTCATGCTTTGTCCTGCCCTCAACGGCTACCAATCCTGATGACGGCATTCGTGGAAGCTTCACCACTACGATTAAGGGGTAGTGAAGTTCAAGATGAAAGCAGCATTGATCAGGTACGACCTTCTGTCAGCAATACTAATGAAAATGTCAATGGAGACAATCATGCGCACGAATGCATGGTTACACCTATTTCCGAGTTAGTGGAACTCTCCCAGGAAGCTGTTGACAACTTTTTCGAGAGTCTAAATGATATGATGTTCTCACCAGAGCAGAAATAGAGACTTTTGAGCAAGCTCGTACACGGCGTTCCCTGAATTTGGCCTTCAACTAGAAAAGCAAAATACCATGAACAATTTTCCCTCCAGTTCACGGACAGCAATTTTTTTCAGCAGCCCCAAAATATTTTTACATATTTTTCGGGACACTATCTTCTGCTTAAAGTAAGAACTATTCTTAGAGAACTAAAATTTCTAATTTTAGATAGTTTATAGACATTAGCTGCCCGCTGGTATGTTCATAATTATTTTATTCTGTGATGAAATGATCTCGAACTTTTTTTCTGTATTAAGAGCCATTTCATGTGTAAATTCTCATATACAAATTAGTGATAATGTATAGATATGCGTGATTACTTTAGCATTATTCTACAGCTTGAGTGCATATATTACATGTGACTGTTTTTTCCGTATATTTGATAATTTCAAAATGCATTTATGTATTTTGGGGTGGTAAGGTATACACAATACTCTACAGTATGTTTTACTATGCATAGATTCGTAAATATGTCCATAGTTAGCGTGGAGTGGGTGTGATGTATTCCTATAGGTTCTGTATCGATCCCCCGATTCCTGACCCTATTCTGGTTAACAAGTTAACTAGCAGCCATCCCATGAGGCAGAAAACCTCCATGATGCAGGAACCGTTATCTGATAAAGCCACACTACGGCACAGGAACGTGTTATCTGATTAGGTCATAACGCTTGCCATCTAATTAGACAAGCGATATTCCTCCAGCCCCTGATAAGGCATACGGAGTTCTCAAAATAAATCAAACCTATGACAGACCTGGGAAAAACCCTGCGGCCATTGTTTTGATTTCACCAAGAACTTCAGCAAAAGAATGTGCTAACGACCAGGTCGTATGACATCCTTATTGACGTATCTATGTCCATCCTTACGTCAATCTCGGCACCTTAAAGGTATAAATATTACCGATATTGCCCTATGCAAACACACGCGGTGGTGACGAGATCGGAGCAGCCAGACTTGCCGAAGCCCAGAGCAGAGCAGACCCCGCTGGCGCAGCCCCGCCTTCCTGACGCGCTGAGAACGAGACGCTGCCTTTTCTCCTGCCGAGAAATCCAGCTCCGGCGCTTCCGGGTAGCCCTCGCAGGCAGCCTGGAATATCGAGACCAGAGACGAGAGTTACCATCCCTCATTCATCCTAGATTCCAGGTACAGAACTGAATAACCCCTTGCAGAGAATTCTTTAGTCAGTCACTTGGCAAAACAAACTTAACTTAAACTGTAACTTTCTATTCCCGCCCACGTATTAGGCTTAGGTCAGGTACACGGGGTAGGCGTAGTTAGAAACACCAGTTGAGTACGATTAGTCAAATGTATATGTGTATGTATATATTTTATCCATTTTAAACCTTCATATGGCTTAGAAACCATATCAATGTTTTTACAGTATTATTTTATACTTCTGCTTTTAATGTATGCACTTTACTTAACCATAAGTATTGCAATAATATCGATCCATTTCTCTTGTATGAGAAAAGAGACTGATCAATAAATAACATCTTTTATTGAACACGCCCGTCTCTTCCTTTTCTCTACAATCTGGTGAGACTAAGAATGCACGTACTGACTGAGTAAAATAAGTCGTCTTTTGTTCACACGACTCTAGAGATACACTCTTGATTAGGGGAGAGCAAAGTTGTCATGTTCTATGGTTGTCAGAAACTAAATCCCTTCTTGTCTATCCAGGGAGGTTCAACTCCTCCTTGCCTATTCGAGAAAGTTTCTAGTGAACTCTGAGCTAGCTGGCAAACCCAAAACTTTAAGTCTAATATCGACAGTAGTAGACCTAGTTAACGTCTGGTCTAGGCCTATACTATTGAAGGTATTATTCCAATGCGCAGAGCCTATTGGGATAATAGGAACTACACTACAGAATGAGATGGTCGTAATGAAATTTCCTCTGTAAATAAAAGATTTTTAGTCTCTGTAATGTAAGGGGCCCGGGAAAATGGCCTGAATTGACGAAGCCAGAGGGCCCACAATCCTCGCCAGAACACGCAAGGAAATCATCTCCTTGATCAATGTGGATTTTATTTCCCTCTTGATGGACCTGATCATGTGAAGAGGAAGGAGGAGTTGTGCTGCTACAGAGTCTATCAGAAAACCTAGGAATTCCATCTGTTGGTTCGGTATCATGACCGATTTTTTGGCATTGATAACGAACCCCAGATTCTGCAGCAGGGACGTTGTCCACTCTAAGTGGGTGAGAAGAAGGGACCGATCTTGGGCTAGAATAAGCATGTCGTCTAGGTAAACAATGAGACGCACTCCCATCTCTCGGAGTCGGGAGATCACCGGTTTGAAAAGCTTGGTGAACACCCAAGGGGCTGAGGACAGACCAAAGGGAAGCACCCTGTACCGGTACCACTGGCCTTTCCAAGGGAACTGTAAGAATTTTTGATGAGAGAGGCAGATGGGGACCGTCAGATAGGCCTCCTTTAAATCCAAACGGACCATCCAGTCGTTCTCCAACAGAAGGTCTCATAAAAGATGGATACCCTCCATCTTGAAGTGGCGATAAGTGACATAGGGGTTGAAGCCTCTTAAATTTAAAACTAGGCGCTGACCGCCTCCTTTCTTCTGAACTAGGAAGACGTTGCTGCAGAAGCCTTCCGGAATGAAGGGTCCTACAGCAATAGCCTCTTTGGCTAACAATTCTTCCAGCTCTGAGTCGATAAAACTCTGTTCTAGAAGGCAAAAAAAGAGAGGCTGAGGGGATAGGCCTGAAGGGGACACTCTAACATCTCTATCTGGTAGCCCTGGACGGTCTGGAGGACCCAAGCATCTGAAGTGAGGTTCGTCCAATTCATCACAAAATGACGCAACCTGCCCCCTAAAGGGACCAAGGGGCACACGGGACTTACCGGAGGACTGATTGTCGAAATTCTTGTAACCTCTGTTGACACCTCGATTAAAGCGGCCTCTGAAGCCGCGTGATCGTGACGGGTAGAAACCGGCTTGGTCCGGCTCTTCTGTGTACCCTCTGCCACGTCTGGGTGCGTATCCCCTTTGAGGACTGGTATTAGAATATCGGCCGGTCGAGCGTCCTCTGCCACGTCCGGCCCTATTAGAGACATGGTGCAACACCCTCTTCAAAGAGGCTTGAGATTTATCAAGGGACGCGAAGGTATTAACAAATTTCGCAATATCTTTCACAAAGTTGTCTCCAAACAATTGTCCTTCCGCCAAAGGACCCGGTTCTGAAGAAGCCAACTCTACTAATTGCGGATCAATCCGGAGCAAGACTGACTTCCGTCTTTCAGAAGCTAAGGCGCAGTTGGCGTTGCCCAACATGCAGATGGCCCGTTGTGCCCAGCCCGCCAGGACCTCAGGATGAATGGCGTCCCCAGTCTCTTGAGCTTGGAGGGCCAGTTCCAGGACCTTGGCCAACGGACCCGAAAGGTCAAAGACCTTATCTTGGCACGCTCTGAGCGCGCGATCAATCCCTTTCTTGGGGTCTTTTTTATATTTCTTGAGGAAAGTAGTCATGGAGGTGTCAATGTTGGGAGTGACGGCCACCTTGTGGGCCAAATCAGGACGGGGGCACTCCGACTTTAGGCGTGCTCTCACCTCTTTGTCAAAACCTTTGCGGAGGTGAGTGTCCAGGTATTCCGCCACAGCAGGGGGGGGGGGGGCAATCTGAAGACCTAGGGTGTACAATGTCCGATGGGTCAAAAGAGAAGGGCGAAGGGTTGACAAGAGGAGAAGCATGCTTATGTTTCTTTGTGCGCTTGCGAGGAGCAGCATGCGAGGAATCCGTATCAGTATCAGTGTTAGTAGTGGTGTCATCTGGGGGGAAGGGGAGGGGAGGGGACGGGTTGGTAGGTCTTGTCACCAGTAGAAGACTCTTTGGATGTATATAGCTTATCATAAGACTGAGCGTGGGGCCAGGCCGGGTCAGTAGCCACCTTCTTAGGGGGGAGGGCGGGAATGGTCGTGGCCAGGAAGAGGAAGAGGCTTACCAGGGACTAACAGCTCCAGTTTCTTTGCTAAGGGAAGCAGGGCCGAGGAAAGGGCTTTATCAAGTTTAGCGTCCAGCTTTTTGTCAATTAGATCCTCCATGGACTCCTCTTCGTAAAACTCATCATTGCCCTGGTAGCCACACGCAGTACCCTCCTCATCGCAGTATTCCAAATCTGCCATATTCCCAGAGAATTGTCAAATTCCACTCTAAGTCCCCAGAGGGAAGCACAATTGCCAGCCTAGGAGAGGGTGTCGATCAGGGGAAGTGCCAGGCGCAGGAGCCGAAAATGCCAAGTAAGACTGTCACAATCAGGCGTATAAAGTCCAGTTCTAGGACTAATGGAGGGAAATAACCCTTATCTAGCTCAGAGAAGGGTTTCCAAAAATTGCCCCACTTCCTCAGTCACTGGGAAGTAAGGGGTTAATGTACTAGACCTCCGATGTAAATTAGGAGAGAAAACGCTGCTTTTTTAGTGTCCAAGAACGGCCCCTCGGCTCCTGGCCAAACTGCGTGATTCCCCACTTCAGCCGGGGGCAGAGCGTCTTATCGGCACTAATGGCGGGCTGCGCGCGCACACTGGCGCGCGCGAGCCCCCGAAGACGCACGTAAGGCCTCAGACGGGCTCCGACGTGCACCTCCTTCCCCGAGGGGGGGGCCAAGTCCCTCCTAATCGCGGATCGCGATTAAAAGCAGCTGCAGCCGCAAGCAGCAACCGGGGGCACAACGGGGCCTACGGGTGCAACACACGCTCCAGGAAGAACTAAAGGGGCACGGAACGGGCCAGAGAAGCCCCGCTCTGAAGTCGGGTAGGGGAAGAACGCCGTCAATGGCGTAGGGCAAGGAGTCGCAACAGTGTAATAAGCATCAAATACACGGTAAATGGAAGGCAAAGCAATACAATCTGATCAAATGCAATAAAATTAACACGCCAGGGGCGATATCAGTAGCCTGAGGCCTGCCATGAAGCAGTACAAGCATATAAGTAAAGAGGCCAGATTAGTGTCTCGATACTTTATATGTTTGTTACTACTGTGAGTGGCTGTAGTATTGGAGGCGTGGTTCAAAGCCTCATGGGAAATGTTGTTTTTTGACATTGTAGTTTTACTTTCATTGGCTGCTGTTTGTGCAGTAAAGAAATGAGAAAGCATAATCAGAAGCCTCCGGTCCTGCCATAGAATCCATTTTGCCTAATTGGGACCGCGGCTGGAAGCTGCTTCACAGTCTCCAAAGAATGGCTGGGGGTGGGGGGCGTTTCACACGGTGAGGGTCTCCCCTTCTCCCTGGCAGGGTTTTAATTTATTAACCGCCCGCTTTGTGTAAACAGTGCATTGCAGTGATTAAAAGAGCCTTGCATCAAACAAGAACAGAATTGACCCAAAACACAACTGCCCATAATTGGGGTGATGTGGGCCCCCATGTACTCCATATAGCAACACAGAATAGCGGTGGGTCAAAAAGAACAAAGAATGACTTACTATGCAACTGACAACATGTGCTCTTCGCTAAAATATAGTGACATCACTTCACTAAAGCCTGTGGGGTACTTCATTCATGACTGAAGAAAATACCCATCAGTAATCGACCTGTGGCACCCTTTTCATCATGTAGGTTCCTTCAAACCACGAAGGAAGGTTGTTTTACTCCAGTGGTGAGTATGTTAGACTGGAGAGGAACCAGTGATTGTTTATGTAGGCAACAGGAGGCTACTGTAAAGCAGTGCATGTAGACTATTTGATAAGTGCAAAAGTGAATAATTGTGCTAATAATAATTTAAAATTAGATAGACAGGAGGAAAAGTTTTTATTTCGGACCTCGCTGCTTCTAAATCAATAAAAAAGTAGTGCGAATATAGTAGTTTTAACTAATAGCTACTAATATCTTCTAGACTGGTCGACATGTTTCTGCAGATTTAAAGGACCCCAGAGGTATCCACTGCATTCCGCAGGACCTGTAACGCTACTGCTTAAAAACAAAGAAATGTGAAAATAAAAATGGAAATTTTTCACCTGTTTTTTTTTTGAAGAATCATTCTCCTAGCTGGATTTGCCACATTCCAAAACGAACAGGGCACACATGTACAGTTACAAAGAAAGACAAACAATCAGTTAGCATAGATCTGATGTCCAATATCGCACATTATTTGATACATCATGTCTACAACAGGAAAACGATATATCATTTGTTTCGCCTTGGTTCTGTTAATGTTGATTCAACAGCGATACCTCCTTGTGGTATCTATTCTCTCACTTACCAATTAATGCAGGAGAGAAAAGCCCCACCTCACCTGGCTACAGCGCAGGTAGTTGAAGCACCACTCTGGGGGGAAAAAGACGAACTAAGACATGTCAGCTACTGCTGACTTCACAACAAAAATTCTTGCTAGCTCGGTTTCTGCCGTGGTTTACAGATATGGACAGTATGGCGTGTCCAATGTATTAAAAGTCATGGCAACACTTCTGACCATTAACACGTTGCTCCATTACGATTGTTGATCTAGTAAAGCGTTAAAGAAGGCGGGTTCTCAAATGAACACCGTGCATCTACAAATACAACAGATCGGCTCTTTGTTTGTTTGTACGTAAACCCGCATTCGGAGATAGCTTTCAACACGAATGCAGACAAGTAAGACTACTACGAATACAAAGGAGCAGACTCTTCTACCTGTCCGTCTGTACTTCGGCGTCCCTCTGGGCCGTTTGGGGAGGTACCGAGCGGACGAGGAGCCGGAATATTTACTTCCTCATTTTCTCGTGACGTCATGACGTGACACGCATCTTTCCGTGTCACGTGACCGGAGGTCTCTTGGGGGTTGTGGTTTAGAATACATAATTTACGGCATTTGGACTTCCCTTTGGATATTCAATAAGGAGACGTTTGTATTGAAGTATTATCAGGACAATCTTTTAAACTACAAGTGTTGGACAAAAAATTCAATAGTCTGTCTATAGTTATTGGTCTGTCTATAATTACTTGAGCAGACCGGCGGTGCGAAGAAAAAGTTAAAGTCAAACCCCGCCCACAAACAAGACGAGCCTTAGTTCAGTATGTTTTTATCTAGATCAATATAGAAAAAGTTTTACAGTTACCACAATCAAAGAGAGGAGAGATATGCTCGTGACCATTCGTAATGTATGATGTCACTTGTAGGGGGGTAAACAGTGTTCTCATCAATGTCCAATCAGAACTACATCCAAGCTGTATAAAACAAGACAATGTCTGTCTTCAGAGGGACATCCACGGAATGTCATCATTCAGGCCGTCTTTGTCAGAGTTGAGTGTATATACCCACTTCTGCGCATTCTTAAACAAGTACTTATTGACATCTGTTACATGGCTGGGTATCAAAGGTTGTTCTATTACTGTCCATTTGAAATTGTTTGGGCCATGTCCTACCTCGAGAAAATGGTTGGTCATTTTAGTTGATTGTTTTCGACATCTGATCGTGCTCTTATGTTCAGAGATGCGTGTCTTAACTTTTCTCGTGGTCATCCCCACATATTTTGAGTCGCAAGGGCAAGTTATTAAATAAATAACATTCTGACTGTTGCAATTCGTGAACCGCCTCTGTTCCCAGGGATGCCTGCTGCCTATGACAATGGCCGTGCTCTTGGTAGTTTGGGGACAGGCCGCACAGTTCCCACAGGGATGGTGACCTGTGACGGCTGGCATGTCCCAAAGCGTTCCCACTGCCCTGGGGATCACTGACCGTGGTCTGGTGTGAACCAGTTGATCTTTAAGGTTTTGACTCCTTTTGAATGCAAATAATGGAGGGGGCAGGGTGTCGTTGCCCGTATTCAGAATTCCCCAATGCTTTCTGATGATCTTCTGTATATTGTTGGATTGAGTGCCAAAAGTGTTTACACATGTGATGCGTGCTTCTTTGGTTTTGGACATTGATGGTTCCAACAAGCTCTCTCGATTATTGTTGAAAGCCCTCTTCTTTGACCTGCGTATCAAATGTTTAGGATATTTTTTCGCGATCAGGTTGCTCTCCAGTTTCCTCGAATGTTCATGAAAACTCTCCTTAGTCGAACAGTTTCTCTGTATTCTTAGAAACTGCCCGTAAGGCAGATTGTCTCCTAATGCTTTAGGATGACACCTCTCATAGCTTAACAGAGATTTCCTTGCCATTGGTTTGCGATAAAGTTCTGACTGCAAACCAATGGGAGTAGTTGTTATCTTGAGGTCCAAAAAAGCAAGATGGTGTTTGCTGAATTCTACAGTAAACCGTAGAAATTCATTTCTGCTGTTCAACCAAATTATGGAAAGTTGATAGTTCATCCATTGTTCCTCGCCATATGACCAGAACGTCATCAATATAACGTTTCCATAGGCGTAGGGAGTTGAAAAAAGGGTTGGTATCGTTGAGAATGAATTCTTGTTCAAACTTGTGAACATAAAGGTTCGCAAGGCTCGGGGCAAAAACACTGCCCATACTGATCCCTGAGACCTGTAAAAAAATGGAATCCTCAAATTGAAAGTAGTTTTCAGTCATTGCTAGATTCGCTAAGGTCATAATAAAAGCGACCGGCGTGATGGAACCTAAATCATGTTCTGATAATAAGGTCTCTATCACTTCGAGGGTCTCTATTTGGGGGATGGATGTATATAGAGACTCTACATCGAAGGATACTAATAGATCAAGGTCCATATCGAACTCTATATCAGGTAGAATTCTCAAAACGTCCTTCGTATCTTGTAGGAACGTCGGCATTTCACGGACCATAGGTCTTAGAAAATGATCCACGAAAGTAGATAAGGGTTCCAACAGTGACCCTATGCCCGATATTATTGGGCGCCCTGGAAGTGGTCTCTGTGTTTTATGTACTTTTGGCAGCACATAAAAGTACGGCATCACTGGATGAGTCGTTCGTAAATACAGTGCCTCTTTTGATGTTATCCACCCCTCTGAAAGTGCTTCTTCCACAAATTGGGTAATGACTACGGATAATCTTTCTGTAGGGTCCTCATCTAATTTCTGATAGGACTTGATATCACTGAGTTGTCGGAGGCACTCTTCACGGTATGTGGAGGTGTCTAGTACAACTATGGCTCAACCCTTGTCGGCAGGTTTAATCACCACCGACTCATCTTTCGTTAGGTTTTTTAAAGCCTCTTGCTCTTCCTTTGGAAAATTAATAAAAGGTTTGTGATTCTGTTGAAACAGAGTTCTTACATCATTGTCTACCGCTTCTTCAAACGCCACAACCTTTGCTGGAAGACCTGTGGTCGGTGGATTATAGTTGGATGGCCTTTTCAAACCTGTATTCTGGTTCTCCATAGTTAGATCTGTCATGCCTTCGTTCTTTTTTGCAAAGAGAAAATGTAAGCGGATCTTTCTGAAGAACTTGCTCATCTCAATGTGAGTGAGGAAAGGGTCACCAGTGTTGGTGGCCACAAAGCCTAGCCCTCTGTTCAACACTTTCAATTCAATCTCAGACAGTATACGCGAGCTCAGATTTATTACGAGGCCATCCCTGATGTTGTCGCCGTCGTTTGGTCCTGGGGGATTTTCTTCCCGTTACTCAGGTCCATCGTCTGTGGCACAAGGTGCCACTGTACTTGACCTTGTTGTTGTGCTCGCCTCCTCCCCCTCTGCCTCCCCCTGCCATACCCTAAAAAAGACTGGGAATTGAAGTCAGGGTAAAACTGTTGAGGACCAAAGGGGACCATTGGTTGGGGAAAAGGAGCTCCTTGTGGCCAAGGATTTGGTTGCCACCATGGTGGGAACTGAGGTTGGTTGTAGTTCTGATTAGATCCTCCCCAGTTTCTGTGGTTGCCTCTACCGCGATTTTAGTTAGTACTGTTCCCTGAGCTAGATGAGTCTGAATCACTCGACCCCTCTCCTGAACTGGAAGTACCATCGGTTGACCCTCCTTTGCGTCCCTTGGTATTATAAGTCACAGGGACAAAGAAATCACTGGTATAGGGGTAGACTCGCTCTGTTGCTAATTTTGCCAGATATTTTTTACATGTTTCAAGTTTGTTGAAAAGAATTGAGTCCTTGAACTCTTTGTTGGCTTTATTTTTGTCATCTAAATTCATTGCGAATGCTTTACCAGAGAGCGTAGTTCTAATTTGTCCCTCTAGTAATTGAATCTCAACCAAGACTTTATCGGCCGCTTTTTTTGCTGTTTTAATTATCAACACTAGCCAGTCGTGTGTGCATTTCTACGTGATCAAGGACCAGTGTTTTAAAAAATCTTTATCATCCAGAAACAATCTGGGTGCATTAGTCACGATCAATCCACTCGGTGCGCAGTTACCAAGTAGGTACTCTGCCATTGTTATGCCATGGACACAAATTCGTGACTGGTTGTTTTTTAAGATTAAGATTTTTGCCCAACCTTCATCACTATTGACTTGAGGGGTCGGTATGCTGTCAAGAATACTTGGATTTTCGTCTAAAATAGACTGGATCTCGGCTTCATCAAAAGCCAGACCTAGATTTGTTGCTATGATT
Organism: Lissotriton helveticus; assembly: GCF_964261635.1. Taxonomy (NCBI): domain Eukaryota; kingdom Metazoa; phylum Chordata; class Amphibia; order Caudata; family Salamandridae; genus Lissotriton; species Lissotriton helveticus. Next base: position 192,114,656 of record NC_136057.1, read on the forward strand.
GAAAGGTAAACGCTAAGCACAAACACAGAAACCAACAGGAAAGTATCGTATAGTCAATGGTTATCTCCTACCCTCGCCTGGGGTGTTTGGTTTTTATTTAGGAACAAACAAGGACCCGCAGCCTTGGCTGCACAAGAGCATGAACATAACAGGGATAGGAAGGTCCAAGGGAATATTTATCGACCACACACAGCTATATTCCCCAATAAGTACAATGTATAGCAACACAGAATAGCGGTGGGTCAAAAAGAACAAAGAATGACTTACTATGCAACTGACAACATGTGCTCTTCACTAAAATATAGTGACATCACTTCACTAAAGTCTGTGGGGTACTTCATTCATAACTGAAGAAAATACCCATCAGTAATCGACCTGTGGCGCCCTTTTCATCATGTGGGTTCCTTCAAACCACGAAGGAAGGTTGTTTTGCTCCAGTGTTGAGTATGTTAGACTGGAGAGGAACCAGTGATTGTTTATGTAGGCAACAGGAGGCTACTGTAAAGCAGTGCATGTAGACTATGTGATAAGTGCAAAAGTGAATAATTGTGCTAATAATAATTTAAAATTAGATAGACAGGAGGAAAAGTTTTTATTTCGGACCTCCCTGCTTCTAAATCAATAAAAAAGTAGTGCGATTATAGTAGTTTTAACTAATAGCTACTAATATCTTCTAGACTGGGCGACGTGTTTCTGCAGATTTAAAGGACCCCGGAGGTATCCACTGCATTCTTCAGGACCTGTAACGCTACTGCTTAAAAACAAAGAAATGTGAAAATAAAAATGGAAATTTTTCACCTGTATTTTTTTTTTAAGAATCATTCTCCTAGCTGGATTTTCCACATTCCAAAACGAACAGGGCACACATGTACAGTTACAAAGAAAGACAAACAATCAGTTAGCATAGATCTGATGTCCAATATCTCACATTATTTGATACATCATGTCTACAACAGGAAAACAATATATCATTCGTTTCGCCTTGGTTCTGTTAATGTTGATTCAACAGCGATACCTCCTTGTGGTATCTATTCTCTCACTTACCAATTAATGCAGGAGAGAAAAGCCCCACCTCACCTGGCTAGAGCGCAGGTAGTTGAAGCACCGCTCTGGGGGGAAAAAGACAAACAAAGACATGTCAGCTACTGCTGACTTCACAACAAAAATTCTTGCTAGCTCAGTTTCTGCCGTGGTTTACAGATATGGACAGTATGGCGTGTCCAATGTGTTAAAAGTCATGGCAACACTTCTGACCATTAACACGTTGCTCAATTACGATTGCTGATCTAGTAAAGCGTTAAAGAAGGCGAGTTCTCAAATGAACACTATGCCCAAAAACCGGGGTTTGTTTAATCTCATGTTTTCTCTTGTCACAGACTCATTTAGATTAAATATTACCAAAAGCATGTCGATCGTTTTTATCGTGCATCTACAAATACAACAGATCTGCTCTTTGTTTGTTTGTACGTAAACCCGCATTCGGAGATAGCTTTCAACACGAATGCAGACAAGTAAGACTACTACGAATACAAAGGACTCTTCTACCTGTCCGTCGGTACTTCGGGCGTCCCTCTGGGCCGTTTGGGGAGGTACCGAGCGGACGAAGAGCCGGAATATTTACTTCCTCATTTTCTCGTGACGTCATGACGTGACACGCATCTTTCCGTGTCACGTTGAGGAAAATGAAATTTTGCCTGACCAAGATGCCCCCTACGTGTACCCTATGTTACATGTATGTGCATGTCACCCATGCATATTTCTCTTAGTGGCCTGAATCACAAGGCCTCTGCAATCACGTCCTGCATTAAGGTGCCTGTCATCAAGTTTCCCAAACGTTAAGCTAACATGAAGTCCCATGTATTTGCATTGTGCACTTTTAAATAAATATCGTAATGAACCCTTTTTGTGGTTCAGTCTGAGCCACTTTCTGAATTAGGGTTTTCATGACTCCTGACACACTGAAAGATGCAGTTACATATCTCTGACCTCGCATACTTCTAGCTCAGCCGAGCAAGGGTTGCCAAGACAGTATATCTTGCTTAACAGTTATCTGCATGCCCGGTGAAAAAGGTAAACAGAACCCGTCTGCTGAGATAGGGCCCAGCTTTTTCTGTCTCTGTTTAAATGAAATTACAGTACTTGCATCTGTAGAAAAGCTCACAGCCCCCATGTAATGAACGAAGAAATATATGCTTTTTCTGATTCTTAGTGATGAGCAACCTTTGCTTCAGATAATACATCCCCTGACTTAAGATATCAGTTAGTACCAGACGTGCTGGTCGCCTTGACACTAAAGATCTCTCTACTAGACTGAAAGTCAGCTCTCCTCCCAGTTACACGTCAATTGCACGTCATGATCAAATTGCGTGCACAAGTAGGGCACAGTTCCAGCCTGCCATGTAACTCCTCCTCTGTGTACCACCCACCTATGACACCTACCTATCACCTTCCTATGACTCATCAAGTGTACACCCTCATGCACCCTCATGCACGCCCACATGCTCTTATCTCTTTCTTTCTTGCTCTGCCTGGAGCGCTCCTCCCTATGTACAAGGAAAAATGTATATATGTGTTGTTCTCTGTAAATAATGTTAGAAGACCCTTCCTGAACCTCAGTGGTGATGGAACAGATTCTCCCTTAATTCGAGTTATTGGAATAAAGCCCTTTTAACTTGGACACCACGGACTCTCTGCCTCTCATTTGATACATGCTAATTGCTAATGCCTAGAAATTATGCCAGGGTAATATTTTATTTACCACATTAATTTGGCGCCCGAACAGGAACTATCCCTTTCCCCACGCGCCGGCGACGTAGGTCCAGCTTTTGTCCCCATCTACAGCCGTGACGGACTTCGAAGTGTACACGCAGCGGGACTTCCTGCTTACTCCCTCAGGCCCACGGAGGAGACGGACTGCGACCAGGCGTCCACACGAGGCAGTGAGGATTGCGGATCATCCCAACCAGAGCCGACCCGTGAGAGAGCAAGGTCCGAGGTTTCCGAAGGCCCACCTGTTCCGAGGCGCATGCGTAGTAGTAGCAGTATCAAGTTTCCGAGGCCTTCAAGTTCTGCTTCCCGGTGAGTACCACTATGGGGAATGCATCAAGTTTCAAGACGGGTTCATTTTATATGAAAACGGTCAAGACGGGTCCACTGTAAAAAGTGGAAACGGTAAAGACGGGTCCACTGTAAAAGGTGGAAACGGTCAAGACGGGTTCACGTTATTCGTGAGCACGGTAAAGACGTGCCTCATTTCCATGAGCACGGTCAAGACGGGTTCGTTCACACGAACACGGTCAAGACGGGTCCACGGTAAAACGTGGGCACGGTAAAGACGTGTCTCATTTCTGAGACCGGTATGGTTGTACTGTATTCCAGTGCATATAGTTTTTCAAGTACATGTTTAGTTCTCTGTATTGGTTTAGATCATGTTTGTTTTAATGTTATGATGTTTTAGTGTGAATGATTGTTGATTGTTTCAGTCTATTTTTGTGTATTGTATTTCCATTGTGTTGGTTTCAACACGCCATTATTTTTGAAGTTACGTCAGATAGGGACCAGAAAAGGTATACTAGAAGAGTCAGTTAACATCCCGCCTAGAGACACACCTGGTCATTATATGTATAATAAGCATGGATTAGACGCCATCTTGTTTTTAGATTTATGGGTAGACTATACAAAGGACCTGGAGGAAAAGTATAGATGGCCTATCTCAGGAACATGGGATTCAGAATGCATTATGAGAGTAGAGGAAGCGCTATGGAAAAAGAAGTCAAGACCCTCTCAGAAAGACGCTATTGAGTTATGTCGCAAAGAGTCACATAGGAGAACAGAGAAAGAATTCAGTAAAGCAGAGAGAACTAAACAAGCAGAGGAAAAAGCCAAAGAAAAAGAACTACGGGAGGAGGGGGAACATGTCAAAACAGAACAGACTGATAGGGAAAGAAATACCGTCATTACTGGTATTTATCCCGTCCTCTCAGAAGAACTAGCTAAAGTGACCACCTCAGAAAGACCCAGTAGGTCGCGAACGCCACCACCTGTACCATATAGAGTACATAGAATAAAGCCGACAGCATCTGAAGCGTTCATTTCCTCGTATCTAGACGATTCCGTTCCGGACTACGTTAATGCAGGTTTCCCTCCACCCCCACCAGCAGATCAGCTCCAGCAACTTCAGCAGCAGCTAGTAAAAGATGACGTAGGTCCCGGGGCAGTGGGAGGGGTGCCTACTGTAGATGTAGCCATTCCATTTTGTGTATATGATCCAGAACCAGGAAAGGGTTCAATGCTCGTGATTTCACGTAGGCTAAGACAAGCCGTTGCATATCTAGAGACATTACCAGACATGAAAGAACACCTAGATAAAATGTACCGTTTCATTAGAACAGGGGAGGGACCAGATAGTATAGCACAAGCCATGGCACAAAGAAAGGTAGGGGTTAAGAACCATATCCTACGTTTTATTATTAACTGCCTGATCAGGGAACAAGACGAAGGAGACGGAGATGTAAAACAAGGTTTGATAGAATGGAGCGAGCACATAGATGCTGGTAGACATGATAAACAGGGACAGATAGATGCCATGTACAAGAAAATACGAAAGGAAATAATAGAAAGACACAGAAAAGAGTCTGACGAGAAGGGCGAGTCATCAGCGGAAGAGGTAGAGGATCGTCAGGATCCGAAAGGCAAGATTAATTATGTAGAAAAAGCACGACAGTTTGACAGACCCAAGTGCCTTGATTACTGTAAACAAGGGCCAGCTATAAAAGAAAGGTATTCCCTTGAAGCACTATTCCAAGCTACTGAAAAAGCACTGAAACAATGGATAGGGAGCGAGCGACCTCCCACACAACACGAAATAGAGTTGGCCCGGTCAGCCACCCAGTGGGTGTCCAATTCCAATATATACAGCAGTGATATAGTGGCTCAGACTTTCTTAAGCCTTCCACCGAACGAACAGCGTTTGGCTGGTATTTACATGGTCCAACACTTGATAACGTTGTATGAGAGTCAATATTCTGATCCTGGTCACTTGCATAAATTACTAGACGACATTTTACTAGACAGATGGACAGGTTTAGGTACCGAATTAATTAATGTTATTCTGGATCAACGACATAAGTACATAGATTCTCTGACTACATGCATGCCCCCAGTCTCACACCACGGTAGACATAACGTACACATAGACAGACAGAACCCCCTACGAGAGGTTCATCCCGTCAGGAATGCGGCCAATGAGTTACAACGGGTGTATGTTTACACCCCCTTAACGAAATTAGAAATCCTAGAAATGAAAAAGATGTTGCCTTGTCATGATAAAGACCCAGGGGGGTTTCACCGAGAATTAAAAGACATCCTCCGCATAGGAGATTATACGTACGCTGACATTCAGAAGTTATTAAAAGTACTGTTACCTGCAGGGATTTATGAAAAGCTTAAGGAAAAAGACTGGGAAGTGGGTGATAAAAAGTTAAGTTGGGATGCATTGGAAACAGAAGAGAAAGGCAGGCTCCCAGGAGTTGGTCTTGGAGAAAGAGCTAGAGAACTACCTGAGTTCCTGATACAAGTTTTGCCAAGATTATTGATTACTAAAAAAGAAGACTGGGATGCTATTTCAGCATGTAAACAAAAGCAAGATGAGGACACAAGTGATTTCTATTCTAGATTTGAGAAATGCTTTACTATTAATAGTGGCCTTAAGCCAGGTAGCGAGTCATTTCCACATCTTTTTGTGAGCAAATTAGTTGAGAATTCCTTGCCCCAGATCAAGAATAGAGTACTGAAGGTTGAGAGTACTTGGCAAGCAAACAGCCCTTCACAAATGTTACAGATGTTACAGTATCACCAGAACAGGATTAGAGAAGAGCAGGATCATGAAAAGAGACGCATGAAAGAGACAAAAATGAAAGTGCTGGTTGCCCAAACGGTACCGGCGAATTCAAACAAACATAACACGACACCTGTCAAAGGGAACTGTAATTACTGCAAACAACCAGGTCACTTTGTAAAGGACTGCACTATTCTGAAACACAATATAGCTACAGGCAAGACAAAAGAACGACAGTACACTCCTAGACAGAATAGCACGCAACAGAACACACAACAGACAGTAGCGAATTATCCTCCACCACCGCCTGTTCATGCCACACCACAAATGTATCAGTACACACAGTCTGACTATCCTGAGTATCAACAGTTCTCATGAAACAGCCTCGAGAGGGAAGTAGGCTTGCCCCTTATTGAGGTTCCTGTAGATCAAGAGGGTCCGTATGTACATAGTCGTGTATTAGGTCAGGATCGAAAGTTTCTGATTGACACAGGGGCGAGCAGAACTACCATCAGTCATGACGAGGTTCCAGGGGCACCTCTCTCGGGCTCACAGAATGTTTCCCTGGGATTTTCAGGAAAGCCTATTGTTAATGAAGTGTCTAAACCAGTTTCCCTAGGGGTTGGTCCACTGACACGTACCACTGACTTGCTACTTACTAAGTCATGTCCAGAAAACTTACTTGGTATGAAGACATTAAAAGACCTAGGAGCAGTTATCTGCTGCTCTCCAGAAGGAGTACGCCTTTTCTTACGTGATTTTAAGGGACATTGTGTACTGACTGATTTTGACCACAGATTCAAGAATGTGCCACAGACTCTATGGGCACAAGGACCGACTGACGTAGGTTACATGGACATAACGCCACACCATGTCACACTCAAAGCAGGAGTAGTACTGCCACGTATTAGACAATACAAGTTACCACCTGATGCCGAAACAGCCTTATTGAAATTAGTTGACGAACTTATTGCACGAGGAGTAGTGGTAGAGACTGACTCGAATGTATGTAACTCGCCTGTCATCCCTATCCTTAAACGATCTGACCCTAGTGTACTGCCAGTGTACCGACTAATTATTGACCTACGAGAATTGAACAAATGTGTAGTACCACAATATCCAGTGGTGCCAGACATTTCTTCATTACTGACTGCTATTGATTCTGAGGCTACTTTCTTTACTGTTATCGACTTGAAGAACGCTTTCTTTAGTGTTCCCATCCATCCCGACAGCCAGTACCTGTTCGGATTTTCATGAAAAGGTCGTAGCTTTGTATTTACAAGAGCTCCACAAGGCTTTACAGAAAGTCCTAGTATTTACTGTCAGGCACTGAAAAGACAGCTAGACAGTGTTCACATGCCTGCCAACACTGCGCTACTTCAGTACGTAGACGACATCCTGATTACAGCACGTTCAGAAAAAGAATGCGAAAATGCATCACTGACAGTTTTACATTTTCTGGCTGACAAGGGGCACAAAGTGTCCCCTTCAAAGCTGCAATTCTGTGAAAAGCAAGTGGTGTGCCTTGGACACTTGCTTTCCAAGGAGGGTAGACAGCTAACACAAGAACATATACAGCTCATTGCTAACCTTTCACAGCCCAAGACACAGAAGGAAGTGCGTGCCTTTATTGGCCTCTCTTCATACTGTAGGCAATGGATTCCCCAGTATGCCTTTCTAGCCAAACCACTCATACAGTTAACTACACAGGAGGCAGCCACTCCGACTGTCCTCCCTTGGACACAAGAACACACCTTGGCATTTGAGGAATTAAAAAGGCATTATGTCAAGCGCCAGTTTTAGCGACTCCAAGTTACAGTAAACCTTTTATGCTTTTCGTAACTGAACGAGATGGAACAGCGTTATCTGTCCTCACACAAGATCAAGCAGGAAAACACAAGCCGTGTGCTTATTTTTCTAGTACACTAGATCCAGTGGCCCAGGCTCTGCCTGCGTGCCTGAAGTCAGTTGCAGCAACAGCCCTAGCCATAAGACAAAGTGACTCGATAGTGTTAGGACACCCCCTGACAGTACAGGTTCCACATGCAGTGGAGGTTCTCTTAAACAGGACACAGACACAACATTTGACTGTAGCGAGACTGACAGGATATGAACTGACATTATTTCCACCACACATAGAGATCAGACGTTGTAACATCCTGAATCCTGCAACACTTTTGCCCTCAAGTACAGTAAATGCACCACCACATGACTGTGTGGAAGTAATGAATATAGTGACGAAACCAAGGCAAGACCTGACAGATATTGCAATTCCAGACCCTGACCTGACACTCTATGTAGATGGTTCATGCATGAGAACGAGTGCAGGAGAGTTAGTAGCAGCGTATGCCGTGACCACAGCTACTGAGGTCATAGAGACACAAAGAATAGACACACTATCAGCACAAGCAGCAGAGCTCATCGCTCTGACACAAGCCTGCATAAGAGCTAAGCACTTGAAAGTAAACATTTATACTGACTCACAATTTGCTTTTGGCGTTGTTCATGATTTCGGGGTACTATGGAGGGAGAGAGGTTTCTTGACCTCCCATGGGACCAAGATTCAGCACGGCCAGCTTATTCAAGCCCTGTTAGAAGCCATACATTTACCTACAGCCATTTCTATCCTGAAGTGCAAAGCTCACACCAAAGTTACAGACACCATTTCCCAGGGTAATGACCTGGCAGACCGAACGGCTAAACTTACTGCCCAGACACCAACAGACACGACAAGGACAGAGGTACCATTACTGACAAAATGCATGACAGTCAGGGATCCTTCACATGATGTACTCGACATACAGACACATGCCACCACAGATGAGATAAAGAAATGGACTGAACAAGGAGGGGTCCAGACTGAACAAGGTTGGATGACTAAGGGAAAAGGCTCATGGTTTCTTCCAGATTCCATGGTACAAGTAATCATAAACACAGCACATAGTCCAGCACACTTGGGAGAGAAGGCAATGCTAGACAGCTTACAGAACATTTGGTTTAACAAGCACCTGCGTGCAGCAGCGAAACAGAAAGTACGAACATGTATGATCTGTTGCCAGTTCAATCCAGGTAAAGGCATCCCGGTGGAACAAGGCGGATTTCATCCTCCTGACCACCCTTTTGAGGTTCTCCAGATGGATTATATCCAAATGGACAGGTGTAGAGGTTACAAGTATGTCTTGGTAGTTGTGTGTGCACTATCTAGATGGACAGAAGCTTATCCAGTTAAAGATTATACTGCTGTGACAACAGCCAGACAATTAGTGCGCGAGTACTTCCCCAGGTATGGATTACCTCGGGTCATATATTCCGATAACGGTCAGCCATTTTCCTCTGAATTAATGAAACAAGTGTCTCTTCTGTTAGGATATACATGGAAGTTCCATTGTGTACGACACCCTGAAGCAGCAGGCCTTGTAGAAAGACATAATCAGACAATCAAGACAAAACTCGCAAAGGTCTGTGCAGAAAAAGGCGTGGATTGGATGGTAGCCTTGCCGGTTGCCCTCTTTTACATGCGTATGGTAGCCCATTCCAGAACAGGCCTATCTCCGTATGAAGTAGTTTTCGGTAGACCGCCAAATATGTGGGGTACGCCTATGCCTAAAAGAATAACTGATGTTGACAGTAACATGCTGACAGATTACCTGGCTTCCTTGATGTCTGCACTACTCTCTTGTCGTTCACAGGTTGCTGCCGCTTTCCCTGACAACACCCAGGTCAAGGAGCATGCCATATCACCAGGCGATTTTGTATGTGTCCGGAATTTTGATCGTTCAAGCCCCCTCGAGCCTCGCTGGAAGACCCCGAAATTAGTGCTTCTTACAACAAGCACCGCGCTGAAGGTGGAGGGACGCAAAGGATGGATCCACGCTCAGCACTGTAAAAGACACTTTGGACAATCTGGTACTTTAGTAAAAGATACAGACACTAAAGACATTAAAGACAATACAGACTTTGCGCCGCTTGCGCCGCCTGCGCCGCCTTTGCTAGAAAAGACTCCACAGCAGGAGTATAGGTCTAAGTTGCGATCTAGTAAGTCAGACGTAGTTTAATTGTTTAAGTCCACTCTGTGGTGAATCGGTTAGACTAGATTTCTGACATGTATAAGATCACATACGAGAATAGTAAAAAGAGCGAAAAGAAAGCTAAATACTGCAAGCTATTACGCAGTAGATGTATAGTTACTTTGATCATTCTTTTTATTCTGTGCATTGTTATAATCTGTGTCAGTTTATTACTACATGTTTTCTTTCCTATTTCCTCACATATACACTCTTCCAGTAACAGCACCATAGAGCATACATTTAGTGAACTGCCACCTCATGAATTGTCATATCGACTTGCATTACAATACCTTTATTCGAATGTTACACCATTCTCACCAGACCAGCAATGCGACTGGTTGCTGGGTATGTGGCCAACTGCCTCCTTATCAAAAGACGAAGGGAGTTCTGCCCTTCTATCCTCTACCGTTCTCACACAATGGTTCATGTGGAGCATGGTTTGCCTTAATGACCTCAATAGATAGAAAGTACATAGCTTATCCAGGTGGCTGGATATATGGAAACCTGAAGAAAGTAATGAATGAAGCATGTTTTCCAGACAAAGACGGATATCCCCAAAGGAAGGGAACCGATCTAGAGAATGAAGAGTACGAGCAGGGAAATGCATCCGTTAATTTTATGATGTTAAATGTTCAGCCCAAGCAAAATACAGGTCCACCGTTTATTTAAGTCTAACCAGCAAAAGGTAATTTGTGTGTTAATAAGAAAGGCTCAGTACATATGGGACACAGCGAGTGTAAAGTTGTAGTAGAGTTTAGTGATAAAGGACTTTCTTCTTTCAAAACATCACGCCATACCTATTTCATTTGCGGTCAGACAGCCTATGTACATCTGCCCTTAGACTGGGGTGGGACTTGTTATATAGCATTTTTATTGCCACCCGTATTCTTGGCCCCATCCCATTATCATAGAGATTCACGACTAGAACATGTTAGAGTAAGGAGAGAGACAGATGCCTCAGGGATTGATCAGACTGAAACAGCTTGGGAGCAATATACAGATTTCAACAAAGGATTCTTTTTCTTCATAGGTCCCGTCCAAAACAGTAAACTGATACGCAAGTTAACAAGGACTCTTGAGGCAGTAGTGAATGTGACTGCATCTGCCCTGGCGAACTTGACCCAGGAACAGTCTGCTATGAGACTTGTCGTTCTTCAAAATCGCCTCGTTCTAGACGTCATCTTGGCGGATAGGGGCGGAGCTTGTAGCGTGATCCGATCTAGTTGTTGCATTTTCATCCCAAATAACGCGCCATCTGTGTATGCAGCGATAACAAGGCTCCACAAGATTGCTCGTGTCATACATCAAGACCCAGGCACATGGACTTGGTCCAGTTGGCTCTGGGGTGTGATATCTACTTGGGGATGGAAAGTGTTGTCCTTCCTAGGAATGATCCTACTTATGATATTTGGTTGCTGTCTCTGTCTGCAGTGTGGCCCGGCCATTTGCGGCCTGTGTGCAACTGCATGTGTTCCACATCCAAGTATACAAAGGGTTAAGGACGAACAAATGATGCTGTATGATCAACTATACGGTCTCATGAATATAGATGTATCCTGAAGGGTTAAGTAGGGGACAAGGAGGGAATGAGGAAAATGAAATTTTGCCTGACCAAGATGCCCCCTACGTGTACCCCATGTTACATGTATGTGCATGTCACCCATGCATATTTCTCTTAGTGGCCTGAATCACAAGGCCTCTGCAATCACGTCCTGCATTAAGGTGCCTGTCATCAAGTTTCCCAAACGTTAAGCTAACATGAAGGCCCATGTATTTGCATTGTGCACTTTTAAATAAATATCGTAATGAACCCTTTTTGTGGTTCAGTCTGAGCCACTTTCTGAATTAGGGTTTTCATGACTCCTGACACACTGAAAGCTGCAGTTACGTATCTCTGACCTCGCATACTTCTAGCTCAGCCGAGCAAGGGTTGCCAAGACAGTATATCTTGCTTAACAGTTATCTGCATGCCCGGTGAAAAAGGTAAACAGAACCCATCTGCTGAGATAGGGCCCAGCTTTTTCTGTCTCTGTTTAAATGAAATTACAGTACTTGCATCTGTAGAAAAGCTCACAGACCCCATGTAATGAACAAAGAAATATATGCTTTTTCTGATTCTTAGTGATGAGCAACCTTTGCTTCAGATAATACATCCCCTGACTTAAGATATCAGTTAGTACCAGACGTGCTGGTCGCCTTGACACTAAAGATCTCTCTACTAGACTGAAAGTCAGCTCTCCTCCCAGTTACACGTCAATTGCACGTCATGATCAAATTGCATGCACAAGTAGGGCACAGTTCCAGCCTGCCATGTAACTCCTCCTCTGTGTACCACCCACCTATGACACCTACCTATCACCTTCCTATGACTCATCAAGTGTACACCCTCATGCACCCTCATGCACGCCCACATGCTCTTATCTCTTTCTTTCTTGCTCTGCCTGGAGCGCTCCTCCCTATGTACAAGGAAAAATGTATATATGTGTTGTTCTCTGTAAATAATGTTAGAAGACCCTTCCTGAACCTCAGTGGTGATGGAACAGATTCTCCCTTAACTTGAGTTATTGGATTAAAGCCCTTTTAACTTGGACACCACAGACTCTCTGCCTCTCATTTGATACATGCTAATTGCTAATGCCTAGAAATTATGCCAGGGTAATATTTTATTTACCACAACGTGACCGAAGGTCTCTTGGGAGTTGTGGTTTAGAATACATAATTTATGGCGTTTGGACTTCCCTTTGGATATTCAATAAGGAGACGTTTGTATTGAAGTATTATCAGGACAATCTTTTAAACTACAAGTGTTGGACAAAAAATTCAATAGTCTGTCTATAGTTATTGGTCTATCTATAATTACTTGAGCAGACCGGCGGTGCGAAGAAAAAGTTAAAGTCAAACCCCGCCCACAAACAAGACGAGCCTTAGTTCAGTATGTTTTTATCTAGACCAATATAGAAAAAGTTTTACAGTTACCACAATCAAAGAGAGGAGAGATATGCTCGTGACCATTCGTAATGTATGATGTCACTTGCAGGGGGGTAAACAGTGTTCTCATCAATGTCCGATCAGAACTACATACAAGCTGTATAAAACAAGACGATGTCTGTCTTCAGAGGGACATCCACGGAATGTCATCATTGAGGCCGTCTTTGTCAGAGTTGAGTGTATATACCCACTTCTGCTCTTTCTTAAACAAGAACTTATTGACATCTGTTACATGGCTGGGTATCAAAGGTTGTTCTATTACTGTCCATTTGAAATCGTTTGGGCCATGTCCTACCTCGAGAACATGGTTGGGCTTTTTAGTTGATTGTTTTCGACATCTGATCGTGCTCTTATGTTCAGAGATGCGTGTCTTAACTTTTCTCGTGGTCATCCCCACATATTTTGAGTCGCAAGGGCAAGTTATTAAATAAATAACATTCTGGCTGTTGCAATTCGTGAACCTGCCTCTGTTCCTAGGGACGCCTGCTGCCTATGTCAATGGCCGTGCTCATGGTAGTTTGGGGACAGGCCGCACAGTTCCCACAGGGATGGTGACCTGTGACAGCTGGCATGTCTCAAAGCGTTCCCACTGCACTGGGGATCACTGACCGTGGCCTAGTGTGAACCAGTTGATCTTTAAGGTTTCGACTCCTTTTGAATGCAAATAATGGAGGGGGCAGGGTCCCCAAACTACCAAGAGCACGGCCATGCGCCCCCACCAATCTATTTGCAACGAAAGTCGTTTCCAATAACATCATATACGCATGACAAATTATCCGCTAAGAATTTCAACTCTCATCTTCCTTCGAACCCATAATTAATCTAAGATCTCCAAAAATTAGAAATGAAATTGTTTATCATCACCACACGAAGTGCAATGAATGCCGACAACTAGTACTACATAAACAATAATGAAGTAGAACCCCCCTTTCATTGTATTATGAAGAACACTTATGAAAAATACGGTGAAGGTCAATATCCATCATAACTAGTGGAAGAACAGTACGGCTGTCTTACCAAAACACGTGCATGAAATATTTATCAGCCTTGATGTTAACAGTGACTCTTTTACACATGACAATGAAACAAAAGTGTTTGGTGGTTTTGCAGTGGCTTCTGGGTATGCAAAATTCACAGGCAGACTGCCCTCTGGCAACAGCAGATGGTACTGCACCTGCTGCTTGGTAGAAGGTTCAATTTATCCCTCCTTCGCCTCCTAACTCAC